>NC_067473.1:163705166-164330166 GCF_947179515.1 Apodemus sylvaticus | reverse complement strand
TGAAACTCCAACACTGCTACCATATCTGGCAGACCTTGGACTCTTCATCTGAGGAAGATGGGAAGCCAGCTCAGCACTTATTTTGGGTTTTAGTAGACGTGCCAGCTGCTGGGCTGAGAATAGTCTGAAGCAGGAAGCCATGTGGAAGTGATCACCCAGGCCAGTGTGCTCTATGAGAGTTCTCCATGCGAAGGAGGTATCTAGATAGGACCCACCTTGGGTGCCAGATGTTGTTGGTCTGCATTTCTGCCTTGCCACGGGGATGCTGGGCTGCCGACTTGTCTCCCAGGGAAGGTGAAACGCGGGGGCAACAGGCTGCACGTCTGCCTTGCCGCTGGGAACTGCAACACTGTGGAAATGTTGTTCAAGGAAGGAGAACGCAGTCTAGGATAGGGGGTCCCAGCCCGTGTTTCTTGGGGTGAGAAACAGTGGGAACTGGGACAGATGTTGTGATTCTCAGTCTCCTGTGTACCCACACACTGCCAGCAACTTTGAGGAGAATGGAGGTCTGTGGGCCTATGCTGAGCCCGTGACGTGATGCGTGGAATCTGGCTTAGTTCCGAGTGCCAAATGTAGGGAGGGCGGAGGGTCTCTTAGCAGAGCATCGTGGTCACATGTTCCGGAACAGGCAAACCGGGGGTTTTTGACTCTGTTTCCAGCTTGCCAGTTCTTCTGTCTGGTGGCATGGTTGGTTCCACTTGCCCCATAGGCCAGAGCATGGTAGCTAGGACCACAGAGCTGAGTTGGGGAGAAGAGGCCTAATTTGGGGGACATTTTGAAAGCGGAATGGTGACAGACTCAGGCACTCCTCCATTCAGGCATTGATTCCATCCACCTGATCCCGGACACTGGGGGTGTTAACTTGTTTTGAAACATGGTCTCGTTATATAGCCCAGGCTGGGCTGTAATTTCTGATCCTCTTGGGCTAGGAAAACACTGTTACCTATGCTACATCCTCAGCCCCTTTTCATAGTTGATATTTTGCTGTATGCATGTCTTTCTTTGCTTTTTGAGAAAAAGGTGGGCTGGAGAGATGGCATGGCGGTTAAGAGCACTGGCTGCTCTCCTGAAGGTCCTGAGTTCAAATCCCAGCAACCACATGGTGGCTCACAACCATCTGTAATGAGATCTGATGCCCTCTTCTGGTGTGTCTGAAGTACAGCTACAGTGTACTTACATATAATAAATAAATAAATCTTTAGACAGGAGCGAGCAGGGCCAACCAGAGTGAGCAGAGGTCCCGAATTCAAATTCCCAGCAACTCCATCATGGTTCACCACCATCAGCACAGCTACAGTGTGTACTCATATATACATAAAATAAATAAATCTTGAGAGAGAGAGAGAGAGAGAGAGAGAGAGAGAGAGAGAGAGAGAGAAGGGTATCGCTATCGAGCCCTGGCTGGCTCAGACCATGTGTCCACCCTTGATCCTCCTCCCTCCAATAAACAGAAGTCAGTATCTAGGTTAGGGGGGCACATATCTGCATGGAGCAGATGTGTTTGAGAATATGTGCCACCTAGGGTGTGCATGTTTGGGGAGCAGGGGGGACCTCAGTGAGATGGCAAACTCTGTGTGAACATCAGATGAGGGAGAGGGAAGGCTGAGGTAGGGGAAGCCATCGCCTCTTGGCTCTACATCTAGGCCAGGGGCCACAGCGGGGGCCTGCCCTGTCAACTGAGGCTAGCGTGGCCATGTGAGGAAGCTGCTATTACAGGGCAGGTGAGGCGAGCCCTGGCTGTAACTAGAGAGCTTGGCCAGAGCCAGGCTGGCCCCCAAGCTGACCTTTCCCCACAGCCAAGTCCAAATTAAGAGTCTTCAACTGTCAGAAAGCTGTGCTGGCGTGAGAGCGCTGGCTCGTCCGTGTCTGAGGGAGGAAGGAGTGAGGGCGCTGGCTCGTCCCTGTCTGAGGGAGGAAGGAGTGAGGGCGCTGGCTCGTCCCTGTCTGAGGGAGGAAGGCCTGAGAGCGCTGGCTCGTCCCTGTCTGAGAGAGGAAGGAGTGAGGGCGCTGGCTTGTCCCTGTCTGAGGGAGGAAGGCCTGAGAGCGCTGGCTCATCACTGTCTGAGGGAGGAAGGAGTAAGAGCACTGGCTCGTTCCTGTCTGAGGGAGGAAGGCCTGAGAGCGCTGGCTCGTCCCTGTCTGAGGGAGGAAGGTCTGAGAGCTCTGGCTCATCTCAGGTTTAAGGGAGGAAGGAGTGAGGAGAAACCAGGTTGAGGAGGAGAACTGGCCGTGTGAGCCAGTCTGCACCTAGAACTGAGTCCTGAAAGATGTCTCCTCTAAAGCCCTGGAGGGAAACATACCCAAAGGTGCTGCTGGCAGTGCAACAAATGTCCAGCAGTTCTACTCTGTATCTAACTAAAGGTGATTGTGCTGTAGTGATGAAATCTGAAGCCTGAGCCATCAGCGAGCGGTTGGTTATGGAAGAGGAACCACAACTTTAGAGTTCAGGGAGCTGGGCTTGATCCTACAGTTCTAAAAGGAGCTTTGGGACCACAGCAAGCCTTCTGTGGCTTCTGTGGGATCTCCACTCAGCCTTCTAATCTAGCTCAATCTAGTTCTTCTGAGGTCTTTCTTCTATATTTGATGCTAAGCCTAACACTGGCTTGGTGAGAACTCTGGCCAGGCATGGTGGCCCGTACCTATCATAGAGGCACTCAGGAGTCCAAGGGGGTAAGACTGCTTCAAGTGTGAGTCCAACCTGGGCTACAGGATAAATCCAGTTCTTTGGTTTTTTTTATTTTAAAGACAGGATAAGAAGCCCACAGCTCAGTCAGTCTCTTCCTCGGGAAGGAGAATACACTCTTAGCCTAAAGAAGCTGTCAGAATTCAAAGGCAAAGGCCAGGGATAGATTAGGAATGACAGAGAAGAGGTTTCTGAGTGCCAAGGTCAATCCAAGGCTGGAGACATGGTGGTGAATCTGAGTGTTGGTGGCAGGATAGCTGGATCAAAAGGAAGGCAGGAAGTATGGCCGTGATGAAACACCATGACCAAAGCAATTTGGGGAGGAAAAGACTTATTTGGCTTGCACTTCCACATCACAGTTCATCGTAATAGGAAGTCAGGGCAGGAACTCAAGCAAAGCAGGAATCAGGAGGCCAGAGCTGATGCAGAGGCTACGGAGGAATGCTGCTTAGTGGCTTGCTTAGCTGGCTTTCTTATAGAACCCAGGACTGGCAGCCCGGGAGTGGCCTCACCCCCATGGGGCTGGGCCTCACATCAATCACTAATTTAAAAAATGCCCTTCCCCCCCAGGCTTGCCCATGGTCCATCTTAACAAGGCAGTTTCTCAGTGGAGGCTCCCTCCTCACTGGTGACAAGCTTGTGACAAGTTGACATAAAACTAGCCAACCCAGCAGGGAGTGCTGGGAACCTTAGAGACGTCTGGGAAATAGTTCTTGAGCTCCTCCTCTGGCTTACGCCTTGGGAGCCTAATCAGTTATCTGTGTCTGTTTAGGTTCTTAGTACCCCAGAGGAAAAGAAAGCACACATGATTCAGTCTGTCCTTACTCCAGTCTGTACCTCCAAAGCCGGGAACAGGGTGGTGTGGTGTGTGTGTGTGTGTGTGTGTATGTGTGTGTGTGTGCATGCCTGTAGCACAGTACTTGGAAACCAAATACTGTTTCCAGCACGGGATCAGAACCTGGCACAGTGGCACATGCCTATTAACATAGTACTTGGGATATGGAAGCAAGAGGATCTGGAGTTCACAGTCACTCTCAGCTACATAATGAGTCAGCCTAGGCCATGAGACCCTGCCTCAAAACTAATAATATTAATAATAATTAAAAAGCCCAATACATCCTCTTTGAGCATATTTATAGTAATGGAGGGTGTGGCTGGCTGGCTCTGGGCTACAATATGGCCTCCGGGTGGTGGGGTAGTGGCTCTTTGAGCCTGGGTGAAGACTGCTGCCTAGCTTGAGGCAGAGCCTTGGGCGGCAGGTGTTGCCCGGGTTTTAGTTTTGACTTTGAGACTAGACTGAGAATAGAGGCTTTTTGCCTGCGAGACAAATCTTCTACCACGGAGCTATTTCTCCTTGCTGCCCTTTCTGGATGAAGAGGCAGGCCTCCTTCCTGGCAATTAGTAGAGTCCCAGGACCATACCTTCCATTACCCCCACCCCACCCCCGTTGCCCACCAACCATCTTTAAGGTCCTCCTCATTTCCAGAGGCAGCAGAAGCGATGAGAGTCTCACAGGCAAGGGCCAGGTATTTCCCACACAGAAAGCCCCGGGAGGGACCGAGGTGTGAAAGCAGCCACTGTGGAAAGAGGAGCCTGGGCAGAGTGGCAGTGGCCCACCTGTCCTGATTCCACTGTTGTCACCAGTCTGTCTGGTGACAGTGCATAGTCTCTTCTCACTACTGGGACATCCCTGTGTACCAAGAGGGCAGGAGGAACTTACACAGTCCAAGGTAAGCTGCCCACCCTCAAGCTCTCCACACCCCACTGAGAGGTTGTGGTGTCTCTGCAGGTCGGAATGAGCTGATTGCACGCTACATCAAGCTCCGGACAGGGAAGACGCGCACAAGGAAGCAGGTGAGTCTAGAGAGGTCTCTCCAAGGGGATTGGAGAGGCACCCTGAAGGGGCTTAAAATGAGAGGATTGGGGGTTAAGGGAGTGTGGCATGGCGGTGTGGGGGAAGGGGGTGCCCAGGCGGGCCCTTGCCCCAGCACCTCTTCCCCCTGAGGGACCACACACGCACACAGACATGGTATAGAATAGAGTTTATTCAGGGTAGAGAATGGGAGTTACAGAGGCAGAGAGAGAGAGTAGAGAAGTGGAGTGGAGGCGGCCTTGCCCACGGGGAGGGGGGGAGGGGAGGAGAGCCCAAGGGGCAGAGAGGTGAGAGTGGGATGGAAGAGAGTGAAGAGAGAGAGGAGGGGCAAGTAGCCCCTTTTATAGTGGGCCAGATCTATGGGGTGGGGCACACCTGGCTATTCCCAGGTAGGTGTGGGGTGGAGCTTAGACAGAATACCTCTTCTCTGCATGCCCTGGCTCTTACACCAGTCAGAATGACTAAGGTCAAAAACTCAGGAGACAGCAGGTGTTGGCGAGGATGTAGAGAAAGAGGAACACTCCTCCACTGCTGGTGGGGCTGTAAGATAGTACAACCACTGTGGAAATCAGTCTGGTGGTTCCTCAGAAAACTGGACATGACACTTGCAGAGGAACCTGCTATACCTCTCCTGGGCATATACCCAAAGGATTCCCCGGCATGCAATAAAGACACATGCTCCATTATGTTCATAGCAGCCTTATTTATAATAGCCAGAAGCTGGAAAGAACCCAGATGCCCCTCAAAAGAGGAATGGATACAGAAAATGTGGTATATTTACACAATGAATTCACAAAATTTTTAGGCAAATGGTTTCATCTGAAAAATATCATCCTAAGTGAGGTAACCAACAAAAGAATACACATGGAATGCAATCTCTGATAAGTGGATATTAATTAGCCCAGAAGCCCTGAATACCCAAGGCACAAATCGCATAACAAATGACTCCCATGAAGAAGTATGGAGAGGGTCCTGATCCTGGAAAGGATTGATCTAGCATTGGAGGGGAATATAAGGACAGAGAAAAAGGAGGGAGGTGATTGGAGAAGGGATGGAGAGAAGAAGGTTTATGGGACATATGGGGAGGGATCTGGGAAAGGGGAAATCATTTGGAATGTAAACAAAGAATATAGAAAATAAAAATATTAAAAAAAAAAAAAAGAAAGAAAGTCAAACTCCCTCTCTGGGGGACTAGGGGAAAAAATCCAAATCATCTCTTGTGAAGTACTGCCAGAGTCAAGGTGAGCGGGGCTGGTCGAGGGAGCTCCCCACATTCACCTGCTCCTCACCCCACATTCACCTGCTCCTCACCCCACATTCACCTGCTCCTCACGCAGTCCTTACAAGTGGAGGCAGAGAGCCATGGAGGGCGAAGGGTTGGGGACACACAGCTGTCCGGGAGGTAGAGGACAGGAGCTCTCTCTTTCTGCAACAGGTCTCCAGCCACATCCAGGTGCTTGCCCGTCGAAAAGCCCGGGAGATCCAGGCCAAACTCAAGGTAAGGAAAACGGTCAGCAGAGAGGGAACCCTGGGACTTGGGGTAAAGTGGGGGCCTCCCAGAAGTCACAGCTCTTTATCCAGTCGGGTAAGTCAGCCTCATGGGTTCAGGGGCTTCCTCTGTGTTGAGCCTGTGTGCTTATCGCTGTTAAGGGAAGTTGAGGCCTAGCCTGGGGTGTCTGTGTAGAGCCGTGTGTGGATGGCAGTCTCCTGCTGGGCCTGACTGGGATTTGTGTAGAAGGGCCCAGGCTCAGCATTTCTCTCCTTCACCCCTCTCCCCCTGTGTTCTCAGAGATGAGCAGTTCCATCCCTTCCCTTGATGGCCCTCCATGTAAAGTCAGTTGCTGGTGGGCTACCTCAGAAAGACAGTCCTTCAGGACTCTGGACCCCACCGCCCTTGGGTGAGCACTGAGAGGGGGTGAGCCTTCCAACAGGGAGCCCCATCCCTACCTCTGCAAGGCTTCTTTGTGTATTCTTGGCTTTCTTGGAACTCACTCTGTAGACTAGGCTGGCCTTGAACTCAGAGAGATCTGCCTGGCTCTGCCTCCCGATTGCTGGGATTAAAGGTGTGGTGTGCCACCACCACCACACCTCTCATCCCATCACAGCCCACATTCAATCAGCAGAACTCTCTACCCCCTAAGAAGCCACACACACTCACTGTCCTCACACTTCTGTTCCTGTCCTCAGCCCAGCTGTCCGACATACCCCATAGCTGTGGTTCAGTGTCTCCAGCCTTTGTCCCCAGGACAGCTGGCCTGCCTGCAGCTGTGGACCCCTCCCTGCAACACTTCCAGCCCTGCTTGATCTCCATGTTCCCTCTCTGGTCTGCCTCTGACATCCTGGGAGCCCAGGTGACAGCAGAGGACAGAATAGCTGTGTTGTGTTTAGTGTGTTTAGGGGAATGTTCAATTCCTTGGGACTTCTCTATCTTTGATGCATCCTTGCTTCAAGGAATCTTGTGTCTGTTTGTAACTTGAGACTCAAAGCGGTCATTGGCCCCCTAGTCAGGCATCAAGAGGAGCCACAAACCTCTTAAAATGCCCAAATTGTCATGTATCTGCTTCTTCCCCAGAGATTGGCCTGGGGACTTTGTCCTACTTTAAGGCTCCTGGGACCATAGTTATTAAGCTCTGGGGTGGACAGTAGGGTAGGTGGAAATCCTTGCGCTTGTTCTATCCCATCTTCATATCCTTCATGAGCCCCATTTAGCATCCTCATCTACAAAATGTCAGGGTGATGTGGCACAGTGATTGGTAATGTCCCCTTCAACTGGAAGATGCAAGACACCTGGCTCTGCTGTCTGGCCATTGATGTCATCCTTTTGATGTCCTTTCCACTTCTTTCTTGCCTCTTGCCTCATGCATTGAGGATGTGGTTTCCTCAGCCCCGTCATTTGTTTAGATTAAGGATACGGGAAGGGACACATGTTGCCGACATGGAACGGATGGAGCTTTCTAGACTTGGGGTACAGTGGTAAATCTCAGTAGCCCGTAGGGTATGGCATGTCAAGTCACCTCAGGGAGAGGCCTGGGAGAGCTGGCCTAGGATGTCTTTTCTTCCCAGAAGTACATGACATCAGATATCAGAGGTGGCCTTCAAGAACAAGGCTCAGGTTTATCCACAGAAGGACCGTGGTTGAGGATGCCAGCGATGAATGTCACCTGTTCACTGCTTTCACAAGCAAGCACACAGTGTGACTTCCACGCGCTCTGTAGTGAGTGCTGGCTACCGCTACTTCCTAACACAGTTCCACTGTCCCCTTGGCTGGCGTTTCCTTCTCTGCGCCAGCTTGCAGTGTCTCAGTCATTTTTCTGAGACAATACAAAAATTTCTCAGTCTGGGTAATTAAAAACATAAATATGTATATGATTATGTATGCTATAGTCTTATCAGGAAGCTGAGGCAGAAAGATCTTGCAAACCCAGGCATTTGAGAACAACAAATAGTTACCTGGGAGGCTGAAACAGGAGGCCCCAAGTTCAAGACTACCATGGGCACTCTAGTGAGACCCTATCTCAAAGTTTTAAACAAAAAGGGGCTGGTGATAGAGTATAGAGTGCGCCTATAGTGTAAGGCCCTGAATGCAAGTCCCAGCATCACGGAGAAAAATGGATAGGGGCCGTAGATATAGCTACTGCCGGGTTGAGTGGTGGCCTAGCATGTGCAAGACCCAAGGCTCAAACTCTAGCACAAAAAGAAAAAGAGAGAAAGGCTTAAAGATTATGGCACTGGAGAGTTGGGCAGTGGTTAAGAGCACTTGTTGCTCCTACAGGGGACCTGGGTTCAGTTTCCAGCACCTACATAGTAGCTCACATCTGTAACCCTAATCCCAGTGGGTGTGACACCCTCTTCTGGCTTCTGCAGGCACCAGCCATGCACACACTGCACATACACAAATGCAGGCAAAATATTCACACACACATAAAATAAATAAAAAACTAATGAAAGAAAAGAACAGATGCTCGAGTGGCTCACAATCTGAGAACATGGCTGCCGTATCTATTCAACATCTGTGGCGCCTCCTTCCAGCATTAAAGCATGAAGAAGGATGTCACCACACAGAGAGCAAGCTCAGACCAGGCAGCCTTCCTCTCCTTGTAGGCCACTAATGCCGTCAAGTGGGCTCACCTTCATGACTTTGCTTAATTACCTTCCAAAGGTCCCAGCTCTAAATAACCATCAACCCATGAACACAGTGGAACAGCTGAGTCCCAGCATGGACCACGCTCTTAAGGCTGTCCCTGCCTCCTCCGTGAGATCCTCCTGAGCCTCCACCCTCCTAGGGCTCAAAGTGTACTAGCCTTTCTCAAGATCCTCTGTATGCTGCTCCAGGACACACCTGTTTTCAGATTGTTCCTGAGGAGCTTCTGGGCCCTGGAGTTGCTGTGTGGACTGAGGGAGATTGTCCTGCAGATTTTTAAGCTACAGATGTATCTGCCGATCTCAGCTTTTGCCTTATTAAAGGCAGACTTGGTTCTACCCAATTCTCACACACCAGCAAATACTGATTTACTGGTGTCTCCCTTTGATAAAGATGGTAGTTGAGCTGCAGGTTCAATGGTAGAGCGCATGCCTAGCGTGCTTGAATGTGGGATTCCATCCCCAGCACTAGAAAGAGACAGAGAAGAGAGGGAGGGAAGCAGTGCAGGGGGGTCAGACAGGCAGCCTGGCACACATAGTCTCTAGACAGGTTCATGTGTCCCCAACAGATGAGGAAACTGATCAGAGAAGCCAAGGCACCTGCTCAGTCACCAACACGTCAGTACTTCAAACTTCAACCTGGTCCCCAGCTCTGGCTGCCAGTGTGGACAGCTTTTCTCACCCCAAGGCCAGACCACACCTCCCCTGAGCCTGGCTGGTGACCCCGCTCAGGCCCTCCCTTCCCATGTCTCTCCAGGACCAGGCAGCTAAGAACAAGGCCCTGCAGAGCATGGCTGCTATGTCGTCCGCCCAGATCGTCTCGGCCACAGCCTTCCACAGTAAAATGGCTCTTGCCCGGGGCCCTGGCTACCCAGCAATCTCGGGGGTAAGTGGGGCAGCCCAGAGCAAGAGACCAACACAGCTTTTCCTCATCCCTTGTCTTCTGCAGAGCAGAACAATGGCCAGTCTCAATTCCTGTCTTCTGAGTCCCTTCCAGGGCCCATTCTAAAAGCAGAGCTTCGCCAGTGGTAGAGCCTCCGTTTAGTCTTTAGCAGTAAGACAGCAGATCTTCCAAGCCAGGCAAGAGGCTGCTCTCATGAGCTGCCCGGTGAGGATTGGCTTAATTTATAGCCGAGGAAGCAGAAGGATGGGAACTGAATCCCAAGGCTTTGACGTAGCACAACAGTGTCCTCAATACCCACCTTCATCCTGGTCTCCTGCTCTGCTTCCCAGGAGTGCCCGGTTCACGTGGAGAACTGATGTCTAGGGACAAATCCATGGTCAGATGTCAACTTTGTCAGCCTAACAACCAGTTTCTGAGCTAGGTCCGACGCACTGCCACACTTTTAGAATGTTCCAGAAATGGTCCTTCTTTCCAAGCTTGCCATACAGCCTGGGTAGCTTTTTAAGATGCACCACTTGCACTGTCCTCACAGATGGGGAAGGGAGTATGTCCTGAATTCCACAGGTCTTTCCGTTATCATATTCATAGAGAGCCTTAGAGAGTGTTAGCTGTGATGTTAAATAGAGGGGACATAAATGTTTGTGTAGACACCTTGATTAAATCATTCTTTTTTTTTTTATTGATTTGTTTTTTTTTTTTTCGAGACAGGATTTCTCTGTATAGCCCTGACTGTCCTGGAACTCACTGTAGACCAGGCTGGCCTCGAACTCAGAAATCTGCCTGCCTCTGCCTCCCAAGTGCTGGGATTGATTACAGGAGTGTTGCTAACACCGCCCTGTTTGATTAAATCATTCTTTTTGGCATTCGAGATGAGAACACACCTTGAGAGCAAGCCAAGCACGCGCTCTGCCGCTGAGCACCTGAGTAGACTTCTTGGCTCTAGGGCCTTAGAGCCAAACAGGTCTAGAGGCCTTACATTGCTAAAGAGCCCTGTGACTCCTGAGGGGAGGGAGACAGTGCCTGGTCAGCAGGCCTGGCTTTCCCCATGGAACTTAGAGGGACACACCTAGGCATGGCTGCTGCCTGGTTAGCATCAGCCCGTTCGACAGAGGCATCGCGTGTCTTCCACCCAATGCTGGAGCGACCTTCCTTCCGCCTTTTCCGCCTGGAGGCCTGCATGATGGTCTCCCCCTCGCAGATTCTCCCTCACTCCTTGTGGGCTCCGGCCCCATGCGCAACACAGCCGTGCTGAGTCTGTACTTTTTTTTTTTTTTGCCCCCACAGTTTTGGCAAGGAGCTTTGCCAGGCCAACCGGGAACATCCCATGAGTGAGTATGGTTTGCTTTCTTACCCTTGACTCCTTGAACTGATTTTGAACCCAGGACTTCAGGAAACAGAGCCTGGCTAGGGGAGATGGGGCAGGGGGACGGCTGCAGGTTGAGATCAGCCTACTCTGGAGAGCTTTGCTCTCAGACATCACTTGCTTAATCTGTAACGGCCATACTCAGAGTGCCATTTACTGAAGTGCTTGTCTCTACAGGGTGTCGTGGAGCTACATCTTGATACCCAAAGAGGCATCGGGTTGGGCCGAGAGAGGATGTGATGTGGATTGTCTCAACAGAGACATTGAGCCTATAACTCAGACACAAAGCCTGGGGGAAGTGGCAGGGGAGGGTGCTGAAAACCAACGTCTTCTAAGGCCCAAGGCCACCAATGGCCAAGCCACCAGGGCTGCTCTACAGCTCGTCCCCGAGCCTGATGCCGCCTCTCTCCTTCCTCCCGCAGTGTGAAACCTTTCTCTCAAAACGCCTACACTGTCCAGCCTCCGCTGCCTTTGCCAGGTAGGTGGATGGTGCACGACCCCCTTTATGCGTCACACCCTCTGCCTCCCGCCTCAGGTCCCAGGCCCCCAGCACTCCGGGGCCTGTTCTTGTCACTGCTAGACATCATGCTGTCACCTGTTCAGATCATACATCCCACTGGCTACACCACGGTTCTTGCCTCTGGTCAGCACACGGCAGCCATGCCTCGGGTGCCGCGTGGTGTTCTGGGGTGACACCAAATGCCTTACTTGCCCGTTGTGCTCAGGGCTGGCTGGGACACAGGTTTGGAAGGAAGTGCTTATGTGCCCAGGCCGCTCTTGTAGGGTA
Source organism: Apodemus sylvaticus (assembly GCF_947179515.1). Lineage (NCBI taxonomy): Eukaryota > Metazoa > Chordata > Mammalia > Rodentia > Muridae > Apodemus > Apodemus sylvaticus. Next base: position 164,318,416 of record NC_067473.1, on the reverse strand, counting down.
CGGGTGCTGCTGGCTCTTCAGGCGTTCCCCTCAGCGTGCTACCTGCCGCTTCTCACGAGGGAGCTGGGGGGGGGGGGGCACTGGTTTCCAAGCACAGGAGATCCTGATGCCTGGAGAGCACTACTGAGCATTGACACCTAAGGAGCTTGCTGGTTTGGGCCCTCCCCGAGGCTTCAGCTCTGACCTTCTCTCAGGAGGCTTCCTCAGCCCTTTCCACACTGCAGTCCTGTCCAGGGTTTTCAACCTTCCTTGGAGAGCAACCAGCTCTGCCATTCTGGTTGTGGTCCTCAGGCTTTCCTGGTGCTCCCGGTGCCTGCTCCCTGCTTCCTTCACCCACATCCAGAGCATCTGAGTTGGGTCCAGTCCTCGTGTCCCTGTCGTCTTTTCTGATCTCTTCCCTCTGTCCATGCTGACGCAGTCTACACTCAGATCCACCTACTTCTTTCCAGGATTACTGTAGTGTCCACCTCACAGGCTCCCTGTGATTCCCAAAGCATCTCTCCCGCCTTGCTATTTCCAGCCTTAAGATGCTTCCAGGCCACATGGTTCCTCAACGGTGAGCTCTGAGTTCTGCAGTCGATCTGCTGGGCTCCTGAGACTTAGCTTACAGTGTTCTCTGCTCTACATCTGGGCTGTGTCTAGACTGCTCCCATTGGACCATGGATCCTCTCACCTGCCCCCATCCAGGTTAGGTGACCACTGTTTGCCCAGCCAGGCTTCTGCAGACCTCTGTCTAGCAGGGGTGTTCTTCACTGCTATTTCTGTTTGTCCTGGGACAGCAGTGTCTGCGGATCCTTGGGGGTTCCTGTCTCCCTTCCTTTTGTTTACCCTGGGCTGTGTCCACTGCTTCTTTCCAGGGTGCTAGAGGTCTCCAGGCTCCCAGAAGGAGAACCTGGGTCCTGAGGACCTTGCCTCCTCTGTGTCTCCCTCTGTCCCATCCTTTCTCCACAATGAAGAAGGAATGAAAAACTGCCCAGCTCAGGGCCAGCAGGGAGCTTGTCCAGATTTCCATCTCCATCCAAACCACAGTCCCTTCTTAAGTGGAATAAGGGATACCCTGGAACCGTTATGAGTGACCACGACCTGGGAACACAGATTTAGGTTACCCCTGATTCCACGTTCCTACGAGGAAATGGGTTCACGGGGGTTCTTTATTTTTAGTGCACAAAGAAAGTCATGAATCAAGACAACTTTAAAATACACTGGTGGATACACCAGGGAGTCAGGTATGACAAGATACTGGGAGCTCTTCTACAGGTCTCAGATGCTCTGTGCTGACGCTCTTAGCTCTTGGAATGGCAGAAACCAGTGTTCTGCTAAGCTAATAGCTTCTGAGAGGTTTCTATTTATTGTCACGTGGCGTTAGTTCAGATACAGAGGGAAGGAATGCGTGATCCTGAAGACTACAGCTAGCCTAGTAATTAAATTAGCCTCTGAGATCAATTCCCGATCTTTCCACAGCACTGACATTCCAGCCGGCCCGTCAGTCTCTGAAGACACAGAAACTCCTTCCAGGAGGTGGTTTTTTTTTTTTTTTTTTTTTTTTTTTTTTTTTTTTTTTTTTGTTCCCAGCCAGACATAGCTGCTTTTCAGGGATATTTTCGGTCCACGGTGCTTGCTCCAGACATGGTTCCATCCCTAGTATTACCAGGAAAAGAAAACTGCAAAGCTGACCGACCGACTGTTTCTCAGCCCAGCTTAACTCAGCCAGTGGCTCTCCTTGACTTGGGGATAGAATCCATCCTGTTCTCCAGCATCCCTGGCTGACAGGGACCGGCCCGTATTTCCCACTGCCAATCCAGAAAGGTCTCCCTTAAAGGGTGGCTTTCCAGATTCAGCCAGCTGGCTCCCAGCGCCCACACACTTGCCTTTGTTGAGTCCCAGCTTGGCGTACCCCACCCCACCCCCACCCATCTAGCCCTCATCCTTCTTCCCTCCCCTCTCTCTCTTTCAGCTCTGTAGACCAGGCTGGCCTTGAACTCACAGCGTTCTGCCTGCCTCAGCCTCCTGAGTGCTGGGGTTAAAGGTGTGTGCCATCACTGCCCTGCCTACTTAATACCTTCTTTAGGCCTCACCTTCCTGATTGGCCTCAGAGGCACCAAGAAGTCTTCTGTGGTGCTGGGGGTGCACCCACCTACCTCATCAGCACTAGCCTAGGTCTGTGCTCATTCCTTTGTTATAGTTGGCATTCTATGGGTTTGAGGCAACTGTGAGCGCTTCAGGAAACTTCCTGCTTCCAGGGCCTCTGACTTGGTGTGCTGTTTGATTCAGCTGGCTCTCTTCCTACCTTGATTAGAAATTACCCCAGGGCGAGAATTCTTTCCAGGCAACCGGTGCTGTTGAGAATCCATCGGCCTTGATCATGGGCCTGTGCGGAAGCTTGGGACCACTGAGCTGGATCGCGCCCAGGCTCTGCCCTGCCACTGGGCACACCTTCAGTGCTTTCGCCAAGTTCTTACTGATGACATGAACGGGGAGGACAAGGAGGGCTGAGTTCCACGTGTCTGTCTCTCTCTCCCGTCCTCGTGTAGGGTTCGAGTCTCCTGCAGGGCCCACCCCGTCGCCCTCTGCACCGCCGGCCCCTCCGTGGCAAGGCCGCAGCATAGCGAGCTCCAAGCTCTGGATGTTGGAGTTCTCCGCTTTCCTGGAGCGCCAGCAAGACCCCGACACAGTGAGTCCTCCCTTGTCTGTCTGGCTGTCAAACTCCAAGGGAGGCCATCTTAATCTCAGAGGTTCTTTCACCGTTGTAGGGCCCTGGTCTTGCAGGTCTTGTAAGTCCCCAATCCCACAGGCCTTGCCCTCAAAGAAAGGCCCTGAATCCTGCAGCTTCTGTCTCCATGCTATATGCCACTGTCGATGGAAGCCCTACCCACAAAGTAGGTGCCCTAATACCCACCCTGTGAAGTGGGCTCCCAACCCTGGCAGCCCGGTCCCCACAGAAGACCTCACCTTGTACTCTCCCCGCCTCCTCGGGCTTCCTTTCCTTTCTTCCCCTTCTCCCCCAGGTCTTAATAGATTCCTTGTTGTTCTCCCCTCAACTGCCTTGTGCGTTGTCATCTCTCCCTCCCCTCCTTTATTCTTTCCCTTGCTTTGCGTTTATCTCCCACCTCAAGCCTTCCTGGCTTCTGTTCTCCCTTTCTGTTCTCTCAGGCTTCCCCCTGTCTCTTATTTCTCTTCTTATTCTAGTGTCCTTTCCTCCTAACCCTGCCCCTGTCCCCCTCCTCACCGCCCCCCCATCCACTCCTTAGCTCTGAGAGGCACTCAGGAAACTAGGCTGACTCGAGTGTGGAGTCCATATCATATGAGACAACGGCAGGTTACCACTGACCCAGCCATATAACAGGAAGTGCTGGGGAACCCCTAACCCTTGCCTCCTGTCTTAGTTAGGGTTCACTGCTGTGAGCAGACACCATGACCAAGGCAGCCCTTGTAAAGACAACATTGATTTGGGGCTGGCTCACAGGTTCAGAAGTTCAGTCCATTATCATCAAGGTGGAGCATGGCGGCCACCATCCAGGTGGGCGTGGTGCAGGAGGAGCTGAGAGTTCTACATCTTCATCTGAAGGCTGGCTTCCAGGCAACTAGGATGAGGGTCTTAAAGCCCACACCCACAGTGACACACCTGCTCCAACAGGGCCACACCTTCTAATAGGATCACTCCCTGGGCCGAGCATTTACAAACCGCCACATCCCCCTTTTTCTGAATGAGGGAACTGAGGCCTGCTCAGATAGGTAAAGTTATTTGCCTCAGATTGTAAGTACAGTAGGCAGTGGGCTGTCTCTCTACCCCACCCTTTGGGCATCACTCTCAGATGGATTGTTCTTCCGTCCACAGTACAACAAGCACCTGTTCGTGCACATCAGCCAGTCAAACCCAAGCTACAGTGACCCCTACCTCGAAACCGTGGACATCCGCCAGATCTATGACAAGTTCCCGGAGAAGAAGGGAGGGCTCAAGGAGCTCTTTGACCGGGGGCCCTCGGATGCCTTCTTCCTTGTGAAGTTCTGGGTAAGCCCTGGGCCTCTCTTCCCTTCGTTCAGTGCCTTGAGACGGTGAGGAGAGTGGAAAAGAGAGGGCACGGTGGTGTGTAGGAGGCAAGGGAGTGGGGTGGGGTCAGGAGGGAGCACACACAGGAGGCCACTGCTCTGGAAGCTGGGCATCAGAATGTAGTGGGGAGGGGCTGGAGAGATGGCTCAGTGGGTAAGAACACTGTTCTTCCAAAGGTCATGAGTTCAAATCCTAGCACCCACATGGTGGCTCGCAACCATCCGAAAAGAGAAAAGAGATCTATGCTCTCTTCTGGTGTCTGCCTGAAGACAGTTACAGTATACTCACATATAACAAATAAATAAATCTTAAAAAAAAAAAAAAAGAATGTAGCAGCAGGGAGGTCATAATGCTGTACAGATGAAAGGTTTTTGTTTCTTTCCTTTCTTCCTCATTCTGTTTCCATGCCAGGGATAGATAGCACTGCCTCTAGCATATTAAGGTATGTTTCCTAAATCCTGCCCGAGCTCAAGAGGCTCTTTAATGTTGGTGGCTGTGGCAAGTTCCTGGTCAGGAACTGGGGGCTAAGGGGGCAGTGGTCCTGGGGAAAGACTGAGAGGTGACGCGGGGCCGGGAGGAGAGTCCGCATGGGGCTGTTGGTTCTGGGCCTCATGCTGGTCCCAACCTGCTTCTCCAGGGCTCATCTGTGAATCTTTCTGGGCTTGGCAGAGCTGGGAAAAGAGGAGTGTGTCTTAAAATGTCCCTTAGTGCAGCCCAGGCCACCCATAAGGAAATGCTCATGTCTGTCTTAAGCAGTCCTGTCCACAGGCTTGGCCTCTGCCGCTCGCCCCATCCCTCTGTGGGTGTTGGGTCCCTAGAGTCAGTCCACAAGATGCTCTTCTCTGAGATCAGGAGTCACAGAACTGCCCACAGCGTTCTTCCAGGGCCTAGAACACACAGAAGGGATATAAGGGACACCAGGACGATGGCTAGTAAGGGCAGGAAGTCCTCCAGGCACCTGACTGAACTTCAGATATGGAATTTTTCCCGTATCTGACATTGGCCCTGGGATCCGGTGCTGACTCTTCCTGCTCCCTGAGTCTGCCACAGAGGACCACCCAGGTGCTTCCTTAGACCTATCTAGTTTGCAGTGCTGCAGTACCCTCTATTTAGTTGCTTGTTTTTGTAGATTTTGTGGCACTGGGGTTGGAGCCCAGGATGTTAGCCCTGGTGGACAAGTGTTCTACCTTTGAGTCACACCCCAGCCCTGCCGGCTGGCTCCTCTTTCTACTTCCGCCCCAGCTTAATTTGCTCCAGAGCCTCTTGGTAATCTGGGAGTCTCTCGTCTTAGAAAGAACATGTTGACAGTGAAGGTGTATGCAGTATCCCGGGTGGCCTTCCGTCCCTGCCTAGGGACGCCCAGCCCAGCCTCTCCACCGCTAAGCCAGCTCCTGGCTTTCTGCAGAAGGCTCCGGGGCTGGGTTAGAGACCCAAGGCCTTGCCTTGACAGTGTGTGGGTTTTTTTTTTTTTTTTTTTTTTTTGCCCTGTGATTGCAGAAATATCTGGTTCTCCAAGCAGGTTGGTGCCTGGATCTGGATCTGAGATAGGTAGGATCTGCTAGGCAGAGAGGAGGAAGGCTGTTTCCTTCCTAGCAGTTTCTATTCAGTTCAGGATGAATAGAAATAGGAGAAAGGAGCGGGGAGGTTTGGAGAAAGGTCCATGAGGCAGAATAATAGAAAATGGAGCAGTTAAGGTGATGGTCCTAGATGGTCCTTAAATTAAATTCTAGGGCTTAGTTAATATGGATGGAAAATAGGCAGTGTGTGTGTGTGTGTGTGTGTGTGTGTGTGTGTGTGAGAGAGAGAGAAAGATCAACTCGGGGATATATATATATATATATATATATATATATATATATATATATATATATAAAACGCTTGCTCTACTACTGTGCTACATAGCACTCCATTGATCTTCTTAAATAAGCTTGTTTATAGTTATTGATTCCAAGAATCTTTAATAAGTAAGGAAAAGCATCCGATCCTTGTGCCGATTCCTTCCTAAGTCCCAGAGTGGTAAATTATGATCTTTCTTTAATTTTTATATCCTATGTTAGTAAACATTTATACTGCTGGATCTTGATGTCGTAACTAAGACATTCTAGGTTTATTTTAGTAGAGAATAAAAATGTGTTTCCATCACTTTCCATCACCCCAGTCTACTCCCATGGAGCAAAAGCCACACAACGTTTGCATTTTGTTTGACAATGCACACTGGTCACCAAAGAGCTGAAGACAATATTATGACTGCATTCCCTTTATTATGCACCTTTTTTCCCTATATGTAAATGGATTTGTTTTTTTTTTTAACTGGGCATTTTAAATGAAGTTATTCTTAAAATTTTACAGATAGCTCCATGAGAACCACCATATAAAACCGACCCAGCTTCCTGGGGCCCGGGATTGCAAGTATGCACCCCCCCCCCACCACGCCCCCAAGTACAACAGCCATTTGTCAGCGCACTGCTCCGCTGTCTTCTGATGCGCATGCCTGGGGCCCGGCTCGCCATCCCGCTGCGCTCCGCATAGGGGATTTTATGATCTGCTTTGCTCCTCTCTGGAAGTTTTGATACCTCCTCCGTTTCTGTTTTCAACTTCATATTGACGACCTTTGGCCATATCTCGTCTTTCTTCCCATCTTTGGCTCTATACTTGGTAGGCACCTTTTAGTGATAAGATTAGACTCTTCCTATTTGCGGACATTTAAGTGTGTTATTTCTTGGAAAATTTCTCTCATTTGTTTTGCTGAATCCCTAATGCTACCCCGCTCCCTGGCTTTATTCTCTTTGCTTTTTTCTCTTTTGCGAGGTAGTAGGGGAGTTGAAACTGAGTCTCACTGCATGGTCTAGGCTAACTGTCCTCAAACTTGTAGTGATTCTCCTGTCTCAGCCTCCCAAGTGTCAGGATGATGGGTGTGAGTCACCAATGTGTTTGTGTGTTGACTGTCTCTTGTCCTGGAGATCACTAAGCAGGCTAGGCCAAAGCCCCAAGGCCCTCTCTCCTCCCACCTCCTACACCCCCTCCCCCCCTCTGGGATTGCAAGTGTGGCCCTGAGCCTGGCTTTTCTTTGTGGATTCTGGGGGCTGAATCTCGGCTCTCATTCTTGCAAGGTAAGCCCCTCAATTACCATTTTTATATTTTTCCAGTTTATTTGCTTGGTCTCTTTTCTTAGAGACTTGCTTCCTTTGCCTTCTAATTTGGATTAGTTTAGTGTTATATCTGAGTGGATATTGTGCAAAGCCCAAAGCGTCAGTGCATAAAGCAGTAGTTTTTCATTCATGAAAAAACTACTAGGCTAGACCCTGCAGGGATGGTCTGACTACTCTGTAATAGCCTGGTAGCCTGAGTCCTTTCTCCTGGCCATCCCCAGTGTGTGACTTCTGTCCTCAAGGTCATGGACACTGGAATTCCAACCATTATCTCCACATTGCGACATTAGGAAAGAATCCTATGTAGCTCCCCGTGGGTCCTTTCTACCAGGTGTAATTATTTGTGTGGCTGCATCTTGCTCTGAAATGGGAACTTGGCAGCTTTGTGTGGGTTTCGGTAAACGGGTAGCCTCCAGTTTCTCCTGTGTTTAGGGGGAGTCCTGGGCTCCCCTCCAGAGTGTGTTAACTGGTGGTTCTCTCAGCACTGGTACAGCTGCCCCTCTGATGTGATTGGAGCTGGAAGGGAGACCCAGCTGGACCCAAATGTGTTTATCAGTACGATACCCTGAAAGACAAGGCATATTTAGGGTCCTTCTCGTTAGCGCTCTCTCTCTCTCTCTCTCTCTCTCTCTCTCTCTCTCTATATATATATATATATATATATATATACATATACACATATATACATATATATATAACACATGTATGTTTATATACACACATATACACACATGTATATATATACACAGACATGCATATATATAAAACACATATATGTATATACACACACATATATACACACACACGTGTGTGTGTATATGTATGTATGTACTGAGTTCTGGGTATAGGGTCCCAGGGCCTGCACAAAGCATGCCAGGTAAGCCCTGTACATCCTGGTGCACTTGGTGGCAGTAGTTTTTATCTACAGACACCTTTCAAATAAGGCTCATCTTAGAATTCCTACTTCACAAACAATGGAAATGGACACATTGTGCCGACAAGGGCTTCGGTCTGAGGCTTCCTTGGCTGGGTTTCTGTTGTGGCCTTTCTCACTGTATTCAGGGAAGACTGAAAGATCACAGGAGCACTCACGTTATGAGGTCACTTGGATTCTCATTTGTGACTTTTGTCACATCTCCAAAGGTGGATCTGGTTGCTAATCTCGTCTTCAGAGGAGAAACGGTAGCATGGTCAGGATAAACAGTTTTACCAGACTTAACCCAGCCTGTTGTAGGACTAGAACCAGATTGTAGAGCTCAACAGTGTGGCTCCAAGGTCAGGCGACATGACTTCCCAAACAGAATGCACAGTTTTGGTGCTCATCCTGGTCCTGGGAGAAAGTTCTGGATTGTTTGAAAGGCTCCGAGGGATGCGGGTTGGTACCAGAGAAGAGGTCGGACTTTGCTGTGACCATACAGGCCGAGATGGGAGCAATCAGGCCATTTGATTTTCTAGATCTTAGCCTTCCTCCCAGGAAATGTTGGCACAGTCTTCCAGGTGGTGCACTAGAGCCTCTCTCTATTACCCTGTTGGGCCCCATCTACTCCTTTGCCTTCCCCTAGGGGACAGAGGAAGAGACCTGATGGAAGAAGTGGGTGTGGGGAAGCTTGATTGTGCAGGTCCCACAGATTTGCTTGGCCAGGGCTGTATAAAAAGCCTACATGGCCACTGCCATGGTGAGTCTCGGACCTGGGGCAGGACAGACTGCAGGAACATGGTGGCTATAAGAGGGCCCTCACCCCGTGGCAGGCCGCTGACTTTTGGGCCTAATGGTTCCTATGAGATTCAGTCACTCCTCTTGAAAGCTGCATCTTAAGAGTAAGTCTTGGCTTCCGTGCCTCTGTTTCTCCTTAAAGGTTAGCAGTTATTCTCGTGGGCTTCTTTCTGGGAGCTAAGATGAGAGCTTATCGTCAACCTGAGAGCTGCCTCCTTAGGGAAGGTGTGAGGAGGTCAGAAGGGAAGGCTGGAGGCCAGCACACTGTCCCCATGTGGGAAGGGCTCAAAGGCAGAAAAATATAGTGAGGAACATTTGCTAATAGTGAGATCAGGACAGTCACTGGCAGTCCCCTGCCCCTTGCCTACGCGCTCCTCCTATCACTGCTGTGGTCTTGGATGGGCACACACACACACACACACACACACACAAACATAAACACACACTCACACACACACACACAAACACATACACGCTCACACAAACACACACACTCACACACACTCACACAAACACACACTCACTCACATGTGTGCACACACACTCACACACTCACATAAACACACACACTCACACACACGCGTGCGCGCACACACACACAAACACTCACACTCACACATGCACACACACTCACACACACGCGTGCGCGCACACACACACAAACACACACACTCACACATGCACACACACTCACACAAACACACACTCACATGTGTGCACACACACTCATACACACACTCACACACACACACACACTCACATGTGTGCACACACACACTCACACACACTCACATAAACACACACTCACACATGCGCGCGCACACACATACAAACACACACACTCACACATGCACACACACACATGTACACACACACACTCAGACACACACACACACACACACACACACACACACACGAAGGAAACCTGTCCAGACAAGAAAGTGTCGCCTGTCTTCCACCCGCCTTCCTCCCCTGCCTTTGTTAGCTCAGTCTGCTTGCCTGCTGCTGCAGAGCTGATGAGAACCCGCCCAGAGGAGCAGGGCCCACTTTGATTTCCCTGAGTCCATGCAGCAGCTGCCTCCTTCTCCTGAGAGTTGCTACTCACACTGAAGGGCTGTGGTGGTCGTCCTGCAGCAAGCCTGGGCTTATCCCCAGTGCAAATGGCCGCAGGGGATGGGGTGGAGCTGTAAAGGCCCAGTTCTGAGAGGATGCCCACTGGAGTGAGGGCTGGAAAATGGAATCCCCCATGCCCCAGAACCAGTTGAAAACTACCAGAGGCTGCCTGTCCTTGTCAGGGGAAGGCATGCTGTTCGCCTGGCACACTGGGTGGAGCCAGGACAATTCCCTGGGCCGTTCCATCACCCTTTCCACAGCTCCCTCTGGGCCTGACATTCCTCCCAGACACATGGCAGTCAAGGCTGTCTGCTCATCTGTCAGTCACCGGATCCCTCACACCTGTTGCAGGCCCGGCCCAGGAGCTGCCCGCCCTCACGGAACAGCTATGAATAGGGTGCATGGAGCTGGTAGTGTGTTCCGAAGGCTGGTCACTGAGAGGAACAGCTGTCCCGGGCTACAGCTGCAGGGTGAGGTGGTGGTGGAGCCGGGCGGATCCTGGAGCCCAAGGACTAGCTGGGGTACCTTGAAAGGGGTCTTCTGGCATTGGCCACCACCTTGAAGATCAGGGTGACACTGAACCCTCTCTATCTCACTAATCCTGCATTGTTCTCCATTAAAAATTCTTTTATAATACATAAATATTCTGTAGCCCTTTCCTGCTCCATAGTCCCCAGAAATGCTGGGCTATGGCTGGATATTCATTTGTAAATGCATAGGTGTTTTGAAAGGATCCTGCAGTAGGAGGTGACTGAAGAATTAAACTGTATTTGAGATGGAGGGCTCAAGTTGGGGTCTAGAACTCAGGGGTAAAGTATATACCCCTATACGCCATATATATAATATGCACACACACATATATGTATTTGTAAATGTGTGTGTGTATATATGTATGTGTGTATAGATATATGTATAAGTACACATATATGTAATATATATGTATTATATGGAGGGACCTTACTTCTGTCACAGCGCCACCCAGAGTTGAGAGGTATAATAGCTACATGACAGCCTTTATTGAAAGGCCTGGTGCGCATGCACTGAGTAAGTTTTGTAGAGGACAGAGTTCTTGCTTCCACAGACCTTCTCCTGGACAAGTCACATGAGCATGGGGTGCAGAGAGAGGGGCAGGCTGCCTTCGTGCGTGGTCTGAGAAGCTCTTCCGTATTGGGTCTTCCCAGCATGGTGCTTGGGGATGCTTTATAAGAGCTGCATCTACTGACATATCTTATTTAATACTTAATTTGCTTATATAAGAAAATAAACTGGGCACTGTGGTTCATGCCTTTAATCTCTGAGTTTGAGGCCAGCCTGGTCTACAGAGTGAGTTCCAGGACAACCAAGGATACACAGAGAAGCCTTGTCTTGAACAAAACAAACAACCAACGAGCCAGAGCCCTTGTTTTCATGATTGGATTGCTAAGGGTAAAATTATGAATAAAAGAGAGCTGATGTCACTAGAGGCAAGGGCAGAGACAGATGAATCTCTGAGTTCAAGGCCAGCCTGGTTTATAGAGTGAGTCAGGGCAGCCAGGACTATACAGAGAAACCCTGTCTCAAAATCAAAAAGAATAAAGAGGGCCAGTGATATGGCTAAGTGGGAAAAGGTGCTTGCCGTTAAGCCTAATGACTTGAGTTCAACTCCTAGAACACACATATTTGAAGGAGAAAATTGACTCAGGCAGGTTGTCCTCTGACTTACACATGCACACAGTACAACAACAACACACGCATAGTCCACACACATCATCATGAGTCCACAAGTATCATCGAAAGATAAGAAATGAGGTGAATACCTGTAATCCTCCTACTCAGGGGGCTGAAGTCAAAGGAATGAAGGCTGAGGTCAGCCTGGGCTACACAGCGAGATCTTGGTTCAGGCAAAGACGCCGTGAGGGTCTGGTGTGGCTAATGAGGGTAACACTGGTCAGTCCTGTGACCGTGCATCTGTCATCTGAGTATTGTTACCATATCTCTGGCCTCAGGACCTTTCCAGGCTGTCGGGACTCATGACAGTGTTTTGTTTTCTTGTTGATGCGTGATCAACCTTTCTGCTCTGTTCTAGTCACAGCACTAAGCTCACACATTGTCTCTCAACGTTTTTAGGCCGGCAAACTGGGTCTCCTGGGATGCTCATATGACTTAGAGAACGTGGCAGAGAGCCTGGGTTCAGGTCTCTGCACACTTCATTTGTCCGCAAGACCTTGAGCCATGGCCAACCCACATCCTCCAGGACTCACGGGTTGCTCTCTTCCTGCCTTGTTCACACCGGGCAGCTGCTCCCTTCCCTGCAGGACTATGGTGGACACTGGGTGGGGAGTCCCAAGCCATCCTGGGAATGGGGAGTGTTTAGTAAAGGGGACTGTTTGTTTCAGAGGCTAAACATCGGCTTGGATGCTGCTGTAATTGTTTGCGTTTTCTTCCTCCTAATGAATGGTTAAACCATACATTGCGCAGAGACATTCCAAAAAAGTATCTCTCCGTTCTGTTCCATAATTGCTTTTCTCATTCAGCAAGTTCCGTTCATCCATGGTGGTGAAGGCTAGCCCTTCTCAGCAGTGTGCCTGTGCCTCTGTGTGTGTGTGTGTGTATAATATGTCTTCCACGCTATCTTAATTACAGCATAATTAACGCTCCCTTGCCAGTTTACACAAAGATTTTGCCGTAGAAAGGAGGCACCAAAGGAGAAAAACTGGTCCTTGAGTGTCACCTAGTGGCGTAAGACTGTTTGTCACTTGCACCCAACTCCTACCCAGACCTTCCTGGGTTCTGCACAGGAGTTGTTCTCAGAATGTGCACGGAGGATTGGCAGTTCACAGCCTGTACTGTGGTCCATGTGGCAGTTCCCTCGTGTTGTGTGGTAGGTGAAGAAGTCTCTCATAAGAGTCATCCTTTTCCTGAGCAGTGGTGGTAACCTGCCTTTAATCCTAGCGCTTGAAAGGCCTTTGTCTCCAGAACAAAATCCAGGACAGCCAGGGCTACACGGAGAAACTCCATCTCAAACAAACAAACAAACAAACAAACAACCCTGAATCTTTGTTTTCATGACTGTATTGCTTAAGGTAAAATTAAGGAATGAAAGAGAATTGGTGTTGCCGGGCAGCGTTAGTGTACACCTTTAATCTTGGCACTTAGGAGGCAGGCTGGTCTACAGGGTGAGTTCTAGGGCAGCAAGACCTACTGAGCAAGACCTTGTCTTGGGAAAACAAGAACAAAACAGACAAAGAATCAGCCTTCTGTATGTCATTTGTAGGAAAATGGGTGGAGGTAGAAATCATCATGTCAAACAAAATCAGGCCAACCCAGCCAGGCAAACACATACACACACACACACACACACACACACACACACACACACACACACACTTTCTCTCTCTCTCTCACACACTATACATATACATGTACATATGCACACATATATACATACACATATATATGAATGTTTAAAATAACTCCTTAATTAAAGTACAGAAGAATGTGTCAGTGAGATAGATGACTTGGTATACACCTCTGCCTCCAAGCCTACTGATTTACACGGTGGAAGGAAAGAACTGATACCCAAAAGTTGTCCTTTGGCTTCCACAGGCTTCCTCTGGCCTGGGTGTACTCATACGCATAAAGTAAACAAGTAATTTTTTTAAAAACCCACCCTGGAGCAAAAGAACCCCCTCCTAAAACTAAGGAGCTGAAGGGGTGTCCTGGAAATGTTTACCAAGTTCAGCCACATAGGTGCTCAGAGGACAGAGTCCGTGGGAACCCATCTGTCTCTTGAGTTAGCAGCAGAACTTGCCACTCATTATCTATGTGTTTGCTGAATGCAGAAGGTGCAGGGTCATCAGGTTGGAGAAACAAGTCTGTGGGGCCACACAGTGTGTGGAGGAGAGTCTCTGATATGTGACGAAAGAGTAGCTTGCAGTAGAAGCCTGGGGACATTGAAAGTGCTGGGGATGTGGGATGTATCCCAAAGGAAGCTCAGGTACCCAGGAGAGCCAGCTCCTAGGAGGGGACACAACTGCAAATGGCAGAACCATGGGCGCTGCAATGGCCAAGCTCTTGCACCTCAGATATCACCTTAAACCCTGGGTATCAGATACGGAGCTGTAGAATCTCACGCTTGCTAAGTCGCCGCCTTTTTCTCTTTTGAAGGTTTTATGGATGTGTCCCTGTGTACATGTGAGCGCGTGTGTGCAGGTGCCCATGGAGGCCAGAGGAGCAGGAGAGGGTGTGGTGCTGGGCGCTGAGCTCAGGTTCTCTGTAAGAGCGGCAAGTTCGCTTATCCATTGAATCTTCCTCTTTCCAGCACCGAGTTTCTTCTGGCTGTTTTCTCTTGCTTTCTATTTGTCTACTCAGCTTTATGATGAGTGAGTGGGAACTGTGCGGTTTTCCTTCTGATGGTGTAAGGTTTATAGCTCTGTGTGGTTTCCTTCCTGATTTTGCAGGGTTCATAGCTCAGATTACCTCAGAAGAGACTATACTCTGGACACTTCTGATTACATGTGGTTGTATTTAGAGATGGACATGACCCTTTCTGGGCCAGGGACATGTTTTGAATCTGTGGCTCCAACAGATTTGCGTCTGGAATGCTCAGTCCTCAGCCTGTCGCTCTATTCTGAAGGCTATGGAGCCTTTAAGAGGTGTGGCCTTGCCGCTGGAAATAAGACTCTGGGGGCAAGTCCTTGACGGTTCTACCTACGCCTGGTGGGCTTGTGACCCTGGCTTCCTGTCCCATGGCTTGTGAACAGCCACCGTCTCATGTTTCAGCACCAGATGGAATCATTCAGCCATGCGTTTCCTGCTACGAGGGACTGAGACAGGATAGATAGGATCCTCTCCTCTCTTAGGCTGTCTGTGGTATTTAGTCACAGCAATCCTAAAGTAATTATTACAATAACCAACCAAGAATTAATTCACATGCATATGGACAGCTATGAATTTATTTCTCATTGTTTTGGAAACAAACCAGAAAGACTAGCACTGAGCCAGGATATGTGGGTAGCAGAGGCTTTCCTATGCCTGGCATGTACTGATTTTTTTCTTTCTTTTTTCTTTCTTTCTTCTTTCTTTTTTCTTCTCTCTCTCTGGTTCTTTCAGGCCAAAGGCTCTCTCTGAGGTGTACCCAAGTCCTGCCCCCATTTTTTTTTCTGTAGTTGAAAAGCCCATTCATGAAATTTTTATTCCACTTAGACAAACTTTAATTCATGTGTTCTTAACAATTGTGCTTGGTTTGTTCATGAAAGTTTCATAAGACATTAAAACAAAGCTATCATCTCAAGTTATTTCCATGTTAGTTATTTTTTTTTTTTACAGCACATACATGTCAAGCAAGTATCAAAAAAGAATCACAAAAGCCAAAAACAAAAAGCTAAAAAAGAAAAAAAAAAGCTAAACACATGGAATTTTGTTTATAGCTGTGCTTTGTTCACAGTTTGTGTTTCCACATGGAGCGATTCATTTCTGTGGCATCTTCACTTTTACGTTTGTTCTTAGATTGCCTAAAACATTTAAATACAGAAAAAATATGTAGCAAAAATAACGAAATCAAGTAGCAGGTAACTTTACAAATAATGGAATGTGAACTGTTTCTTCCCTTAGAGTAAATTGGGTCACAACTTTGTCTAGGGACCACTGGTAAAGGGTGTGTCCGTGGAGACACATGATCTCAATGTACATCCATCCACTAGATGTTTGTGCCATAGTCTGACAAGTACCCCAAACCTGAAAGCACCCACAGACGCTACACTCCAATTATAGCACAAAACCAATAGGTAGGCGGTTTTCTCTGCTTAGATGTGGAAGCAGTTTTAACACTGGCCCTTCTGAAGCCGCAATGTACTAAGAGTGCTGTGCTAAACATACACAACTCCTGCAAAAACTCCACACCCCCATATTGGCCGCTTCAAGGTGAAAATGAGTACGTCCTTAAAGTCAATTGGATATATCTCAGGCTAATCTAGAACTCAGTCTTTCGGCCTCAGTTTACTCAGCTGTCCCTGCCCCGTTCTTTCAAAGTCCTGTTCTCTGGTCCAAGACGCGTACTAGGAACCCTAGGGACACACCTGCAAACAACCATACCTTCCCCTGTCTCCGGCAGGCAGACCTCAATACCAGCATCGAGGACGAGGGCAGTGCCTTCTATGGGGTCTCCAGCCAGTACGAGAGCCCAGAGAACATGATTATTACCTGCTCTACTAAGGTCTGCTCATTTGGCAAGCAAGTGGTGGAGAAAGTTGAGGTAGGAGGCTACCTGGTGGGTGTAGGGCGGAGGGGCGGTTTGTATGCCTTCTCCCGGGGGCTGGATTGCTAAGGGCGGCCCTGGGCAGAGGTGGACTCCATGTTGTGTCCACGGCCTTTAAGAGCATAGTTTGGGTTGGGCATGAGGCATCCTGTTATGGATTTAATTGCCTGTCCCGCTCCTCGGAGCCCTGGCTGAATCTTCTGGCTGGGATCCCTTTCAAGCCTTCCTTGGAAGCACCTCACATCTTCTAGAGCAGGGCCAAAGCACAGGCTAGCCCAAGGATTTCTCCCTAATCCCTCTGTGCCTTTGATAGCAGGGGCACAGGGCTAGGAGAGGCCGTCCCCAGTCTTGCAGCTCTCTAGAGGCAGAGGCAGGTGAGGTGGGTATTCAGAGAGTTTGCTTCTCACTGTTTATTCCCTGAGTGCTGGAAACTTGCGGAGTCCCTTTGATCCGGTTTGGGGCTTTGCACGAGCCTGGGTGTGCTAGGCAAGTACTCTACCATTGATAATAACCTCCGTCAGTCCTGATTCCTCCTCCCCCCCACCTCCCTCCTTTCTTTCTCCCTCCCACCTTCCTTTCCTTTATCTTTCCTTCCTGGCTTTCTTCCCTCCTCCTTTTCCCTCCTTTCTTCCCTTTCTTCCCACCCTTCCCTCATTTTCTCCTTCCCTTCCTCCCTCCATCTTCTCTTCCTCCCCTCCCTCCCTCCTTCCTTTCCTCCTTCTTTCCTTCCCTCCATCCCTCTCTCCCTTCATCCTTCCCTTCTTCCTACCTCCCTTTCTCCTTCCCTCCTTCCTTCCCTTCTTTCTCTCCTTTCCTCCCCCTCCCTCCCTCCCTCCCTCCCCCTCTCTCTCTTTCTTCTTTCCCTTCTTCCTTGAGATAGACTTTAGATGCCCTTGCCCCAGAAGCACAGAGCTTATTTTTCAGTTGTGGAGCGCCCCAGAGAAGGGCAGAATTTTCTGCTTCTCCTCGGGGGCAGGCACCCTGGTGGTGACCTGTGTTGATCTCTGTGCACCTCCCCCACCCCAACTTCCTGTTGGATGTTTGGGGTTGTTAACACCCCCCCCCCCCCACACACACACACCCTACCACACATCTCTAAGGAAGTATCAGTTTGTCCCCACCGTCCACCGGTTCTGATAGCTGTGACGTTCGGATCCTATTGTGTAGTGACAAATGGCACCAAAGCCTCCACCCCAGCATCCCTGTGGCCCTAAGTCTATGACCCTGTCTGTGCAGTGCTTAACACTGTGCATGGTGTCAGTCTGGTCACCTCTTGGCTCACGGGGACCTGAACTCATGGTCTGCTCCACGTGGGGTTGACAGCCACCTCACGTCAAACAGCTAGGTGCTATGAGACGGGACCTTTGCTTTGGGGTCCCAGTCCTAGAATCACCAAGAAGCTTTCCTCAATACGTGTTAGCACCAGGGAGGCTCACTCACGTAACTGCTCTCCGTCCAGTAGTAGCGCTGGGCGTGTACGAGCGTGTTGTGTTTTATTTCCTTTGGTGCTAATGATGGATGCCCGAGCTCACAGTGGCTAAGCATCTGTTCTGCCCCGGCAAAGGCAGTTTTTACAAAGCTCCTTTAGCTATTTACCATCATTAAAGGTAGCGAGGTTTTGAGATGCCCGTGGCTCTATCCAGTCCTCATCCCACATGGCCTCCCTCTGGCTCCTAGGCCAGCAGCAGCCACCACCAAGGTTCAGGCAGATGGCAGATCCATCTCGAAGGCGCTGGTACTTTACTTTCCCCACCTCAGCCTCATGCAGTGCCTGCTCACTTGCCCTATCTCCTTGCTGCCACTTCTGCTGCTTCCAGGTCTCCTGGAAGTGTCTGCCTGTCTTGTCAGTGACAAAAGGGAGAGGCCTGGCTTCATGTCCAGGAACCTCAGAGGATGACTCCTCCTGGGACATCTGCCTCTCTGTCCCAGCAGTGGTGATTGGATTTTGGTACATCCCTGCTGAATTGGGCTTGGGCTGGAGGTCAAGGGATTCTAAGCGTCTGTTGTCCCTGCGGTTCTACAGACGGAGTATGCGCGCTATGAGAATGGCCACTATTTGTACCGCATCCACCGGTCCCCTCTCTGTGAGTACATGATCAACTTTATCCACAAGCTGAAGCACTTGCCTGAGAAGTACATGATGAACAGCGTGCTGGAGAACTTCACCATCCTGCAGGTAGGGCATGGGGCAGATGCCCAGGGTCTAGTGCATCAGTGGGTGGCGCCAATGGCTTCCCTACCCAGGGCTTTGACCCTCGCTGCCTTCTCCCCTGCAGGTGGTCACCAATCGAGACACACAGGAGACCTTGCTGTGTATCGCATTTGTCTTCGAAGTTTCGGCCAGCGAACACGGGGCTCAGCACCACATCTACCGGCTTGTGAAAGAATGAGAGACTCGGAGAGCGATGGTGGGGGGACACGTCCAGGAAATGGGGACCTGGGAGGGAACCTTCAGGGACAGCCCCTGGGAGTGCCACGAGAGCCAAGCAGAGTTGCCCCGTTCTCCTCTTGCCAGGAGCAAACTGCCTGATCTTGCAGCGCTCAACCCCCAATAAACCCAAGGTGTCAAGCATTTTCAGAGGAGCTGGTTTGGCCTGTGTGAGCCCAGAAGGGCAGGGGAGAAGGGGGCACCAGGAGGCAAGCTGGAAGCAATGTCCAGAGGCGCTCCAGGATGGACGAGGAACCAGAACCCCGGTGGACTCAGCCAGGCATATCACCGAGACACCAAAGCTCAAGACCCCGCGGTCCCCTCTCAGCTGCCGGAACCCCGCACTCTTGCTGCTGGTCACACTGGTGGCCTTGAGGACAGATGGCAGGTGGTGGGTCACACGCCCAGAGATGCTGTGCATGACTCTGTGTACACTGTCTGTCCTGCCTTGGATGCCTGAGAATGGCTACGGCAGAAGGCCCCGCCCTTGCCAACGGGGCTGGATTTAGGTGTGGCTGCAGGGTCGTTGTTGGAGGGAGACTGAGTGAGAGCTACTCTGGTGGCTTTGTTCCTTCTGCAGGGGGCAGGGGCTCCAGACTGAAGCAAGGCTTGGAGGTAGGGCCTCCTGCTTCAGGGCCAGCATTTCCAGCTGCCTGACCTCCACGGGCTCGTCAGCTTCTCTTTCAGTCCCTTCCTTCTCTGCTCGGCGCTGACCAGGGGAGGATGTCTGTACAGTACCGGGGTCTTGCAGTGCCAGTCAAATAATCCAATCCTCAGCCCCTTGCTTCTCTCCCTCTGGAAGGTCTGGATCTGTCTCGCTGCAGCCCTCTCAAGGCTTTCTGGTGTCTGCTTCCCCAGTTGGAGCCAATTCTAGTAGTCTGGAGCCTCAGGAAGAAAGATACAACCTGGGCATGTTTGTGTGTGCCCAGGACTCAGGGATGCGTCTGTGAGGATGCAGAAATGGGCAGGGCAGCATTGTGGAGATGCTACAGAGGTGAGTGAGGGACAAGGGCTCTAGAGTCAGTCTAGCCTGACTTTGGTGTGCAACCTTTTAAAAAAACAAAATATGTTGTGGTGCCTCAGTTTCCCCATCTGTAAAATGGGTATAACATTCACCTACCTCGTGTATGGACAGTGCCTCACACAGTGCTGAGCACATCCACATGTTCAATAAATATGCATCGGTACTAACTGTGGGAACTTCAGCTCCAGCTAAGGGCCCTGGCTGGAGAGCTATGTGCACTAGGGTGGGGTGGGGTGGTCCCTACAGCAACTGCCTATCACAGAGAGGAGGAATCCGAGGGTCTCAGGGAAGAGGTAGTCCTTGAAGGAACAGGTTGTGAGAGAAAGGTGGCTAATATTTATTGATGTTATTTCTGTGGTTTTTGGTGTTGGGGCTGGCCAGGGTTTGACACTGGCTAAGTGACCATGCCAGAAGTATGCATATAAGCATATGGAGAAAGGTTGGCTATGTCTCAGATGAGGAAGACGCACGAGCCACCCAGTCTTTCTGTAGCCCCAGATTCCCTCTCCTTAACTCAGAGCAATTTAACCCTTCTCCCCACCGTGTTAGGATGGTGGCTAGACCCAGGCCTCCTCCCTTCCTATTGCACGGGTAAAGGTCCTGCTATTAGACAGGGCCAGGGTCCCAGAAAGACTACTGTGTCCCTGGCCTTGTGACCAGGATTCACCAGTCCATAATGCAGGCCTATGTTTGCAGCCCTCCCACCCCCCAATCCTAGTCCTGGCTCCCCCCTCACTTACGCTGCCTGGGAGCAGCATTCCTGGAAGCCCCAGCCTCAGACATTTCAGACTTCTATGCAGTCAGCCTTTTGGAACATGAAGGGCACAACCTTTTCCTATTGGAGGCAGGTCAGTCCAGATGTTGGGCCCCAGTGTGGGTCATACGTTGTTCCTGTGTTAAATGACCTCAGTGGACTAATGGAAAGTCACTGTAGAAGACTGTCTGACTGCTCTCAACGTGGCGGCACTTGACTTAAGGGCACCTCCCTCACCCCACCAAGCTGGTACAGTGCTGAAACCATTTATCTTTTTTAAGATGAGGTCTTCCTTTCTTGCCTGGGCTATGGTGTCTCCAGTGATCCTCCTGCCTCGGCACCCGAGGAGGAACTGGGACTTCCTACGGGTTGCTCCCCACTGTGCTCTGCTCAGAAAGCAAGGCCGGTTGCTTAGGTTGTTCCTGTTATTTTTCATTTGCTTTGTGAGGTTGTTTGACTTTTGAGGTGTGGCGGACTCTGGGAATGTGTCCCTGAGCAGAAGAGACAGGGCAGCTAGGAGCTTACTTTGGATTGGGAGGTGGGGGTGGGTGGATGGGTGGGGGGGACTAGAAGCAAGTTAGGGAGACGCGTAGGTAGTGGGAAGTGCTGAGGAGGGCACCCAAGGTCAGCTTCACAAGGGGAGGCTGCTGAGGTCCGGCCTCTGCACTGACCTCTGCACCGCAGATGAGCGGATCCGAAGGAACATGCCAAGCCAATTGGAGAGGCCTGGAGACAGGGAGGGGATGGGTGTGCCCCAGGGGTGTGCTGACTGATGGAGGCTGGACATAACTCCCAGCTGACTGGCCAGGTAGGAAGGCAGGCAGTTCAGTCCGTTGTGCCCCCTGCAGTCCCTGGGAGGATGTGCACTTTGGAATGCTCTCAGGATGGTCACAAGGCCTGGAGGTGTTGAGCGTGGGAGTACAATCCTTTGATGCTGCGTTTGATGAGCTTTGATGAGCGTTTGGTTAGTACAGAGGAGCAGGTGGACCTGTTGCCCCTGAGCCCATCTGGCCTGCCCCCCTGGGCGTCTGGGAGGGAAGCTCTTTGTTTTCTGGGTCTGTTTCACTTGGCAGCCAGGCGAAAGTCAGGAGTCAGAAGGGTGGCCCAGGCATGGCCACCCGTGTCACTGGGCCTGTGGGACAAGCCAGAGTCCCCAAGGTCCTGGGGATAGAGAGCCCTCCACCCTGGGAGTGGAAACCCTCTGGTGTGTTATCTAGTTAGCAGGAAATGTCAGAGACCGCAGTAGGGACAGGGGAAAGGTCTTCTGCCTCACAGGGTCTGACACTGATGGGGCAGATTGTGCCAACAAAGTACCATAGGAGTGGAAAGAATGTGTCCTGACCCTACCCCCAACCCCACCCCCCAAAAATCCCCATAGAAACAAAAGCCCAAATAAACACACACACACACACACACACACGGGAGGGGGGGCGCGGTGCTTGTCTATGTATATGTGCAAGTGGCTGTGTCCTAGACCTCTGACATAGGCCTTGTGTCCCTAGTCAATAGCATACCCAGCCTTTCCCAGGCTGGGACTGAGTCAGAGGGAAGGCAGTGACAGGAGGCAGCTCCTGAGACCCTGGGCCAGTGTAACCACTATCTGGCCACCCAGGCACAGAAGAAAAACAACACGACAGTGGGAGCTTGCCCCAGGGTTTCTACCCAGTGGCCACCTGGGTCTGACCCTGCTGAAAACCTGTTAGAGCTATGGTGGCAGGGGCCAGTGGCACCTGGGATAACCTATCTAACAGATCAGAAAGGAAACTACCTTTTCCCCCAAAGACTTGACTCTGTGTAGAATGTAGTGAACTGATATGCCCAGCCAGGCGCCCGGCTGCACAGCTATAATCCCCTCTGCTCCCTAACCCCCAACCCTCAGAAGACTGAGGCCATCGTGGACTACACAGTGAAGCCTAATCTCTGAAATAAATTTCTTTAAAAAGTGTCTGGAACTTGGCTTGTGTGTATACACTTAGTGAATTAGAAAGGGCGCAAGTGTGCGTGTGCCTTCCCAGAGAGCCAGAGCCCAGGCTGCGGGAAAGGTGACTTTTTTTTTTTTTTTTTTTTAACATTCACAGATGTCTAATATTCAATTTTAAGGTTTTTGTATTTTTTCTATGTAACCCCCATTCATCTCTTCAAATCTTCAGTAAAGTCTGCTACAAACACAGATGTCTGCGCTCATGTGATTTCTTTGTGCAGGAATGGAGTTCTGTGCCTGTTACAGAGCACACAGACCAGTGGTGGGCATAGGACAGGTGTGCACTGGAGCACACAGACCAGGGGTGCACATAGGACAGGTGAGCACTGGAGCACACAGGCCAGTGGTGGGCATAGGGCAGGTGTGCACTGGAGCACACAGACCAGTGGTGGGCATAGGGCAGGTGTGCACTGGAGCACACAGACCAGGGGTGCACATAGGGCAGGTGTGCACTGGAGCACACAGACCAGGGGTGCACATAGGGCAGGTGTGCACTGGAGCACACAGACCAGGGGTGCACATAGGGCAGGTGTGCACTGGAGCACACAGACCAGGGGTGCACATAGGGCAGGTGTGCACTGGAGCACACAGACCAGCAGTGGGCATATGGCAGGTGTGCACTGGAGCACACAGACCACCAGTGCACATAGGACAGGTGAGCACTGGAGGACACAGACCAGTGGTAGGCATAGGGCAGGTGTGCACTGGAGCACACAGACCAGGGGTGCACATAGGGCAGGTGTGCACTGGAGCACACAGACCAGCAGTGGGCATATGGCAGGTGTGCATTGGAGCACACAGACCAGCAGTGCACATAGGACAGGTGAGCACTGGAGCACACAGACCAGCGGTACACATAGGGCTGTAGGTGTGCACTGGAGCATACAGACCAGTGGTGGGCATAGGACAGGTGTGCACTGGAGCACACAGACCAGGGGTGCACATAGGACAGGTGAGCACTGGAGCACACAGGCCAGTGGTGGGCATAGGGCAGGTGTGCACTGGAGCACACAGACCAGTGGTAGGCATAGGGCAGGTGTGCACTGGAGCACACAGACCAGGGGTGCACATAGGGCAGGTGTGCACTGGAGCACACAGACCAGGGGTACACATAGGGCAGGTGTGCACTGGAGCACACAGACCAGGGGTACACATAGGGCAGGTGTGCACTGGAGCACACAGACCAGCAGTGGGCATATGGCAGGTGTGCACTGGAGCACACAGACCAGCAGTGCACATAGGACAGGTGAGCACTGGAGGACACAGACCAGCGGTACACATAGGGCAGGTGTGCACTGGAGCACACAGACCAGCAGTGGGCATATGGCAGGTGTGCATTGGAGCACACAGACCAGCAGTGCACATAGGACAGGTGAGCACTGGAGCACACAGACCAGCGGTACACATAGGGCTGTAGGTGTGCACTGGAGCATACAGACCAGTGGTGGGCATAGGGCAGGTGAGCACTGGAGCACACAGACCAGTGGTGGGCATAGGGCAGGTGTGCACTGGAGCACACAGACCAGGGGTGCACATAGGGCAGGTGTGCACTGGAGCACACAGGCCAGCAGTGCACATAGGGCAGGTGTGCACTGGAGCACACAGACCAGCAGTACACATAGGGCAGGTGTGCACTGGAGCACACAGACCAGCGGTGCACACAGGGCAGGTGAGCACTGGAGCACACAGACCAGGGGTGCACATAGGGCAGGTGTGCACTGGAGCACACAAACCAGCAGTGCACATAGGGCAGGTGTGCACTGGAGCACACAGACCAGCAGTGCACATAGGACAGGTGAGCACTGGAGCACACAGACTAGTGGTGGTCATAGGGCAGATGTGCACTGGAGCACACAGACCAGTGGTGGGCATAGGGCAGGTGAGCACTGGAGCACACAGACCGGTGGTGGGCATAGGGCAGGTGTGCACGGGAGCACACAGACCAGGGGTGCACATAGGGCAGGTGTGCACTGGAGCACACAGACCAGTGGTGGGCATAGGGCAGATGTGCACTGGAGCACACAGACCAGCAGTGCACATAGGACAGGTGAGCACTGGAGCACACAGACCGGTGGTGGGCATAGGGCAGGTGTGCACTGGAGCACACAGACTAGTGGTGGTCATAGGGCAGATGTGCACTGGAGCACACAGACCAGTGGTGGGCATAGGGCAGGTGAGCACTGGAGCACACAGACCGGTGGTGGGCATAGGGCAGGTGTGTACTGGAGCACACAGACCAGTGGTGGGCATAGGGCAGGTGAGCACTGGAGAACACAGACCAGCGGTGGGCATAGAGCAGGTGTGCACTGGAGCACACAGACCAGGGGTACACATAGGGCAGGTGAGCACTGGAGCACACAGACCAGTGGTGGGCATAGGGCAGGTGAGCACTGGAGCACACAGACCAGTGGTGGGCATAGGGCAGGTGTGCACTGGAACACACAGACCAGTGGTGGGCATAGGGCAGGTGTGCACTGGAGCACACAGACCAGGGGTGGGCATAGGGCAGGTGTGCACTGGAGCACACAGACCAGGGGTGGGCATAGGGCAGGTGAGCACTGGAGCACACAGACCAGGGGTGCACATACGACAGGTGAGCACTGGATCACACAGACCAGTGGTGGGCATAGGTTAGGTGTGCACTGGAACACACAGACCAGCGGTGGGCATAGGGCAGGTGTGCACTGGAGCACACAGACCAGGGGTGCACATAGGGCAGGTGTGCACTGAGCACACAGACCAGGGGTGGGCATAGGGCAGGTGTGCACTGGAGCACACAGACCAGCGGTGGGCATAGGGCAGGTGAGCACTGGAGCACACAGACCAGGGGTGCACATAGGGCAGGTGTGCACTGGAACACACAGACTAGGGGTGCACATAGGACAGGTGAGCACTGGAGCACACAGACCAGGGGTGCACATAGGGCAGGTGTGCACTGGAGCACACAGACCAGGGGTACACATAGGGCAGGTGTGCACTGGAGCACACAGACCAGGGGTGCACATAGGGCAGGTGAGCACTGGAGCACACAGACCAGCAGTGGGCATAGGGCAGGTGTGCACTGGAGCACACAGACCAGCAGTGGGCATAGGACAGGTGTGCACTGGAGCACACAGACTAGGGGTACACATAGGGCAGGTGAGCACTGGAGCACACAGACCAGGGGTGCACATAGGGCAGGTGTGCACTGGAGCACACAGACCAGCAGTGGGCATAGGGCAGGTGTGCACTGGAGCACACAGACCAGGGGTGCACATAGGGCAGGTGTGCACTGGAGCACACAGACCAGTGGTGGGCATAGGGCAGATGTGCACTGGAGCACACAGACCAGGGGTGCACATAGGGCAGGTGTGCACTGGAGCACACAGACCAGGGGTGCACATAGGGCAGGTGTGCACTGGAGCACACATACCAGTGGTGGGCATAGGGCAGATGTGCACTGGAGCACACAGACCAGGGGTGCACATAGGGCAGGTGTGCACTGGAGCACACAGACCAGCAGTGCACATAGGGCAGGTGTGCACTGGAGCACACAGACCAGCAGTGCACATAGGGCAGATGTGCACTGGAGCACACAGACCAGGGGTGCACATAGGACAGGTGAGCACTGGAGCACACAGACCAGCGGTGGGCATAGGGCAGGTGTGCACTGGAGCACACAGACTAGGGGTACACATAGGGCAGGTGAGCACTGGAGCACACAGACCAGGGGTTCACATAGGGCAGGTGTGCACTGGAGCACACAGACCAGCAGTGGGCATAGGGCAGGTGTGCACTGGAGCACACAGACCAGGGGTGCACATAGGGCAGGTGTGCACTGGAGCACACATACCAGTGGTGGGCATAGGGCAGATGTGCACTGGAGCACACAGACCAGTGGTGGGCATAGGGCAGATGTGCACTGGAGCACACAGACCAGGGGTGCACATAGGGCAGGTGTGCACTGGAGCACACAGACCAGGGGTGCACATAGGACAGGTGAGCACTGGAGCACACAGACCAGCGGTGGGCATGGGGCAGGTGTGCACTGGAGCACACAGACCAGGGGTGCACATAGGGCAAATGTGCACTGGAGCACACAGACCAGGGGTGCACATAGGACAGGTGAGCACTGGAGCACACAGACCAGCGGTGGGCATAGGGCAGGTGTGCACTGGAGCACACAAACCAGCAGTGCACATAGGGCAGATGTGCACTGGAGCACACAGACCAGGGCTGCACATAGGACAGGTGTGCACTGAAGCACACAGACCAGTGGTGGGCATAGGGCAGGTGTGCACTGGAGCACACAGACCAGCAGTGTACATAGGGCAGGTGTGCACTGGAGCACACAGACCAGGGGTGCACATAGGACAGGTGAGCACTGGAGCACACAGACCAGCGGTGGGCATAGGGCAGGTGTGCACATAGGGCACACACACCAGTGGTGCACATAGGGCAGGTGTGCACTGGCACACAGACCAGCGGTGGGCATAGGGCAGGTGAGCCCTGGAGCACACAGACCAGGGGTGCACATAGGGCAGGTGTACACATAGGGCAGGTGTGCACTGGAGCACACAGACCAGGGGTGCACATAGGGCAGGTGTGCACTGGAGCACACAGACCAGGGGTGGGCATAGGGCAGGTGTGCACTGGAGCACACAGACCAGCGATACACATAGGGCAGGTGTGCACTGGAGCACACAGACCAGCGGTACACATAGGGCAGGTGTGCACTGGAGCACACATACCAGTGGTGGGCATAGGGCAGGTGTGCACTGGAGCACACAGACCAGCAGTGGGCATACGGCAGGTGTGCATGGGGACAGGCCCTGCTGAGCCAAGCCTCTGGGAGCAGGAATTGAACTCAGCGCTGAACAGTTAGAATACTGTTGAGAAGGGCATCCTAGGCTGGCCATGGCTCCACAGCACTACTGGGCATGTTACTCAGATCAACTGCTCTACTGTGCTAAACTGAACTAGTCTGGGGTTCAGAGCGGCCTGATGAAGAAGCCCCACCTCTTGGCTTCGTTTTTTCTCTCTCCTGTTCGTTCTCTTTCAGCCCCAGCTCTCCTTCCAGATGTGCCCAGTGTGACCAAAGCTGCTGGACAACTGCAGAGCAGGACACGGGACTGAGCTGTCCTGTAACTTTCCAGGCTTGGCTTTAGGATCCTGCTGCCAGCAAGGCTCTGTAACTTCCCAGAACAGCATCACCAGCTGGAGACAAAGTATTCAAACACGCGGGCCTGTAGGGACTTTACACATGGAGGCCATCATGCCCGCTGGGGTTAGTCACTGATCTTCCAGGCTCTTCATCCATGAAAAGAATGTCTGCAGGAGCACAGTGCAGCTGTGGACATCCAGCTAGAATGTTTTAGAAGGACTTTGTAAACTGTAAAGTGCAAGGAGGAGCAGGGCCTGGTGGTGAATGCCTGCAATGGAAGCCTTTGGAAGGTGGAGACAGGACTCCAAGTTTTGTCTCAAAAGATGTAGGTAGGTATAGTTATCGTCATCATCATCATCATCGGCATCATCATCATCGGCATCTCCATCATCACCATCATGGCCTTTCACTTTAACTGTGTTGCCTCCAGATTTGTTACCAGATTGAATGTCATGGGTTAGAATTAAGTTTGACTGCTAATTCCGAAAACTGTATTCTCCTCCTCTTCCTTCCCTAAATGCACTGTGTCTCAGCACAGGGCGGACCACAGCTTCTCTTCTCAGTCCCAACTCCCCTCTCAGTCACGTCCCCAACTCACGACCCAAATGTGAATCTGCTGTCCTTCCTGAGTCTGGTCCAGGGAGGAAGGTGTCCACTGAAGGGCGGGACCAGTCATCCAGGCAAGGCTTCCTGCAGCCTGATTCAGGACCAGAAGTGGAGAGAGGGACAGTGCAGCAGACTGACCCCAGCGGGCATCATGGCCTCCGTGAGTAAAGTCCCTACAGGCCCGCATGGTTGAATACTTGGTCTCCAGCTGGTGATGCTGTTCTGGAAAGTTACAGAGCCTTGCTGGCAGTAGGATCCTAAAGTCAAGCCTGGAAAGTTACAGGACAGCTCAGTCCCCTGTGTCCTGATCTAGTTAGAGATGACCAAGCTGCCACCAGCCCCACTACCCCTGGGTGAGCAGGACCTGTTACCATATCTCCCACCACACCCTGTGTTCCCTCAAACCATACCTTGCTTCTCTTTGGTGTTTTACCACAGTGGCCAGAAAACTTATACCTGGGAAACACACTGCAGACCTTCCGCCTCTCTTGGTGCCTCAGCCAGCTCTCAGGAAAGCAGGTGGGCTGATCCTGGGTGGTCAGGCTTTGCCTGAGGCTGAGGGAGAGACTGGAAAGCCCAGAAGGGACACAATGTGGAGTGGGCGTGGTTCACTTGTGGAGCACTTGCCTAGCACATGAGGCCCTGGCTTGCATCCAGGAAAACAGAAAATTAAAGCAAGATGAAGAAAGCTTTCTTTTCTTTTCTTTTCTTTTCTTTTCTTTTCTTTTCTTTTCTTTTCTTTTCTTCTCTTCTCTTCTCTTCTCTTCTCTTCTCTTCTCTTTTCCTTTCTTTTCTTTTCTCTTCTCTTCTCTTCTTTTTTCTTTTCTTTTCTTTCCTTTCCTTTCCTTTCCTTTTCTTTCTTTTTCTTTTTTCTCTTTTGGTACAGCAGTTACCTTGTGGGTAAAGCAATCCCACTGTTGTAAGGATGATATGGTGGCCTGGAGGCTGTGGGGCTATCAGAGAAGACAATAGCAGATGACCCGCTCCATTGGAGGGAAATGTGTTTGCCCTCTGGTAGGCTCAGGAGCCCATTCTAGAGGAAGCAGGAGTTCTCAGATGATTAGCCGAGGCTGCTGAGTGTCCTGAGACCTTTTATTTATGAACCTTTTCAGGCTGAGCTGGGAGTGAGAACTTTGACATACTATTTTTATTGCCTTTTCCCTTTAGTTACATTGTTTTGAGACAGGATTTCACAGAGATCAGGTTGGCTTCAAACTCACAATTTATCTGAGGATGACCTTGAACCCTGAGTCCTTTCAAAGATTGGGGTTATAAATATGTGTAACCACCTTTGCCTTCAGTGACAACTTATCAGACTTCTTTCCAGTCTTTCTTGAAATCCAGCTCTGAGTCCTGACAGCCACACAGGGCTGGTGTGTGCCAGCTCATTGCCTACAGGGCACAGACCCAGTCCTGGCTTCAGGCTGCTTACCCAGGATCTCACTCCCCTTGCATATGGCCATCTGTCTTCTGTCTCCACATACTGTTTTTCTAGGTTCTGCTCTGGGAAGCAAGAAGACCCAGAAAATCCCATTCTGTCAAGCCCTCGTGACCCCTGTAACCTTGACTTGAGACCCCAGCATGGCTCTGGAGACACATTAAAGCAAGCCTCAGACGCCTGCCCAAGGGGGCCTGGGCCCCTCCCAGCTGTGATCTGCCCACTTGCTCTTTCTCTTCATCTCTCTGCTCTGGGATTCCTGGCTGTGCTCCCTGGCTTTGATAGTTGCTTCTGAGTTCTCTGGCAACTCCCCCACATTCCCCTGTGGCTTTAGGGTCCTCTGAATTTCATTGGTCGGCCCTCTGCTGTGTCCACGCTCTAATTTTATGTACCAACTTGGCTCTTCAGGAAGAACATGCTTTCTGGTTTGGGCTCTGCCAAATCCTAGCTACAGCTAAGCTAGGATTGGAAGTGGCCTGTGGTACCAGAGTTCTGTCCATGGCCCCAGTTGTCCCTTGAGGGAGACACACACATAGACACAAGGCACATCTCATAGCTACACCCCCCTCACACACACACACACACACACACACACACATTGGAGCTATAAGGTCTTGCTGCCCAGTTTTGGGACTTTACACTGGCAGGTGACTCCTAATCATGTTGAAGTTTGAGAAGTTCCTGGACTGGACTTTTCCACCAACTGCAGAAGCGACTCAACTCCCGTGCTATGATGATAATCTTTGGTGATTTCTTCTTGTCAATGGAGCAGGCGTTTGGGATGGAACACAAGAGGCTTCTGTCCCTGGGAAAGGTCTATAGTCCAAAGGCATCGCCATTGCTGTGAAATTACTTTTCCCTTTTACAAAGAGATAACAAGCTGGAGAGAAGGCTCAGTGGCTAGCGGCACCTGCTGCCCTTGCACAGAACCTAGTTCAGTTCCCACCTCCTAGTTCAGCATCTACTCTGCAACTCTCAGCCACCTGTAACTCCAGTTTCAGGGCATCAAGACATCTTCTAACCATGGGCATTTTATGTATATGGTACAGAGGCATTCACACAGGAACATGAACACAGAGAATAAAAGAAGAAAAATCTTTTATAAGATACCAATAAAAAATGAATGAAGAAACTGAAATTCCAAGGAGCTACTTTGACATATAATCCTTTTTGCTTGTTTTTCTATATCAGAATCTTGCAATGTAGTTTACCTGAACTAATTCATGATTGTAATTCTCCTGCCTCAGTCTCCAGTGTGCTAGGCATATAATACCATGCTTTGCTACATATAATCTTTTCAACTGTCCACATATCAAAAATGATATATGTAGAGGTATTCTCCCTTTATATATGTCTGTGTACCACATGCATGCAATGTCCCCAGAGGCCAGACGAGGATACCAGGTATCTTGGAATTGGAGTTACAGTTGTGAACTGACATTTGGGTGCTGGGAATCAAACCCCAGTCATCTGGAAGTAGAGCAGGGCTCTTAAACACTAAGACATCTCTCCAATCTTATAAAAAAAAAAAAAAACAAAAAAAAACCAAATCTCTTACTCCATTGCCCATGCAGGTCTCTGTTGCAGAAAGTATTTAGAGGGTGTCTTGTTTCTGTGCTCAAGCCTCTAACTCTCTGCCCTGGCAGCCCAGGTGACCACACACTGGTGGGCAATGGCTGACCTGGGTTTTATCTTGTGGAGATTTGCTGGCCCATAGCTTCTGAAACGTCTCCACATTTGTCTCCACACTGGTCACTAGGTTCCCATTGGAGGGTTGCTACCATGCAAACTCCATGCTTCAAATCCCCCACAGCCTTTGTGGAGCACCTCAGGCAAACTCATGCTTGGACACCATAGCTTTCCTCTTGAAACCAGATGACAAGCTGCCTCATGAAGGAAAATGCAACACAAACTTAGTTCAGAAACAATGGCATCTCAATCTCTGGGTGCAACAACTAAAACCTAATCTTGTCAGCCTTATTAACATCTGATCCCTCTGGTGGCTGGTGGCATGATACTAGGAAACTATAGCAGCTACACCTTACCTCTCTGCTGTCCCAGCTCCAGAAAAAAGTCACTCTCTCCTGTTTCCTCTCTTCCTCAGTCCAACCTGGAAGTCCTGCCTACTCGCCCTGAGATTGGCTGCTTTACTCATTAGGGGATTGGTTCCCAAGAACAGCGCCAGGCCCATCCACAACAGGTCTCATTATCTTGAGAATTGCAAACAAAAGACAGCAAGTCTGACTCAGCTGTATTGCTTTGGAACCTAAAATTATTAGCAGTGCTTTTATTGTCTGAAGAGATTTTTTTTTTGCATGGGAAACAATACTTGAAGATCTATTTACTTATTTTGAACAATTGAAGGACTAGTTTGGTTGGGTTCAGCTTGCACACCATGTTACTTTGTGTATCAAGGCAGTGATTTTATTTTGTCTCCTTCCCTTGCTCTTTGATTAATGCTCAGTTACTTCACGGGTCCTCTCAGTGTTTAATATCACTTAAAAGGTTAATTAAGTTAACTTAGACTATTTAAAACAATTAAACAGCTGGCCATAGTGAATCACAGCTGTTAATTTCAATACTGGGACACTGATGAGTTCTATGCCAGCCTTGCCTACAGTGTCAAATCCAATCTCAAAAATCAAAACAAACAAAAATTTAAGTAGAGGAAGAAAAACCTAAAATTTAGCATTTTAGACATTTACAATATGACCTGTTATCTTAGGGTTGTATTGCTGTGAAGAGACACCATGACTAAGGCATCTCTTATAGAAGGAAGGCCTTTAATTGGGGCTGGCTGACAGGTTCAGAGGTCCAGTCCATCATCATCATGGCAGGAAGCATGGTAGTGTACAGGTAGACATGGTGCTGGAGGAGCAATGAGTTCTACATCTTGATCCAAAGGCAGCGAGGAGGACACTGGAGTTTTACACTGGGTGGAACTTAAGTGGAGCAAACCCCAAAGCCCACCCTACAGGGCCACACCTACTCCAATAAGCCCACACCTCCTAATAGTGCCATTCCCCTGGGCCAAGCATTCAAACACATGAGTTTATGGGGTACACACCTATTCAAACCATCACATCTGTCTAAAGCTAACCCCAGTAAAACTTACTGGTTCACCAAGTAGGACTTTGGAGGTATGGGCACTTTGTTCTGTCCTGGGTTCCTTAACCGGGGGATAACATTTTATCACACAACAGTACCTACTAGGTTTTATAACTGTAAAATACTATTTATTCTTTGTTAGTAGCAAGCATATTGTGTGTGAGTATGCATTTTGAAGGTCACTTATATTTTGAGGGGCACTTATAGTTCTATAGTTGACCATGATGGGACAGTTTCCTAGAAGACAAAAGTCAGGACCAGCTGAACTGTGCTGAGATGATTTACGTAACCCTGTGCTCTGCCAAAGGGACTTATATTACTATCAATGCATTCAAATTTCCCATTCTGGCAAGGGGGCTCTGAAATCCTGGACCCAGGTTGGGTTTGGGGAGGGTGTCCACCCTCTAAAACGTTGATTTGGGTTCTTTCAGATGACATCACAACCAGCTATGGAACCTTGAAAGCTGTGGCTGGGGGCAACTCCCTGAGTTCGACACCATTTGTGAGGTTGCCTCTGATGTGTTAGCTGCTAGGTTTAGGCCTGGTGTCTTACTAGTTATTAACTAAGACCATCAGTCCTATTTCAAAGTTTTTCATATTTAGCTGGTTACAGCACCCTAGAAGGATACTTATGAGGAGGTATTCTTAGATCTGCTCGGAGTTTTCCAGAGTGGACCCCTGATGTGTAAAGTCAACTCTTTATAAAGAAGAGCTATTCTGAGGCTGATAGGTTTCCAACCTTGGCTTGGACCAAACTTGGAAGTGATTCTTCAGGCTCCAGGGGCAACAACCAAAGAGTACCCATCTGGAGCCAGGCCTAAAGTTGCTTTTGCTTTGAATTTAGAAAGGCAGCACTATACCAGAGTCAACAGCCTTGAAAAAGTAATCCAAACAGTTCTCCATGTGGCAACCTAAAAAGGCGGGGATGGAAATGAAACCCAAAGCTTCAGGAAAAGGGAGAAAATGCAAATGCCAAGATAAAAGTGGGACAGAGACAGAGCCTGAAGCTTTGGGACAAGGTCCAAAAAGGACGTGACAGGATGGAACAGACATAGTCTTTAAAGAGCCTGGCAATGCTCAGAAGAAGACCCCTCAGGAGCAACAACACCTAGAGCATCAGAAAGAACAGCCAGGCAGGGGTCAGGGACAGAAACCCCAGGAAGAGAGTCTAAGAGAACTAAAACACGTACAGAACACCAAAGGTCCTCCAGAGCAGGCTGACACTGAAATCCTAAGTAGCAGATTCAAGCTGCAAGTCACTGGAGGAGATGCTCAGACCCTGGAGAACAGTCACTGGCTCAATGATGAGGTCATCAACTTCTACATGAATCTTCTGGTTGAGAGAAATGATATCCAAGGCTACCTGGCTCTTCACGTATTCAACACATTATTTTATCCCCAAGCGAAAGCATAGCGGCTACGGTTCTGTGAAAAGATAGACTTGAGGAATCAATCTCTTTGAAAAGAAATTAATCTTGGTGCCTATTCACCAGATGGTACATTGGAGCCTGGTGGTCATAGATTTAAGAAAACCAAGTATTGTGTGCCTCGATTCAATGGGACAGACAGGGAAGACTATCTGTGAGACCATCTTCCAATATTTACAAAATGAGAGCAAGACACAAAGGAACATGGAGCTGGACCCTTTGGAGTGGGAGTGATACAGTGTGACAGCAGAGGAGATTCCTCAGCAACTGAACGGGAGTGACTGCGGAATGTTTACCTGTAAATACGCAGATTACATCGCTAGAAACCAACCTGTGACCTTTTCTCACCAGCATATGCTCATCTTCAGGAAGAGGATGGTATGGGAAATCCTGCACTGTCACGTACTGTGACAACATCCACCTGGTTGCTATGGTCCCCAGCCCTGTCCTTTTCCATCCATGATTCTAATATACCTCAAGTAGGAGGAGTTGAAGAGATTAGAAACAGGTACTGAGCTGTCTGACTGGACGAAGCCCACTCTCTTCAACATAGTCCTATCATGGGATGTGGGACTGCTACCCTAATGCCATCTCTAGGATGCATGCAACTACCTCAAGCTTAGAAACTGCTGCTGTCCAACCCACAGGAGACTATGTGTTCAGGAAATACTGTTATGGTGCTGGATTTAGTCAATGAATCAGTGTTTTTGTTTTTTGGTTTTTTTTTTTTTTGGTTTTTGTTTGTGATTTTTTGTTCTTTTTGTGCTTTTTTGTGTTGCTTTTTCTTTGTGTTTTGTTCTTTGTTGTTTTTGTTTGTCTTTTTGTGTTTTGGGTTGTTTTTTGTTTATGTTTTTGATTTGTTAGGTTTTTTGTTTTTATGTTTGTGTTTTTGGTTTTGCTTTTTGTTGTTCTGTTTATTTCTGTGGTTTGTTTTTCATTTTTATTCGTGTTTTGGTTTTATTTGTTGTTTTTGTTTGTATTTTTGGTTTGTACAAACAACAAAACAAACCAAATAACAACAAATCAAAACAAAATACAAACAAAAACAAAACTAAAAACACAAACACAAAGAAAAATAACAAACAATAAAAAACAAAACTGAAAATAAAAACAAAAAACAATTATATTAACATTCCTACTTTGGAACTCAGGGATTTGGTATTCAGGGTTGATACAGCCTGTTATACAATAACCTATTTTGCATGTTATAGTTTGTATTCATTATCTTATGGTTCTGTTTATGCAATTTTTACTTAATAAAGTTTAAAGTTATTTAAACATTTCCCAAGATCTGGTGTCTCCTGTTTCTTTTATAGGGTAGTAAATAAAACCTGGTTTGTGAGGTGATCTGAAAAGCAAGTGTTGAGGGCACAGCTCACCTCGTATACACTGTGCACATCTGTGATTGTTATTCTGTTCTGGCCTCTGCAATGGAGTTGGAATGTTCCAGACAGCATCCACAGCTTTACCTTGCATTGTACAGGGAGAACACATGTGGAGCTCAGTTGAAAAGTGTGCAGCTGAGCTGTAGTGTTAGCTACTGACAAATGTATTGATGTACACAGGACACTTGTCATTGAAGCTACTCTGCATTACTGTAAATGGGACCTCAGGCAGGTCCACTGCTGACCCCCACCACAGACTGAGACTGACACTGGAAAGGGAAACAGTATCTTCATAGATTTGTCCATATTTGAGGAGAGAAAATGTCTCAATCCTCTTTTGTCTATAGCAGCTTGAGGATGTATAGAAAAGACAACACCGAGTTGGGGGATGACACAGTTGGCAAAGAACCTACCAGTAAGTGTGAGGATCCAAGTTGCACCAAGAGCCCCATTAAGACAAACCATGATGGGCGGCCTGGAGATGGAAGAGCCCAGGTCCTTCATGGCAGAGTGGTTTCCCATCTCATCTCTTTCCTCCAGCTCAACTCCTCCCTTGGGAGTATGATTTTTCCTAATCAGCAGTCCTTGCTTGTTCTGCAAGTAGAAGTCTCTAATTGATTCTTTGTGGACAGAAGATCCTAGAAATCCTCTGGAGGGTCTTCTGAGCCCTGTGGTCATCTGATATCAGAGTGTCTGTTTTCAAATGTTTAATGTGTACACTTTCCCAAACAGCATCACATGAGCTGGAGAGATGGATGAAAAACCTGAAGCTTGCTGGTAGATGGAAGAGGTCACCCACTTATGATGTGTGACTCCATGTGTTCAGTCCTCAGCACCTGCAAAAGGAAGAAAAACAAGAGTTTGGAAGGGTAATATATATTGAAGAAAGTTTTTCAATGTCAAACTGGCAATTACAAAAGTTACAAACTAAAGTCTAATCAAGAAAAAATAGGACATGTCTATAAACAGATTATCTAATTAATATATACACACTTAATAACAAAACAAAGTAAGGGTACAAATAGGGGGCAGTGACTGGAGAGATAGCTCAGCAGTTAAGAACACTGACTGCTATTTCAGAGGACACTGGTTCAATTCTCAGCCCCCACATAGCAGCTTGCAGCAGTCTGTCTAGTTACAGGGGGTGGAACACTCTCCCACAGACATACAAGCAGGCAAAACACAAATCAATGCTCATAAAATAAAAAATGAGTTAGCATTCAAAGAGAGGCCATATCATCATAAAATACTTAGAAACCAATCAGTTATCAAGAACACACTAGAATAAATGTGTGTCCACACAAAACAGCATACACTGCAGAAATTTGAGCCAAGTTTAAAACTAAAATGAGAAAATTACAAAAAGAAAGGCCCAAGAGCTTCTGACACAAAAATACATCAGAAATTACAAGGAAGAGAGATACATTTAGTGCTGTTTAGAAATTTTAAGTTGATGTGTATCAGAAAGACAAGCACTAAGCCAGGCACTGGTGGCACATACCTTTAGTCCCAGCAGAGGAAGGCAAGTCAGAGTTTGAGGCTAGCCAGTTATACAGAGTGAGTTTCAGGGCAGCAAGAGCTATACAGGGAGACCCTATCTTGAAAAATAAAAAACAAAAAACAAAGAGGCATACAACTAAAGAGCAAACAATATCAAAATTCATGTCAATTATGGCTGAACATTCTCTATTGTCACATAGTGAGGATAGAGAGCCCATAGAAGTCAATGAAATGCTAAGGACTTCCCCTTCCTGAGAAAATGAACGAAAATACTCAATTTACAAGTAATATGCAAATAGTCAATAAGCATGGGAAAATATAAACAAAGCCAGAACAAAGCAATGCTTTTCAACCTATACACAGATCAAAGTTCTCAATTACAACAATCTCTAGATTTATCTTCTGTGTAGAAGTGTTGTGTCTGCATGTATGTATGTGTACCACTTGGATGACCACCACCCTCAGAAGTCAGAGAGGGTACTGGATCCCTCGGAACTGGAATTATGGGGAGCTGCCATCTGCACCCCAGGCTCTGGGAACGAAACCTCCTGTGCAAGAGACACAAGTGATCTTAAGTGTTGGACCTACATTCCATCCCCCCTTCCCCAAGTAAACAAAGATCTGGCCAAAGTCCTGTTAGCCCATGGTAACCCAGAGCAGAGAGAGAGAAAGGAAGTGCCATCTCTGGAACACGGCAGAGGGGAAAGAGCCTTGGGAAGGCCACCAACCAGCCTTAGGTAAGAACCAACGCACCTATTGCAAGGAGGAAGGACACTGGGCCAGAGAGTCCCCAAAGAAAAAGTCCAAAAACAAGACTATGGTCACTGAGGAAGAAGAAGACTGAGGGAGTCACGGCTCAGAACCCCTCCCAGAGCCCAGGGTAACCCTTAGAGTGTGTTTAGGGGAGCTGCTAGACTTCCTGGTGGACACTGGAGCCCAGCATTCAGTGCTCCTGAGGGCTGAAGGGCCATTGTCTAATAAGCAATCCTGAGTCCAGGGTGCCACAGGCACCAAACAATATTCCTGGACTGCCCAAAGGACAGTGGACTTGGAAATGGGACGAGTGCCTCACTCCTTCATAGTAATTCCTGAGTGCCCAAACCCCTTATTGGGGGGAGATCTACTAGCCAAAATGAGAGCCCAGATTCATTTTGACCCTGGGGAAATCTAGCTACTGGACCGGAACGGTGATCCAATCTAGGTGCTGACACTTGACCTGGCCTCTGAGACTGAGTATAGACTGTACAAGTCACCAGCTGCCCCCAAACAAGACCCGGCTGCCTGGCTGCCAGTTTCCCCAGGCCTGGGCAGAGACTGGAGGCATGGGATTGGTAAAACATTGAGCCCCTGTATTTGTAGAGCCTGAGTGGAGCAGCACAGGTCCTCCAATATCCCATGTCCCAAGAAGCACAGAAGGGGATCACTCCCCATATCTGGACACTGTTGGCCCTGGGAATCCTTAGGCCATGCCAGTCAGCCTGGAACACCTCATTACTGCCTGTGAAGAATGCATGGTCCTATGACTACCACCCCAACCAAGACCTACAGGAAGTTAACCACAGAGTAATGGACATATACCCAACGGTACCTAACCCTTTTACCCAATTGCGTTCTCTATGTCCAGATTGGAAATGGTTAACTGTTTTGGACCTAAAGGATGCTTTCTTCAGTTTACCGTTGGCTTCCAAAAGCCAGAGACACTTTTCCTTTGAGTGACATGATCCCAAAAGAGGCATCCATGGACAACTCACCTGACCCGCCTGCCTCAAGGCTACAAGATCTCACAGGCCCACTGTTTTTGATGAGGCTTTGCATGAGGACCTGGGTGTGTACAGAATCAATAATCCAGACATAACCCTTGTGTAGTATGTAGATGACCTTCTAATTGCAGCAGAAACCAAAGAGTGGTGCAATAAAGAGACCCAGAATCCCCTACAGGCTCTGGGGGACATGGGAGATCGGCTGTCTGCCAAGAAGGCACAGCTCTGTAAGACGGAGGTCACCTATCTCGGCTACCTTCTGAAGGAGGGCCA
The DNA here is from genome assembly GCF_947179515.1 of Apodemus sylvaticus. Taxonomy (NCBI): domain Eukaryota; kingdom Metazoa; phylum Chordata; class Mammalia; order Rodentia; family Muridae; genus Apodemus; species Apodemus sylvaticus. The sequence continues at coordinate 164,279,330 of NC_067473.1, read as the reverse complement.
GCAGTGGCTTTCCACGGCAAGAAAAGAGACTGTCCTCAGCATACCCGCCCTGAGAACCCAAGGCAGGTAAGGGAGTTCTTGGGGTCCGCAGGCTTTTGCAGACTATGGATTCCATGTTTTGCTGAAATAGGCAAACCTTTATATGAATCCACCAGAGAAGTCAAATACTTTGTTTAGACTCAAGGTCATCAAAGGCCTTATTGTCAGCTCCTGCTTTGGGGCTACCAGACATCAGTAAACCATTTCACTTACATGTTGACAAATGGAAAGGAATGGGCAAAGGGGTCCTGACTCAAACAGTGGGACCATGGAAACGGCCTGTGGCCTCTCTGTCAAAGAAATTAGATCCAGTGGCAGCAGGATGGCCGCCTTGTCTGTGTATCATTGCAGCTATAGCATTACTGGCTAAGAATACAGATAAATTGACTTTTGGACAAAATTTAGCTGTGACTTCCCCCCCCCCACCCACCCATGCAATCGAAGGGGTACTCAAACAGCCATCTGACAGGTGCCTCAGTAATGCCTGCATGACCCATTATCAGACTTTACTAATCAACCCTGGCCGAGTTACTTTCCAGCCGCCTGCTTCCTTAAATGCTGTGGCCCTTCTCCCTGACCCTGATATGGACCACCAGCTCCACCGACGCAGCAAAATCCTGGCCTAAGTACATAGTACTCGACATGTCCTGAAGGACTCCCCTCTGCCGGGGCAGAGCAGATGTTCATGGATAGAAACAGTTTCATTCAAGATGGGCAGAGGAAACAGGAGCTGCAGTAACCACAGGCACGGAGGTAATTTGGGCCCAGTCTCTCCCTCAGATACTTCAGCTCAAAGGGCTGAACTGATAGCGCCATCCCAGGCCCTTATCCTGGGGAAATGGCTGTCAGTCAACATCAATACAGATTGCCAGTATTCATTTGCAAGTACTCATGTACATAGAGCCATATACCAGGAGAGAGGACTCCTAACTGCAGAAGGAAAAACTATCAAAATCAAAGATGAAACCCTACAATTATACTAAGCCCTCTGGTTGCCAAAGAGTGGTGATCATACACTGTCCAGTCCATCAGAAAGGAATCATGGCAGTGGCTAGAGGTAACTACTTAGTTGCCCAAGCTGCCAAAGAAGTGGCCTTGGAGGAAACAGCTCCGTGTTAGCTGTGACCTTACCAGAACTGCCCAACCCCAACCTGCTGGAATGCCCAGTCTATATGGAAGAGGAGATCAAGTGGAACAAGAACTGGGCCCATGAACCGGTGTTCAGAGGACTAGTGGCAGACTGCTGAAGGTAAGCTAATATTACTCATCTCCCTGGCTAGATCTATCCGCAGGAAAATCCAGAGTCACCCACATGGGGAGTGAGACAGATGGCTGATGCAGTGAGACAATCTAAAGTGACTTTCAGAGACATGCAAAATACTATCAAGAACATTGTGTCAAGCTTATCAATTAACCAACACCCACAGCACTGCCAAACATCCAGGTTCTCATCTGTGACGTAAGAGACTGGGAGCCTACTGGGAAGTTGATTTTACAGAAATCAAACCAGAGAAATATGGCTACAAGTATTCATGGATACCTTCTCCGGATGGACAGAAGCATTTCCAACACAGACTGAAACTGCTAAGAAGTTGTTGGAAGATATCCTACCCAGGTATGAATTCCCTCATATGATAGGGTCAGACAATGGGCCAGCATTTGTGTCCAAAGTAAGCCAGAAAGTAGCGAGATTTATTGGGGCAGATTGAAAATTACATTATGCATACTGATCCCAAAGTTCATGCCTGGTAGAAAGTATGAATCAGACCTTAAAAGAGACTTTGACCAAATTAGCCGTGGAAAATATCAGGGAGTGGGTGACATGCCTTTCCTTTGCCATGTATCAGGTGAGGAACTCTTCTTACCAGAAGGAATTGACCCCCTTTGGAATGATGTATGGCGTCCCCGCCCCTACCGTGCTTAGTCAGCCGCTATTGCAGAATTGAAAGATGTTGAATTAATAACTAAGGTCAGAGCAACCCAATGGGCTCATGGGCAGCTTTGGCCTAAATTGTGTGCCCTCTGTGAAGCAGGCCGGGTTCCAGAACCACACAAGTTTCGACCTGGAGACTGGGTCTACGTGAGGAGATTGGTGGAAAGGACCCTATATAGTTTTGCTGACTACTCAACTGCTGTTAAAGTGGAGGACCACAGCCTGTGTACACTGCACTCACGCAAGACCAGCTAATCCCCTCTCCCCAGAAGATCATCTGAATTCACAGTCACCACTGGAATGCAAATTTCAAAGGGGCACCAATCCTTTCAAGCTAAAATTAACCCAGTCTTAAGCTTGGTGTATTTGTTAGATGTGTGTACTGCTGTTCCCAGCCCATGCCTCCATTCAGAGACGAGAGACCCACACCAGCCTTATGCCATGTCTTGGAAAATTGAGAATCCTAAGACCAGTTACCTTGCCCAACTGGCTAATATGAAAAAGCCACTCGGGACCCCCTGGTTCCCAGTTTTGAACTTTGATCTGTGTTGGCTGGCTGATAACACATGGTGTGACACTAGAAAGACTACGACATTCATACCCCCAATGTTGACGGAGGACCTTTTATATATGTCCTGGGGAGAAAAGGACTGGTGCATGTGTGGGTCCAGAACAATTTTAAGGCACTTCCTGGGGATGTGAGACATCGGCCACGGGGATAAAGACATGGGGAGTGTCAAGGGAAGATCTAATCACAGTCACCTGACAGATGGACAATTCCAAAGTTTTACTGAGGTATACAGACAAAGGGAAACAAGCAAAGGGATGGGAAGATGGGAGATCTTGCGGCCTCCAGCTCCATGTCATCAGAGGAGTTAGTCCCAGACTCCTCTTTACAGTTAGACTCTTGATAAAACCAGTTGAGAACCCCCTCCCTGTAGCTGTAGAGAATAGACAAATAGCACCCTCTCTTGCCCCCATGTCACTGAGGCTGGAGCTCTCACGAATAAATATCTAAGTGCTTCCCCCTGTAGCTGGCTCCTGTTCTTAGGAAAAATCGAAGACCAAAAATTCTCAGAGAGATAAGGGTCCCATGTATGGACCATGTGAGGAAGGTAATCAAGCATCCCAGACAGCTGTGGCTAGTTGTCAAAACACACTAGTTCCTGATAGCACCATACAGTTACTTCCCAGGTCAGAAGAGTCCCCCTTCCCAGTTGCCCATGCTGCCTGAATAAATGATATTGTGTTTGAAAGATGACTTAACTTGTCACCTCCCGTCACCCTAAAATCCAAAGAATCCTTGACTATGCTGTATAAAAACACCAAAACCCCTAGGCACTGGGTCAAACTCCTCTCCTGAGCAGTGGGAAGGTTCGCAATCTGAGTTTGCCTCACATTAAAAGACTCTCCTGTTTTTCTGCATCAGTTCACTTCTTAGCGTTCTCCTGGGGGTCTCTCAGTGACTTGGACACACTTTGCCAATGTCATTAACACTCTAGTACAGTACTAGAGGTGTCTGATATTTCAGATCCTGGCTATAGCAGGAAAATGGCAGAGAAAGCACATTTGGATTGTTGGACTGAAGGACCCTTGTTCATAACACATCCTTGTGAACCATAAACCTGTCAGGGTATTCCAATGACAAAGAAACATCTGGAAACTTCCTGTTGCCTTTATTCCCAGGATAAATCCCCAAGAGCCTCTCCCTTGAAACCAAAGACTGCAATGCTATTAATAGAACAGTCTGTGGAAAACAACACCGAGGCCTGGCAGCTTAAGAGTCCCATGGATGGGCACCTTTGCTGGGTCACAAAGCTGTAGCGTGAAAATGTCTGTGGATGCTCCAGTCCACAGTGAGGATGCAGCAGGCAGCCAAATTCAGTAAGAAGATGAAGTTTCCAAACAGCAGTTGTATTACAGATGGATCCGTTCTTTCACAAAATGCCTCCTCATGTTCACGTGGTGTGCCATTCGATGTAGCTGGCCTTCAGTAAAGGCAATGTAGTCTTTGGAGGAGCAAAGTGGGCCTGCAAGTGTAGACATGGTGTTACAGTTATGATTTCCATGCTCCAAGAAGATTGGAGTCTCTGCAATGGAAACAGTCCCAGATCCTTTTGGAATAGGCCATCATGAGTTTCCTTGAGGCCAAGTAGTGATCTGGGCAGTGAAAACCAGCACACTACTGGTCATCGGTGGATAAAATGCTTGCTATATAAGCATGATGACTTGAATTTGGATCCTTAGCATTAGTGTGAGAAGCCAGGCATGGCAGCAATGCCTGCAGCCCCAGGATTGGGAGGCAGAGATGTGGTCAGCCAACCTATAAGTCAGTGACCCCCAGGTTCAGTGCACAAGGCATACAAACACCCACTCAGGCCCACACATGACATAAAAGTAAATAAATCTTTAGAAACAAAAGGCAAGATGAATGCTCAAAAGGGGAACAATTACATGTCTTGTAAAAGAGAATATTTTAAAGCAGGACATGGTGGCCTCTGCCTCTAATCCCAGCACCCAGGACAAAACAATAAAACAAAACAAAATGGAACTGGCCTTCCGAGATGACCTAGCAGGTAAGGGTGCTTGCTACCCTTCCAGAGAATCCAGGTTCAGTTTCCAGAACCTACATGGTGACTCCCAACTGTGTTAACTCCAGCCCCAGAGGATCTGATGTGCTTTCTGTGAGCACAAACACTCAGAAACATTAAAAACACAAATAAGTTTAAAAATATGAAACAGGCTCAGAGGAGATGATGGCTGAGCGGTATTCACTCTTTTTCTTTGGTTTTGTTTTTTTTTTTTTCGAGACAGGGTTTCTCCGTGTAGCCCTGGCTGTCCTGGAACTCACTCTGTAGACCAGGCTGGCCTGCAAACTCAGAAATCCGCCTGCCTCTGCCTCCCAGAGTGCTGGCGTGGTATCACTCTTAACTGTACATTTTTATGCAGTTTTACTAATATGAAATTAAAATGTTCTACTGTAGATATCTATTCCTTTACAATGAGGAGCAAATATTACAAAAACAACTCTGAAAAATGACTATTTATTATCTATCTTGTGCTTGGTCAAACAACTTTGCCAAAATACAATCTCTGAATAGGACTCAAATATTTTTTCAGATATAGGGAAATGAGTGCAATCTTCTTTTTTTTTATTTGATATATTCTTTATTTACATTTCAAATGATTTCCCCTTTCCTGGATCACCCTTCCCCGAAAGTTCCATAAGCCCTCTTCCCTCCCCCTGTTCCCAATCCACCCCTTCCCACTTCCCTCTCCTGGTATTCCCCTACACTGCTGTATTGAGCCTTTCCAGGACCAGGGCCCTCTTCTTCCTTCTTCTTGGGCATCATTTGATATGTGAATTGTTTCTTGGGTATTCTGAACTTCTGGGTTAATATCTGCTTATCAGTGAGTGCATACCATGTGTGTTCTTTCATAACTGGGTCACCTCACTTAGGATGATATTCTCCAGTTCCACCCACTTGCCTAAGAATTTCATTAATTCATTGTTTTTAATAGCTGAGTAGTATTCCATAGTGTAACCACATTTTCTGTATCCACTCCTCCATTGAGGGACATCTGGGTTCTTTCCAGCTTCTGGCTATTATAAATAAAGCTGCTATGAACATAGGGGAGCATGTGTCCTTATTACATGCTGGGGAATCCTCTGGGTATATGCCCCGGAGTGGTATAGCGGGATCCTCCAGTAGTATCATGCCCAGGGTTCTGAGGAACGGCCAGACTGATTTCCAGAGTGGTTGTACCAGCTTGCAACCCCACCAGCAGTGGAGGAGTGTTCCTCTTTCTCCATATCCTCACCAGCATCTGTTTTCTCCTGAGTTTTTGATCTTAGCCATTCTGACCGGTGTGAGGTGAAATCTCAGGGTTGTTTTAATTTGCGTTTCCCTGATGACTAAGGGAGCATTTCTTTAGGTGCTACTCAGACATTCGATATTCCTCAGGTGAAAATTCTTTGTTTAGCTCTGTACCCTACTTTTTAATAGGGTTATTTGGCTCTCTGGAGTCTACCTTCTTGAGTTCTTTGTATATCTTGGATATAAGCCCTCTGCCAGACATAGGGTTGGTAAAGATCTTTTCCCAATTTGTTGGTTGCTGTTTTGTCCTTTTGACAATGTCCTTTGCCTTACAGAAACTTTGTAATTTTATGAGGTCCCATTTGTCAATTCTTGATCTTAGAGCATAAGCTATTGGTGTTCTGTTCAGGAACTTTTCCCCTGTTCCCATGTCCTCAAGGGTCTTCCCCAGTTTCTTCTCTATTAGTTTCAGTGTGCCTGGTTTTATGTGGAGGTCCTTGATGCACTTGGACTTGAACTTAGTACAAGAAGATAACAATGGATCAATTTGCATTCTTCTGCATGCTGACCTCCAGTTGAACCAGCACCATTTGTTGAAAAGGCTTTCTTTTTTCCACTGGATGGTTGTAGCCCCTTTATCAAAGATCAAGTGACCATAGGTGTGTGGGTTCATTTCCAGATCTTCAATTCTATTCCATTGATCTACTTGCCTGTCACTGTACCAATACAATGCAGTTTTTAACACTATTGCTCTGTAGTACTGCTTTAGGTCGGGGATATTGATTCCCCCAGAAGTTCTTTTACTGTTGAGAATAGTTTTAGCTATCCTGGGTTTTTTATTATTCCAGATGAATTTCAGAATTGCTCTTTCTAAGTCTATGAAGAATTGAGTTGGGATTTTGATGGGGATTGCATTGAATCTGTAGGTTGTTTTTGGCAAGATGGCCATTTTTACTATATTAATCCTGCCTATCCAGGAGCATGGAAGATTTTTCCATCTTCTGAGGTCTTCTTTGATTTTTTTCTTCAAAGACTTAAAGTTCCTGTCATACAGATCTTTCACTTGTTTGATTAGAGTCACACTAAGATACTTTATATTGTTTGTGGCTATTGTGAAGGGTGTCATTTCCCTAATTTTTTCTCAGCCTGTTTATCCTTTGAGTATAGGAAGGCTACTGATTTGCTTGAGTTAATTTTATATCCAGCCACTTTGCTGAAGTTGTTTATCAGCTGTAGGAGCTCTCTGATGGAGTTTTTTGGGTAATTATACTATCATATCATCTGAAAATAGTGATAATTTGACTTCTTCCTTTCCAATTTGTATCCCTTTCACCTCGTTTTGTTGTCTAATTGCTTTAGCTAGAACATCAAGTACTATATTGAATAAATATGGAGAGAGAGGGCAGCCTTGTCTGGTCCCTGATTTTAGTGGGATTTCTTCAAGATTCTCTCTTTTTAGTTTGATGTTAGCTACTGGTTTGCTGTATATTGCTTTTATTATATTTAGGTATGGGTCTTGTTCTTTCCAAGATCTTTAACATGAAAGGATGCTGAAATTTGTCAAATGCTTTTTCAGCATTATGTGGTTTTTTTCCTTTGAGTTTGTTTATGTAATGGATTACATCAATGGATTTCCATATATTGAACAGTCCCTGCATCCCTGGGATGAAGCCCTACTTGATCACAGTGAATAATCATTTTGATGTGTTCTTGGATTCGGTTGGTAAGAATTTTATTGAGTATTTTTGTATCGATATTCATAAGGGAAATTGGCTTAAAGTTCTCTTTTTTTTTTTGGTTGGATCTTTGTGTGGTTTTGGTATCAATGAAATTGTTGCTTCATAGAACGAGTTGGGTCCTGTTCCTTCTGTTTCCATTTTGTGGAATAGTTTTGAAGAGTATTGGTGTTAGGTCTTCTTTGAAGGTCTGATAGAATTCTGCACTAAAACCATCTGGTCCTGTGCTTTTTTTGGTTGGGAGACTGTCAATGACCACTTCCATTTCTTTAGGGATTATGGGACCATTTTGATCAGATCAAAGTTTAATCTGATCCTGATTAAACTTTGGTAGTTGATATCTGTCTAGGAAATTGTCCATTTCATCCAGATTTTCCAGTTGTGTTGAGTATAGGCTTTTGTAGTAGGATCTGGTAATTTTTTGAATTTCCTCAGTTTCTGTTGTTATATCTCCCTTATCATTTCTGATTTTGTTAATTTGGATACTGTCTCTGTAAGCTCTGTTTAGTCTGGCTAAAGGTTTATCTATCTTGTTAATTTTCTCAAAGAGCCAGCTCCTGGTTTTGTTGATTCTCTGTATAGTTCTTTTTATTTTAACTTCGTTGATTTCAGCCCTGAGTTTGATGATTTCCTGCCTTCTACTCCTCTTGGGTGTGCTTCACCCAATTAGCTTCTTTCTGTTCTAAAGTTTTCAGGTGTGCTGTTAAGCTGCTAGTGTATGCTCTCTCCAGATTCTTTTTGGAGGCACCCAGAGCTATGAGTTTTCCTCATAGCACTGCTTTCATTGTGTTCCATAAACTTGGGTCTGTTGTGCCTTAATTTTCATTAAATTCTAAAAAGGTTTGATTTCTTTCCTTATTTCTTCCCTGACCAAGGTATCATTGAGTAGAGCATTATTCACCTTCCTTGTTTATGTGGGCTTTCTGTTGTTTTTGTTGCTATTGAAGACCACCCTTACTCCATAGTCATCTGATAAGAGGCATAGAATTAGTTTGATCTTCTTATATCTGTTGAGGTCTGTTTTGTGACCAATTATATGGTCAGTTTTAGAGAAGGTACCATGAGGTGCTGAGAAGAAGGTATATTCTTTTGACTTAGGATGGAATGTTCAATAGATATCTATTAAATTCATTTGGTCCAAAACTTCTGTTAGTTTCACTGTATCTCTGTTTAGTTTGTGTTTCCCTGATCTGTCCATTGAGGAGTGTGGCATGTTGAAGTCACCCACAATTATTTTGTGGGGTGCGATGTGTGTTTTAGGCTTTAGTAAAGTTTCCTTTATGAATGAGGGTGCCCTTGTATTTGGGGCATAGATGTTCAGAATTGCGAGTTCTTCTTGGTAGATTTTTCCTTTGATGAGTATAAAGTGTCCTTCTGTGTCTTTTTTGATGACTTTTGGTTGAAAGTCTATTTTATTGGATATTAGAATGGCTACTTCAGCTTGTTTCCTGGGACCATTTGCTTGGAAAACTGTTTTCCAGCCTTTTGCTCTTAGGTAGTGTTTGTCTTTGACACTGCGATGCGTTTCCTGTATGCAGCAAAATGTTGGGTCTTGTTTACGAATCCAGTCTGTTAGTCTATGTCTTCTTATTGGGGAATTGAGTCCATTGATGTTAAGAGATATTAAGAAATAGTGATTGTTGCTTCCTGCTATTTTTGGTGTAATTTTTATGTGTATGTGGTTATCTTCTTTTGGGTTTGTTGAAAGAAGATTAATTTCTTGCTTTTTCTAGTGTGCAGTTTCCCTCCTTTTGTTGGTGTTTTCCATTCATTATCTTTTGAAGGGCTGGATTTGTGGAAAGAAACTGTGTAAATTTGTTTTTGTCATGAAATACCTTGGTTTCTCCTTGGTTTCTATGGTAATTGAGAGCATAAATCTCAATTATATAAATCTTGATATAGCAGTCTGGGTTGGCATTTGTGTTCCATTAGGGTGTGCATGACATATGCCCAGGCTCTTCTGGCTTTCATAGTCTCTGGTGACAAGTCTGGTGTAATTCTGATAGGTCTACCTTTATATGTTACTTGACCTTTTCCCCTTACTGATTTTAATATTCTTTCTTTTTTGTAAATTTGGTGTTTTAATTATTATGTTATGGGAGGAATTTCTTTCCTGGTCAAATCTATTTGGAGTTCTGTAGTCTTCTTGTATATTCATGGGCACCTCTTTCTTTAGGTTAGGGAAGTTTTCTTCTATAATTTTGTTGAAGACATTTACTGGCCCTTTAATTTGGAAATCTTCATTCTCTTCTATGCCTATAATCCTTAGGTTTGGTCTTCTCATTTTGTCCTGGATTTCCTGGATGTTTTGGGTCAGGAACTTTTTGCATTTTTCATTTTCTTTGACTCTTGTATCAATGCTTTCTATGGTATTTTCTGCATCTGAGATTCTCTTTTCTATCTCTTGTATTCTGTCATTGATGCTTTGATCCATGACTCCTGACTTCTTTCCTAGATTTTTTATGTCTGAGTTGTTTCCCTTTGTGATTTCATTATTATTTCTACCTCCATGTTTAGATCCTGGATGGCTTTGTTCAATTCCTGTTTTGTTGTGTTTTCCCTTAGTTCTCCAAGGGCTTCTCCTTGTTTAACTTGTGTTCTTCCTGTATTTCTTTGAGTTATTTATGTCCTTCTTGAAGCCCTCCATGAAGCCCTCCATCAGCATCATGAGCTGTGATATTAAATCCAAATCTTGCTTTTCTGGTGTGTTGGGGTATCCAGGACTTGCTGTTATGGGAGAATTGGGTTTGGATGGTGCCATATTGTACAGAGCCATATTGGGGCAGTCGTGCACAGGGTTTGAGTTTGACTTTGGTCAAGGACAATCCCTGGCTTCAGGCAGGAATCTGCCTTTAGGACATAATAGGGAAGTAGGTTAAAGCAGGAATTTTTATCCTAGGGTGGAGAAGCTCAGTGAAGGTTAAGTTCATTATTCCTCCAGGTCTAGGAATTCCTGAATTAAGCAGATAACCCACCCAGGTGCTGGAGCAGTCAAGACTAGGACCTCCAAGAGAAGCTAGACAACTTCCACCGGAACTCAGCCCGGAGTCCGTGGGGAAGGGTTTGCCCAAACTGTTTAAAGGTCTGCCGCCATTAAAGTTTCCGACTTTGATCAGTGAATATTGTCTTGGCCATTTTTCTTTTCACCCCTTCCCTATTCATCCCTCAGCTTCTGTTCCAGAAACCCACTTAGTAATAGCTGCAGGCAGCTATGGAATCCAACACCATATTTCCTTGATTTCTGTTAGTAACGTTCCTACATTTGCATTTTTCCATCTGGTTATCTCTGGTGTTAGTTGGTCCTGCTGTCACTGGCTGGTGCTTGCCCCTCCTGTGTGTCTGTAAGCCTGAATCAGCAACCCTGGGTGACCTGCTTTCCCCTGGCACAGATTGCTATGTTGCTGCTGAGTTCTTGGGTGCAGGTAGAGTCCTGGTGTCCCAAGCAATCCTCTACTCTGGTGATCCCTGCCTACTATTCTACAGCACTCAACTCCACTGGGGCCTCAACTCCAAGAGCAGGACTCCCTCTAACTACCACCTTGCAGGGCAGATGACTCCCGGCAGGGCAGGTGCCCAGCTGGCTGGCTTTGTTGTTGCTGTGCTCCTGGGTGTAGGCAGAGTCCTGGTGGGTTATGTCCCAAGTGATCCTCTACTCTGGTGATCCCTGCCTATCAATCTGTTACACAGTCACAGGAGCAAAGATGGCACCTGAGACAACTACTCTTGTAGTTGTATTTGGGTATGTAGCTCTGTGGCCCCGATCAACTCTGGATGCAGGCTGTGCTGGCTGTCTCCTCCGTGCCACTGGGTGTATAGCTGGCTTCCTGAGCCATTTGGAGATGGCGTGCTGTGGCAGGGGATGTTCCTGATCCGGAGGCAGAAACCAGAAGGCTTCAGACAGGATCCTCCAAGCTGCAGGGCAGGTCTCACCTGTGTTGGCTACATCCTCCATGCTGGCTGCTGGGTGGATATCTGACTTCTTGCGCCACTTGGAGATGACGCACTGCGGGTACAATCTTCTTCGTGCATATACAGATTAATACTCTCTGAATAAAGCAAGGTCCGCAACAGACTTTGGTTACACAAACGTGCCTGAGATGCTATGTTTACTACAGCTGGCTCAGGAGGAAATTGAAGGAGCCTGTCAAAACCCTTCTGTAGCAGCTTTCCTTGAAATGTTTCCTGATTTATAATCTGCCTGCTTTGAAAATTCTTTCCCACTCAACCTCAAAGTCATAACTGGGTTCAAGGTTCACGTGCCCTAACTCTCAAGCAGCAATAGCCTGAATTCCATATACACAGGCACCAGACACACTTTGCTCTACAAGAAATCTTCATACTCAGCTCCCCATCACTGAGAGGTTTTGTTGCCATCTGATATTTGGAGCAACATTACTGTAGGGTCTTTCAAATCAAAATGCCAAACTGACATAATGACACAGATAGGTGCTGGTTAACACAATGAATGACTGCAAGGTGACCAGAGGCTGGTGTAGTGAGCATGGGACAGTTAGACCAGAAGCTGGTGTCCTTAGCATATCACAGTTACACCGGAGGCAGTGTCCTTAGCATATCACAGTTAGACACCTCAGACCTGCTGGGACCAGCGAGGCTGACCAAGATGATTGCCAATCCTTCTCTGCTTTATTACAATTCTCTGTGAAGAACCTGTGCCTTTACAATGTGCACTTCCCATCATGCACCAGGGCACATCAGCATCCTGTCACCATCAGTGTAGGAAGGGGAACTAAATCCTATTTTGAAAATCTCAATCCAATTCCTAGATTTTCCATGTTTCCTTCACTTCAACTCACCATTTCCCCCTTATTAAAGTTTTCCCATAAGGTGAGCAACCCAAAATCCCAAGATGCAATGCATTCAAGAAACCTGAAATAACCAGCAGGGAAGGTGCATACCTTTTATCTCAATACTTGGGAGGCAGAGGCAGGCAGGTATCCCTTACTCAAGGCCAGCCTGGTCTACAGAGCAAGTAGCAGGACAGTCATGGTTATATGGAGAAGCCCTGGCTTGAAACACCTCCCCCATCACCAAAAAGAAACCTGATCCACCTCTGGAGTGGGAACCTTTGTCCTATAACAATCTTCACCCAAATTCCTTACTTTGTATCATCCCTGAAAATATAGGAGCTAAAATTTAACAATGAAGATAGCCATCTACAAAGGATACCATAGCCTGTTTTGCTCTGAAATGTGTATATTTGAGGATTTTTGTTTTTGAGACAGGGTTTCTTTATGTAGTGCTGGATGTTTTGGAACTCACTTATATAGACCAGGCTAGCCTGTAACTCAGAGATCTGCTAGGCTCTGTCTCATGAGTGTTGAGATTAAAGGTGTGCACTGTGACAGCTTGGCTGAATTTTTTCTTTTTAAACTTGGTTTGAAATTTTTTATTTCGTATGCAATAATGTTTTGTCTGTGTGAGGGTGTTGAATCTCTTGGAATTCAGTTACAGGCAGTTATGTGCACCCAGATGAGTGCTTGGAACTGAACAAGGGTCCTCTGGAAGAAAAGCCAAGGTTCTTACCCAGTGAATCATCTCTCCAGCCTTGAAATGTGTATTTTTTATAAAGAATTATTTACTTATTATACACTATACTTTTATATACTTTTATAAAGAATTATTTACTAATTATACACTAGAGATGTCTTCAGACACAGCAGAAGAGGGTATCAGACCTTATCACAGATGGTTGTGAACCACCTTGTAGTTGTTGAGAATTGAACTCAGGACCTTGGGAAGAGCAGTCAGTGCTCTTAAAGGCTAATCCCTTTCTCTAGACCAAAACGTGTAATTTTAATAATGGAATTAATGTAAACAGAAGACTGACCTTATATCAAAGCTGTTTAGGTTCATAAGTGATTATCAATTGATAAAAGGAGATGAAACAGAATTCCAGCCTTCGGTAAGAAAAAGGAAAACCTTCAGCTTGGTTACTGCACCAACAGGCATGCATACACTCATCCTTATCCTCAAGGAAACCAGCAATGCTCACCTACTTCCTGTTGAACCTGGGCTCAATTCCCAGCACTCACATCCACCACATGCTCTGAAGCCTCAGGGCTCCCTATCAGTTTGCTCCTAAGGCAGATCTAATGAGAGCACCATTTTCTCTGGCCTGGTGTGGTCAGCAGACCCTGTTTCTATCTAATTATTCTCGTGTAATCTCACTGTCTGGTGGAGCAGCCAGCAGCTCTTACCCTAGGAGCTGTCTGAACAGTCTCCCAAGTACCACTGAGTTTGTGTTAGTATTCTGGTTACAAAGTTATGTATTTTGAGCAAGTGGGCTCCTGAGGACTCTAAATATTACATTCTATGCAACCTGATGGTTCTTAAGCCATAGAAAAACATCTGGTTATAACACTAGAGACTCTCGTTTGTTTCTATGTAACTCTGGCTGATGTGAGACTTTCTGGGATTGGCTTTGAACTTGCTGTGATCTTCCTGCTTCTGCTTCCCAGGGGTTAACATTGCAGGACTACACCATAGTGTTGACTTTTTAAAATAAAACTTGCCTTAAAATTAATTTAGTGATTGAGAGCCAACTTTTTTCATTAAAACAGGAAAAAAACCCCAATAACTTCACTTCCTATAAAGAAAGACAAGTGTTACATCATGAAATGTGTTTGCTTTGTTTTTCGGAGATAAGGTCTCACTCTTCAGCCCTGGCTGGCCTGACACTTGCTATGTAGCTCAGAATTCACAGAGATCTTTGTGCCTGATTCTCCTCTTGAATGATGGGACTAAAGACACAAGCAATCCGGCACAACATAAAACATTGATTTTTATTTGAGTGATAATTGAAATGGTTTATTTCGCATTGAAATGTATTCCTAAAATATTTAAAAATACTAGACATTGCAGAGCGGCTTAAAAATAAAATCTTAATGTTAGATACTAAAATGTTATAGAAAATTTTTATATAAATGACTACTAGTTTTCGATTCAAAATGCTGTTTAAGGAAGGAATGTTTTAGTCATGTCATTTTCTTCCTTCCTTCTTTCCATTCTTCTGTCTTAGGCTTTCTTTTATTGTGAACAGACACCATGACCATGGCAACTCTTATTTTTTTTTTTATTTTTTTTTATTCGATATAATTTATTTACATTTCAAATGATTTCCCCTTTTCTAGCCCCCCCCCCCCACTCCCCGAAAGTCCCGTAAGCCCCCTTCTCTTCCCCTGTCCTCCCTCCCACCCCTTCCCAGTTCCCCGTTCTGGTTTTGCCAAATACTGTTTCACTGAGTCTTTCCAGAACCAGGGACCACTCCTGCTTTCTTCTTGTATCTCATTTGATGTGTGGATTATGTTTTGGGTATTCCAGTTTTCTAGGTTAATAACCACTTATTAGTGAGTGCATACCATGATTCACCTTTTGAGTCTGGGTTACCTCACTTAGTATGATGTTCTCTAGCTCCATCCATTTGCCTAAGAATTTCATGAATTCATTGTTTCTAATGGCTGAATAGTACTCCATTGTGTAGATATACCACATTTTTTGTATCCACTCTTCTGTTGAGGGATACCTGGGTTCTTTCCAGCATCTGGCAATTATAAATAGGGCTGCTATGAACATAGTAGAGCATGTATCCTTATTACATGGTGGGGAATCCTCTGGGTATATGCCCAGGAGTGGTATAGCAGGATCTTCTGGAAGTGAGGTGCCCAGTTTTCGGAGGAACCGCCAGACTGCTTTCCAGAGTGGTTGTACCAATTTGCAACCCCACCAGCAGTGGAGGAGTGTTCCTCTTTCTCCACACCCTCTCCAACACCTGCTGTCTCCTGAATTTTTAATCTTAGCCATTCTGACTGGTGTAAGATGAGATCTTAGGGTTGTTTTGATTTGCATTTCCCTAATGACTAATGAAGTTGAGCATTTTTTAAGATGCTTCTCCGCCATCCGAAGTTCTTCAGGTGAGAATTCTTTGTTTAACTCTGTACCCCATTTTTTAATAGGGTTGTTCGGTTTTCTGGAGTCTAACTTCTTGAGTTCTTTATATATATTGGATATTAGCCCTCTATCTGATGTAGGATTGGTGAAGATCTTTTCCCACTTTGTTGGTTGCCGATCTGTCCTCTTGATGGTGTCCTTTGCCTTACAGAAACTCTGTAACCTTATGAGGTCCCATTTGTCAATTCTTGCTCTTAGAGCATACGCTATTGGTGTTCTGTTCAGAAACTTTCTCCCTGTACCGATGTCCTCAAGGGTCTTCCCCAGTTTCTTTTCTATTAGCTTCAGAGTGTCTGGCTTTATGTGGAGGTCCTTGATCCATTTGGATTTGAGCTTAGTACAAGGAGACAAGGATGGATCAATTTGCATTCTTCCATGGCAACTCTTATAAAGGAAAGCATTTAATTGGAGTTGGCTTACAGTTCAGAGGTTTAGTCCATTATCATCAGGGCCGGAAGCATGGTGGCACACAGACAGACATGGTACTGGGGAAGAAGCAAAAGTTCTACATCTGGATCAGCAGACAGGAGGAAATGAGTGCCTCACTGGACCTGGCTTGAACATCTTACATCTTAGAGCCTGTCCCCAGTGTCACATTTCCTCCAACATGGCCACACTTCCTAATAGTGCTACTTTCTGTGAGACTATGGGGGCCAATTTCTTTCAAACCACTGTTCCTTCTTTCCTTCTTTCTTTCATTCCTTCCTTCCTTCCTTCTTAGTTTCTTTCTTAGTTCCTTAGTCTCTCTCTCTCTCTCTCAGTCAGGGTTTATCTACTCCAGGATCTATTGGAACTTGCTATGTAGACTAGGCTGGTCTCAAACCCATAGAAATCCCTTTACCTCTGCCTCATTTGTGCTAGGATTAAAGGTGAACTCTATCATGCGCAGTGATATAACATTCTTAATGGACCATTCAGGTCTGAAATACCCACATTTGACACAATGAATATAAAGGAATTATTGTTCTAATTATCATTAACTGTAAAGTTGACATTGCCTAGAAGACCTCAAAAAAAAAAAAAAGGTCTCAACTGAGTACTTAGATGCATAAAGTTGGTCTGTGGGCATGTACATGAGAGATTGTCTCCATTATCTTAGTTTATACTGGAGAGCTCAGCGCACTGTGGGTGATGCCATTCCCTGGGCAGGTGGTCCTGGTCTGTAAGGGAAGCTAGCTGAGCACAGCTGGAACATCATTCCTGCACGGTTCTTCCTTCCAGCTTCCTTCCTGCCCTGGCTTTATTCAAACATGGACATGACCTAGACATATAAGCCAAACACACCCTTTCTTCCCTAGCCTGATTTTGGTCACACTGTTCTATCATAACAACAGAGAGGAAACTAGGATACCTATGTTTAAGGAGAAGTTAGAGTGAGGCGAATGTAAAATATGTTATTAGGCTTCTTCACAAGGTAAAAAAAAAAAATAGAATCGATTTACTGTTTCTCTGAAGTAATACTTCTATATCAATTATTTTATATATCATATATTTAAACACACATAGATAAACAATATCGTGTTTCAAAACCATGTTTTCAAGTACATCTGTTTTTCTTCAGTGCTGGGACTGAGTCCAGAACTTCACATATGAGTTGTAACCACTCTGCCAACCTACAAAACCAGTAACAAAAAACCCTTCCAATCATGAAAATGAAAAGAAAAACAAAGGTCGATTTTAGTGGAATATAAAACACATACTTCAAAGCAGAACATGATTATGATAGGCTGCCTCTAGCTGGTAATTTTCAAAGTAAAAACAGCTGCCCAACAACTCTAACTGTATGAGACTCACTTTCACATAGCTAGGACACAGAGCTCCCCCTACTGGGAGTTCCTGACTGAATTCAAAAGCCCACTCTATTTACAGTTGAGTTTAACACCAGTATTTGAAACTCTGAAGGATTTTAAAACTCATCGACGTATAGTTATTCGTTTCTTGTACCCATAAAGATCATTGTCAACATTTTCCATCAGAACCATTCTAGCTTCACCACAAACGTCAGAGCCCCCATATCCCTCTGCTTTTCCACTACCTCACTGCAACATCCCATCACTCCTTCCAGGTGAGAATCCACGTGGGTGCTAAGAATAGAACCCAGGTCCTGTGCAAGCACAGGAGCTCTAACCACGGAGCCAACTCTCCATCCGCCTCCCACACGAGGACCCACACCTTCCAAACTCCACTGGGGGTCGTCAACTCTTATCCTCTGATCCCCCGCGACTTTCCGGAGCTCGGCTGCGTGGGTGGGAATGTGGTGTGGTTAGGAAGGTATCCATTCCTCTGGTCAGCGCCTGCCAGGAGGAGTTGGGAAGCAGCACCTACAGCTCTGCCCTCCGCAGCCACGTCCAAGAGAGACCAGCCTGCTAAAAATATAAAAGCTTCTGCACTGGCCGCAGGCGGAGAGCAGGAATCTGACAGGTCTAAGCCCTCCTCCAAGCTGACCACGCAACACCCGGGCTCCGCATCTCACGCGTTTTTAAGTTTACCCCTCAGGATGATGCACCCTTCCTCAGCAAAAAACCCATCCTTCAAACGGTTGCTCCAAGTCCGGGCTCAGCCTTCAGCACTTTTGCTCTACTCTCGGACTCCGCCTCTGGGGCTCTAAGCCCCGCCCTCAACCTAATTGCTCTAGGGACTCGGGTTTCTGAGCTCCTAAGCTCCGCCCTCAGCCTAATTATGACAGACCTGGGCTCCGCCTTCATCGCTTCTAAGATCCGCCCTCATTTCCTTTACTTCTCCCTCGGGCTCCGCCTCTTGCGCGCCAAGCTCCGCCCTTAGTCGATTTCTCTATTTCCAGGCTCGGCCTTCTGTGCCCTAAGCTCCGTCCTCAGCCAATGGCTTAGCACGGAGGCCCCGCCTCCCACCCGCCTGAGCTCCTGTCGGTCCTTCCGGAAGTCCCATAGTTGCACGCGGTCGGCTGTGTTCTTCACAGTGTAGTGGGGAGAGGCCAGCAGTTCCGGCAGCAGTGATAACCCGGTACAGAAGCAGAGTAGCATTTCAGGGCGTCCACTTGTAACGCGGCCCCTCAGGGGAGAGCAGCCCAGGGCGGCCCTGGAGAGGTTGTAGGTGCAGGCGGACCCGAGGAGGAGTCTCCATCAGCCTCGGGAAGGCTCTATGAGACACACTGAGAGGAACCTCTTTCCCAGACTTTAGAGTCGCCCGTTTATGCCTCCTCCTGAAGGATCCATCTGGGATTGTTCCGTAAATTGGCCTTAGGCACCATTTGTCCAGGGCACGTTGGCCTGTGTCCTCAGAAGTTAGTGCTCTGGGCCACTGAGTTGTCCACGGGGCACATGGGGCATCACTTTTATGTAGCGATTGTGCCCGGGGCTGAGGCATGGGCGGGAGCTAAAGTCCACAGGCAGGGTCAGCAACATGCAAATGCACCAAGCACCAAGGCACAGGGCTGCAGCTGTCTTCTTTCAGGCAACCCAGTTTTGTGCTAAATCTCAGTAGGTTTCTTTTGTCAGAACCACGCATAGAGCAGAACACCAGCCATTCATTCAAGGATGGAGATGAAAGTAACTCCCCAAAACTATGAGCGTTGTGAATTATATTTAGTCCCTGCCTCCAAGGTTTTAAGATAACTTAAAATGCCTTTGAGATGACAAAAGTTAAGACTCATCATTTTACTTTGATTTGCCTCCTACCGTTATAATTTTAGGCTCCCTCATGATTCCTAACATTTTGCTATTTCTATTATTTTTTAATTCATTCACCAATTTTGTTTCATCCTGGCCAGGTTCTCTCCTCACTTCCTTCCCAGCATGCACTTGGACCTGCTGTGGACTCCACCCCCTTCAGCACTACAACAGGACTACTTAGTCCTTAGAGGATGGGCAGCCAAACAAGGTGCCTAGCTGCCTGCCAGGAGAGCTTCCTGAAAGACTTCATTTCTTGGGCATCCTGGTAACTTACCATGAAACCTTTTTATTTTTAATTTTATGTATATGGGTGTTTTGACTAATATATGTATGTAGGAACCCTTGGAACAGGAGTTACAGACATGAGCTGCCGTGTGGGTGTTGGGAATTGAACCCGGGTCCTCTGGAAAAACATCCAGTGCTCTTGAGCCATCTCTCCAGCCCCTGGATTATTTTCCAAGACATTTCTCATGTGTGCCTTTGAGACTAATAGAACTGTAATTTGTAAGTATATCTTAAAGGGCATTTTTTTCCCTAGAAGAAACGTTTATTGCATAAGGATATCAATAGTCTGAAGGTAATTAAAATATTTTAATTTATGCAAAAGAGGCTCATGTGTATGAAAGTTTTCATTTGCTATGTCATAGTTTTTCAGTTCAGGAGAATTTCAGATTTTCAAGATTAAGAACATTTAATCTTTTTAGTTTTCTGCCACGGACCACCCCAGCCGGGTATTGGGGGTCACTGGGATGAGGGTTCTCGAAGTCCAGGAAGGATTTGGTGGTGACAAACAGAAGCAAACACAGAGGCAGTTTGAATCTGAGTGTATTTTGCAGCTCTCAAGCAGGGGATTTTATACATTAAACCAAACATGACCCAACTCTTAGAAACCATATCCAGTGAAACAATTACAAATACCAACAAGAATCACTTGGCACAGTAAAATACAAAAATATCTGAGCATTACAACTCTGAAACTACATGTTCAGTGAATCACAAACAGAACAGGTAATGTTATCATCAAAATATAACAATTCTAAAAGAATATGTTCAATAGGGCAGTCGTCCCTATTGAGGCTAGTGGCATATTCCCAAGAAAAGGTTAATAAATCTTTATGGTCAGTGCTCTTAACCACTGAGCTAACTTTCCAGCTCCTATGGTAAATTATTGCTTAACATCTAATACCTGATTTTTTTTATAAATCTTAAAAGCGTAAATTTAAATTATTTTAATTCTTTCTAATTAAGGCTTTCTTTACTATATACCAAAACCTACCTCCGATGACACACGTGTAGCCAAATAAAATTTTATTGTTGGGAAAGTTTTTATCTATCATAATAATTTTGTAAACGATTTAAAAAGTAAAGCGTTGGTTTCCCTGGAATAAGGTCATGTTAGTGTCCTGTTTCAAAAGGTGGTTTTGTACCCATTATTCTTGCTTAAGATCATTGTCTAAGCTACCAGGAACCTGTAACTAAGAAAAGGAATGAAAGGGGAAAAAACCAGAAAAATCTCCATGAGAACTATGGCTCACAATATCTTTTCTCCAGCTGAGAGTTCCACAACCAGTCCCAGGAGGCCTCCTTTTTTTGAAGTCTAATACCTCAGTCTGTGGAACTTGTCAGACAGATGCTACTGGGGTTGGTGTGGCAGTTTTCTGCTTTTTGTTTTCTTTGGAATTTTTTGGTAGGTTTACTTTCTGTTACTTCCAAATCTGGGGCTTGTGGGGGGGGGTGTCTCAATATACTGCCTGTACCTGTCTCTAAGTCCAAGGCACAAGCAATTCTCCTGCCCCAAGAATTCACATGCTGGAAATACAGGATTGTGACTTCATACCTTCTACCTCTATTTTGATAAGACTTTGGATTTACAGTTTAATGGTGACATGGTATAAGAATTTGAGTGCTGGCCATTTGCACCAGGGAGTCAGGTGGCTCCACAGCCTTCTATGCATGGCCTGCCAGGGGAGAGTGATCTCCCAGCAGTGCCTCCACTTCTGAGAGTGGAGGTGAGATCTCCACCTTCTCTCCAATATCTCTCTGGAAGGGAACAGCTAGGAGTGCACAGGGCATACAACCAGTGGAGCAGTTGGGACAAGAGCCTTCCAGGCCACATTTACAAAAGGGAGCCAGGCAGCTCCACAGCCTTCTGTGTACAGTCCCTGCCAGAAGAGAGTTGGTCTCCCAGGAGTACAGACACAGGCTTACAGGCCCACAGGAGTAACAAGCTCCAGCCAGAGACAGCAAGACCAACTAACACCAGAGATAACCAGATGGCAAAAGGCAAGCACAAGAGCCCTACCAACAGAAACCAAGGTACTTGGCAACATCAGAACCCAGTTCTCCCACTACAGCAAGTCCCAGATACCCCAACACAATGAAAAAGAAAGAGTTGGATTTAAAATTGCATCTCATGATGCTGGTAGAGAACTTCAAGGACATAACTTCCTTAAAGAAATACAGAGGAATATGGGTCAACAGGTAGAAGCCCTTAAACAGGAAACACAAAAATCTCTTAAAGAATTACAGGAAAACACAAATAAGTGAAGGAACTGAACTAAACCATCCAGGATCTAAAAATGGAAGTAGAAACAATGAAGAAATCACAAAGGGAGACAACTTGGGAGATAGAAAACCTTGGGAAGAAATCAGGAGTCATAGATGCAAGCATCAACAACAGAATACAAGAGATAGAAGAAAGAATCTCAGGTGCTGAAAATACCATAGAAAACATTGACTCAACAGTCAAAGAAAATGTAAAATGCAAAAACTTTGTAACCCAAAACATCCAGGAAATCCAGGACACAATGAGAAGACCAAACCTAAGGATTATAGGTATAGAAGAGAGAGAGAGGATTTACAACTTAAAGGGCCAGTAAATATCTTCAACAAAATTTTAGAAGAAAACTTCCCTAACCTAAAGAGAGAGATGCCCATGAGCATACAAGAAGCCTACAGAATTCCAAAAAGACTGGAGCAGAACAGAAATTCCTCCTGTCACATAATCAAAACACCAAATTTACCAAACAAAGAAAGAATATTAAAAGCATTAAGGGGAAAATGTTAAGTAACATATAAAGGCAGACCTATCAGGATTACACCAGAATTCTCACCAGAGATGATGAAAGCTAGAAAATCCTGGCTTCTAGATCTCATACAGACCCTAAGAGAACAAAAATGCCAGCCTAGACTACTATACCCAGCAAAACTCTCAATCACCATAGATGGAGAAACCAAGATATTCCATGATAAAACCAAATTTACACAATTCTTTCCACAAATCCAGCCCTACAAAGGATAATAGATGGAAAATGCCAACACAAGGAGGGAAACTACACCCAAGAAAAATCAAGAAAGTAATCTTCTTCCAAAAACCCAAAAGAAAGTAACCACTCTCTCTCTCTCTCTCTCTCTCTCTCTCTCTCTCACACACACACACACACACACACACACACCATAAAAAAATAACAGGAATCAGCAATCACTATTCCTTAATATCTCTTAATATCAATTGACTCAGTTCCCCAATAAAAAGACATAGACTAACAGACTGGATACTTAAACAGCACCCAGCCTTTTGCTGCATACAGGAAATGTACCTCAGTGTCAAAGACAAATACTACCTTTGAGTAAAAGGCTGGAAAACAATTTTCCTCGCAAATGGTTTCAGGAAACAAGCTGGAGTAGCCATTCTAATATGGGATAAAATAGATTTTCAACCAAAAGTCATCAAAAAAGTCACACAAGGACACTTCATACTCATTGATAGAATTTTTTCTGTCTACAATTTTATCTGTATTATTTTTCTGTCAATATATATATATATACATACATACATATATATATATATATATATATATATATATATATATATATATATATATATATTTTGAGATAGGGTTTCTTTGTGTAGCCCTGGCTGTCCTGGAACTCATTCTGTAGACCAGGCTGGCCTCTAACTCAGAAATCCACCTGCCTCTGCCTCCCAAGTGCTGGAATTAAAGGCGGGCGCCACCACCACCCGGCATTCTGTCAAATTTTTAATTTGACACTTTTTTCTATATGTATCTTCAATTTTATCAGAAATATTTTACATGTAATTCTTTAGTTTTTTCACAAAATGTTTCCACTTCCCACATCAATTAGTTTAGAAATGTTCTCTATTTCTACAGTGTTATCTATAATTTTTCATGATAATCTTTAATTCTAACACTTTTTTCTATATATTCCTTCAATTTTATCAGAAATATTTTTCAAGAAAATTTGCAATTTTATCAGAAAATATTTCCACTTCCTTCAATTATTTTAGTAATGTTTTCTATGTCTAGTATTTTATCTGTATTATTTTCCATGAAAATCTACAAATTTTATACTTTTTCTTTTTTATTGAATATAATCTTCATTTACATTCAAATGCTAAAACCTTTCCCGGTTTCCTCTTTCCCGGAAAACCCCCACCCCCTCCTCTCACCCCCGGCCTCCAAGTATATGCCCCTCCACCCGACCCACTCCCACCCCCCACACCTCGATTTCCCTTTGTTGGGGCATCTATTGAGCCAAGGACCACTCTTCCCACTGATGCCTGACAAGGCCTTCCTCTGCTCCATTTAGGCTGGAATCTTGTGTACTCCTTGCTTGATGGTTTAGTCCCTGGGAGTCCTGGGGTGTCTGGGTGGCCGACATCGTTGTCCTACCCATGGGGCTGTAAACCCCTTCAGCTCCTCCAGACCACCCTCCAACTACTCCATTGGGGACCCCGTGCCCAGTCCAATGGTTGGCTGCTAGCATCTGCCTCTGTATGTGTAAGGCTCTGACAGGGCCCCTCCAGAGACAACCATGACATGTTCCTTTTGCTATGCACTTCTTGTTGTCCATAATAGTGTCTTGGTGAAGAATAGGTTTTGGTGCCTATTTATAGGATGGATCCCCAGGTAGGGCAGTCTCTGGGTGGCCTTTCCTTCGGTCTCTGCTCCACACTTTGTCTCCTTTATTGCTCCTGTGAGTATTTTATTCCCTTTCTCAGAGGAACCAAAGCACTCATACATCAGTCCTCTCTCTTGAGCTTCCTGTGCTGGGTGAATTGTAACTTGTTTATTTTGAGATTTTGGGCTAACATCCACTTATTCGTAGTGCATCCCATGTGTGTTCTTTTGTGATTGGGTTACCTCACTCAGGATGACATTTTCTAGTTCCATCCATTTGCCTAAGAATTTCATGAATTCATTGTTTTTAATAGCTGAGTAGTATTCCATTGTGTATATATACCACATTTTCTGTATCCATTCCTCTGTTGAAGGACATCTGGGTTCTTCCCAGCTTCTGCCTATTATAAATAAGGCTGCTATGAGCATAGTGGAGTATGTGTCCTTATTACATGTAGGAGCATCTTTTGGGTGTACACCCAGGAGTGGTACAGCTGGGTCCACAGGTAGTACTATGTCTAATTTTCTGAGGAATCGCCAAACTGATTTCCAGAGTGGCTTTACCAGCTTGCAATCCCACCAACAACGGAGAAGTGTTCTTTTGTCCCCACATCCTCTCCAGCATCTGCTGTCCCCTGACTATTTCATCTTAGCCATTCTGACCAGTATAATGTGGAATCTCAATGTTTTGTTTTACATTTCCCTGATAACTAAGGATTCTGAACATTTCTTTAGGTGCTTTAGAGCCATTCGAGTTTCCTCAGTTGAGAATTCCCTGTTTAGCTTTGTACCCCATTTTTAATAGGGTTATTTGATTCTCTGGAGACTAACTTCTCAAGTTCTTTATATACTTTGGATATTAGCTCTCTATCAGATGTAGGGTTAGTAAATATCTTTTCCCAATTTGTTGGTTGCTGTTTTGTCCTATTGACTGTGTCCTTTGCAATTTTATGAGGTCCCATTTATCAATTCTTGTTCTTAGAGCATAAGCAGTTGGTATTCTGTTCAGGAACTTTTCCCCTGTGCCCATGTGTTCAAGATTCGTCCCCACTTTCTCCTCTATAAGCTTCAGTGTGTCTGGTTTTATGTATAGATCCTTGATCCACTTGGACTTGAGGTTTGTACAAGGAGGTAAGAATGGGTCAATTTGCATTTTCTGCATGCAGACCTTCAGTTGATCCAGCACCATTTGTTAAACATGCTGTCTTTTTTCCACTGGATGTTTTTAGCTCCTTTGTCAAATATCAAGTGACCATACGTGTGTGGGTTCTTTTCTGAGTCTTCAATTCTATTCCACTGATCTTCCGGCCTGTCTTCATACCAATACTAAACAGTTTTTATCACTACTTTTCTGTAGTACAGCTTGAGGTCAGGGATGGTGATCCCTCCAGAAGATCTTTTGGTGTGGAGAATAGTTTTTGGTATTCTGGGTTTTTTGTTATTCCAGATGAATTTGAGAACTGTTCTTTCTACATCCATGAAGAATTGATTTGGGATTTTGATGGGGATTGCATTGAATCTGTAGATTGCTTTCAGCAAGATGGCCATTTTTACAATATTGATCCTGCTAATCCATGAACATGGGAGATCTTTCCATCTTCTGAGACCTTCTTCAATTCCTTTCTTCAGAGGCTTGAAGTTCTTGTCATACACATCTTTTACTTGCTTCGTTAGAGTCACACCAAGATATGAAATGTTATTTAGGACTATTGTGAAGGGTGTCATTTCCCTAATTTCTTTCTCATCTTGTTTATCCCTTGGGTAGAGGAAGGCTACTGATTGGCTTGAGTTAATTTTATATCCAGCCACTTTGCTGAAGTTGTTTTTTAGCTTTAGGAGTTCTCTGGTGGAAGTCTTAGGGTCGCTTAAATATACTATCATATCATCTGCAAATAGTGATATTTTGACTTCTTCCTTTCCAATTTGTATCCCTTTGACCTCCTTTTGCTGTCTGATTACTCTAGCTAGAATGTCAACTACTATATTGAATAGATAAGGAGAGAGTGGGCAGCCTTGTCTGGTCCCCGATTTTAGTGGGATTGCTTCAGGTTTCTCTCCATTTAGTTTGGTGTTGGCTACCAGTTTGCTGTATATTGCTTTCACTATGTTTAAGTATGGGCCTTGGATTCCCTATCTATCCAAGACTTTTATCATGAAGTGATGCTGGATTTTGTCAAAAGCCTTTTCAGCATCTAATGAAATGACCATGTGTTTTTTCCCTTTAGTTTGTTTATGTAGTGGATTACATTGATGGATTTCCATGTCTTGAACCATCCCTGCATCCCTGAGGCTTGCTTTAATGTGCCCCCAGAGCCATGCTAGGTCTCCAGTCAAGGTTACCTGGGCCACAGGGGCTTGACAGAATCAGATTTTCTGGGGCTTCTTGCTTCCCAGAGCAGAACCTAGAAAAATAGTATGTTGAGATAGAAGGCATGGCTATCTTCAAGGGGAGTGAGAACCTGGGTAAGCAGCCTGAAACCAGGAGTCGGTCTGTACTGTAGGCAATGAACTGACATACACCAGTCCTGTGTGGCTGTCAGGTCTCAGAGCAGGATTTCAAGACTGGAAAGAAGTCTGATAAGTTGTCACTGAAGGCAAGGGTGATGACATATATTTATAATCCCCATCTTTTAAAGGGTTAGGGATCAAGGTCATCCTCAGCTACATTGTGAGTTTGAAGCCGACCTGAGCTCTGTGAAATTCTGTCTCAAAACAATGTAACTAAAGGGAAAAGGCAGAATAAAAATAGAATGGTAAAGTGCTAACTTGGAGTGTGGCCTGAAAAAATACATAAATAAAAGGTCTCAGGACACTCAGCAGCCTTGGGCTATTCACCTGAGTACTCCTGTCCCCATGGAAACTATGGGCAGTCTATTGTTGCACTTCTTGTTTTTGTTTTTGTTTTGTTTTGTTTTGTTTTTTGGATTTGGTTTCTCTGTATAGCCCTGGCTGTCCTGGAACTCAGTCTGTAGACCAGGCTGGCCTCAAACTCAGAAATCCACCTGCCTCTGCCTCCCAAGTGCTGGGATTACAGGCATGTGCCACCACCGCCCGGCTACTTTTTTTTTTTTTAAAGATTTATTTATTTATTATATGTAAGTATGCTGTTGTTGTCTTCAGACACTCCAGAAGAGGGCATCTTATCTTAGGGATGGTTGTGAGCCACCATGGGGTTGCTGGGATTTGAACTCAGGACCTTCAGAAGAGCAGGAGGTGCTCTTAACCACTGAGCCATCACTCCAGCCCCCTATTTGAGTTCTTATGTTTTCCCAGTTCATTTGTACAAATGTTTTTAAACAGATTCTAGCTTAGGAGTTACAGATAACTCTATAACTACTGCCTTTTATGACAACTTGAAAGATTTCTGATGTTCCTTTCCTGAAGAGACATCCTGGGCTAGAAGGAAACCCCTGCAAATATTCTCTATCTTACAGCTGTGGTATTCCCAAAAAGTCTTCAACCTCAAGATCACAAAGATATCTTACAACATTTTCATTGGTACCTTTATATGACAGTTTTTGAACAAATTTTAAATGTATTTATTTTATGAATACATGCTTTGCCCATGTGCATGCGTGCATGTGCCCATGAGCATGCACTGCTCCCAGAGGTAAAGAAAAGAAAATGTCAGCATCCCTGAAGCTGGAGTTATGGATGATTGCAAGTAGTCATGTGGAAGGTAGGAATGTTCTCAACTGCTAAGCCATCCCTTCAGCTCCAAGATAGCTTGGCTCTATAACTGGTATGAAAAGTAGAGACAATATTATCTTTTACCTAAGCAGGGTGCCCTCCTCCCAGATGTGGATCTGTTCTGGTCAGATATCAAGTGACACACTGTGGGCCTGTGAGCTGTCTTCCTGCCCCTCTAGCTATCCCTCCTCAGTGAGCCTCTTCCGGTCCCACTGGCCATCTCTCCTCAGTCTCTCACCAGTGCTGTGTGCTTTAACTTGGCCTGGTTCCATGCTCATTACTGCTGCTGAATGCCTTCTATATGTACTTCAGAAATATCCCTCTTTTAATATGTCTTCTTTTTTTTGCAAAAATAGTTGTCCAGGTAATATAGGGGCCTTTATACTTCTATATAAATAAGCTTCTTGGGTTACAAGAAGAATAATATTAACATTAGAAGTTACATTCAGATTACATCAATCCCAGTATTCAGGAGGCAGAGGCAGATAGATGTCTGTGTTCAATGCTAGCCTAATCTATATACAAAGTTATAGCCAGTAATAGTATAGCTAAAATAAAATAAAACAAGACAATATATTGAAGTCATTGATTAATTTGGAACATACCAAGATCTTATAATATTTAATTGTCCTATATATTTAAGTATATATTTTCATTTATTAAAATCTACTTTATATTCCATAGGACAGATTTAATTTTTCCTTTGTTTTCTTTCTTTCTTCTTTCCACTCTTTTTTTAAATTAGTGTGTGTGTGTGTGTATGTGTGTGTATCTTTAAGTATGCCATGTATGTGTGGTGGATGCACAGAGGCCAGGAGAGGGCATCAGATTCAGAGCTGTAGTAATAGGCAGTCACTTGAGCTGCCAAGTGAGTACTGGGAAGATCAGCAAGTGCTATTCACTGCCAAGACTCTACATTTTCTCATCAAGGCCTTCTACATCCTTTGTCAGTTAACACACATGTATTATTATTCTTTTTATTATGTTATATAATCTAGTTGTCATCTATTAATGAGGGAACTATTACTGAGAATATGGGTTAACATTTTTTTATATATGAGTTTTCTATGTGCATATATGGTACATTCCAGAAGAGAACATCAGATCCCATTATAGATGATTGTGCACCTCCATGTGGTTGCTAGGAATTGAAGGACCTCTGGAAGTGAAGCCAGTGGTCTCAACCACTAAGTCATCTCTCCAGACCTACAGGTTTAATCCAGCATTCTGCTAGACTCTTATTTTAATAAACCCGTTGGTTCTGCTAGGCTTTCTGTGTATATAATCACAGTTTATGAATGGCAGCTTTATGTCTTTCCTTCACGCCCTTGCATCATACATTCTTTAATCTATTTTTCTTGTCTTACTCCTTTGATAGGATGTGTGTTGGCTACATGGGATGTCAATATTGAGACTCTTGTCTCAATCATAATCATAAACAGCCTAACTTTTCTCCATAATCTGTCGCTTACTATTCCTTTTTCTCTGCACAGACCTTGGGAAGCTAAGGAAATGTCTTTCTAGTACTGATTTCTGAGGTGTTCCCATATAAGTAGATAGATACTCTCTCTGTGTGTGACCCCTGGGCTCTTCTCTAGTCTATGAATGTGTGCACTACATAGGGAAGTTTCTAAGGATAAATCCCTCCTGAGCCATGCTGTTTATTATTATTATTGAACGTGTGTGCTGGTTTGCATGTGTAGAGACCTCAGGCTTATTCCAGATGTCTTTCTCAGTTGCTCTCTGTCCCGACCCACAGTACAGTCAACAGGGTTCCTGGAACTACTTAAGAGGAAGGCAAGAGACAAGAGACACGAGAAGATGGACAGCAAGTCTGATTCTGATCAAGCTGTCAGATTTTGTTTTTTACACAAGCCAATTTAAAGGGACGCACACAAGTTTTGGGAGGGGTAAAGGGGGAACAATCTCAAGGAGCTGGCATCATTTCTTAGAAACAATTTCTCAGAATTTCTGAGAAAGGCTAGTTATTGCTGCTGGAATTTTGGCATGATAAAGGGGGCCATGAGGAGGTGAAGTGGAAAGGAGTTGCTATAGTAACCTATTCACAGATGAGCTTCAAGAGGAGTGGGTTTTGAGATCTAAGTAAGAATGGCTCCTGGCATGGAGATCTAAGTGAGAATGACTCCTGGTATCGAGATTTCCTGGCATCGAGATCTAGGTGGGAATGGTTCCTCGTATCAAGAGCTCTTGACTTTGAGATCTAAGTGAGGATGGCTCCTGGCAGCTCTCCACCTTGTATATTGCAGTATGTCTCTCATTTGGACCCAAAGTTCACCAGTTTGATAAGTCTGGCTAACAGTTTTCCCCAGGGATGTCCTGTCTTCATATCATGAGCTCTGTGATTGCAGGAAGGCTGCCATGCCTACCTGACACTTATGTGGGTCCTGGGAACACCAAATCTGGGCACTGCATTCACACAGTGAGAGATTTACTTGCTGAACCATCAACTCAATTGTCCTGTCCTGCGGGACCTAGTTATTCGGGGAGCCGAGGGGAACCCAAGCCTGAAAGAGAGAAACGGGGGGGGGGGGGGAGACAGAGCGAAACCAAGCAAAAAGGGGTGTCTTGTCAAAGCCTCTTTAATGAAAAGGAAAATGCCTGGTTTTGAACATTCCATAAGAGGAAGAAGGGAGGGGCTGAGGGGGGATGCTAAAAGCACAGAAGGAGGAAAGGTCATCGAGGACGGATGCTGGCTGTGGCTTCCAGCAGCTTTTCTGGAGTGCTAGTTCCACCTAGACAACCCCAGGTGTTTGGCCAGGATGAGAACCAGTTGATCAGCCTTGTGTGAAGAAGGAGGTGGTTCAGCTGTAAACTGCAACATCAGTGAACTCTCAATGTGAGAGCTGTTGAGGGTCTGTTTTCCCAGAGTTTGGTCTCCAACATATCCCCCTTTTTTCTTTCTTAAAGTTGGGGGGTGGCTATGGAAAGAGGGTCAGTGGAGAGCCTGTTTTAGGCTATGTGGCTTGCCCCCACCTCCAGCACCGCAGTAACTAGGCCTTTTTAAGTCCTAGTAGGGCAGGGCCTCTGTCTTAGGCTATGTGAGTGGCACCCACTCCTGGTATCACGTCCCACTCCAATGACTTAATCAGGCCCTTGGTGGTTGTGATGAGCGCCCAGGTAGTGGACTCACAATAATCCCGTCATGGAGTCACCCTGCCGCCAATAGGCGGTGTGCATCTGGCTCATGGCACCACAATTATTCCCGTCTTTGGCAACTCCACAGCTTATGGCCCTCAGCCACTATTAGGAGCTGGAGGTTTCCCTCCTATCACTGATGTCTCCACAGCTTACGGAACCAAGAAGGCTCCGTGTTTGCAGCAAGGGTGGAGAATTGAAGGCCAATGGTTGCGGTCTCCGAGGTCTTCAGATGAGCCTCGGATGTCTAGCCAATGGTAGTGGACTGCAACTGGTTTGTTTAAGGCAGAATCGATCTGTGATTTAATGAAACTGGTTAATCTGTTAAAAGCCCAGGGCCCAAATGACAAAAGCAACAAAAGACCCACGAGGGGCCCCAAAAGGTTGGGGAGCAAGGTGGACAGCCAGGGACAAGTCTCAGCATCAGCATACTCTGGAAGCTAGCATGTTCCTTCGGCATCCTGCAGAAAAAAAACACAAACATGCCCTCTTCCCCACACTCAGAGAGATCCCTGGCATTAAAATTTTAAAATTTTTGTGGTATATAGAGATGTGATTCTCCCCTCTTTTATTACAAAAATATTGTTGTAAAGTTCAATGGGCCTGTTCCATAATATCTTGCCTCTGCAAATTATGAGGAATTTCAGTAATATGACTAATATCAAATTGTTAATAAAACATTTCAAGTGACTGACTATAATAACCAGTTATAATATTTGTCTTAATCTGATTTGGAACATTCAGTATATATAAAAAAAATAACATGTAAAAACAGTTATAACTAGAAAGCTTGAAAAGCTGTCAACAGTCACTAGTCATTCCTTGAGGAAAAAAACCTTCTAATGAAATTGCTTTATTGCTTCTTTAAAGTTAGAAGCAAATGCTTTTATAATTATCAGAATGCAAAGCAAAAAACAACCATTTAAATCTATAATAATTTTGTATAGAGTAGACAGGCCAAATTTTAATGCCTTTATAAGTTCTACATAGCCTTATTGACCTTTCATAGATTTGAACTGCATTTTAAACCACACCTGGATAAGTCTGTCAAGAATGTTTTTTTTTTTAACCAAATACTCCCTAGGTGGGGCTTGTAAGGCAGAAACAATTTCTCACAAGCTTCCTCACTAGCTTCCCCTGAGGCAGCTCTAAACTTTCCATTAACTCAAATGTAATTTTTTTTAACTCTGCCCTAGGATCCATCTTGAGTCCTTGGCAAGGACAATGTATGCAGTTCCTCAAACCACCTTCTAATCTGAGCCTTTTATCTAAGACCAGACCCAAACCCAGCTGTCCTGCAAGGACATTTTGAGGATTGAGTAACAAAAGGAACCTGTAATTTCAGGGTTTCCAGAAAAATTCTACTCTTAGTTTAATAGTAGTCAAAGGAGCCTGTTTGATATCAAATAAATTTCCACTGAGATCTTCTTTTTAATCTTGAAGGGTTAAAATTTGCTCCTACCATTGTAGCCATTAAACTTGTGGAAAAGTGGCAATAGGTCTATAATGGCCACAGCTGTATCACTCTTAAAATTATCTTTCTTACAAAATATGTTAAGAATCGCGAGCCTTTAACCAAACTGCAAACTGAAAACTGCAGCCAATGACACACTGGCAATTTTTATTGTAACTCAATTTTTCTTGCAATATTAGAGCACAACTACAACTTTGGAAGGAAATCCCAATTTTAAACAATCTATTTTCTTTAAAATCAATGGCAAATGCATTATTTTTACAGCACAAGGTTTGTCTGCCAGTTGTTATGTTCAAGTGTATGGCAGTGTAACTTATTAAAGAGACATTATTTTAAATCGTATTTCTTATAAGTCCAATCTCCAGGCCAAGATTCACACAAAACACCATGCCAATTTAGAAGCATCTTAGAGGCCTGTATTTCCTGGGTTGCGTCATGCCACGTGTAGCTAGTTAAGATAACTTCGACACTGAATCACCAGTTTTAAACAAACCTTTTCTTAATAACATTATACCTTTTAAATCATAACCAATTAATTTATAACTCTATAGTCAAGATATGTAAAACCTTATACCATTAAGACCAATTAAAAACAAGAATAAAGCGATTACATGAATTTCATAAGTTAATCCGAAGTTTTCCCAAAACTTGAGGCTGGTGGCTTTTTTTAAAAAGCGGCTTTTTCTCCAGCTGTGTTTGACTCCTACTTAAGAATGAGAGGCACCTTAAATTAGCTTCCTCTGTGTAAATTGCAGAATGGTAGGACTGTCAGCAGATAAAGCTTTTTTTATCATTTTTTTCTTTTTAACATAAAACATAAAAACAACGATCATTTAACCAATCAAAAAAAATAGACAACACAAATTGGCACACATATGGACAGGTTTTGGTGCTCCAAAGACAGACAACAGACAGAGAGGGAACTTGATGTCCCAAGGAGATCCAAATATCTTAACCTGAACTAAGGAGATCTCCAGTAGGTTTCAGAGAGGAAACAGGACATCCCCCATTTTCCTCTCCTCCCCCATTTTCCTCTCCTCCCCAGGAGAGTTTTGAAATAGCTTTCAACCATTTTTTTGATACCACATCCTACACATGGAAAAACTGCTTTTCTGAAACCTGCTTTTTCTCTTGTTTAAGATTTAACAAGGGGGAAGAAGGGTGCCTAGGTGAACACACACACAGACATGGTATAGAATAAAGTTTACTCAGAACAGAGGATCCAAACATTCCCTGTAAGATCTTGGTCAGGGGTGTGATAACCAAGCCTTTGGCTGGAATGACCCGCACTGAGGGAGGCGCTAGTGGTCTGTGCCAGGAGGCCAATGGGAAGGCACCGCTGGCGAGCCTCAGTTGCATATTTTCCCTGGCCTCTAAGTTTCTCAAAAGACCAGGTCGCGGAGGGCGATCAAGGGATTTTTTGGTTAATGGCTGCAGTAGACTGGCAGCGGTTAAGAAAATCAGCTTTCCACGACAAGAACTGGCCGCGTGTCAGGACAGATTGAATCACTCATACCCATTCCCAGGGGAGCAAATACCCGCCTCTTGGAATTGACTCAAGAACAGAGAGGGTAAAAGGAGCGTTAGGTCCATAGGTCCTAACCACTGTATTGAGTTCCCTTAGGCTTTTAAAATGTAATCTATGGAACTCTACTCACTCAATGAGTGCCGACGCCTCCTCTTCAGTTTCACTTTCTACTTTGCCACCCATCTCCTCCTCACTGCCAGATTCAATAGGAGGTAAATTATCAGGAACAGCAGCAGCGGGAGCGGGATCGGCCTGAGCGGCCAGAGGGGGGTCCTCCAAAGTGGAGGTAGCAAAATTAGAGGCCCCTATTGAGCAGGTGATAACAGGAAAAGCCAGGGTTTTATATTTCAGGCCCCGAGGAGCTTTTCTTTTAACATTACCCAGGACCGCGGCTAAGTTTTCATTTTTAAAGCTGCTCAGGACTGTTGCTGGAGGAGCGAGAAGGGCCTCCTTAAAGGAGATCTGCAGCGATGCAAGTTCCACGGAGAGCTGAGTAAACTGCTTTTGGAGGTAATTCCGAGACCTGGGACGCGAGTTTGTCCCTAGCTTCCATGAGGGTAGCAGCTGGCAGAGATGGGGGCAGGAAAGTGGGTGTGCAGATTTGCGGCATATAGGGTGGTGGCCACGTGAAGGTGCTGGAGTGAACTGCAGTCGGTCGGAATTATGGTAATGAGCCGCCTCCTCCTCCATAGTGGCTGTATTCTCGAGACCTAAAGGCTTCTTATCGTGGAGTTTCTTAAAGACTGGATTAATTAATGGCATATCAGAGGGGGATGGATCCCTCAGGAGCGGAGGATAAAGAGAAGTCACAGGAGCAGATGGCAGGGACTCAGAACTGGCTAGGTTTTGAAGACTTCCTTTTAGGGGAAAGTGAGGTCATTGAAGCTGCCCAAGACAAAGAGTGGAGGCAATATTCAGCGACCAACAAAAGCTGCTGTCTATCAGGGTCCTCATTTGCACTCTCTATTATATCACGAATGAGCCCTCAGTAAGAAAAAACGGTGGCAGGAACAGTATCAGGGCCCTGCCTAGTCAATTTTTCATTTAGTTCTTGATCCACTTTTTGCCATTTTTTATAGTGAATCTCTGGTCCGTCTATGATGAGCCAGGGGCATGTCTGATCTATAAAAATAAAAAAATTTATCAAATCCTTCTTTTTAACTTGAACTGTCCTTTCCCTGAGAGCAGCTTTCAGGTCTCTAATGAAGACCGCTTCTTTAGACAATGGCCCATTTCTTATGGGACAGAAATGTAAACTTACCGAGAAATGCTTTTTCTCTCATGAGCGGTGAGAGTGCTTTCTCCAAATGACTTCTTTGCCGCTGTGGCCTTCTCTTAGGGGATTTCCATCCGGCGAAGGTCCATACCTCGAGCCCCACGTGGGGCACCACTTGTCCCTTCCTGCGGGACCTAGGTATTCAGGGAGCTGAGGGGAACCCAAGCCTGAAAGAGAGAAACGGGTGGGAAAGACAGAGCGAGGCCAAGCAAAAAGGGGGGTCTTGTCAAAGCCTCTTTAATGAAAAGCAAAACGCCTGGTTTTGAACACTCTGTAAGAGGAAGTAGGGAGGGGCTGAGGGGGATGCTAAAAGCACAGAAGGAGGAAAGGTCATCCGGGACGGATGCCTGCTGTGGCTTTTCTGGAATGCTGGTTCCGCCTAGATAACCCCAGGTGTTTGGCCAGGATGAGAACCAGTTGATCAGCCTGTGTGAAGAAGGAGGTGGTTCAACTGTAAACTGCAAGGCCAGTGAACTCTCAAGGTGAGAGCTGTTGAGGGTCTGTTTTCCCAGAGTTTGGTCTCCAACACCCAATTTCACTTCTGACAATGTTGCCTGGCTGAGTTCTCTCAAATGGCTTTTGAATACAGTAGTGAACTGTACTTGCATCTTTCCTTTCTGTTATGCTCCTAAAATGATGCACGAACTTGGCCTTCTGTTTGGAATGTTATGCCTTTGTTTCACAGGCATGGGTCCTGCTGGACATTTGGGTCTCATCTCCATGTCACACTCTGGAAGTCCACTTCCAGACCACTCAATATTGTGTCTTGTCCCTATTCTTATATTGGTTCTTTGAGACATGGGTGTAGGGAACACAGTGTCCAGTCTTGTGCAAGCTGACCATTTATCCTCTTTTCTTCTTATTGTGCTCATCTGCGAGATCACACCTGTTTAGAAATAGTTCTTTGGGGTGAATCCAATCAGTATTGTCAGAGTGTCAGCTGTTTGGTTCTCATGAATCAGTAGTGGTAGCTGGAACCACTCACAAACACTGTTCACCAATCAGCAACAGCAGTTCAATCCAGAAGAAACCTCAAGGCTCTGCCAATCATCCAGAGTCCACAAGTGGTAAGAAGCTGCCAACCAGAAGTTCTTTGGTGTGTTTCTCTTGTGCAGGATACCGTCTTTTTCCACTTTCTGCAAAGCTTTGCCAAGACAGGGTCACCTCAGAAGACCTTCCTATGTCTAGTCACTCGTTCGGGAGCCATTCTGTGACTGCCCGCAGCCACGGCGAACTGGTTACTGTCTGCACTTCTATAGGTGTTCTGGCCGTTTCTACTTTTCCAGATCCATTTAAAACACACTTAGAGCACACGAGGCTTCTCTAGCTTGTACTTCTAAACTCTCCTACATTCCTCCACAAGTGGATGCCAAAGGCCTAGAACCACCTTGTCTGGCTTACACTGAAACAACCACACTTCACTAGAAGTGAGTTTTTGTATTAATACTCTGCACTGTGACCTGACAGAACTAAGGACAGAAACATCTTATGTTGACTCATCGTTTCAGAGGTCTCCATGTGGGAAGACATTGAGCACAGGAGAGAAGTGTGTTCCCATCCCAGAAGCAGAGTATAGCTACAGCCAGGGTGGATATAACCTTCAGATGCGGATTACCCATGCTCTGTCTCTGCCAACCAGACCTCACAGTTCAGTCACCACATTTCCCAAAGTGTTGTCACAGTGGAGACAAGCATTCAGAACAAGAGCCTATGGGGGAAAGTCAACATTCAAGCAATAACAGGTGCTAACACCTCTAGCAATGTGATCTTCAGTGTTGTCTCTAAGAGACAATTTCATAATCCAAGTCATCAGACACTTTGCATAGTCAGTTGATAGTGAAAAAAAAATGAGGACACAAAGGCAGGACAGAGGCCTGGCAGACGGCACCCTGGGAAGTTCTCCATGTCTCTTCCTCTGGGAAGAAATGGCCTTTCTCTTCTCTGCCTAGCAGGACCTGTCCACTCCTACAGTCAGAGCTAACTATCATTTTGCTTATAAGCAGAGGGTAAAATAAAACATCTACAAAGTTGATTCCTGGGTCTTGATCCCAGCACCAGCCCGTTTGGAGATAGCCAGCCACTAGGATAGGTGAGGCCAGAACAGAGAATTCCATCATGGCCAGAAGCGAGCATAAGGCTTTGTGTGAACATGTTCTTGCTGGGACAATATCAATTTATAAAACTGTGGTGGTTTGAATATGCTTGTTTCAGGGAGTGGCACTATTTGGAGGTGTGGCCTTGTTAGAGAAGGTGTGGCCTTGTTGAAGGAATGTCAGTTACTCCAGGCATGGGCTTTAAGACCCTACCTGCCTCAAAGCCATTCTCTTAGTGGCCTTCAGGTGAAGACAACACCATGCCTGCCTGAACTCTGCCATGCTCCCACCTCAATGATAATGGAGTGAACTGTGAGCCAGTTCCAAATAAATTTTGTCCTTATAAGGGCTGTCTTGGTCATGGAGTCTGTTCACAGCATTAAAATCCTAAGTAAGACAATCACTAAGTGTCCTGGGAACAAATGAGGGTGAGAACTTTTAAGACAGTGCAGAAAAGGAACCTGTGTTTGCTGGGGTGCACCTGAGCAGTGGAAGAGTGTTTGTCAGGAGGACATAGGAAGGAATGGGTCACCCTCACTGTAAAACAGGCATGCAGATAAGAACAGACCAGAGAGAAAAAGAGAGAGGTATAGCACTGCACAACAGGTAAGTGCATAAGATAAGAACCAGCTCCAGTGTAAGCAGAAGTGAAGGAGTGGGAAGAGGGGTCGGAGTGGGTCTTCCAGTCCTAGTGTCAGACACAGCAATGGTCCCCAGCTGATGTTCACTCAGGTGCCTGAGAGACTTCCTGCCCTTTCTGGCTACTGGCCTGGCCTCCCATCTATGCCCCTTCTGTGTGTTCTATGCCCCAGAAGGAGGCTGTGAGGGCAGTTCTGTGCCTCCTGGTCTCAAAGGTGTCTTGTGAGCCAGCTCTAGCTTCGCAACCCTACCCAGGTGTGAGGAAAGTAGAGTGGAGCAGGGAATGTCAAAGATGGGATTGGTTGAGGGGGACATGGTGTTTCCTTTTAGGAGGCCTGGCCTGTAGCAGTGACAAATAGGATGCTACCATCAACTGCACTCTTCCTCTCCAAGGTCTGTCCAGCTCAACACTCCAAGATGAACACTGGAGGAACACCTAAGAACCAGCCAGCACCTGGCAGGGAACCCAAGGCTCAGCTGACTTGCTCTGTGCCAGCTCCCCTCCTTAGCCCAGCACTCCTGAGCTCAGTACTGCTGCATCCTTAGTCCTGGTTCCTGCTCCTGCCTGGATCACCACCCATAAGGACCCCAAGATGGCCTTGGTATGGTCAGCTCCAGATTTATCAGAGACAGATTCACTGGCATGATGTGGGCACTAGCAATTGATGAAGAACACGAAAACATTTGCTGAAAACAGGAAGAATACCCTTTAATCTAGAAAATCCCTGCAAATGAGATGAGTAGGAGAAACCAGAGAAACATTTTCTGGATTTTGGGGGCGGCAGTTCTGCTATTTCCTTTCTGCGGTAGTAGGACAGATATGTGGAACACTACAGGGTCCTGTAGAGGGAGATGACACCTTTCCCATTCTTTGGATTTCAGTGATCTGTTTGCTGTGGCCAAAATAAAATATCACAACACCTTTGAAAGAAATACAATTGGCTAATAAATAGGCAGCAAGCTATATGGACAAAGTAACAGACAAAGCATCAATTCCATTACATCTTTGGCGGGGGAGTGTATTGTAGAACACCAGAGTCAAGGATTGCTTGGGATACAGTCTGACTGGGTTCCTTCTGCATGTGGAAGCTGGGAAGCTCTACAGCTGCCTGGGCACGAATCCTGCGGGGGAGCATCTGACCTGCAGGGAGTCCTGTGGTTAAAGGGAGTCGTGCGGTCTGAGGTCGCCACTACCTTGGCTCCTGTGGCCAAGCAGTTAGCTTGGCCGGGTGGGCAGGGAACACCAGAGTGAGAGATCGCTTGGCACACAGTCTGCCTGGGATCCTTCTGCACACAGGAGCTGAGCAGTTCTACAGCTGTCTGGGCGTGTGTCATGCAGGGGAGCGTCTGACCTGCAGGGAGTCCTGAGGTTAGAGGGAACCCTGTGTCTGAGGTCAGCACTCCTGTGACCAAGTAGCCATCTCAGCCAGAAACCTGTGCCACATCTGACACTGGAAGATCCCACTTCCTGGTACTCTCTAGAGAACTGGCAGTAGCAGGTTAATCACCACTGCCCCATTCCTTGTCCTGGGCCGTTTGCTCTGCAGAGTGATCAGTGCTTGGAAGGGATCCTCATGGTGTCCACCATCTTTGCTACTGGGTGGACCAGACAGGCAACACCAGGTACACAGAGACAACCTGAGTATAGCATTGCTTGGGACAAGGTACACCAGGGCTCCAATGGCACCCAAGAGTATGGCAGCACATCAGCAATCTGTGCCAGGGAAACCCAGTCATCCCATGGTGCCGAAATAGCCTTACAGGCCCACAGGAGATTCAAGCACCAGCCAGTGACAGCAGAACCAACTAACGCCAGAGATAACCAGATGGCAAAAGGCAAACGTAGGAACATTACTAATAGAAATCAAGGCAATATGGCAGCATTTGAACCCAATTCTCCAATAACAGCAAGTCCTGGATACCCCAACACACCAGAAAAATGAGACTTGGATTTAAAATCACTGATCATGATGCTGTTAGAGGAACAAAAAAAGGACATAAATAAATCTCTTAAAGAAAGACAGGGGAACATGAATAAGTTAGAAGCCATTACAATGGAAATACAAAAATCACTTAAAGAAATTCAGAAGAATATGGGTCAACAGATAGAAGCCAATAAAGAGGAAACACAAAAATCACTTAAAGAAATGCAGGAGAAATTGAGTCAACAGGCAGAAGTCATGAAAGAGGAAACACAAAAATCTATTAAAGAAATACAGGAAAGCACAAACAAACAAGCGAAGGAACTTAGCAAAACCATCCAGGATCTAAAAAGTGGAAGTAGAAACAATGAAGAAATCACAAAGGGAGACAACTTTGGAGATAGAAAACCTTGGGAAGAAATCAGGGGCCATAGATGCAAATATCAACAACAGAATACAAAAGATAGAAGAAATAAAACCATAGAAACCATTGACTCAACAGTCAAAGAAAATGCAAAATGCAAAAAGTTTGTAACCCAAAACATCCAGGAAATCCAGGACACAATGAGAAGACCAAACCTAAGGATTATAGGTATAGATGAGAGTGAAGATTTACAACTTAAAGGGTCATCAAATATTTTCAACAAAATTATGGAAGAAAACTTCCTTAACCTAAAGAGAGAGATGCCCATGAATATACAAGAGGCCTACAGAACTCCAAAAATACTGGACCAGAACAGAAATACCTCCCGTCACATAATAATAAAAACCCTAAATGTACTAAACAAAGAAAGAACATTAAAAGCTGTAAGAAAGGCCAAGTAACATATAAAGGAAGACCTATCAGAATTATACCAGACTTTTCACCAGAGACCACGAAAGCTAGAAGATCCTGGGCAGATCTCATAAGACTCTAAGAGAGCACAAATGCCAGCCAAGACTACAATACCTAGCAAAACTCTCACTCACCATAGATGGAGAAACCAAGATATTCTATAATAAAACCAAAAAAACAATACAAGGGAAATTACACCCTGGAAAAAGCAAGATAGTAACCTTCCTTCATCAAACCCAAAAGAAGATAACCACTCAAATATAAAAATAACATAAAAAATAACAGGAAGTAATAATCACTATTTCTTAAATTCTCTTAACATCAATGGACTTAATTCTCCAATAAAAAGACAGAGACTAACAGACTGGATACTTAAATAGGACCCTATTTTGCTGCATACAGGAAACACATCTCTGTGTCAAAGACAAACAATACCTCAGAGTAGAAGGCTGGAAGACAATTTTACAAGAAACGGTCTTAGGAAACAAGCTGGACTAGTCATTCTAATATGAGATAAAATTGACTTTTAACCAAAAGTCATCAAAAGAGACACGGAAGGACACTTCTTACTGGTTAAGGGAAAAATCCACCAAGAAGACCTCTCAATTCTGAACATCTATGCTCCAAATGCTAGAGCACCCTCATTCGTAAAAGAAACTTTACTAAAGCTCAAAGCACACATTGCATCTAACTTAATAATTGTGGGTGACTTCAACACTCCACTCTCCTCAATGAATTGATCAGGAAAACAGAAACTAAACAGGGTCACAGTGAAACTAATTGAAGCTTTGGACCAATTGGATTTAACATATATATATATGTTTTCTCAGCACCTCATGGTACCTTCTCCAAAATCGACCATAGAATTGGTCACAAGACAGACTTCAAGAAATATGAGAAGACTGAACTAATACCATGCCTTCTATCAGATCACTATGGAGTAAGAGTGGTCTTCAATAGCAACAAAAACAACAGAAAGCCCACATACACATGGAGGCTGAACAATACTCTACTCAATGATACCTTGGCCATAGAAGAAATAAAGAAAGAAACCAAAGACTATTTAGAATTTAATGAAAATGAATGCACAACATATCCAAATCTATGGGACACAATGAAAGCAATGCTAAGAGGAAAACTCATAGCCCTGAGTGCCTCCAAAAAAGAAACTGGAGAGAGTATACACTAGCAGCTTAATGGTATACCTGAAAGCCCTGGAACAAAAAGAAGATAATTCACCCAGGAAGAGTAGAAGACAGAAAATCATCAAACTCAGGGCTGAAATCAATCAAGTAGAAACAAAGAGAACCATACAAAGGATCAACAAAACCAGGAGCTAGTTCTTTGAGAAAATTAACAAGATAGATAAACCTAAGGGCACAGAGACAGTATCCAAATTAACAAAATTAGAAATGAAAAGGGAGATATAACAACAGAAACTGAGGAAATTCAAAAAATCATCAGATCCTACTACAAAAGCCTATACTACACACAACTGGAGATTCTGGAGGAAATGGATAATTGACTAGACAGATACCAAATACCAAAATTAAATCAGGATCAAATAGATCATCTAAACAGTCCCATAACCCTTAAATAAATAGAATGAGTCACAGACAGTCTTCCAACCAAAAAAAAAAAAAAGCACAGGACCAGATGGTTTCAGTGCAGAATTCTATCAGACTTTCAAAGAAGACCTAACATCAATACTCTTCAAATCATACCAGAAGGAACAGAAGGAACAATCCCAGAGTGCTGGGATTACAGGCGTGCACCACCACAGCCCGGCTGGTCACTTGATCTTTGACAAAGGAGCTGAAACCATCCAATGAAAACAAGATAGCCTTTTCAACAAATGGTGCTGGCTCACCTGGAGGTCAGCATGCAGAAG
Organism: Apodemus sylvaticus; assembly: GCF_947179515.1. Classification (NCBI taxonomy): domain Eukaryota; kingdom Metazoa; phylum Chordata; class Mammalia; order Rodentia; family Muridae; genus Apodemus; species Apodemus sylvaticus. The sequence continues at coordinate 164,236,763 of NC_067473.1, read as the reverse complement.
AATATGAATTGATCCATTCTTATCTCCTTGTATTAAGCTCAACTCCAAGTGGATGAAGGACCTCAGGATAAAACCAGACACACTGAAACTAATAGAAAAGGAACTGAGGAAGACCCTTGAGGACATGGGCACATGGGAAAATTTCCTGAACAGAGCACCAATAGCTTATGCTCTAAGATCAAGAATTGACAAATGGGACCTCATAAAGTTACAAAGTTTCTGTAAGGCAAAGGACACTGTCAAAAGGACAAAATGGCAACCAACAAATTGGGAAAAGATCTTCACCAACCCGGCATCTGACAACGGGCTAATATCCAATATATACAAAGAACTCAAGAAGTTAGACTCCAGAGAGCCAAATAACCATATTAAAAAAATGGGATACAGAGCTAAACAAAGAATTTTCACCTGAAGAACTTCGAATGGCTGAGAAGCACCTATAGAAATGTTCAGCATCATTAGTCATTAGGGAAATGCAAATCAAAACAACCCTGAGATTTCACCTCACACCAGTCAGAATGGCTAAGATTAAAAACTCAGGAGACAGCAGGTATTGGCGAGGATGTGGAGAAAGAGGAACACTCCTCCACTGCTGGTGGGACTGCCAGTTTGTACAACCACTCTGGAAATCAGTCTAGCGGTTCCTCAGAAAACTAGGCATGACACTTCCAGAGGACCCTGCTATACCACTCCTGGGCATATATCCAGAGGATTCCCTGGCATGCAATAAGGACATATGCTCCACTATGTTCATAGCAGCCTTATTTATAATAGCCAGAAGCTGAAAAGAACCCAGTTGTCCTTCAATGCATAAATGAATACAGATAATGTGGTATAACTGCACAATGGAGTACTACTCAGCAATTAAAAACAATGAATTCATGAAATTCTTAGGCAAATGGTTGGAACTGGAAAATATCATCCTAAGTGAGGTAACCCAATCAAAAAAGAACACACATGGAATGCAGTCACTGATAAGTGGATATTAGCCCAGAAGCTCTGAATACCCAAGACACAATTCACATATCAAGTGATTCCCAATCAGAACGTGGGAGAGGGCCCTGGTCCTGGAAAGGCTTGATGCAGCAATGTAGGGGATTACCAGGACAGAGAAGTAGGTGGGGGTTGATTGAAGAATGGGCAGAGGGAAGAAGGCTTATGGAACATATTGGGAGGGGTGAACCAGGAAATGGAAAATCATTTGGAATGTAAACAAAGAATATAGAAAAAATATTTATCTAAAAAGAAGGTACCTTAAAAAAAAAAAAAGAAAATTTCAATGTCTTGGAGCCAAAGCCTGCACACATCTCAGGTTAGCCTTGGGAGACCTTGACTTACAAAGGACCCACGAGGCCTCTACATTCATCTTTAAAATGTTATTACAATTTGTGACAGTCTTTCCACTGTGTTTCCAAGGCCAGCCAAGAGAAATCTGCAGCAAGTGAATATTGCTTAGCTTAATTATTGTATTTGGTTTTTGGTTTGAGTTTCGTTTGCTTTGGGTGTGTGGTTTTCTTTGTTTTGGTTTGCAGTTTTGTTATTTATTTATTTATTTATTTATTCTTTATTAATTTTTGCTCTTGTAATAGATTGGCATTTTTACTGAGGTCATATACTTTATGTAATGACTGCCTCCTTTAAGCCACTTTGGAAAAATTAATGTATTTTTATAAATAAATGTAACTTCCAATTCTTTTTGTTTGTTTTTTGTTTTGTTTTTTGTTTTTTTTTTTTTTTTGAGACAAGGTTTCTCTGTATAGTCCTGGCTGTCCTGGAACTCACTCTGTAGACCAGGCTGGCCTCGAATTCAGAAATCCTCCTGCCTCTGACTCCCAAGTGCTGGGATTAAAGGCGTGCGCCACCACCGCCCGGCTAAGATTTGTTTATTTTTTTATGGTATGAGTACACTGCAGCTATCTTCAGACACACCAAAAGAGGGCATCAGATCCCGTTACAAATGGCTGTGAGCCACCGTGTGGTTGCTGGGAATTGACCTCAGGATCTCTTGAAGAGCAGCCAGTGTTCTTAACCACTCTAGCCTGTGATTTCCAATTCCTAAGAGAGAGAGAGAGAGAGAGAGAGAGAGAGATGTGTCAATGGAGGACCATCTCAGGGCTTCACGTGGCTGGCGCATATTCAGCTACTGGTACCAGGCTACAGCAGGGGTTCCAAAAAAGCTGCATCATCATCTGAGCTGCTTGGAGCCCAGCATCAGCTGATTAGATACAAATCTTTCCTACCTCTGGGCTTTTACCACAAAAGTCTGTAGAAGCCATGCAGTGCCCTCCCAAAGCATGGATACTATCTGAAATAGAACCAGCACTTACACCAGCAAGCAAAATGTCACTAATGAAGCATTAAGGAGAATGACTTTCACTTTGTCTAAGTCAGTGGTCACCTCAATGGTGTCTTACCAGTCACTTCTCCTCCCAGAATCATTCCATGCACTAAACCCTGACGTAGCTCCTCCCACAACTCAGAGAAAAGTTGCCCTTCAGTGTTCAAGTACCCTTGGGTGCTGTTCAGGTCCAGATGATCAGAACTGCACCCAAATGGTCCTATTTCAAGAATTGTTCAAAGAAACAACAACATCTAGCTGTGAATCTGCTGTTTTGTTTTGTTTTGTTTTTTGTTTTGTTTTCTTTGGGTTTTTGTTTTTGTTTGTTGTGTTTTGCTTTTGTATGGTTTGGTATTTGCAAGGAGCCTGGACTACATGTGTGAGGGAGGGGCGGCTTTACCAGTGGACACTCCGAAATGTGAATCTGTGCTGCCCAGAACCACTAGTTTCCCTCCCCTAGCCTGTGAAGAACAAGGCTGGTCAAGTGCAACTGTGGGACTTCCAGAAGGACCAGGGCACACTAGGGGAGGAGCTCGGGCACATGGGGGGCGGGGCCTCGGTGTGAAGCCACTGGCTGAGGGCGGAGCTTAAGGGCAAGAAGGCGGAGCCCGGAAGTGGAGAAATCAACTGAGGGCGGAGCTTGCGCGTGGGAGGCTGAGCCTGGTAGAGAACCAACAGAAATGAGGGCTGATCTTAGAGGCGATGAACGCGCAGCCCAGGTCTGTAGTCATTAGGCTGAGGGTGGAGCTTAGGAGCTCAGAAAGTGGAGTCCAGGTGTAAAGTAATCAGATTGAGGGCGGGGTTTGGAGAGTCGGAGTCCCAGTGTGGAGCAACAGGACCAGGACAGAACTTAGGCGCACAGAAGGTGGAGCCCGGACAGACGTTGGCCAACGGTCTGAGGGCGGGTCTTGTTGCTCTGGAGCGGTGCTGCATCCAAAAGGGTAAAATTAAAAACACCTGAGAGGCAGAGCCAGGGGTTCAGTTGTCAGCTTGGGGCGGGGCTAAGAACTGCCAGACTGATGCTCCCTGCCTGAGGTTCAAGTTTTTATCTTTTCAGGGAGGGAAGATGCTCTTGGAGGAGGCTGTGGAGAGCAGAGCTGTAGGTGCTGCTTCCTGACTCATCCAGGCAAGCACTGACCAAAGGTTGGATACCTCCCCAAGCGCCCCACATTCCCACCCACCCAGCTGAGCTCCGGAAACTCATGGGGGACCTGGGGGTGAGCGCTGAGGTCCCCCAGTGGGATTTGGAGGGTGTGGATCCTAGTGTGGGAGGCAGATGGAGAGCTGGCTCCATGGTTAAGAGCACCTTGCAAAGAACCTGGGTTTCATTCTCAGCATGTACATGAGTCTCACCTAGGGTGGGAGGGAAAGAAAGGGATGGCGGGATGTCGCAGCAGGTAGTGGACAGGTGGGGAGATACGGGAGCCCTGACATTTGTGGTGAGTCTAGGATGGTCCTGATAGGAAATGTTGAAAATGATGTTTGTTTTTAAAGTGGTGTGATAGAAGATGGAAGGGAAGTATTTCAAAAGAGCGATAGGCTGTGAATGTTGCCCTCAAGACAGCTAGAGAAGCCATGGCACCAGATCTTACAGGGTTTAGTTCTGCTCCTTTTTGGGCAATGTACCCACCAAATAAGAAAGTAAAAGAGGAGAGAATGGGGCTGGCAAAATAGTTGGGTAAAGGCACCTGCAACCAAGCTTCTTCTGAGTTTGATGCCAGAATCCACATAGTGGAAGCAAAGGACTGTCCAGTAAGCTATCCTCTGCCTCCACCTAAGAGTCATGGCACACACACACACACACACACACACACACACACACAAAACACACTAAGGAGCACATAAAATAACAAGACTAGGTTTTTAAGTTTTAAAAAAAGACTGTCCTCACTTTCCTGAAGACAATCTCTGTTTCTTGGACTACCAGCAAAAGTTTGTGTAATAATAAGACTTTAGGGTATTCTAATTGTAGTAATATAAAAAATTATAATTTGGGGATGGAGAGGTGGCTCAGAAGTTAAGAGTAATGGTTGCTCTTCCTAGGATCTGAGTTCAATTCCCAGCCCCCATATGGCAACTCATGACTATCAGAAATTTCAGAACCCGGGTACCAGAACCACCCTCATGCAGATCTAAATGCAGGCAAAACACTAATGCAAATAAAATAAAAATCAATAAATCATTAGAAAAAATTATAATCTATCTCTTACTATTTTGTAAGAAGCTAGTATAAAGGTCATTTTAGAACACAGACTGAGCCAGCCTGATCTACATGATAAAGACCCCGTCTCAAAAAGCAACCAAGAAAACTTGAGGGCTGGCTCAGCAATTAAAAGCCATGCTGTGCTTGCAATGGATCAGAGGTTATTTCTGGTGCACATGACAGGTGACTCAGAACCACCTGTCACTCGAGTTACAGGGCACCCCAATATCTCTGGCCTTCATGACCACCAGTCCCTGTGTGCACATAACCACACAGAGACTCGCACAAATGCATATAAATAAAACTAAGAATATGAAAAAAAACTTATCAAAGGGAAAAATCCAGTTTTAGAACATTCTATTTGGGAGTGATAGTTTTGTAAAGTGAATTACTGAGCCAGTTATAAACCCTATCAGTGAGCTTGCAGGACTGGATATGTTTTCCATTCAAGTGACTCAGCATTTAGAGGGCATGCACGATTTTAACATTCTTAAATTTGTAGCGGTCTTTTAAAATCATTTGTTTTTATTTGATGTGCATTGGTATTTTGCCTACATTCATGTATGTCAGTGTGAGTGTGTCAGATCTCCTGAAACTAGTGTTACAGACAGTTGTGAGCTGCCATTGGGGTTCTGGGAATTGAACCAGGGTCATCTGGAAGAGTACTCAGTCTCAGTACTCTTAATCAGGGAGCCATCTCTCCAGCCTTGTAGTGGTCTTTTAAAAATTTATACACACACACACACACATATATATATACACATATACATATACATGTATATGCATGCATATATATACACACACATACATAATTTTTTGTAAGTAGTGATTTAGCCTTCATCAGTACCTATGTACCATATGTATGCAGTGCACAGAAGGCCATAGGAGGGCATTGGGTTTCCTGGAAGTAGAATTATAGATGCTTGCAAACCACCAATTGGGTGCCAGGAATTGAACCCAGGTCCTCTGGATGAGCAGCAACTGCTCTTAACTGCTAAGATTTCTCTCCAGCACCTTGTATAAGCCTTGTGGGAAATATTGGTTCATTGATTTGTGCAGGCCTTCCATTCATTGCCACATTTCCTTCAATAAAAATTTAAAATCTGATTAACTCACCCAGCTACTAAGTATTGATTGATAAGTGGTCAAACTCACCAGGTGGCTCTAAAAGATTTTTAAAATGCTAACATTTTCTGAACAGTCACGTTCAGCTTTGGCAACAAATATTATCAGTGATTGTGTTTGAAATTACAAGTTCATTTCTGTAATTGCTGATAAAATATTGACCAGTGTTGAGCCTTGAAATACTATAGGATGTTTGTTTGGTGTCTTTAAGTCAGAATGGTGTTTAGAGAGAAAAGCTCTATTCTTGACAGCTTTCATAATATTTCCATTAAATCTGAAATGGTTAGTGAGGTGTTCACTCTATTATCACTTTGGTAGATTCCTATTTCTGTTAGTACTTTACATATATTCTAGAACTTCAACCTTGATCTAGACAAAATAAATCTGTCCCTTCCCCCAAAATAACTCCTGGGCAGCTCTGCAGGTCATCTGTGTGCCAGCCCTGTCCTGTGCCTGTTTGCTCTTTAGAGTGATCAGCACTTGGAAAGGGTCCCCACAGCCTCCACCTCCCCAGTGGTTGGGGGTGTTTCAAGTCAGGGCTTCTCCATGTAACCATGCTGTCCTGCAACTTGCTCTGTAGACCAGGCTGGCCTTGAGTAGGAGATACCTGCCTACCTTTTGGTCCCAACTATTGGGATTAAAGGTATGCACCTCCCCCACTGGCTATTTCAGGTTTCTTGAATGAGTTACATCTTGGGAATTTTTGGTAGCCCACCTTATGGGAAAACTTTAATAGGGGAAAATTGTGAGTTAATATGAAGGAAAGAGGGAAAATCCAGGTATGGGATTGGGATTTTCAAAATAGGTTTAGTTCCCTTTTCTACACTGTTTGGGTCAGGATGCTGATGTGCCATGGTGCATGATGGGAACTGCACATTGTAAAGGCAAAGCTTATGCACAGAGAATTGTAATAAAGCAGAGAAGTGTTGGCAATCACCTTGGTCAGCCTTGCTGGTCCCAGCAGGTCTGAGGGGTCTAACTGTGATATGCTAAGGACACTGCCTCTGGTCTAACTGTCCTATGCTAAGGACACCAGCCTCTGTTCACTGTGCAGTTTACCCCTTGTTTTAACTAGCACCTATCTATGTCATTATGCAGTTTGACATTTTGATTTCAAAGATCCTACAATATTGTTGCTCCAAATGTCAGAAGGTAACATAAACTCTAACTGGGAGCTGAGTATGCTGATTCCTTGTAGAGCAAAGTGTATCTGGTGCTGGTGTGTATGGGGTTCAGGCTGTTGCTGCTTGAGAGGACATGTGATCTTTGAACCCAGTTATGACTTTGAGTTTGAGTGGGAAAAGAATTTCTAAAGCAGGCAAATTATAAATCAGGAAACATCTCAAGGAGAGCTGCTACAGAAGGGTTTTGACAGGCTCCTCCAATTTCCTACTGAGCCAGCTGTAGTAAACATAGCATTTAAGGCATGTTTGTATCAGCAAAGTCTGCTGCAGACCTTGCTTCATACCCAAGGAGCCCATACAGTGAGAACTGCATGACCTCAGTGGAGGGTTGCAGAGAATATTGATCTGTATATGCAAGAAGAAGGTTGTACTCACTTCCCTGTATCTGAAAGCATATTTGTGTCCTATTCAGGGAACAGAGAATGAATTTTGGTAAAGTTGTTTGACCAAGCAAAACAGAGATAATAATAGTTATTTGCAGAGTTGTTTTTGTTTCATTGCAAAGGAATAGATCTATAGTAGAACATTTTAATTACATATAGGAGAACTGCACAAAAATGTACAGTTAAGAGTGAATACTCCTGAGCCATCATCTCTTCTAATTTCTTTCATATTTTTTATTGAGTATCTTCTTCATTTACATTGCCAATGGTAAAATCTTTCCCAATATCCCCCCTCAAAAAATCCCCCTCCCCAAAGATTCCCTATCCCTCCTCCCACCCCTGCCTTCATGTGTTTGCTCCTCTACCCGATACACTCCCACCTTCCCCTTAACCCCTCCCCCAACCATTTCCCTTTGTTTGGGCCTCTATTGAGCCTTTACCTGACCAAAGACCACTCCTCCCACTGATGCCCAACAAGGCATTCCTCTGCCATGTTTTTGACTGGAACCATGTGTACCCCTTGGTTGATGCTTCAGTCCCTGGGAGTCTTGGGGTGTCTGGATGTCCTAAGTCATTGTTCTTCCCATGGGGCTGTAAACCCCTTCAGCTCTTCAGGACCACCCTCCAGATCCTCCCTTGGGGACCCCAAGCCCAGTCCAATAGTTGGTTGCTAGTTTCTGCCTCTGTATTTGTAGGGCTCTGACAGGGCCCCTCAGGAGACAGCCATGACATGTTCCTTTTGGTATATGCTTCTTGTCCTAGTGTTGGGGTTTGGTGACTGTTTATAGGATGAATCCCCAGGTAGGGCACTCACTGGGTGGCCTTTACTTCAGACTCTGCTCCCCACATTGCCTCCCTTATTGCTCCTGTGAGTATTATGTTCCCTTTCTCAGAGGAACCATAGCACCCTCACTTAACTCCTCCTTCTTGAGCTTCCTGTGCTGGGTGAATTGTAAATTGTTTATTTTGAGCTCTTGGACTAGCATCCACTTATTAGGGAGTGCATACCATGTGTGTTCTTTTGGGACTGGGTTACCTTACTCAGGATGACACTTTCTAGATCTATCCATTTGCCTAAGAATTTCACAAATTCATTGTTTTTAATAGCTGAATTGTGCATATATACCACAGTTTCTGTATCTCTTCCTCTGTTGAGGGACATCTGGGTTCTTTCCAGCTTCTGGCTATTATAAATAAGGCAGCTATGAAAATAGTGGATCATGTGTCCTTATTACTTGTAGGAGCACCTTCTGGGTATATGCCCAGGAGTGGTATAGCTGGGACCACAGGTAGTACTATGTTTCATATATTTTAAGTTTATATGTGTTTTTAATGTTTCTGAGTGTTTACGTACTCAGAGTCCAGAGGAGCACATCCCATCCTCTTGGGCTGGTGTTAAGATAGTTGTGAGTCGCCACGTAGGTGCTGGGAACTGAGCCTGGATCCTCTGGCCTTCCCTTCTAGGCCATCTCTGCAGGCCACTGTCGTTTTGTTATTATTTTTATTTTGTCCTGGGTGCTGGGATTAGAGGCAGAGGCCACCATGCCCTTCTTTAAAATAAGCTCTTTTACAAGACACATAATTGTTCCCCTTTTGAGCTTTCATCTTGCCTTTTGTTTCCAAAGGTGTATTTTATTTCCCATGTGTGGGCCTGAGTGGATGTTTGTATGCCTTGTGCACTGAACCTGGAGGTCACTGACTAATAGGTTGGTTGATCATAGCTTTGCTGTTACAGGAACTTTCCTGAAATATTACATCAGGACAGAGAGGGTATGGGTTGGACAAGAAAAAAGGGGGCTGAGGTAGGAGTTACAGAGGAAGGGCTTGCAGGTGTCCACAGAGGGAGGAGTGGGCAGGGACTGATGAACAGTGGCTTGTGGAGTGTTCTCTGTGTGTTTCATGAGGTTACAAAGACTGTTATCATTGTCAATTGACATCTTGAAATTGTGTGTATAATATCAATCTAATTGGCTAGGTAATCAAGCATTAAGAGTTTTGATGAACTTGGTTACTGGAATTTGGGTCAGTCATGGCAGAGAGCTGGCGGCCAGTGGTATTTGTGGGATTTTTGTGGAATATCATGGGACCTGTTGGGACAGTAGTGTTGTATCCACCAGTTGCAATACCAGAGCAGGACCATGACTGTTGGAGTAGAGGCCACTCTAGTGAATTCACAGAAGTCCAGAGCAGACTCAGAAACCTTGCAGGTTCATTTTAATATTTCTCACACATTCTGCCTCCCAGTCCTGGGGCTGCAGTCATTGCTGCCATGCCTGGCTTCTCACAGGAATGCTAAGGATCCAAACTCAAGTCATCAGGTTTATATAGCAAGTACTTTATCCACTGATAGCCAGTAGTGTGCTGGTTATCAAGCCCAGGAATGACCACTGCTCAGAGCACTACTTGGCCTCAAGGGAACTCATGATCGAATATTCTAAAAGGATGAGGGACTGATTCCATTGCAGAGACTCCAAGCTTCATGGAGCATGGAAATCATAAATGTAACATCATGTCTCTACTTGCAGGCCCACTTTGCTCCTTCAAAGACTACATTTCCTTAACTGAAGGCCAGCTATGTTGAATGGAAAAGCCACGTGAACTCGAAGAGAATCGTCCTGTGAAAGAACAGAGCGATCTGCAATACAACTGCTGTTTGGAAACTTCATCTTCTTACTGAATTCAAACGTCTGCTACATCTGCCCTGAGAATTGCAACATCCACAAGCATTTTCAAGCTGCAGCTTTGTGACCCAGCAAAGGTACCCATCTGTGGGTCTCTTATGCTGCCAGGCCTCAGTGCTGTTTTGCACCGACCATGTTATTAATGGCATTGCAGTCTTTGGTTTCAATGGAGAGGCTCTCAGAGATTTGTCCTGGGTATAGAGATGACAGGAAGTTACCAGATGGTTTTTTTTTTTTTTTTTTTTTTTTTGTCATTTTAACACCCTGACAGGTTTATGGCTCACAAGGATGTGTTATGAACAAGGGTCCTTCAGTCTAACAATCGAAATGTTCTTTCTCTGCCATTTGGCATGGGGTATAGCCAGGATCTGAAATATCAGACACCTCTAATAGTCTAATAGAATGTTAATGGCATTGGCAAAGTTGTGTCCAAGTCGCTGAGGGACGCCCAGCAGAACTCTAAGTAGTGCAGAACCAATGCAGAGAAACAGGAGAGTCTTTTAATTTGAGTGAGACTCAGATCTTGAACCTTCCCACTGCTCAGGAGAGGAGTTTGACCCAGTGCCTAGGGGTTTGATGTTTTTATATAGCATAGTCAAGAATTCTTTGGATTTTAGGGTGACAGGGAGAGGTGACCAGATAAGTTTCAAACACGATATTGTTTGCTCAGGCAGCGGGGACAGAATCATGCATCTGGGAAGGGGAACTCTCCTGACCTGGGAAGTAACTTTATGGTGCTATCAGGAACTAGTGTGTTTTGACAACTGGCCACAGCTGTCTGGGATGCTTGATTACCCTCCTCTCATGGTCCATACATGGGACTCTTATCTCTCTAAGGATGTTTGGTCTTCACTTTTTCCCAAGGACAGGAGCCAGCTACAGTGGGAAACCCTTAGCTGTTTATCAGTGAGAGTGCAGGCTCAGAGACACAGGGGTGAGGGAGGGTGACCTTTGTGTATTCTCAAGACAGTTTCTGTGGCTCCCTGGGGGTATTTTTTTTTTTTTTTTTTAGGATGTGCATCTTTGAAAACGGGGCTAGCAATATTTCAGTGCCAGATCTGTGGGCTCATAACAGTATTGTGGCTGATGATAAATACTCAGAGAGACTCAGACACAAGTACCCCAGGCTAGCTTCAGACTTCCTGTGTAACTGAGGATTGTCTTGAACTTGTGACCTCCCTGCCCCTGCCTCCCCAGGGCTGGATTTGTAAGAATGCACAAGCATACCTGGTTCATGTGTGCTGAGGGTCAATCCCAGGGCTCTGTGCATGCTAGGCAAGCTTGAGAACACGAGGCTGTATCCCCAGTCCCTTAGCTCAGCATTTTCAAGTGCAGTCTTTAAAAAGTGTTTACTTGGGAGTGGGGTGGGGTGGGGTGGAGTGTGGGCTGAACAGTTAACATCTCTCGTGGCTCTTGCACAGGACCCAGGTTTGGTTCCCAGAGCCTGGGGTGCAGATGGCAGCTCCCCATAATTCCAGTTCCAAGGGATCCAGCGCCCTCTTCTGACTTCTGAGGGTGGTGGTCATCCAAGTGGTACACATACATACATGCAGACACAACACTTCTACACAGAAGATAAATCTAGAGATTGTTGTAATTGTTTGAGAACTTTGATCTGTGTATAGGTTGAAAAGCATTGCTTTGTTCTGGCTTTCCCATGTTTATTGATTATTTGAAAATTACTTATATATTGTGTATTTTTGTTCATTTTCTCGGGGAAATGCCTTATTTCACTGACTTGTGTGGGCTCTCTATCCTCACGATGTGACAACAGACATTTTTCAATGACAATTGCTATGAATTTTGATATTGTTTGCTCTTTAGTTGTGTGCCTTTTGGTTTTTTTCCTTTTTTTTTCCAAGACAGGATCTCCCTGTATAGCTCTTGTTGCCCTGAAACTCACTCTGTATAACAGGCTAGCCTCGAACTGTGACATTCCTTCCTTTGCTGGGACTAAAGGTTTGTGCCACCACTGCCTGGCTTAGTTCTTGTCCTTCTGATACATATCACTTTTAAATTTCTAAACATTATGAAATGTACCACTCTTCCTTGTAATTCCTGATGGATTTTTTTGGTTTCAGATGCTCTTGGGCCTTTCTCTTGGTAATTTCCTCATTCATTTTAGTTTTAAATTTGCCTCAAATCTCTGAAATGCATGCTGTTTTGTGTACACACACCTATATTCTGGTGTTTTCTTGATAACTGACTCATTTCTAAGTATTTTATAATGCTCAGTCATCTTTTTTAATTATAATTAATTTTTCGTTTATGAACATTGATTTGTGTTTTGCCTGCATGTATGTCTCTGTGAGGATGTGAGATTCCCTGTAACTACACAGACTGCTCTAAGCTGCCAAGTCGGTGCTGGGAATTGAACCCATGTTCTCAGGAATAGCAGTCTGTGTTGTCAACTTCTGAGCTATCTCTCCTGCCACCACACCTCTATTTGTAGCCTTCATTCTTTTCGTTATTAAGTAATAGTATTTTAATTAGATGGTCTGTTTATTGACATGTTTTATTTTTTCTTGATTAGTCTTTAGATTCTAGTTTTTATTAATTACCAGTTTGACATTGAAAAAAGTTCCTTCACTATGTATATGTTACCCCTCCAAACTCTTATTTTTCTTCCTTTTGCAGGTGCTGAGGACTGAACACGTGGACTCACACATCGTAAGTGCATAAGCTCTCCCATCTACCATCAAGCTTCAGGTTTTTCATCCATCTCTCCAGCTCATGTGATGCTCTTTGGGAAAGTGTACACATTAAGCATTTGAAAATAGACACTCTGATATCAGATGGCAACTGGGTTCAGAAGATCCTCCAGAAGATTTCTAGGATCTTCTGTCCTTGAGGAATCAATTAGAGACTTCTACTTGCAGAACAAGCAAGGACTGCTGATTAGGAAAAATCATACTCCCAAGGGAGGAGTTGAGCTGGAGGAAAGAGATGAGATGGGAAACCACTCTGCCACGAAGGACCTGGGCTCTTCCATCTCCAGGCCGCCCATCATGGTTTGTCTTAATGGGGCTCTTGGTGCAACTTGGATCCTCACACTTACTGGCAAGTTCTTTGCCAACTGAGTCATCCCCAAACTCGGTGTTGTCTTTTCTATACATCCTCAAGCTGCTATAGACAAAAGAGGATTGAGACATTTTCTCTCCTTGAATCTGGACGAATCTATGAAGATACTGTTTCCCTTTCCAGTGCCAGTCTCAGTCTGTGGTGGGGGTCAGCAGTGGACCTGCCTGAGGTCCCATTTACAGTAATGCAGAGTAGCTTCAATGACAAGTGTCCTGTGTACATCAATACATTTGTCGGTAGCTAACACTACAGCTCAGCTGCACACTTTCAACTGAGCTCCACATGTGTTCTCCCTGTACAATTCAAGGTAAAGCAGTGGATGCTGTCTGGAACATTCCAACTCCATTGCAGAGGCCCAGAACAGAATAACAATCACGGATGTGCACAATGTATACGAGGCTTAAGCTGGTGAGCTGCGCCCTCAACACTTGCTTTTCAGATCACCTCACAAACCAGGTTTAATTACCATGTCATAAAAGAAATAGGAGACACAGATCTTAGCAAATGTTTAAATAACTTTAAACTTTATTAAGTAAAACTTGTTAAGAGAACCATAAGATAATGAATATAAAAGTTAAATACAAACTATCACATGCAAAATAGGTTATTACATAACTAGCGGTATCAACCCTAAATACCAAATGCCTGACTTCTACAGTGGTAATGTTAATATAATGGGGAAAAATTCTCAGTTTCCATCTTAATATATCAACATTTTTTAATTCCATACATTCTTTATTTACATTTCAAATGATTTCCCCTTTCCAAGGTCCCCCCTCCGCAAAAGTCCCATAAGCCCTCCTCCCTCCCCCTGTTCCCCAATCACCCCCTTCCTGCTTCCCTGTCCTGGTATTCCCCTACACTGCTCCACTGAGCTCTTCCAGGACCAGGGGCCTCTCATTCCTTCTTCTTGGACATCATTTGATATGTGAATTGTTTCTTGGGTGTTCCAAGCTTCTGGGCTAATATCTGCTTATCAGTAAGGGCATACAATGTGTGCTCTTTTGTGATTGGGTCACCTCACTCAGGATGACATTCTCCAGTTCCACCCGCTTGTCTAAGAATTTCATGAACTCATTGTTTCTAATAGCTGAGTAGTATTCCACTGTGTAATTAATTATACCACATTTTCTCTATACATTCCTCCATGAGGGATATCTGGGTTCTTACCAGCTTCTGGCTATTATAAATTGAGCTTCTATGCACATAGCAGCACATATGTCTTTATTACATGCAGGGGAATCCTCTGGGTATATGCCCAAGCATGGTACAGTGGGGTCCTCCTATAGTATCATGCCCAGTTTTCTTAGGAATCACGGGGCTGATTTCCAGAGTGATTGTACCGGCAATTCAACCCCACCAGCAGTAGAAGAGTGTTCCTCTTTCTCCACATCTTGCCAGGAGCTGTTTTCTCCTGGGTTTTGATCTTAACCATTCTGACTGATGTGAGGTGAAATCTCAGGGTTGTTTGATTGCATTTCCCTGATGAGTAAGGATATTGAACATTTCTTTAGGTGCTTCTCAGCCGTTCGATATTCCTCAGGTGAAAAATCTTTGTTTAGCTCTGTATCACATTTTTTACTAGGGTTATTTGACTCTCTGGAGTCTACCTTCTTGAGTTCTTTGTATATCTTGGATATTAGCCCTCTGTTGGATGTAGAGTTGGTAAAGATCTTTTCCCAATTTGTTGGTTGCTGTTTTGTCCTTTTGACAGTGTCCTTTGCCTTACAGAACCTTTGTAATTTTATGAGGTCCCATTTGGCAATTCTTGGTCTTAGAGCATAAGCTATTGGTGTTCTCTTCAGGAACTTTCCCCCTGTGCCCATGTACTCAAGGGTGGTCCCCAGGTTCTTTTCTATTACTTTCAGTTTGTCTGGCTTTATGTGGAGGTCCTTGATCGACTTGGACTTGAGCTTAGGACAAGGAGATAAAAATGGTACGATTTGCATTCTTCTGCATGCTGACCTTTAGTTGAAGCAGCACCATTTGTTGAAAGGGTATCTATTTTCCACTGACTGGTTATAGATCCTTTGTCAAAGATCAAGTGTGTGGGTTCATTTCTGGGTCTTCAGTGCTATTCCATTGATCTACCTCCTGTCACTGTACCAATACCATGCAGTTTTTAAAACTATTGCTCTGTAGTCCTGCTTGAGGTGCAGGATAGTGATTCTCCCAGAAGTTCTTTTACTGTTGTGTTAGGGAAGTTTACTTCTATGATTGTGTTGAAGACATTTACTGGCCCTTTAATTTGGAAATCTTCACTCTCTTCTATACCTATAATCTTTAGGTTTGGTCTTCTCATTTTGTCCTGGATTTCCTGAATGTTTTGATTCAGGAGCTTTTTGCATTTTTCATTTTCTTTGACTGTTGTAGCAATGCTTTCTAAGTCATCTTCTGCATCTGAGATTCTCTCTTCTATCTCTTGTCTTCTGTTGTTGATGCTTGGATCCATGACTCCTGACTTCTTTCCTAGGTTTTCTATGTCCTGAGTTGTTTTCCTTTGTGATTTCATTATTGTTTCTACCTCCATCTTTAGTCCTGGATGGCTTTGTTCAATTCCTTCTGCTATTTTGTTGTGTTTTCCCTTAGTTCTTCAAGGGCTTCTCCCTGTTTACTTGTGTTCTCCTGTATTTCTTTAAGGGAGTTATTTATGTCCTTCTTGTAGCTCTCCATCAATGTCATGTCCTGTGATTTTAAACCCAAATTTGCTTTTCTGGTGTGGTGGGATATCCAGGACTTGCTGTTGTGGGAGAATTGGGCTCGGATGGTGCCATATTGCCTTGATTTCTGTTAGCAACATTCCTATGTTTGCCTTTTGCCATCTGGTTGTCTCTGGTGTTAGTTGGTCTTGCTGTCACTGGTTGTTGCTTGCCCCTCCTATGTGCCTTCAAGCCTGACTCAGCAACCCTGGGTGACCTGCTTTCCCCTGGCACAGATTGCTGTGGTGCTGCCAAGGTCCTGGGTGCAGGTGGAGTCCTGGCACGGCGTATCCCGAGCGATCTTTTACTGGGGTGATTCCTGTGTACCTGTCTTCCCCCTATACAATCACAGGAGCACAGATGGCAGCCCCTCACCTCTAAGTTCAAGACTTTTTCTAACATCCTCCCTGCAGGGCAGATGACCCCTGGAAGGGTAGATGCCCTGCTGGCTAGCTGTGGTACTGCTGAGCTGGGTGCAGCTGGAGTCCTGGTGGGACGTGTCCCAATTGATCTTCTACTGGGGTGATCCCTGCTTACCTGTCTGCCCCTCTACACAGTCACAGGAGCAAAGATCTATACCAAACATTTAAAAGAAAAATTTAAATTCAATAGAACATTAAAAACAACAACAACAACAACAACAACAACAACAACAACAACAACAACAATTCACTCCAGTACTACATGGGACTGAAGATAAAAATGGACATCTGCCATACAGTTACTTCACATCAACTTCCAAAACTAAGGCATGTCTGAAAAGGAATGATTCTTTAAATGACCATTGTGCTTTTCTTAATTGTCCTGGATTCCAGTCAGTAGTCTGGCTACAGATCTACATACTGTACAGGTCCAGTTGAGTGTGGTAGTTCAGAATAGCACTGGTCTGTGCAACACATTATCATTTTTATACTATTTTCAAGCATTAAAGAATATAAAATAAAAAAGAAACTACCACCACTACCCCCAGCTTCAATTTAACAGCATACAACTACAGCATTAGAGATGCTAGTGCATAGCTTCTGCCTCTTCCTGCTGATGTCCCTCCTGTTCTTGTCCCTGGGATGGGCATACCTTTCAGGAGATTGTGACATGGACTATAGGATTGGAAAATGACATTGGATCCAAAGGATACAGCTCAATAATTCTTCATGTTTCGCTCTCATTTTGTAAATATTGGAAGATGGTCTCATAGATAGTCTTCCCTGTCTGTCCCATTGAATGGAAGTATACAATACTTTATTTTCTTAAGTCGATTACTACCCGTCTCCAATGTACCTTCCAGTGAATAGGCACCAAGATAAGTTCTTTTGATAGAGATTCTTTTCACAGAACTGTAACTGAATGCTTTAGCTTGTGGTAAAAGAAAGTGCTGAACACATGAAGAGCTGGGTAGCTTTGGTTTTCATTTCTCTCATCCAGAAGGTTCATGTAGAAGTTGATGATCTCATCATTGAGCCATTAACCATTCTCTTGAGTCTGGATTTCTCCTCAGGTGATTTGCAGATAGAATCTGCTACTTAGGATTTCCTCTAGGGGTCCTGGACCCAGTGCATTCTTAATTTTCTTCTCCATGTCCTCTGTAATGTCAATGATTTGATCCACTTCTCTGCCATTTTCTTGGTCTACGAGAGGCCTTTTCTCTGCCTCAATTACTTCCATCTTGTTGGGGAGTCAGCTGTGTCCATCGCCACTATACAGGATGATTTAAGCTGGTATTCCCAGTAAGACTGGCTCCAAGCTGTTCCCCCTTCACCTTCAAGGTTTACACAATATTTCTTTTGTGTAACACATTTCTTCTCTGAACAATACTTCTCTCTCTTATCTGGTGTGAGGAATTCTTTTGTCAACAAGAGTAGATGGTTCTCAATCTCTCTGTGTTGTTTCTGATCCATGACTGAGCCCTGGCATGCCTTTATCTTCCATGTGTTGCCAAAAATTGGTTTAGGCCTGTGTTGGTAGGATCTCACATGATGGTCACATTGAAGGTGTGGAAGTAACCTTTCATACTTTTTCTTTTGTGGGCTTTGTTCATTTCCTCTGTGACTAAATAGGGCCACTTATGACCCCTGCACCCCTCAGCAGGCTTCCTCTCAGTGTCAGCCTGCTCTAGAGGACCTTTGGTACACTCTAGGGGTTTTAGTTGTCTTGGGCTCTCTTCCTGGGGTTTCTGTACATGACCCCACCCAGCTGTTATCTCTGAAGCTTTAGGTCTTGATTCTCCTGAGTGGTCTTTAGAACCTTGCCAGGCTCTTTAAAGACCATCGCTTTTCCATCCCGGCACTTCCTTTTTGGACCTTGTCCCAAAATGTCAGGCTCTGTTTATGTCCAACTTTTATCCTGGTATATCCATTTTCACCCTTTTCCAGAAGCTTCAGGCTTCAGGTTCACTCCAGGCTGTTTAGGTTGCCACATGGAGAACTGCTTGGACTGCTTTTTTGAGGGTGTTGGCTCCAGTATAGAACTGCCTTTCTAATATCTAAGCGAAAGCAACTGTATGCCTGGTATGTGGGTACTCTTGGGTTGTTTGCACTGGTGTCTGAAAAATCACTTCTTCCAATAGATGGTTGGTCCATGGTCAGAAACCTATTATGTTCAGAATAGCTGTTCTTTATAAACAGAGTTGACTTTGCATGTCGGGGTCAGTCCAAAAATGGAGATAATTAAACTGGTAATATTGGAAAATGATTGGTAAATGGTCAGATGTTGGCACTTCACCACGGGTCTGCTCTGAGAAATTTTAAGGAGATCTATGAATACATCCCCAGAACTATCCTTCTAGGGCACTGTAATCAGCTAAATACCCAATACTTGGAAATCGGACTAATCGTCCTAGTCAATCACTGGTAAGACACCAGGCCTAAACCTAGCAGCTAACATTTCAGAGGCAACCTCACGAATGATGTCTAACTCAGGGGGTTGCCCCTAGACACAGCCTTCAAAGTTCCATAGCTGGTTTTGATGCCACTTGAAAGAACTGAAATCAGTGTTTTGGAGGGTGGGCGCCCTCCCCAAACCCAACCTGGGTCCAGGATTTCAGAGCCCCCTTGCTTGAAAGGGAACTTTGAATGAATTGTTACAAATCTAAGTCCCTTTGGCAGAGCACAGGGTTACCTAAATCATCTCAGCATAGTTCAGCCGGTCCTGACTAGTACATTTGAATTTAGGGAAACTACCCCATCATGGGCAATTATAGAAGGACAAGTGTCCATCAAAATGTATGTGACCTTCAAAATATATACTCACACACAATATGCTTGCTACTTACAAAGAATAAATAGAATTTTGCAGTTATAAAACCTAGTAGGTACTGCTGTGTGACAAAACTTGTTCTCCCCTGCATAAGGAACCCAGGACAGATCAAAGTGCCCATACCACCAATGTCCAGCTTGGTGAACCAATAAATTTTATTGGTGTTACTTATAGGAATATTGACGAGGGGTAACTTACAGGAGCAGAAATGACTCAAACCCAGCTTCCTCACCAAAGCCCACACAGCAGGGGTAACAGCTCAAAAAACTGGGAATATGGAGAAAAAGCCTATAGATGGCTCAACAGGTTGGAGAATGTCCTTTCCAGGTGCCTCAGTTGGTCTAAACTCCTTCCAGACAGCGGCTATGAGGTTGGCTCTTTTGTGAGTCTTCTTGGCAGCTCAGCTTCCTTTCATCTGAGAGGGACTTTCAGCTTTTCTTGCTCTCTGGCAGGGAAGGAGCCTAGTAAATCTCATCAGTTCCAGGGACCATTTTGGGATCTTTTGAGTTACCTTCCTGCCTGAGAAGCTTCTCTTCAGAGTGAATGAAGGGTGATATGGTTCAGTGTTTCAATATTGGAGGAAACTTGCCAAACTGGTACCAATTCACCAAGAATCAAAACATTGCCTTAAGATAATACATAAAATCTCACCATTGTCAATAGGATCTATTGACAAAGATACAGCACTATTTCGGTTACAATCCTAACAATAAAACAAGCCCTGAACTCCTCCCTATAAAACAGTAGGAAGAATTCAATTGTAGCTGGTGTTTCAGAGGCGTGTGTGTTTAGTGTGTCCTGGCATCTGAGCTCCAGCCACCATGAGTAAACAGCACTTTAACCACTGATCCATTTTTGGCCCCTTGAGCAGCTCTTAGACCTACACTCAAAGGTATGCAGATATTTTTACAAAAATATGAGGAAAGAGTTGAGATACATATTGTTTGTTTTTTCCTAAGAAAATATTATCAAATTGTGTAAATATATTTATACCAATTTTTACTATAAGGAAAACATGTGCTTATTACTGTAAAAGGTTTGAATTTCTTGTGATTGTCTTTTCCCCAAGTGTCCTTTTGTTTGTACCAGGCTTCTTTCTCTTCTTTCTAATTACACCTTGGAGTGTAATTAGGGTTCCTATGGGAAGGAAAAAAATTGAAACTACCACATTGGTCCTACATCACTGAATAACCTGATGTTATTTTTAGAGGAGACATTTATTGTGTTAGGCTTGTAAAAGCAAGTTGCTTTTAGCTTGCATAAGCCACGAGTAAATTACTGTATCTTGAATCTACCCTTTCAGGTAGACTGAGATGGACCACTTTCTGGTACACTTGAGCTACTCTTAAAAATATTGCTGAATGGTACAAAATATTTCAGTTCCTCAGTAGTCCTACACAGTGATGGGTCACACGATTAAACAGACCAACTGTTCTGCTTTTGTAGAAAATGCCTGCTTGCTTGCATGGCCAAGGCACCTGCTGGACATGTCAAAAAAATCAAGCCTTGCCTGTACCTGGACACTGTATAAGTTATTTTAGTTTCACAAAATTAGGTTTTGCATATATAATCCTTTAGCTAGCAATAGCCTAGCCTTATCTAGAGAATTCTCCCTTGGTTGATCCTGGTCAGTCTTCTTTTAATAAACATACCTCTTATTTACTGAAAGCAAAACTTGAGTCAGACTGGTGACTCTCTGAAGGACCCCGACCCATGGCAGCTTCTCAGTGCCTTCTCTCTCATGGTTCAGGCCTGCAGAACAATGTTTTCAGTTCTTAGACTTATGTTCCTTTGCTGGCTGTTCTGGCTGGCACCTCTCCAAGGGTGCTTAGCCTCTCAGAAGGCACAGCCCTCATCTCTTCTTCCTGATGGTGAAAGGGATCTTCTGGCTTTTTCTCCACCCACTGTAGGTTTTATTAGGTCAGTAAATATCCCCTGTAATCCTTAGATTTTGTTTTTGTTTTGTTTAAATTATTAATGAATGTTTACAGTTGTCTAGTGGTTTTTTTTTGTCCTTTGAGACAACTGTTATTTTAACTGTAATTTTCCCCTTTGAATCTAACAAGATCACCTTTGGGTCCTAGGAAGGGCTGGAATGTGGTCATGATTATTTTTTCAACATTTGCATGTTTTATCGAATCACATCAACATGTTGTTCTCTTTCCCATTCTTTATTATTTTTCTGCTTTTTTTTGTTTTAGAAATGATGTTGATATGTAGCCTTTGTTATGCTGCCCAGGCAGGATTTGAACTTGAAATTCTCCTGCCTCATCTTTCACTGAGATAACGATCATGCAACCCTATGCCTAGCTTTTACTTTCTGTTTTAGCATCAAATATTCCCAGCCTGGTAAAGTCTCCTGGGGTTGGTTACGCAAAAGTTTGAAATAATTTGGATCCATGCACCTGATTCTGTTTTCCTCCTTCACCCTGTGTATGTGTGTGTGTGTGTGTGTGTGTGTGTGTGTGGTGTGTTCACAGCACTGAACTCAGAATATCAAACAGTCTTTACCAGTGAACTATTTTCCTAGTGGATTCATGTTTTTCGATGTATACCAGAGCTTCTAGAAAAAGACCCTTTTTCTGGTGCTTTCTTTTGGGGAAAACACTATAACTCCTAATATACACTCTAGTGCCTATATAAATATTCCATTACTCCTCTATTTGCTTTTGGCACATTATATTTTCTAAGAATTTGTCTATTTTTCTAAATGTTCAAATAATTGGTATAGAACACTTTTCCTAAAACAATTTCAAAACTTGATTAGTATCAAGTTAATTTTGTGTTAAATGCTGAATGTAGAAGATTTTGTTAGATTTCCAAGTCAGCTTCAGACAGATGTGATGGTTTGAATAGGTGTGTACCCCATAAACCCATGTGTTTGAATGCTTGGACCAGGGGAATGACACTGTTAGGAGGTGTGGGCTTACTGGAGTAGGTGTGGCCCTGTAGGGTGGGCTTTGAGGTCTGCTCTGCTTAAGTTCCACCCAGTGTAAAACTCCAGTGTCCTCCTGGCTGCCTTTGGATCAAGATGTAGAACTCATTGCTCCTCCAGCACCATGTCTACCTGTACACTACCATGCTTCCTGCCATGATGATGATGGACTGGACCTCTGAACCTGTCAGCCAGCCCCAATTAAAGGCCTTCCTTCTATAAGAGTTGCCTTAGTCATGGTGTCTCTTCACAGCAGTACAACACTAAGATAACAGGTCAAATAGTAAATGTTTAAAATGCTAACTTTTATGTTTTTCTTCCTCTACTTAAATATTTGTTTTGATTTTTGAGATAGGATTTGACACTGTAGTCAAGGCTAAATTCATCAGTGTCCTAGTACTGGAATTAACAATTGTGATCCACCATGCCCAGTCCTTGAATTATTTTAAATAGTCTAAACTAATTTAATAACGCTTGTAAGTGATATTAAACACTGAGTGGACCTGTGAAGTAGATGACCACTAATAAATGAGAAAGGGAAGGAGACATCATATAAACACTACCTTGATACACAAAGGAAAATGGTGTGCAAGATGAACCCAACCAAACTAGTCCTTCAATTGTTCAAAACAATTAAAAAGTTCTTCGAGTATTCTTTCCCACCCCCCAAAAAGAAAATCTCTTCAGACATTAAAAACACTGCTGATTATTTTAGGTTCCAAAACAATACAGCTGAGTCAGACCAGTTGGCTTTGTTTGCAGTTCTCAAGATAATGAGACCTGTTGTGGATGGGCCTGGTGCTGTTCTTGGGAACCAATCCCCTAAAGAGTAAAGCAGCCAGTCTCAGGGCGAGTAGGCAGGACTTCCGGGTTGGACTGAGGAAGAGAAGAAACAGGAGAGAGTGACTTCTTTCTGGAGCTGGGACAGCAGAGAGGTAAGGTGTAGCTGCTGTAGTTTCCTAGTATCATGCCACCAGCCACCAGAGGGATCAGATGTTAATAAGGCTGACAAGATTAGGTTTTAGTTGTTGCACCCAGAGATTGAGTTGCCATTGTTTCTGAACTAAGTTTGTGTTGCATTTTCCTTCATGAGGCAGCTTCTCATCTGGTTTCAAGAGGGAAAGCTATGGTGGCCAAGTATGAGTTTGCCTGAGGTGCTCCACAAAGGCTGTGAGGATTG
This sequence comes from Apodemus sylvaticus, assembly GCF_947179515.1. NCBI lineage: Eukaryota > Metazoa > Chordata > Mammalia > Rodentia > Muridae > Apodemus > Apodemus sylvaticus. Next base: position 164,213,702 of record NC_067473.1, on the reverse strand, counting down.
AAGCATGGGGTTGGAATGGTAGCAACCCTCAAATGGGAACCCAGCGACCAGTGTGGAGACAGATGTGGAGACGTTTCAGAAGCTATGGGCCAGCGAATCTCCACCAAATAAAACCCAGGTCAGCCATTGCCCACCAGTGTGTGGTCACCTGGGCTGCCAGGGCAGAGTTAGAGGCACAGGCAGAGGAATGAGATGCCTTCTACTGTTTTGATTTGTGGACAGTTGGAAAGATTATGTGTAGCAAAGTATGGTATCATATGCCTAGCACACTGGACACTGAGGCAGGAAAATTACAATCATGAATTATATCTGGTAAACTACACTGCAAGATTCTGATATAGAAAAACAAGCAAAAAGGATTATATGTTAAAGTGTAACTCCTTGGGATTTTATTTTCTTACAATCATGTTATAAAAGATTTTTCTTCTTTTATTCTCTGGGTTTGTGTTCCTGTGCGAATGCCTGAGTAGCATATATATACAATGCCCATGGGTAGAAGAGATGTCCTGAGCCACTGAAACTGGAGTTACAGGTGGCTGAGAGTTGCCAAGTAGGTGCTGGGAACTGAACTAGGTTCTGTGCAAGGGCAGCAGGTGCCGCTAGCCACTGAGCCTTCTCTCCAGCCCCTGTTATCTCTTTGTAAAGGGAAAAGTAATTTCACATTAATGATTATGCCTTTGGACCATAGACCATTCCCAGGGACAGAAGCCTTTTATGTTCTATCCCAAACGCCTGCTCCATTGACAAGAAGAAATCACTAAAGATTATCATCATAGCGTGGGAGTGGAATTACCTCTGCAGTTGGTGAAAAAGTCCAGCCAAGTAACTTCTTAAACTTCAACATAATTAGTGGTCACATGCCAGTGTAAAGTCCCAAAACTGGGCAGCAAGGCCTTATAGCTCCAGTGAGAGAGAGAATGAGAGACAGGGAGAGAGAGAGGGAGAGGGAGAGGGAGAGGGAGAGGGAGAGGGAGAGGGAGAGGAGAGAGAGAGAGAGAGAGAGAGAGAGAGAGAGAGAGAGAGAGAGAGAGAGAGACAGTGAGGTAGACACAGAGATATACACAGAGATATACACAGAGACAGAGAGATAGAAAACTATGGGATTTGTCTTGTGTCTCTGTGTGTGTCTTCCTCAAGGGACAACTAGGGGCAGGGGAAGAACTCGGGTACCACAGGCCACTGCAAGGTCACTTCCAATCCTAGATTAACTCTAGGATTTCCCTAGCTCAAACCAGAGAGAATGTTCCTCACGAAGGGCTAAGTAATTAGAGCATGGACACAGCAGAGGGCTGACCAACAAAATTGAGATCCCCCCCCACCCCAAAGCTGCAGGGGAATGTGGTGAGTTGCCAGAGAACTCAGAAGCAAATATCAAAGCCAGGGATCATGGCCAGGAATCCCAGAGCAGAGAGATGAAGAGAAAGAGCAAGTGGGTAGATCACAGCTGGGAGGGGCCCAGGCCCCCTTGGGCAGTCATCTGAGGCTTGCTTTAATGTGTCTCCAGAGCCACGCTGGGGACTCAAGTCAAGGTTACAGGGGCCACGAGGACTTGACAGAATGGGATTTTCTGGGTCTTCTTGCTTCCCAGAGCAGAACCTAGAAAAACAGTATGTGGAGACAGAAGACAGATGGCCATCTGCAAGGGGAGTGAGATCCTGGGTAAGCAGCCTGAAGCCAGGACTGGGTCTGTGCCCTGTAGGCAATGAGCTGGCACACACCAGCCCTGTGTGGCTGTCAGGACTCGGAGCTGGATTTCAAGACTGGAAAGAAGTCTGATAAGTTGTTACTGAAGGCAAACGTGGTGACATATGTTTATAATCCCAAATCTTTAAAGGGAATAAACATCATCCTCAGCTAAATTGTTAGCTTGAATACAACCTGAGCTCTGAAATACTGTCTCAAAACAATGTAACTAAAGGGAAAAGGCAGAAGAGAAATGGTATGGCAGTTCTAACCCAGCTCAGCCTGAAAAACAAATAAATAAAAGGTCTCAGGACACTCAGCAGCCTCAGCTAATCATCTGAGGACTCCTGCTTCCTCTAGAATGCGCTCCTGAGCCTACCAGTGGGCAAACACATTTCCTTCCAATGAAGTGGGTTGTCTGCTATTGTCTTCTCTGATAGCTCCACAACCTCCAGGCCATCATATCATCCTTACAACAGCAGAATTACTTTACCCACAAGGGAATTGCTCTATTAAAAAAAAGAAGGAAAGAATGAATGAAAGAAACAAAGAAAAGGAAAATAGAAAGAAGCTTTCCTCATCTTGCCTTCATTTTATTTTTGTTTTCCTGGATGCAAGCCAGGGCTGCATGTGCTAGGCAAGTGCTCCCCAAGTGAACCACTCCCATCTTTACATTGTGTCCCTTCTGGGCTTTCCAGTCTCTCCCCCAAGCTTTAGGAAATGCTTGGTGATCCCACAGTCAGCCCACCTGCTTTCATGAGATCTGGCTGAGTCATGGAGCTAGTCAGAAGATCTTCATTGTATTTTCCAGGTCTGGACTCTTCTTTCCAGCCACTGCAATAAAATATCAAAGAGAAGCAAGGTATGGTTTGAGAGAACATAGGGTGTTGTGAGTGATGGTAACAGGACCTCCTCATGCTAAGGGCAGTGGAGCTGGTGGCAGCTCGGTCACCTCTTCATAGATCAGTACACAGGAACTGAGCTGTCCTGTAACTTTCCAGGCTTGGCTTTAGGATAGTACTGTCAGCAAGTCTCTGTAACCTTCCAGAACAGCGCCACCAGCTGGTGACCAAGTATTCAAACACGTGGACCTGTAGATGTTGCCTATCTAAGGTCTTCTCAGAGTCCAAAGTACCTACAGTGCTACATAGTTACACTACATCCACCCGTTACATCATACTCCCTACAGCTCCCTAGAATAAAGAGTGTGCCCCTCCCTTTTTGGTCCCTCCTGGAAACCTCACTTCTGCATACTTCCACTGGCCAAACATAACCACACTGGCCCTAAGTGGAAGCTTGGAAATGTGGTTTTATTCTGGCGACCATGTGTCTATCAAATCAGACAGGTCCAGTCCTGTTATTTAAAAAAGAGACAGTAGTCTCCTTTTTATCATAAGTGGTCACTTCTCCATCCTCATTCTCATCTCCCTGTGAAGAGCAGCGCTGACCTCCTCTGACCCCAAAATCTTTCCCTTACCATTGAGAGTAAATCACACTCCTGTTTCTCTTTCTCTTCCTTCTCTAAACGCACCAGGTCTCAGTACAGGGCTGACCACAGTTTCTCTTCTCAGCCCCAATTCTCCTCTCACTCATGTTCCCAACTCCTGAAGAGACACAGGAAGCCTGCCTTTGCACATTCCCTCAGCTCAAGTCGAACTCCTCAGAGTTCCCCCTCCTGTGCCCTCCAAGTCTTTTCAGAGAGGACCTGGCCTGGCACCTGAATATTGCTACCCCATTCTTCATGATGACACTCCCTAAGTACCCCTGCCCCCAGGAACGACAGATACCAGCTTTGGAGTAGACAAAGAGCAACATCTCTCAGTCCACCTGTCACTAAGACTGGAACTCTCCTGACAGTTGTCTGGCACTTCCAGGACAGATGGCCCCTGTCCTTAGGAGACATGAAGACCAAACATCCTTGAACAGAGAAGCCCCCAATTTTTGGGCCATGAGAAAAGGGCAATTAAGTTCTCCCAGACGGCTGTATCCAGTGTAAAAACACAGCAGTTCCTGGCAGCACCATAAGGTTACTTTTAGAAGAGTTCCCCCTCCCAGTTGTATGATTGTGCCCCACTGCCTGAACACATGACATCATGTTCGAAGGATGACTTCCCTTATCACCTCCCTGTGTCTTGTAACCCCAAAGTCTGAGGGTCCCTGTGTTTGCTTGTATGCATATAAAAACTCCAAGCCCCTAGCCACGGGGTCACACTCCTATCCTGTGCAGTGGGAATGTTTGTGATCTGTTTCTGACTCAAATAAAAGATTCTACTCTTTCACTACATGAGGTCAGCACTTCTTTGAGTTCTTCTGGGAATTCCAAGACCTGGTCATCACACTCCGAATCCAAATAACAATGTGCTGTCCTTCCTGAGTCTGGTCCAGGGAGGAAGGTGTCCACTGGAGGGCGGGCCCAGCCATCCAGGCAAGGCCTCCCACATCCCTGCTCAGGACTGGGAGTGGAGAGAGGGAGGGTGCAGCAGGTACAGCTGGGGCTTCTGCATCAGGCTGCTCTGAAGCCCAGACTAGTTCAGTTTAGCACAGCAGAGCAGTTGATCTCAGTAAGGTGCCCAGTAGTGCTGTGGATTGAGTGAGTGCTCCTGACTCTTCAGCAGGATGCAGTGGGACTTCTAGAGCCCAAAAGAAACAGACAAAAGCTGCAAAGATGGGGCTGGAAGTACTGGGCAGAATTGGGGATGGGAATTATCAAGATATATACATGTATAAAATTGTCGAAGAGACTACCATACAACAGCTTTGTGTCCTCAGTTGAAGTCGGAGTTAGTGCCAGTACATTTTTTTGGTACTGGAGGATGTGCTCAGCGCTGGAAAGCATTGATCATTCATCGGGTTCATAAATTTGTACCTATTTTATAGACAGGAAACTAAGGTACAGAATAACTAAATGTGTTGCCCTAAGGCTGTCTACTGAGTCAGTGTGGACTGACGCTGGGGTGCTGTACCACCCCCTCTGCTGCCCTGCTCAGGTCTGTGTTCCCACAGAATAACTCATGAGAGCTGAGCATACAGAACACTCCCGGGTGGGACCTTCCACTTCTGCTCCAGATTACTTGAAGCAGTGTAACCAGCAACACTAGCCCAGGTTAGACTGGCAGCACAGGGACTGTGTCCCCAATGTCTGGTGGTGATCCTGCCTGAGTCCACTGGGCTCTCGGGTACCACCTTCTCCTCTGATCTGCCAGCTCACACAGGCATTTCAGTTCTTTTGACAAATGCACGTTACCTTGGGATCACTGGCATTGCATGGTCAGACAGTTCTCTCCTGGTGCTGTACTTTTGCTCAGTAATTTGGGCACTTCCAGAGGCTGTCAATGCTGGGTTTCTAAGTCCCTCAGAACCATACTCATTACTTCCCTGAATCTCCCTTTACATCAAAGCTTTTAGGCAGCATGTTGAACTCCAGGCTGCTTCGTTAATACCTCAAAGTTCTATGAAATCCCCAGCAAGTCTCCTGCAGGCCTCTGTTGATGATAACCTACTGGCCAGAAAAAGATGTGATGATGGAAGCCAGGGACAGGGATGCCGTGAGTGAAGCCCTCCATCAGCCTGCTCCCTGTGTGTTACTGAAGCAGGTTCTTCCCCCTGTGGATGAGTGTGAGCATCGGGGAGGGGACCAATAGATATGCTGTGGGTAGTGTCCACTCTCATTGTAAGCACTGAGTACTAACACTGGAGCTAGGACCACCTACCCAAAGCTCCTGCTGGTTCTCAGATAAACCAGGGAACCCCTAGTGGGTTATTCCAGGCTTGTTGGGTTCTGCTCCTCTCATAGTCTTTCCCAGGGAGGACATTAGTTGGCCTGAGGCTGGCTTCAAAGAGACTACCATACAACAGCTCTGTCTTTAGCATCAGGAAACAGAATACTTGGAGTCCTTCACCTCAAGTCCAAGTCCATGGGATTTGCTAAAATCCAATCATTGTCAAGTTGGAAGAAAAGGCAGGAAGCCAGGGCCTAGGATTAGAGCCATGCTTTGAAGCTTGTGAGCTTTAGACCAGGCTGTTCTGCTTCATCAGTGCTGGGACAGGCAGACTGTGTTCCAGAAAGGACTAGAGACTTGGGAATATTACAACAGATGAGATGGGGCAGGGCTGAACATGAAGCTGGGGTGGAGGAGGGCACCCAGGGGCTTAGTGTGGAACTCCCTTATGTCTGAAGCTTGGTAGCAATCACAGGGACACACACACATATACAAACACACACACACACACACACACACACACATATGAGACAGAGACACACAGACAAGATAGACAGAGACACAGAGAAAGAAAGAATATTAATATCAAGGGAATAGAAACCAATGTCCTGTCATAAGCAATAGAAAATAAAAACAAAATAAACAAAATAAACAAAAGCAAAAGAAACAACAAAAGACAGAATTGCATCAATGCCGGGGTCTTGAGCAGAGCTTCACTGGCAGAGGGCTTGTCTTGCATGCATGAAGATGGAGGTCTGAAATTAGATCCCCAGGTACCACACAAAACTGGATGTAGTTGTACAGTGTTGTAATCCCAGCATCAGGGAGGTAGAGGCAGAAGGGTCAGAAGCTCAAGGTCATCCTCAGACTACCTAGCAAGATAGAGGCCATGCTGGGCTACATAATCTGTCTCCAACACAATGAAAAACAAAGAAGCACACAATGATACAGTTTAGTTGTTGTTCCTGTTTTGTCAGTGCTGCAGACTGACCCAGGTCTCACAGATGCTGGTCACGTGTTGTTCATAGAGCTGTATTCCCGGATCCCTGAGCAGCTTTCAGCATTTGTGGAGTAACAGTGAGAAGGGAACAGACCTCACACACCATCCTCACCTGCCTCTGCCTCTGGAGAGCTGTGTGACTGGGGCTATGTTTCCTCTCCCCAGGACTGTGGAGAAATCTGCCCTGGCCCATGTTTTCTTCTTACTCTGGAAGATGTAAGATACCTGTAAGGAAGATTTGGAAGGAGTCCACTCCTGCTTATCCAGGCCTGGAGTAAAATCGGTTTGTTTACTAAATAGAAAACAGAATGCCCACACGGGCTTCTGGCACCTGCTTAGATGTTGTTTAACTTTTCCACTATGTGGATAAATGCCTGTCAGACTGTATCAGGAAATACTTAATTTTGACTCACAGTTCTATCCCTTGTCGTGGGACAGATGGCAGAATATGCCACCTCATTCCACCCATGGTAGCAGAAGACGAAGTGGGCATTGGGCCACAGCAAGAGTAGGTGCAGAGAAACAACCAGGGACAGGGAGAACCTTCAGAGGCCAGGCTCTAGTGTCCCAGTGTCACCACCCATGCCCTGCCTCTTAAAGTCTCCTTAGGTCACACAACAGCACTGCCACGTGAGGATAAACATTCAAGAAATGAGATTGGGGTGGGAAAGATGTCAGGTTCAAACCAAAGCACTCTACTCCTATCCTGGAAAGCATGTGGCCATCTCACAGTGCAATGTATTTAGTGCAACTCCAAAAGCCTCCACAGGCCCAGCGTGTCCCAACACTGTTGCTGTGTCTGAACTCTGTGTCTTCCCCTAGCTGTGAGCCCTGTCAAATGAAGAGACACTGACATCATTCTGGTATACAATGGCCCCAATTAAGCATCCTATTCCACAAAGAAGAAACAGAAAACAGCAAAAAATAGAAATAAAGAAAATTTAGAATGGACCAAAGCAAGACTCTTGGAACCTAGCAAGGAAAACATTACGTCCTATAGCGCCATGTCCAACATCTGGGACTCGTGGTGTCATCATCTGGGTTCCAAGAAACTTTGACAACTCAGGCCATATGGCCCTGCCATTTACAGCATCATGGCGTCTTTGTCCAGCTCCACCCACTGATGCTGCCTTTGTTGGCAGATACCATCCCACACTCTCACATCTACAACACCATGGAGTCTCCACTGTAACTCAGGTTTCACCTTCACAGCTTTCTGAGCTTCCTGCTTGGAGGGACCCTGCAGGGAATCTGACTGGACTACATGTCACCTGGTCTCACAGGTTTCTCTCTGGGATGTTGATTCAAGCCCCCATGATCCAACAACCTTGGAATTCTGTGATCCTGAAAAACTAATACTACATGGACAGTGCCCAGTTCTGCGTCCAGCCTGAGAACTAGACAGGCCCTCTGTGCCAAATGCCCTGTGCAGCTGAGACTAGGAAACACTTCCCTGGGTGACTCTGGACCAGGATTCCCCTTCAGCTTGCAGTCTCTTTAGAAGTGAAGGCTTTTATCCTAGATTTGGAGGTGTAGATGGCAGAGCTTCCTTTCAGAGGGATCTTGCCCTCAGGATGCCATCCCTATTGTCCCAGTGCAAAGTGCAAGGCTTCTAATCTCTATAAAAATTACAGGCCTTGGGGCTGGAGAGACGGATTTCTCTCTGATTAAAAGCATATACTATGCTGGACAGTGGTGGCGCACGCCTTTAATACCAATACTTTGGAGGCAGAGGAGGGCAGATTTCTGAGTTTGAGGCCAGCCTTGTCTACAGAGTTAGTTCCAGGACAGCCAGGGCTACACAGAGAAACCCCGTCTCAAGAAAAAAAAAAAAGAAGCATATACGATTCTTACAAAGGCCACAAGTATGAATTTGTTTCCCAATAACCAAATAAGGGAGCTAACAACTGCTGGTAACTGCAGGTCTAGGGAATAGACACCCCTCTGACCACTCACACACACACACACACAACTTTTTAAAAATAAAATTTTCAAAAGGCTCACAGGGAGACAATTTAAAAAAAAAGAATAAATACAAACTGTGCTGGAGAGATGGCTCAGCAGGTAAGAGCACTGACTGCTCTTCCAGAGGTCCTGAGTTCAATTCCCAGCAGCCACATGGTGGCTCACAGCCATCTTTAGTGAGTTCTGGTGCCCTCTTCTGGGGTGTTTTATGACAGTGACCATGTACTCTCATACGTACATACATACATACATACATACATAGGTACATATGATTTTTAAAAATACAGCCCTTTCTTCTCCATTTCTCTGCAACTTCAGGTATATCACACTTTCCTTGCCCCCACACAGATCTCATATCTTTTAGTCTCTCTCTTTGGTTTTACCCCTCACCATAAACCTGGCTAAAAGGCAGCAGTGATGTTTCCAAGGCCTGAATATTACACTGCCTTGACATTTCCACTGCCAAGTAACTATGTCCACTGCTTTTAAAAATTCAGTTTTCTTGAAATGCCAGCAGCACATAGATATTCTTTACCAAATGTAACAAAAATACCTTGCACAATTCCCAATAGAATCCTGACCCCATCTGAAGCCTATTGGCTCTACTGTCTGCACTTCTATAGGTGTTCTGGCCATTTATACTTTGGCAGACTTTAGGGAAAACGTACTGGGCCCACGTACAGGGAGGGCCAGCGCCCACGGACCTTCAGAGGGAGGATGCCCGGCTGGGGGGGGGGAGGTCCTCGCTGAGAATGTGGGGCCCTCTGGCTCGGGTCTCGTGTACCCGTAGAGGAAGCCTGGCCAGGTGGGGAAGAAGAAGGGGCAGTGACTGTGGATCTAAAAGCCCTCTGTGCACCATGCTAGGGAGACCCTATACAAAAAACAACAAAAAAGAACAACAACAGAAAACCATTACACACACACACACACACACACACACACACAGCTTGGCACACCAGGAGCTACTTGCACACCCCCTTCATATCTGCATGCTTTCATGATGTGACCAGTGTAAGGTCCCTGGGACAAAACCAAGGTCTCCTCCAACCCCAGTGCCTGACATTCCTGGGCTTGAACAAAAGTTGCCTGCAGTTGTTGCACCCCTTGCCTCTGGGGTGGCGCTGTGAGAAGGTCCCTTTGATGCAGAGGCACCTAACCTTCCCTCAGTACAGGACCCCATCTCCAGTACACTCTAGACCTTCTGTCAGCACCTCCTACCAAGTTACCCCCTTTAAGACATCCATGTATCCAGTCCCAGCCCAGCAGTGTTGGGGGCTTTTGAGCTGAATGATGCCGAAGATTCTTTTTTAACCATGAAGGAATTTATAATTGAGATCACAGTAGTCAGTGCATAGGATGGAGGTGGGATCCTTAACTTGTCCCAGCACCTGTTCTGGAGCTGGGATGCACTCAGGACTCAGGAGATGGTGGTCATGGCCACAGGAGACCTACCACACAGATGTCCCCTAGTCTCCGGAGCCCAGAACTGCCTCTCCCTGCAGCTACAGCCCAATACAGCCAGCCCCTTCACCAGTCACCCTTCTGAATGCTGCCCTTCTCTGCACCCTATTCTTTCAGGGGGCGCCTCACACATGGCCTGGAACACATGTCGGGATCAGGTGACTGAAAATGAGCTGAGATGGCCATAGCCAGCTGTGGGCATGGGCTCCGGGGCAGGAGCCTCAGATTCATGGGGATGTCATGGTGTGTGCCTGGCGAGTGCCTGGGGAAATATCAGACCCGGAAGAGAGGAGCAGTCTGTAGGGGAAAAGGGCCTAAGGTACAGTCCTGGCTTTGTCCAGTACACAGATGTGTTTTAGTCCCCTCTCCTACCAAGGGCAGAAAGACAGACTGTGCCAGTAAGGCCAGAGGGAAGAGATCAGAAAACAGAACAGGGACATGAGGACTGGACCCAACTCAGATGCTCTGGATGTGGGTGAAGGAAGCAGGGAGCGGGCACAGGGGTGCCAGGAAAGCCTGAGGGGCCACAACCAGAATGGCAGAGCTGGTTGCTCTCCAAGGAAGGTTGAAAACCCTGGCCTGGCCTGCAGTGTGGAAAGGGCCGAGGAAGCCTCCTGAGAGGTCAGATCCAGTCCCTCTGAGGGTGTCCATGTGTGCATGCCTGGACTGCAAGGTCTCCTTCGTGTCCCTGTTGTGATCACCTGCAGGTGGAACACAGGTAAACAATAGCAATGTTGTCCAACTCTGTTCTGAAACCTGGAGCTTCTATCTCCGTGCCTGTGGACACAGCCACACAGCCACACAGCGTCTCAACCTTATTGCCAGATGTGCTTCATGGAAGCAATGCTTTGGACCTCAGAGGAACAGGTGGTGAGAAAGTGACACCATCCTGAGAGTAAGAGTGGATGCCTCATGCCGTGCCTTCTGCTACCATAGTCCCTAGGCCAGTGCGCATCCTCTCCCTACACACGCTCGGCTGCCCATGAAGCTTCAGTGAAAATGTGCCATGTGAACCATTCAGGGATTTCCAGCTTCTTACCCTACACTCTCTCCTCAGCTCAGGTAACTGTGAATAACTCTGCTCTACGGTATTTACATTCCTAACCAGTATAGAAGTGACCCCCGAGCCTCCCTGACATTTCCAGCTGTCACTGGATCCCCAACCAGGTGCCCTCAGACCCAAGATGACATGGATTAAGGAATGACCTTTGCCCATTCCCATAGATCCCTGAGGATGGTCTTGGTATGCTCAGCTCCAGATTGATCAGAGACAGATACACTAGCATGATGTAGGAACTAGGAACTGATGAAGAAAATGAAAACATTTGCTGAGAACAGGAAGAATACCCTCTAATCTAGAAATTCCCCAAAAAAAAGAGATGAGTAGGAGAAACCAGAGAAAGATCTTCTGCAGTGGTCCTGGGGCCATTTCTGCTATTTCCTGTCTGCTATAGCAGGATAACTGTGTACAACCCAACAGTATCCTGTAGAGGGACCTTTCCCATTCAGTGATCTGTTTACTGTGGCCAAAATAAAATATCACAGCACCTTTGAAAGAAATAAAATAGGCCGATAGGCAGCAATCTGTATTGATAAAGTAGGAGACACAGCACCAATGCCATAGCATCCTTGGCTGGGGGAGTGTAGGATATGTACACGGCAGGCCACTTTTAATTCTCCAGAGTAGAAGGACAGATGGCTTTCTCAGACTTCTTTGTTTCTTAAACCTACAGTTGTGCTGCCCCAGGAAATCTCTAATAATCTTGGTTTATGTTATTTACAGCCTTAACCTGTCTACACAGAGAACAACTCAAAGGGTATTCACCTCAACATATTCACCCACTATTTCAGAAGTAAGTTAATTGTAAAGTTGTAATGAAATGGAATGAATTCAGTCACAGGAAATGGTGTGATCATCATGGCCTTACTAATGCTGCAGAAGCAGAACTGGAGTCTGGAGCCTTAGACAGTCATTCCTACATCCTGACACTTAGCACCATTAATGATGATTAGTTTTGAAGAAGGTAATCAGTTCTCTATCAGTCCTGGAGATTGAGACACCATACCCAGGCACTGCCAACAGCTCTCCTATGGATTCCAAACAAGCCATTCCAAGTCTCTGCACTCATGCCAGGAGAATCAAAGGACTCTGTAACCCCTCCCAACTCCCATGAGTCCTTCCTCAGAGAAAAGCTTCCCAAGAGATGCAGAGTCAGTTCATCCTGAAGCTCACCACATGATGACAGCCCATCACCAGAGAAATGCATGTCGGAAGAGTGTTACAGACCCCTGCTGTGAAATGGGCCTCTGGGTGGGCTACTGGCACTCCCCTGCACAACTTGCCCACGCAGCCTTTCCGTATGTTGAGCCAGAAATTTGTGAGAATGACACCTGTCTGAAACTATTTTGGATATATTTGGATGTCTGAATTTTAAAATACCAAAAAGTCTCCTCAGAAAAGACATGCTCAAGGCATTGGCCAATGTGAATTCCTGCTGATGTCTAAATGATAAACTAAAGTCTATCGTCCAAGTACACCTAGACTGTGTCTAGGAAGAATAGTGTCATCAAGACTGTGATATGGAGGTCTTCATGATAAAAAATATTGTAATCCAAAAGAATAACAGACCAGCGTCCCCAAACCAGTGCCAAATCCCAAGATACCTGTCTAGAGGATTTCACAAGATTGAACAACTTTCTTCATCCAATCAGATGACTGTGTCTACACTTAGCTGTATGGATTTCCAAGCATTCGTTGGCCTCCTACTTCCTCAAACTCAAAACTAGAAAATACAGTTCACAAAACATGTTTTTGCCACTTGTATACTTTCTGAACAAAAGTCGCTGTAGGATATTTGTAGAAGAAATAACTTAATTTGTGGGAAAGGGTTCAATTAAATGTGACCTAGAAAAAACGACTCACATATGCCCCGCATCCAACTGAATGATTCCCGTGTGATGGGCTGGAAAGTGAGGCAAAGCCTGGTTGTGAGGAGCTGTGCCCTGCCTAGGTAGAGAACCCTCCAGGGTGGGAGAAGCCTGTGCTCCGCCTTACCCCTCATGGACTCTAATGTCAATCAGCCTGTGTGGAAGGCCTTTTAACCCTGAGCAATACTGACTCCAATCATCCTGAAGATGCAGGCATTCAAATGAGGCAGCCTCCTGAGTCCAAGCCAGTGAATGTCTCTCTAACATTAAGAGACGTGTCAATGGAGGACCATCTCAGGGCTTCACGTGGCTGGCGCATATTCAGCTACTGGTACCAGGCTACAGCAGGAGCTCCAAAAAAGCTGCAGCATCATCTGAGCTGCTTGGAGCCCAGCATCAGGTGATTAGATACAAATCTTTCCTACCTCTGGGCTTTTACCACAAAAATCTATAGAAGCCATGCAGTGCCCTCCCAAAACATGGAGACTATCTGAAATAGAACCAGCACTTACACCAGCAAGCAAAATGTCACTAATGAAGCAGTAAGGAGAAAGGTAATCCTACAGATAAAGGACATCCAATGACAACTTTCATCATGTCCAAGTCAGTGGTCACTTTAATGGTCATTTGTCCTCCCAGAATCATTCCATGCAGCAAACCCTGAAGTAGCTCCTCCCACAACTCAGAGAAAAAAGTTGCCCTTCAGTGTGCAAGTACCCTTGGGTGCTGTTCAGGTCCAGATGACCAGAACTGCACCAAATGGTCCTATTTCAAGAATTGTTCAAAGGAAACAACAAAATCTAGCTGTGCATCTGCTGTTTTGTTTTGTTTTGTTGTTTTTTTGTATGGTTTCCTTTTTGCAAGTAGTGGAAGATTATCTCAAACACAGAAGAAAAAGCTGACCATAACCTATCACACAAATTGAGGTGGACCCGAGCACTGCCCCAAACGCCAACACTGGCATGCTGCTACCCTCAGCACTGCCCCTTGGCCAGAGGTCAAGCCTGGTTCTTCCACCTTATCCTTCCCAGACACTTGCCCTTTTGAATTACCAGAAAGCACCTGGGAAAGCACTTCTTCTCAGATTTCTGTGCATTGGGCATTTGAACCTTTTCGCCCAGAGATTGTACTTCTTGGACTAAAAACAAAGAGTATCCAATTGACTTCAACAGACCCAGTCTCCTGTCTGGACGTCTTGATTTCTCACCACATGTTTCTTACCAAAGCAAGCCAATAGTCAACTGGATTATATGCTTGTAAGAAGGTAAATTGTACAGTGGCGTTACCCATCGCCTTCTGTGACTCTTCACACAAGCATGTAGCTTGGCCAATTTGAAAAACTGGACCCTCAAAAAGAAAGCAAAATGGAGGTTGGGATATAGTTCAGTTACTAAAGTGTTTGTTGATCATGCACAGAACCATAAACCAGGCATGCTGATGTACATATGTAATTCTGTCCCTCAGGAGGCAGTGGCCGCAGGATGACAAGTCCTAGGACAGCATGGGCTAAAGCATAAACATGATAGGAAAGAGAGGAAGAACAAAAGTAGTCAGACCAGAAAAAAAGAATGTGTTCTCTAAAAAGGACCTTCACCTTCCAGTGCTTCCGGCCTTCCAACTCATGGTAAGAAAGATGCAGACCTGTCTCTAAGGGCAGACAAAGGACCTGAAGCTGTGTAGACTACCCAAGGACTTAGTTCTCATCCTATCAGGACTCAGAGAAGACATCCAGTACTTTACTCAGTCCAGTAGAATGAAGAGCCAAGACTTTCACGAAGTGCCACAGGGGAGAAAGCAGAGGGTAGCATCCTCGTAATGTCCCACCTTGAAGAAGAGCCTCACCTGGGTCTGTGACTGTGGATGTCATGGCCGTCCCAGAAGCAGGGCCTACAATGGCGAGGCATCATGTGGACAGGCATTTACCCAAAGACATTTAAGCACAATATAATCAGTGATCCACAAGAAAATAGAACTGGGCTAATAATAACCCAAAGAAAATAATTACTATGATCCCTTTCCTAAGATAGCTGGGATAGGCAATAGAAGGAGTACCATTGTTCATCCTTGGGACAAATGATTTACTTTATTGATATTATTTCACAAGACTCTCATGCTAAAACTCCTAGCCTCTTACTTTTGAAAGGCTTTTCCTAAAAAAGCCTTGGAAACACTCAGGCTAGGGAAAGAATCTTCTACAGATAAACTCTGCCTATGTCAACACTCGCTGGCATTAGTATCTGGAGAAGACAGGGACATCACATGAGGAACTAGACCGAGTGGGAACAGACAGCACAGAGAAGGCATCTGCGTGCCCTTGAACACTTCTAGTCAGTAGGCAAGGGCAGAGCATGAAGAAGAAAAGCATGTTCAGTCATGAAGGAGATCATGCTAAACCTCTCTGGGATGCCACACAGTATCCCATTTCTGTGGCATCTGCTAGTCACATCGGCACATGGTGGTTCTAAGGAATTAGTTTGTTGATATCCTCAGAGCAGAGAAAACTAGAGTGATCCAAGAGCCACTCACACCAGGATATCATGTTATTCTCTTTCTTTCTTGTTTAGGTTTTTGAGGGTCTTTATTTTTTTTTTTTGAGACAGTCTTACTTGTAGACTTAGCTGGTCTCAGACTCTCAGCAGTCCTCCTGCCTCAGCTTCCCAAGGGCAGGTATGAGACGTTGTACCCAGCTTGACATGACAGTTTTAAAGCATTTTTTGTCAGACTTGTTTTTCCACAGTGCTGAATTGGTTTGCAAAGGCCCCAGGAAGCAGAGGTGTAGGAGAAAGAAGGAAGTGTTTGTGAGGGTTTTCCCAAAGCTTTCTGTGCTAAGAACAAGCTCGAGAAATGCCTCTTCCATTTTGAACGTGGCCGCTACACACCATTAGCTTTCTTAGTGGAGAGAAAATGACTGCTGTAAGGACAGGAGAATTAATGATTTATGGGAGATGTGCTCCCTGGGGTCTGGCAGGAATGGCTGTGGGTGTGTCAATAGCAATGTGTGTATGTAATTAGCAGTATTTAAACAATGAGAAGGGACTTTTGGCACTAAAATCAGAGAAGAATGTTGTTCATAGGGACCCTAAATAAAGGCTTCTGTAGTGTTATGGAAGCCAGGTGAAGGGTTTCACTAAATTCAAGCCAGGGGCCATTTCAGTGGGATCTCATTTCTCCAAGTGCAATCTCCATATCCTTCAAGAATGGATCAGAAATGGACCTTGAAGACCTCCATCTGAACACCTGCAGCTATACACAAGGACTTGGGCTTTACAAAAAATTTATATAACTTCATTTGTTGACAGAAAACTTTTCTATTGTCCCAACTGGTGACATTTTCTTTTTCTTTTCTTTTCTTTCTTTTTTTTTTTTGTTTAAGGATTTGAATTTCTTTTTGTTTATATATGTATATACATGTATATATACTTGTACATATACATATATATGAGTGTCTGGGTAAATGTACCTGCATGTGCACCATACCTCTGCCTGCCTGTTGCCCTCAGAGTCCAGAAGACACCATCTGACCTATGATACTGGAGCTACAGAACATTTGTGAGCTGGGAATCAAACCTTGGTCTTCTGCATAAGCAGATGATCTTAACTCCTGAGCCTTCTTTCCAACTCCCATTTTTCTTGCCTATTTCAGGCAAAAAACAGAATTGCTCTCTCATTTATACAAAGACTGTTAGCAGCAGGTGATCAAAATTTGGCGTCTGCCTGCTGAGGTGCATCTCTGCAGCTCTGCTTCTGAGTCATCCTTTCTCTTCCTGTTCAGGGTGTGCAGCTGAGGTCTTCAGAGGGAGGCAGGTTAGAGACACAGGGCACAATACTCAACAAAATGACTTCCGGGTTCTCCAATGCTCATAGGCTTGGGAATTTTGACTTTCAGAAGCCTTGTGGCTTTGCCTTGGCGCTTGGTGCATTTGCATGTTGCTGACACTGCCTGTGGACATTAGCTCCCGCCCATGCCTCAGCCCCGGGCACAATCGCTACATAAAAGTGATGCCCCATGTGCCCCGTGGACAACTCGGTGGCCCTTCTGAGTCCTCAAGCCAACGTGCCCTGGACAAACCGTTTGTAAGGCCACTTTAGCTGAACATCCCAGATAGATCTCAAGAGGTCACACATAGCGGGGCGACTCTAACGTCTGGAAAAGGGATTCCACTCCGTGTGTCTCACAGAGCCTTCCTGAGGCTAATGCAGACTCCTCCTCACCTCTGCCTGCACCTACAACCTCTCCATGGCTGCCCTTCCCTGGATACAAGCTTCGTATGTGAGGGAGGGGCCGTGTTACTAGTGGATGCTCTGAAATAGGACTCTGCTTCTGGTCCGGGTTATCACCGCTGCCTGGAGCTGCTGGCTTCCCACCGGACCCTGTGAAGTACAGGGCTGGTCACCTGCAACTGCGGGACTTCCTGAAGGACTTGGAGCACTAGGGGAGGAGCTCAGCACGTGGGGGGCGGGGCCTCGGTCTGAAGCCACTGGCTGAGGGCGGAGCTTAGGGGCACAGAAGGCAGAATCAGGAAGTGGAGAAAGCGACTGAGGGCGGAGCTTGGGGCGCGAGAGGAGGAGCCTGGTGAGAACCAACGGAAATGAGGGCGGATCTCAGACGCGATGAAGGCGGAGCCCAGGTCTGTAGTAATTAGGCTGAGGGCGGAGCTTAGGAGCTTGGAAACCTGAGTCAGTTGTACATCAATTAGGTTGAGGGCGTGGCTTAGAGCCCCAAAGGCGGAGTCTGAGTGTGGAGCAATGGTTTGAAGGATGGGTTTGTTGCTGAGGATTGGCGTTACATCCTGAGAGATAAACTTAAAAAATGAGAGAGAGGCAGAGCCTGGGTGTTCAGTGTCAGCTTGGCAAAGAACTGCCAGACTGATGCTCCCCGCCTGCCTCCCGAGCTTTTGTCTTTTTGCAGAGGCTAGGTGCTCTTGGAGGAGGTTGGGGAGAGCAGAGCTGTAGGTGCTGCTTCCTGACTCCTCCCACAGGGACTGACCAAAGGTTGGTTACCTCCCCAAGCGCCCCACATTCCCACCCACCCAGCCCTGCTCCGGAAACTCATGGGGGATCCGGGGGTGAGAGTTGGCGTCTCCCAATGGGATTTGGAGGGTGTGGACCCTAGTGTGGGAGGCAGATGGAGAATTGGCTCCATGGTTAAGAACATCTTGCAAAGAACCTGGGTTTCATTCTCAGCATGTACATGAGTCTCACCTAGGGTGGGAGGGAATGAAAGGGATGGCGGGATGTCGCAGCAGGTAGTGGACAGGTGGGGAGATACCGGAGCCCTGATATTTTTGGTGAGTCTAGGATGGTCCTGATAGGAAATGTTGAAAATGATGTTTATTTTTAAAGTGGTGTGATAGAAGATGGAAGGGAAGTATTTCAAAAGAGCGATAGGCTGTGAATGTTGCCCTCAAGACAGCTAGAGAAGCCATGGCACCAGATCTTACAGGGTTTAGTTCTGCTCCTTTTTGGGCAATGTACCCACCAAATAAGAAAGTAAAAGAGGAGAGAATGGGGCTGGCAAAATAGTTGGGTAAAGGCACCTGCATCCAAGCTTCTGAGTTTGATCTCAGAATCCACTTAGTGGAAGCAAAGAATCTGAGTTCAATTCCCAGCACCCATATGGCAGCTCATGACTGTCCGAAATTTCACTGTCAGGGCACCAGTACCACCCTCACACAGACATAAATGCAGGCAAAACACCAATGCACATAAAATAAAAATAAATAAATCAGTAGAAAAACAATATAATCTAACTTATACTATTTTGTAAGAAGCTAGTATAAAGGTAGTTTTAGAACACAGATTGAGTCAGCCTGATCTACATGATAAAGACCCCGTCTCAAAAAGCAACCAAGGAAACTTGAGAGATGGCTCAGCAATTAAAAGCCATGCTGTGCTTGCAATGGATCAGAGGTTATTTCTGGTGCACATGACAGGTGACTCAGAACCACCTGTCACTCCACTTACATGGCACCCCAATATCTCTGGCCTTCATGACCACCAGTCCCTGTGTGCACATAACCACACAGAGACTCGCACAAATGCATATAAATAAAACTAAGAATATGAAAAAAAACTTATCAAAGGGAAAAATCCAGTTTTAGAACATTCTTATTTGGGAGTGATAGTTTTGTAAAATGAATTACTGAGCCAGTTATAAAACCCTATCAGTGAGCTTGCAGGACTGGTTATATTTTTCATTCAAGTGACTCAGCATTTAGAGGGTATGCACGATTTTAACATTCTTAAATTTGTAGTGGTCTTTTAAAAAATCATCTATTTTTAAAGTATGTGCATTGGTGTTTTGCCTGCATTCGTGTATGTCTATGTGAAGGTGTTAGATCTCCTGAAACTGGAGTTACAAACAGTTGTGAACTGCCATGTGTGTGCTGGGTATTAACCACTGAGCCATCTCTCCAGCACTGTAGTGAGTGCTCGTTTAAAAAAATATATACAGCTCTCCGCTTCCGGATCCAGATCAGCCTGGACGGCAACACCACATCTCCAGGTCCTGAAAGAGGCAAGAGGGGCTTCCGGGCGGCCAGTGTGGAGAAGTCGGTGTGCTCCGGTGAGTCCAGGGGGCCCCGGTGGGCCCCAGCGGGAGCCTTCAGGCGCCTGCTTTGGGATCTGAACAGCCTGGGCCACAGCACTTGGTCTCTGGGAAGTGCGGGAGACCTGGTGTGCACCCAGAGGCAGTCTGGGAGCTCACAGCACAGCTCCTTCCTGTGGCACAGAGCTTGGGCTTCAGTCCTGAGGCCTCTGGCTGTAGCCCTCAGACCTCTCCGCTTCCAGATCCAGATCAGCCTGGGCGGCAACACCACATCTCCAGGTCCTGAAAGAGGCAAGAGGGGCTTCTGGGCGGCCAGCAGGGAGAAGTCAGTGTGCTCCACTGAACCCAGCGGGCCCCAGCAGGAGCCTTCAGGTGTCTGCTTCTGGGTCTGAACAGCCTGGGCAACAGCACCCTGTCTCCAGGCAGTACAGGAGGTAAGTTGTGCACCAGAGGCCACCTGGGAAGGGGCAGCTTGCACTGGTGAGTCCAACATTGACAAGACCAACTAACACCAGTGAGAACTAGATGGCAAAAGGCAAATGCAGGAACATCACTAACAGAAATCAAGGCAATATGGCAACATCTGAACCCAATTCTCCTTTACCAGCATGTCCTGGATACACCAACACACCAGTAAAACAAGATTTGGATTTAAAATCACTGGTCATGATGCTGGTACAGGAACACATGAAGGACATACTTAAAGAAATTCAGGAGAAAATGGATCAAAAGTTAGAAGCCCTTGCAAGAGAAACACAAAAATCATTGAAAGAAATCCAGGAGGATACAAAAGCCAATAATGAGGAAACACAAAAAACACTTAAAGAAATACAGGAGAACTTTGGTCAACAGGCTGAGGTCATGAAAGAGGAAACACAAAAATCTCTTAAAGAATTACAGGAAAGCACAAACAAGCAAGTGAAGGAGCTAAGCAAAACCATCCAGGATCTAAAATCAGAAGGAGAAACAACTAAGAAAACTCAAAGGGAGACAACTTTGGAGATAGAAAGCCTTGGGAAGAAATCAGTGGACATAGATGCAAATATCAACAACAGAATACAAGAGATAGAAGAAAGAATCTCAGATGCTGAAGATACCATAGAAACCATGGACTCCACAGTTAAAGAAAATGCAAAAAGCAAAAAGCTTGTAACCCAAAATATCCAGGAAATCCAGGACACAATGAGAAGACCAAACCTAAGGATTATAGGCATAGATGAGAGTGAAGATTTACAACTTAAAGGGCCAGCAAATATCTTCAATAAAATTATGGAAGAAAACTTCCTTAACCTAAAGAGAGAGATGCTCATGAATATACAAGAAGCCTACAGAACTCCAAACAGACTGGACCAGAACAGAAATACTTCCCGTCACATAATAATCAAAACACCAAATGTACTAAACAAAGAAAGAATATTAAAGGCAGTAAGAGAAAAAGGCCAAGTAACATATAAAGGAAGACCTATCAGAATCACAGCAGACTTTTCACCTGAGACTATGAAGGCTAGAAGATCCTGGGCTGATCTCATGCAGACTCTAAGAGAACACAAATGCCAGCCAAAACTACTATATCCAGCAAAACTCTCAATCACCGTAGACGGAGAAACTAAGATATTCCATGACAAAACCAAGTTTACCCAATATCTATCCACAAACCCAGCCCTAAAAAGGATAATAGGAGGACAACACCAATACAAGGAGGGAAACTTCACCCTGGAAAAAGCAAGATAGTAACCTTTCATCAACCCCAAAAGAAGTTAAGCAATCAAATTTAAAAAATAACGTCAAAAATGACAGGAAGTAACAATCACTATTCCTTAATATTTCTTAACATCAATGGACTCAATGCCCCAATAAAAAGACATAGACTAACCGACTGGATACGTAAACAGGACCCTACATTTTGCTGCTTACAGGAAACACACCTCAGGGTCAAAGACAAACACTACCTTAGAGTAAAAGGCTGGAAGACAATTTAACAAGCAAATGGTCTCAGGAAACAAGCTGGAGTAGCCATTTTAATATCAGATAAAATTGACTTTCAACCCAAAGTCATCAAAAGAGACTCTGAGGGACACTTCTTGTTGGTCAAAGGAAAAATACAACAAGAAGAACTCTCAATCCTGAACATCTATGCTCCAAATGCAAGGGCACCCTCTTTTGTAAAAGAAACTTTATTAAAACACACATTGCACCTAACACAATAATTGTGGGTGACTTCAACACTGCACTTTCCTCAATGGACCGATCAGGAAAACAGAAACTAAACAGGGGCACAATGAAACTAATTGAAGCTTTGGACCAATTAGATTCAACAGATATATATAGAACATTCTATCCTAAAGCAAAAGAATATACCTTTTTCTCAGCACCTCTAGAAAAAGGTATACCTTTTTCTCTAGTCTACCTAAGTGACCCAAAAAACTCCACTAGAGAACCCCTACAGCTGATAAACAACTTCAGCAAAGTAGCAGGTTATAAAATCAACTCAAGCAAATCAGTGGCCTTCCTATACTCAAAGGATAAGCAGGCTGAGAAAGAAATTAGGGAAATGACCCCCTTCACAATAGCCACAAACAGTATAAAGTATCTTGGTGTGACTCTTACCAAACATGTGAAAGATCTATATGACAAGAACTTCAAGACTCTGAAGAAGGAAATGGAAGAAGACCTCAAAAAATGGGAAAACCTCCCATGCTCATGGATCGGTAGAATCAATATCGTTAAAATGGCCATTTTGCCAAAAGCAATCTACAGATTCAATGCAAAACCCATCAAAATCCCAACTCAATTCTTCACAGAGTTAGAAAGAGCAATTATCAAATTCATCTGGAATAACAAAAAACCCAGGATAGCTAAAACTATTCTCAGCAACAAAAGAAAGTCTCGGGGAATCAGTATCCCTGACCTCAAGCAATACTACAGAGCAATAGTGTTAAAAACTGCATGGTATTGGTACAGTGACAGGCAGGAGGATCAATGGAACAGGATTGAAGATCCAGAAATGAACCCACACACCTATGGCCACTTGATCCTCAACAAAGAGGCTGAAAACATCCAATGGAAAAAAGATAGCCTTTTCAACAAATGGTGCTGGTTCAACTGCAGGTCAGCATGCAGAAGAATGCGAATTGATCTATCCTTGTCTCCTTGTACTAAGCTCAAATCCAAATGGATCCAGGACCTCTACATAAAGCCAGACACTCTGAAGCTAATAGAAAAGAAACTGGGGAAGACCCTTGAGGACATCAGTACAGGGAGAAAGTTTCTGAACAGAACACCAATAGTGTATGCTCTAAGAGCAAGAATTGACAAATGGGACCTCATAAAATTACAAAGTTTCTGTAAGGCAAAGGACACCATCAAGAGGACAAATCGGCAACCAACAAATTGGGAAAAGATCTTCACGAATCCTACATCAGATAGAGGGCTAATATCCAATATATATAAAGAACTCAAGAAGTTAGACTCCAGAAAACCAAACAACCCTATTAAAAATGGGGTACAGAGTTAAACAAAGAATTCTCACCTGAAGAACTTCGGATGGCGGAGAAGCATCTTAAAAAATGCTCAACTTCATTAGTCATTAGGGAAATGTAATCAAAACAACCCTGAGATTTCACCTTACACCAGTCAGAATGGCTAAGATTAAAAATTCAGGAGACAGCAGGTGTTGGAGAGGGTGTGGAGAAAGAGGAACACTCCTCCACTGCTGGTGGGGTTGCAAATTGGTACAACCACTCTGGAAATCAGTCTGGCGGTTCCTCCGAAAACTGGGCACCTCACTTCCAGAAGATCCTGCTATATCACTCCTGGGCATATACCCAGAGGATTCCCCACCATGTAATAAGGATACATGCTCTACTATGTTTATAGCAGCCCTATTTATAATTGCCAGATGCTGGAAAGAACCCAGGTATCCCTCAACAGAAGAGTGGATGCAAAAAATGTGGTATATCTACACCATGGAGTAGTATTCAACCATTAGAAACAATGAATTCATGAAATTCTTAGGCAAATGGATGGAGCTAGAGAACATCATACTAAGTGAGGTAACCCAGACTCAAAAGGTGAATCAGGGTATGCACTCACTAATAAGTGGATATTAACCTAGAAAACTGGAATACCCAAAACATAATCTACACATCAAATGAGGTACAAGAAGAAACGAAGAGTGGCCCCTTGTTCTGGAAAGACTCAGTGAAGCAGTATTCAGCAAAACCAGAACTGGGAAGTGGGAAGGGGTGGGTGGGAGGACAGGGGGAGAGAAGGGGGCTTAAGGGACTTTCGGGGAATGGGGGGACTATAAAAGGGGAAATCATTTGAAATGTAAATAAAAAATATATCGAATAAAAAATATATATACATATATATGTATATATATACACATATATATGCATATATACACACATATATGTATATATATACATATATGCACATATATACACACATATATATGTATATACATATATATGCATATATATACACATGTTTAGTCAGAATTAAATCATGACCTCAAAAAATATAAGAAGATCAAAATAATCCCATGACTCCTATTAGATCACTATGGAGTAAAAGTGGTCTTCAATAGCAAAAAAAAAAAAAAAAACAACCAGAAAGCCCACATACACATGGAAACTGAACAATACTCTACTCAATGGTATCTTGGTCAAGGAAAAAATAAAGAAAGAAATCAAAGACTTTTTAGAATTTAACGAAAATGAAGGCACAACATACCCAAATCTATGGGACACAACGAAAGCAGTGCTAAGAGGAAAACCCATAGCTTTGAACGCCTCCAAAAAGAAACTGGAGAGAGCATACACTAGCAGCTTAACGACACACCTGAAAGCCCTGGAACAAAAAGAAGCTAATTCATCCAGAAGGAGAAAAAAACAGGAAATCATCAAACTCAGGGCTGAAATCAATCAAGTAGAAACTAAGAGAACCATACAAAGAATCAACAAAACCAGGAGCTGGTTCTTTGAAAAAAATCAACAAGATAGATAAACCCTTAGTCAGACTAACCAAAGGTCACAGAGACAGTATCCAAATTAAAAAAATAAGAAATGAAAAGGGAAACACATCAAAACGATCATCCACCATGATCAAGTAGGCTTTATCCCGGGAATGCAGGGTTGGTTCAATATACGGAAATCCATCAATACAATCCACTACATAAACAAACTCAAAGAACAAAACCACATGGTCATTTCATTGGATGCTGAAAAAGCATTTGACAAAATTCAGCATCCTTTCATGCTTAAAGTCTTGGAGAGAACAGGAATTCAAGGCCCATACCTAAACATAGTAAAAGCAATATACAGCAAACCGGTAGCCAGCATCAAACTAAATGGAGAGAAACTTGAAGCAATCCCCCTGAAATCAGGGACCAGACAAGGCTGCCCCCTTTCTCCTTATCTTTTCAATATTGTACTTGAGGTACTAGCTCGGGCAATTCGACAACATAAGGAGGTCAAAGGGATACAAATTGGAAAGGAGGAAGTCAAACTATCATTATTTGCAGACGACATGATAGTCTACCTAAGTGACCCAAAAAACTCCACTAGAGAGCTCCTACAGCTGACAAACAACTTCAGCAAAGTGGCAGGTTATAAAATCAACTCAAGCAAATCAGTGGCCTTCCTATACTCAAAGGATAAGCAGGCTGAGAAAGAAATTAGGGAAATGACCCCCTTCACAATAGCCACAAACAGTATAAAGTATCTTGGGGTGACTCTTACCAAACGTGAAAGATCTGTATGACAAGAACTTCAAGACTCTGAAGAAGGAAATGGAAGAAGACCTCAAAAAATGGGAAAACCTCCCATGCTCATGGATCGGTAGAATCAATATAGTTAAAATGGCCATTTTGCCTAAAGCACTATACAGATTCAATGCAATACCCATCAAAATCCCAACTCAATTCTTCACAGAGTTAGAAAGAGCAATTATCAAATTCATCTGGAACAACAAAAAACCCAGGATAGCTAAAACTATTCTCAGCAACAAAAGAAAATCTGGGGGAATCAGTATCCCTGACCTCAAGCAATACTACAGAGCAATAGTGTTAAAAACTGCATGGTATTGGTACAGTGACAGGCAGGAGGATCAATGGAACAGGATTGAAGATCCAGAAATGAACCCACACACCTATGGCCACTTGATCCTCGACAAAGAGGCTGAAAACATCCAATGGAAAAAAGATAGCCTTTTCAACAAATGGTGCTGGTTCAACTGGAGGTCAGCATGCAGAAGAATGCGAATTGATCCATCCTTGTCTCCTTGTACTAAGCTCAAATCCAAATGGATCAAGGACCTCCACATAAAGCCAGACACTCTGAAGCTAATAGAAAAGAAACTGGGGAAGACCCTTGAGGACATCGGTATAGGGAGAAAGTTTCTGAACAGAACACCAATAGCGTATGCTCTAAGAGCAAGAATTGACAAATGGGACCTCATAAGGTTACAGAGTTTCTGTAAGGCAAAGGACACCATCAAGAGGACAGATCGGCAACCAACAAATTGGGAAAAGATCTTCACCAATCCTACATCAGATAGAGGGCTAATATCCAATATATATAAAGAACTCAAGAAGTTAGACTCCAGGAAACCGAACAACCCTATTAAAAAATGGGGTACAGAGTTAAACAAAGAATTCTCACCTGAAGAACTTTGGATGGCGGAGAAGCATCTTAAAAAATGCTCAACTTCATTAGTCATTAGGGAAATGCAAATCAAAACAACCCTAAGATTTCATCTTACACTAGTCAGAATGGCTAAGATTAAAAATTCAGGAGACAGCAGGTGTTGGAGAGGGTGCGGAGAAAGAGGAACACTCCTCCACTGCTGGTGGGGTTGCAAATTGGTACAACCACTCTGGAAATCAGTCTGGCGGTTCCTCCGAAAACTGGGCACCTCACTTCCAGAAGATCCTGCTATACCACTCCTGGGCATATACCCAGAGGATTCCCCACCATGTAATAAGGATACATGCTCTACTATGTTCATAGCAGCCCTATTTATAATTGCCAGATGCTGGAAAGAACCCAGGTATCCCTCAACAGAAGAGTGGATGCAAAAAAATGTGGTATATCTACACAATGGAGTACTATTCAGCCATTAGAAACAATGAATTCATGAAATTCTTAGGCAAATGGATGGAGCTAGAGAACATCATACTAAGTGAGGTAACCCAGACTCAAAAGGTGAATCATGGTATGCACTCACTAATAAGTGGTTATTAACCTAGAAAACTGGAATACCCAAAACATAATCCACACATCAAATGAGATACAAGAAGAAAGCAGGAGTGGTCCCTGGTTCTGGAAAGACTCAGTGAAACAGTATTTGGCAAAACCAGAACGGGGAACTGGGAAGGGGTGGGAGGGAGGACAGGGGAAGAGAAGGGGGCTTACGGGACTTTCGGGGAGTGGGGGGGCTAGAAAAGGGGAAATCATTTGAAATGTAAATAAATTATATCGAATAAAAAAAATAACAATAAAAAAGAAATGAAAAGGGATATATAACAATAGAAACTGAGGAAATTAAAAAAATTATCAGATCCTGCCACAAATGCCTGTACTCAACACAACTGGAAAATCTGGAGGAAATGGACAATTTCTTAGACAGATACCAAATACTAAAATTAAATCAGGATCAAATAGATCATCTAAACAGTCCCATAACCTCTAAGGAAATAGAAGGGATCATAGAAAGCCTTCCAATCAAAAAAAGCACAGGACCAGATGGTTTTAGTGCAGAATTCTCTCAGACCTTCAAAGAAGACTTAACACCAATACTCTTCAAACTATTCCACAAAATAGAAACAGAAGGAACACTATCCAACTTGTTCTACGAAGCCACAATTACGCTGATACCAAAACCACACAAAGATCCAACAAAGAAAGAGAACTTCAGCCCAATTTCCCTTATGAATATTGATGCAAAAATACTCAATAAAATTCTTGCCCACCCAATCCAAGAACACATCAAAATGATCATCCACCATGACCAAGTAGGCTTCATCCCAGGGATGCAGGGAAGGTTCAATATATGGAAATCCATCAGTGAAATCCACTACATAAACAAACTCAAAGAAAAAGACCACATGATCATTTCATTAGATTCTGAAAAAGCATTTAAAAAAAAATTCTGCATCCCTTCATGCTAAAAGTCTTGGAAAGAACAGGCATTCAATGCCCATACCTAAACATAGTAAAAGCAATATACAGCAAACCAGTAGCCAACATCAAACTAAATGGAGAGAAACTTGAAGCAATCCCACTAAAATCAGGGACTAGAAAAGGCTGCCCACTCTCTCCATATCTTTTCAATATAGTTCTTAAAGTCCTAGCTAGAGCAGTTAGACAACATAAGGAGGTCAAAGGGATACACATTGGAAAGGAAGAAGTCAAACTATCACTATTTGCAGATGATATGATAGCCTACTTAAGTGACCCAAAAAACTCTACCAGAGAACTTCTACAGCTGATAAACAACTTCAGCAAAGTGGCTGGTTACAAAATCAACCCAAGCAAATCACTAGCCTTTCTATACTCAAAGGATAAGCAGACTGAGAAAGAAATTAGGGAAATGACACCCTTCACAATAGCTACAAACAACATAAAGTATCTTTGTGTGACTCTAATGAAATAAGTGAAAGACCTATATGACAAAAGCTTAAGATCTCTGAAGAAGGAAATTGAAGACCTTAGAAAATGGAAAAATCTTCCATGCTCGTGGATTAGCAGGATTATTATAGTTAAAATGGCCATCTTGCCAAAAGCAATGTACAGATTCAACGCAATCCCCATCAAAAGCCCAACTCAGTTCTTCATATATTTAGAAAAAGCAATTCTCAAATTCATCTGGAATAACAAAATACTTAGGACAGCAAAATCTATTCTCAACAGTAAAATAACTTCTGGGGGAATCAGTATCCCAGACCTCAAACATTACTGCAGAGCAATAGTGTTAAAAACTACATGATATTGGTACAATGTCAGGCAAGTGGATCAATGGAATAGGATTGAAGACCTAGGAATGAACCCTCACAGCTATGGTCACTTGATCTTTGACAAAGGAGCTGAAAACATCCAATGGAAAAAAGATAGCCTTTTCAACAAATGGTGCTGGTTCAATTGGAGGTCAGCATGCAGAAGAATGTGAATTGATTCATTCTTATCTCCTTGTACTAAGCTCAACTCCAAGTGGATCAAGGACCTCCACATAAAACCTGACACACTGAAACTAACAGAAAAGAAACTGGGGAAGACACTTGAGGACATGGGCACATGGAAAAAGTTCCTAAACAGAACACCAATAGCTTATGCTCTAAGATCAAAAATTGACAAATCGTATCTCATAAAATTACAAAGTTTCTGTAAGGCAAAGAGCACTGTTAAAAGACAAACCGTCAACCAACAGATTGGGAAAGGATCTTCACCAACCCTAAATCCAACAGAGGCTAATATTCCATATATATAAAGAACTCAAGAAGTTAGACCCTAGAGAACCAAATAACCTTATTAAAAAATTGGGTACTGATCTAAACAAAGAATTTTCACCTGAAGAACTTCAGATGGCTGAGAAGCACCTTAAGAAATGTTCAACATCATTAATCATTATTTAAATGCAAATCAAAACAATCCTGAGTTTTCACCTCACACCAGTCAGAATGGCTAAGTTTAAAAACTCAGGAGACAGCAGGTGTTAGCGAGGATGTGGAGAAAGAGGA
Organism: Apodemus sylvaticus; assembly: GCF_947179515.1. Taxonomy (NCBI): domain Eukaryota; kingdom Metazoa; phylum Chordata; class Mammalia; order Rodentia; family Muridae; genus Apodemus; species Apodemus sylvaticus. The sequence goes on along the minus strand of NC_067473.1, from coordinate 164,184,660 downwards.
ACACCCCCTCCACTGCTGGTGGGATTGCAGGATGGTACAACCACTCTGGAAATCAGTCTGCGGTTCCTCAGAACATTGGACATGTCACTTCCGGAGGACCCTGCCATACCTCTCCTGGACATATACCCAGAGGATTCCCTGGCATGTAATAAGGACACATGCTCCACTATGTTCATAGCAGCCTTATTTATAATAGCCAGAAGCTGGAAAGATCCCAGATGTCCCTCAATGGAGGAATGGATACAGAAAATGTGTTATATTTACACAGTGGAATACTACTTAGCAATTAAAAACAATGAATTCATGAAATATTTAGGCAAATGGTTTGATCTGGAAAATTTCATCCTAAGTGAGGTAACCCAATCACAAAAGAATGCACATGGAATACAATCACCGATAAGTGGATATTAATTAGCCCAGAAGCTCTGAATTCTCAAGACACAGTTAGCATATCAAATGATACTCAAGAAGAGGGAAAGAGAGGGCCCTGGTTCTGAAAAGAGTTGATCCAGCATTGTAGGGGAGGACCAGGACAGGAAAATGGGAGGGGGTGATTGGGAAATGGGAGGAGGGAAGAGGGATTATGAGACCGATGAAGAGGGGGGAACCGGGAATGGGGGAAGCATTCGGAATGCAAACATTACCCAAAGTAAGCTATTTTTTGCCCCAGCTTTCCTGATTTCTGCCACCACAACCATCGCTGCATTCCAGACCTAGAAATCCCATAGATACCAGGAAGGTCTCCTGCAGCCCCATGTTTACTAGGCATCTTAGTTCACAAAAATACCAAAATCATGCTATTAAAAAAATGGCAATTTTTGTCTTCCTATAATATATACATGTACATCTACACACGTACATATGTGAGTGTGTGTCCTCATGCTAATTAGAAGAATATTCAATGTTGCATTAAGATACTGACAAAGAGATGTAAAATAAACGCCCTTGAATCATCTCAATTACTCATTGTTTTTTTCAAAATGGTAATTGATTCCATTTTAGTATATTACCACTGATGGAATAATTTTCCTATCAGACGCACATGGTAATAAATAGTTCTATCTTAGTAAAACATAAAGCTATTTCAAAGATCTAGCTTCAATCCACTCTAAAATGTTCAAGAAAATCATAATTTTAGAAGAAGAGATATTTTAAAAACTATTAAAATGTTTTACATACTTAAGATGAATTCTGACATGTTCCTTAGCTTTTGTCTTTCGGTGACTGTAGTTGTGTGAGAATAAAGATGAGCATTATGTTGTGTCACCGACACTGTCCACTGTCTTCATTCTGTCTTCAGATGGGTCTTTAAGCAAATGGTAACAACACAGATTTCAAAATCCTCTTGCTTGCAATAATTCAAGCAAATAGGATGAAAAGCCTCATTTTTTACATTTACAATATACCTATTTAAGTAGGGATATTTATTGGTAAGAAGTTGGTAGGAACTAATTCTTCTATTTATATGTTAAGTAGGGGATATTTATTGGTAAGAAATCAGTAGGAACTATTTCTTCTATTTATATGTTAGATGTAATTTATTTATCAGTCAAGGTTATGTCTTGTAAACTGGGTAATTGCAGAGATTTAAAATAAATATTCCCTCAACAATTTAGAGCAACATTTTAAAATTAATCAATTCATTACTTTTGAGACTTTCATTCATGGCTGCTATATTTACATCATTTTCACCCTCATTTTGTCCTTCTCAACTCTCGATTAAACTTATGATTCTTCAATTTAAAAATAAAAAAAGAAATAAAATTACCGGCTAGAAGCAGCCAATGGTAATCATATTCTGCTTTGAAATATGTGCTTTATATTCCACTGGATTTGACATTTATTTTTATCTTTTCATTTTCATGAATGGAAGGTTTTTGTTTTTTTGTTGTTACTGGATTTTCAGGTTGGCAGAGTGGTTGCTCCCCACATGTGAGGTTCTGGATTCAGTCCCAGCACTGAAGAAAAACAGATGTACTTGAAAACTTGTCTTTGAACTGCAATTTTGTTTATCTGTGAGTGTTTAAATATATGCTATATAAAATAATTGGTATGAAAGAATTACTTCAAAACACCAGTAAGTCAGTTCTATTTTTTTTTTAACTCGTAAGAAACCTAATAACCTATTTCAATTTTGCCTCATTCTAACTCTCCTCAAACGTAGGTGACATCCATGTTTGAATGAAGCCAGGGCAGGAAGGAAGCTGGAGGGAAGAACCGTGCAGGAATGATGTTGATAATGGAGACTGTCTCTCATATACGTGCCCACAGACCAACTTTATACATCTAAGTACGCAGTAGAGACCTTTTATATATATTTTATATATTTTTAATTTACATTTCAAGTTATTTCCCCTTTTCTAGCCCCCCACTCCCCAAAAGTCACATAAGCCCCCTTCCCTCCCCCTGTTCTCCCATCCACCCCTTCCCACTTCCCTGTTCTGGTTTTGCCCTATACTGCTACACTGAGTCTTTCCCGAACCAGGGGCCACTCCTTTGTTCTTCTTGTACTTCATTTTATGTGTGGATTATGTTTTGGGTATTCCAATTTTCTAGGCTAATATCCACTTATTAGTGAGTGCATACCATGATTGATCTTTTGAGACTGGGTTACCTCACTTAGTATGATGTTCTCCAGCTCCAATCCATTTGTCTAAGAATTTCATGAATTCATTGTTTCTAATGGCTGAATAGTACTCCATTGTGTATATATACCACATTTTTTGCATCCATTCTTCTGTTGAGGGATACCTGGGTTCTTTCCAGCTTCTGGCAATTATAAATAGGGCTGCTATGAACATAGTGGAGCACGTATCCTTATTATATGCTGGGGAATCCTCTGGGTATATGCCCAGGAGTGGTATAGCAGGATCCTCTGGAAGTGATGTGCCCAGTTTTCTGAGGAACTGCCAGACTGATTTCCAGAGTGGTTGTACCAATTTGCAATCCCACCAGCAGTGGAGGAGTGTTGCTCTTTCTCCACATCTTCGCCAACACCTGCTGTCTCCTGAATTTTTAATCTTAGCTGTTCTGACTGGTGTAAGGTGAAATCTCAGGGTTGTTTTGATTTGCATTTCCCTAATGACTAATGAAGTTGAGCATTTTTTTTTAGATGCTTCTCGGCCATCAGAAGGTCTTCAGGTGAAAATTCTTTGTTTAGCTCTGTACCCCATTTTTTAATAGAGTCATTTGGTTTTCTGGGGTCTAACTTCTTGATTTCTTTGTATATGTTGGATATTAGCCCTCTGTCGGATTTAGGGTTGGTGAAGATCTTTTCCCAATCTGTTGGTTGCCGATTTGTCCTTTTGATGGTGTCCTTTGCCTTACAGAAACTTTGTAATTTTATGAGATCCCATTTGTCAGTTCTTGATCTTAGAGCATACACTATTGGTGTTCTGTTCAGAAACTTCCCCCCCTGTACCAATGTCCTCAAGGGTCTTCCTCAGTTTCTTTTCTATTAGCTTCAGAGTGTCTGGCTTTATGTGGAAATCCTTGATCCATTTTTTTTGTTGTTTTTTGTTTTGTTTTGTTTTGTTTTGAGGTTTTCTGGGCAGTGTCAAGGCCACAGATAATAACTAATAACATACTCCTTTTTTCCATTGTGTCAAATATCGGTGTTTCAGGCCTGATTTATCCATTTAGAACATTGCATCACTGAGCATGGAGGTGTTCGCCTTTAATCCAAGCACAGAAGAGACAGAGGCAAGGGGATCTATATGAGTTTGAGGCTAGCCTGGTCCACATAGCACGTTCCAGTACAGCCTAGAGTACATAGAGAGACCCTGTCTCAAAAAAAGGAAGAAAGAGCAAGAGTGAGAGAGCTGTGGTTTGGAAGAAAATGGCCCCCATAGGCTCAGAGGAAGTAGCACTATTAGGAAGTATGGTCTTGTTGGAGGAAATGTGACCCTGGGGACAGGCTCTGAGATGTAAGATGCTCAAGCCAGGCCCAGTGAGGCACTCTTTTCCTCCTGTCTGCTGATCCAGATGTAGAACTCTTGGCTTCTTCCTAGCACCATGTCTGTCTGTGTGCCACCATGATCCTCCCATGATGATAATGGACTAAACCCTTAATCTTCAAGCCAACTCCAAGTAAATGCTTTCCTTTATAAGAGTTGCCATGATCATGGTGTCTGTTTACAATAAAAGAAAGCCTAAGACGGAAGAATGGAAAGAAGGAAGGAAGGACGGAAGCAAGTAAGAAAATAAGGAAGAAAGAAGGAAATTACATGACTAAAACCTCCCTTCCTTCATTTGAATCTAAAAACTAGTAGTCATTTATATGAAAATTTTCCATAACATTCTAGTATCTAACATTAATATTTTATTTTAAGCCACTTTGAAATATCTTGTATTTTGAAGTGTTTTAGGAATACTTTTGACATAAACCACTGAGATTATCACACAAATAACAATCAGAATGTTTTCTGCTGGGCCTGATGGCACGTGCCTTTTTTCCACAGCATTCAGGAAGAGAATCAGGCACATAGATCTCTGTGAATTCTGAACAACAAAGCAAGTGTCAGGCCAGCCAGGGCTGAAGAGTGAGACCCTATCTCAGAAAAACAAAACAAACACATTTCATGATATTACACTCACTTTTCTTTATAGGATATGTACTTATTGTATTTATTTCCTGTTTTAAGTGATAAATGTTGGTCTCAACCACTAAATTAGTTTTATAGCAAGATTTCTTAAAGCACATTGTGGTGTAGTGCTGGAATGTTTGCTCTCTGTAAGTAGAAGCAGGAAACTTCCAGCAAGTTCAAAGTCAATCCCAGCAAGTCTCAAGTCAGCCAGAGCTACATAGAAAACAAACAAGAGTCTCTAGTGTTATAACTGAGTGTTTTTCTATGGCCTAAGAACCATCACACCGAATAAAATGTAATTAGAATATTTAGAGTCTGCAGGAGCCCATTTACTCGAGATATATAACTTTGTAACCAAATTACTAACAAATTCAATGGTACTTGGGAATTTGCTTGTAAAGCTCCTAGGGTAAGAGCTGCTGGCTGCTCCACCAGTGAAACCACACAAGAAAAATTGGATAGAAACAGAGCTTGCTGTCCATACCAGGCCAGAGAAAATGGTGCGCTCTGAGCACCTTAGGAGCAAACTGATAGGGAGCTCCCAAGGCTTCAGAGCATGTGGTGGATGTGAGTGCTGGGAATTGAGCCCAGGTTCTACAGGAAGTAGGTGAGCATTGCTGGTTTCCTTGAGGATAAGGATGAATGGATGCAAGCCTTTTGGTGCAGTAGCCAAGGTTTCACATTTACCTTTACTTGCTGAAGGCTGGAATTCTGTTTCTTCTCCTTTTATCTACTGATAATCACTTATGAACCAACACAGCTTTGATTTAAGGTCTTCTATTTACCTTAATTCCATTATTAAAATTATACATTTCACTCTAGAGAGATGGCTCAGCAGTTAAGAGCACTTTGCAATGTCCTGAGTTCAACTCCCAGCAACCGCATGGTGGCTCACAACCATCTGTAATGGAGTATCCTCTCCTGTGGTGTGTATGAAGACAGATCTAGTGTACCGTATATGTTAAGCAAATAATTCTTAGAAAACTTAGACATTTCAAAGCTGAGGAAGTGATTCACTGGGAAAGAACCTTGGCTGTTCTTCCAGAGGACCCTTGTTCAGTTCCCAGCACTCACATGGCTGTGCATAACTGTTTGTAACTGTAATTCCAAGAGATCCAACACCCTCCCACAGACAAAACATCATTGCATATGAAATAAAAATAAACAAGTTGAAAAGAATAAACTACCTAAGCTGTCATGATGCATACCTTTAATCCCAGCACTTGCAGGAAAGAATCTAGCAGTTCTCTGAGTTACAGGCTAGCTTGGTCTATATAAGTGCATTCTAGGACATCCAGCATTACATAAAGAAACCCTGTCTCAAAAAAAATCCTCAAAAATACACATTTCAGAATAAAACAGGCTATGTGTATCCTTTGTTAGGTGGATATCTTTAGTGTTTCATTTCAGCCCCTGTACTCACAAGGACGTCTCATAGATGGTAAATGTGTGGTATAGGCTTGGAAGACCACAAAGTTATATACCAGATAGGATCTCTTCCCAGTATTTCCTGTCTCCATCAAAGAAAGACTTCAGAAATGAGACAAAGTAAGGAATTTGGGTGAAGATTGTTACAGGACAAAGGTTCCCACTCCAGAGGTGGATCAGGTTTATTTTTGGTGTTAGTGGTTGGGTGGTGTTTCAAGTCAGGGCTTTTCCATATAACCATGACTAACCTGGAACTTGCTCTGTAGACCAGGCTGGTCTTGAGTAAGAGATACTTGCCTGACTCTGTCTCCCAAATATTGGGATTAAAGGTATGCACCTCCCCCACTGGATATTTCAGGTTTCTTGAATTAGTTACATCTTGGGATTTTTTTGGTAGTCCACCTTATAGGAAAACTTTAAGATGGGGAAATTGTGCATTGAAGTTTAGGAAAGATGAAAAATCTAGGAATGGGATTGGCATTTTCAAAATAGGCTTTAGTTCCCTTTCCTACACTGATGGGTTCAGATGCTGATGTGCCATAGTATTGATGGGAACTGCACATTGTAAAGGCAAAGGTTATGTACAAAGAATTTTAATAAAGCAGAGAATGGTTGACAATCACCTTGGTCAGTCTTGCTGGTCCCAGCAGGTCTGGGTGGTCTAACTGGGATATGCTCACTACACCAGCCTCTGTTCACTGTGCCATTTATCCCTTGTTTTAACCAGCACCTATCTTCATCATTACATCAGTTTGACATTTTGATTTCAAAGTTCCTACAGTGTTGTTGCTCCAAATGTCAGATGGTGACATAATCTCTCACTAGTAGCTGAGTATGCTGATTCCTTGTAAAGTGTGTCTGGTTCCTATGTGTATGGGGTTCAGGCTGTTGCTGCTTGAGAGTTAGGGCATGTGAACCTTGAACCCAGTTATGACTTTGATGTTGAGTGGGAAAAGAATTTTCAAAGCAGGAAGATTTTAAAACAGGAAACATCTCAAGGAAAGCTGCTACAGAAGGGTTTTGACAGGCTCCTCCAATTTCCTACTGAGCCAGCTGTAGTAAACATAGCATTTAAGGCATGTTTGTGTAACCGAAGTCTGCTGCAGATCTTGCTTCATTCCCAAGGAACCCATACAGTGTGAATGACATGTCCTCAGTGGAGGGTTGCAGAGTATTAATCTGTATATGCAAGAAGATTGTATCACTTCCCTGTATCTGAGAAAAATATTTGTGTCCTATTCAGGGAACAGAGAATGTATTTTGGCAAAGTTGTTTGACCAAGCAAGCACAACATAGACAATAAATAGTCATTTGCAGAGTTGTTTGTGTAATATTTGTTTCTCATTGCAAAGGAATAGATATCTACAGTAGAACATTTTAATTACATATAGTGAATCTGTACAAAAATGTCCAGCTAGGAGTGATACCGATGAACTCTCTCATCATGTCCTCTGAGCCTGTTTCATATTTTCTAATTTATTGTGTTTTTAAAGTGTCTGACTGTTTATGTGACAGAGTTCAGAGGAGCACATCCCGTCCTCTTGGGCTGGAGTTAAGACAGCTGTGAGTCACCATGTAGGTGCTGGGAACTGAACCTGGATCCTCTGGAAGGGCAGCAAACACCCTTAACTGCTAGGTCATCTCTGCAGGCCAGTTCCATTTCATTTTCTTGTTTTGTCCTGGGTGCTGGGATTAGAGGCAGAGACCACCATGTCCTGCTTTAAATTTTGCTCTTTTACAAGACATGTAATTGTTCTTTTGAGCTTTCATCTTGGTTTTTGTTTCTAAAGATGTATTTACTTTTATTTCCCATGTGTGGGCCTGAGTGGATGTTTGTATGCCTTGTGCACTGAACCTGGAGGTCACTGACTAATAGGTTGGCTGACCATAGCTCTGCTGTTACAGAAACTTTCTTGAAACATTGCATCATGGCAGAGAGGGTCTGTGATTGGACAAGGAAAAATGGGACTGATCTAGGGGTTACAGAGGAAGGGCTTGCAGGTGTCCACAGAGTGAGGAGTGGGCAGGAATTGATGAACAATGGCTTGTGACATGTTCTCTGTATGTTTCATGAGTTTACAAATATCTGGATAAGATTGTTAGCATTGTAAATTGGCATGTTGAAATTGTTTATACTGTACTTAAATCTAATTGGCTAGCTAATCAAGCATTAAGAGTTATGATTTACTTGGTTTCTGGAATGTGGGTCAGCCATGGTGGAGAGCTGGTGGACCGTGGGGTGTGTGGGATTTGTATGGAATATGGTGGGACCCTGTTGGGACAATAGTGTTGTAACCACCAGTTGCAATAACAGAACAGGACCATGGCTGTCAGAGCAGAGGCCACTATAGAGATTTCGAAGTGTTCTGGAGCAGACACAGAAAGCTGACAGGTTCATTTTAATATTTCCCACAGCATTCTGCCTCCCAGTCCTGGGGCTCCAGGCATTTCTGCCATGCCTGGATTCTAACACAAATGCTAAGGATCCAAACTCAAGTCATCATGCATATATAGCAAGCACTTTATCCACTGATGGCCAGTAGTGTGCTGGTTTTCAGGCCCAGGAATGATCACTGCTCAGAGCACTACATGGGATCCACAAAACTCATGATGGAATATTCTAAAAGCATGAGGGACTGATTCCAATGAACAGACTCCAAGCTTCTTGGAGCATGGAAATCATAAATGTAACACCATGCATATACTTGCAGGCCCACTTTGCTCCTCCATAGACTCAATTTCCTTTCCTGAAGGCCAGCTACATCGAATGGAACACCATGTGAATAGGAAGAGAGACGTCCTGTAAAAGAACAGAGCCTTCTGTAGTACAACTGCGGTTGGATACTTCACATTCTTACTGAATTTGACTGTCTGGAACATTCTCCCTGAGGATTGCAGCATCCCCAAACATCTTTAAGCTACAGCTTTGTGGCCCAGCAAAGGTGCCCATCCATGGGTCTCTTATGCTGCCAGGCCTCGGTGCTGTTTTCCACAGATGGTGCTATTAATAGCATTGCAGACTTTGGTTTCAGTGGAGAGGCTCTCAGGGATTTGTCCTGGAAATAGAGATGACAGGAAGTTACCAGAAGTTTCTTGGTCATTGGAATACCCTGACAGGTTTATGGTTCACAAGGATGTGTTATGAACAAGGCTCTTTCAGTTCAACAATCCAAATGTTCTTCCCCTGCCATTTGACATGGGGTATAGCCAGGATCTGAAATATTTGACACCTCTAGTACTCTAATAGCGTGTTAATGACATTGACAAAGTTGTGCCCAAGTCACTGAGGGACGCCCAGTAGAACTCTAAGTAGTGCAGAACCGATGCAGAGAAACAGGAGAGACTTTTAATTTGAGTCAGACTCTTATCACAAACCTTCCCACTGCTCAGGAGAGGAGCTTGACCCAGCGCCTAGGGGGTTTGATGTTTTTATATAGCATAGTCAAGGATTCTTTGCATTTTAGGGTGACAGGGAGAGGTGACAAGGTAATTCATTTTTCAAACATGATATTGTTTGCTCAGGCAATTGGACAGAATCATGCAACTGGGAAGAGGACCTCTCCTGACCTGAGAAGTAACTTTTTGGTGCTATCAGGAACTAGTGTGTTTTCACAACTGGCCACAGCTGTCTGGGATGCTTGATTGCCCTCCTCTCATGGTCCATACATGGGACCCTTATCTCTCCAAGGATGTTTGGTCTTTGCTTTTCCCCCAAGTACAGGAGCCAACCTCACTGGGAAGCGCTTAGCCTTTCATCAGTGAGAGTGCCAGCCTCTGATACAAGGGCGGTGGTGGGGGCAGAGGGTGCCCTTCCTCTATTCTCAAGCCAGCATCTGCTGTTCCCTGGGGTTTGATTTTAGGGGGTGCCTCTGTGAAAACGGGGATAGTAATACCCAGTGCTAGGGCTGTAGGGTCATAGCAGTATTGTTGCAGATGGAAAATACTCAGACTCAGACACAAGTACCCCAGGCTAGCTTCAGACTTACTGTGTAACTGAGGATTGTCTTGAACTTGTGATCTCCCTGCCCCTGCCTCCCCAGGGCTGGATTTGTAAGAATGCACAAACATGCCTGGTTCATGTGTGCTGAGGATCAATCCCAGGGTTCTATGCACGTTAGGCAAGCTTGAGAACACGAGGCTGTATCCCCAGTCCCTTAGCTCAGCATTTTCAAGTGCAGTCTTTAAAAAGTGTTTACTTGGGAGTGGGGTGGAGTGGAGTGGGGTGGAGTGGGCTCAACAGTTAACATCTCTCGTGGCTCTTGCACAGGACCCAGGTTTGGTTCCCAGAGCCTGGGGTGCAGATGGCAGCTCCCCATAATTCCAGTTCCAATGGATCCAGCGCCCTCTTCTGACTTCTGAGGGTTGTGGTCATCCAAGTGGTACACATACATACATATGTGCAGACACAACACTTCTACACAGAAGATAAATCTAGAGCTTGTTGTAATTGTTTGAGAACTTTGATCTGTGTATAGGTTGAAAAGCATTGCTTTGTTCTGGCTTTGTTTATATTTTCTCATGCTTATTGACTATTTGCATATTACTTGTAAATTGTGTACATTTGTTTATTTTCTAGGGGAAATGTGATGGGCTCTCTATCCTCACTATGTGCATAGAGCTTTTTCAATGACAATTGCTCTGAATTTTGATATTCCTTGCTCTTTAGTTGTGTGCCTTTTGGTTTTCTTGCTTTTGTTTTTGTTTTTCAAGACAGGATCTCCCTGTATAGCTCTTGCTGCCCTGAAAGTCACTCTGTATAGCAGGCTAGCCTGGAACTGTGACTTGCCTTCCTCTGCAGGGATTAAGGTTTGTGCACAACTGCCTGGCTTAGTGCTTATCTTACTGACACACATCAGTTTTAAATTTCTAAACAGCACCAACTATACCACTCTCTCTTCTTTGTAATTTCTGATAGATTGCTCAGTTTCAAAATCTCTTGGGCTTTTGTCTTTGTAATTTCCTCATTCATTTTAGTTTTAAACTTGCCTCAAATCTCTGCAATGTACGCTGTTTTGTGTAGACACACTTTTTTTAAATTTTTTTATTTTTTATTGGATATTTTCTTTATTTACATTTCAAATGTTATCCACTTTCCTGGTTTTCCCTCTGAAAACACCCTATCCCTGCCCCTTCACCACCCCCCTGCTCACCAACCCACCCACTCCTGATTCCCTGTTCTAGCATTACCCTATACTGGGGCATCCAGCCTTCTCAGGACCTAGGGCCTCTCCTCTCTTTGATGTCCAACAAAGCCATCCTCTGCTACATATGCAGCTGGAGCCATGGGTCCCTCCATGTGTACTCTTTGGTTGGTAGTTTAGTCCCTGGGAGCTCTGGGGGTACTGGTTGGTTCGTAGTGTTGTTCCTTCTATGGGACTGACAGCTACTCCAGTTCATTGAGTCCTTTCTCTAGCTCCTGCACTGGGGACCTTGTGCTCAGTCCAATGGTTGGCTGAGAGCACCCATCTCTGTATTTATCAGGTACTGGCAGAATGTCTCAGGAGACAGGTATATCAGACTCCTGTCAGCAAACACTTGTTGGTATCCACAATAGTTTCTGGTTTGGGTGATTGTATATGGGATGGAACCCCAGGTGGGGCAGTCTCTGGATGGCCTTTCCTCTGTCTCTGTATCTCCTCCCATGGGTATTTTACTCCCCCTTCTAAGAGGGACCAAAGTATTTATACTTTGCTATTCCTTCTTTTTGAGCTTCATTTGATCTGTGAATTGTATCTTGGGTATTCCAAGCTTCTGGGCTAATATCCATTTATCAGTGAGTACATACCATGTGTGTTCTTTTGTGATTGGTTACCTCACTCAGGATGATATTTTCTAGTTCCATCCATTTGCCTAGGAATTTTATGAATTCCTTCTTTTTAATAACTGAGTAGTATTCCATTGTGTAAATGTACCATATTTTCTGTAACCATTCCTCTGTTGAGGGACATCTGGGTTCTTTCCAGCTCAAGGCTGCTATGAACATAGTGGAACATCATGAGTCCTTATTACATGTTGGAGCATCATCTGGGTATATGCCCAGAAGGGGTATAGCTGGGTCCTCTGATAATACTATGTGCAATTTTCTGATGTACCGCCAAATTGATTTCCAGAGTGGTTTTACCAGCTTGCAATCCCACCAACCATGGAGGAGTGTTGCTTTTTCTCCACATCCTTGCAGCATCTGCTGTCACCTGAATTTTTGATCTTAGCCATTCTGACTGGTGTGAGGTAGAATCTCAAGGGTGTTTTGATTTGCATTTCCTTGATTTCTAGGGATGTTGAACATTTCTTTAGTTGTTTCTCAGCCATTCGGTATTCCTCAGTTGAGGATTCTTTGTTTATCTCTTTACCCCATTTTTTGATAGGGTTATTTGGTTCTCTGGAGTCTAACTTCTAGAGTTCCTTGCATATATTGAATATTACTCCTCTATTGGATGTAGGATTGGTAAAGATCTTTTCCCAGTCTGTTGGTTGCCATTTTGTTCTTTTGACAGTGTCCTTTGCCTTACAGAAGCTTTGCAATTTTGTGAGGTCCCATTTTTTGATTTATTTTATTTTATTTTCTATATTCTTTGTTTATATTCCAAATGTTTTCCTCTTTCTCGGCCCCCCCCCCATATGTCCCATAAGCCCTCTTCTCTCCTCCCATTCCCCAATTACCCCCTCCCATTTCTCTGTCCTGGTACTCCCTTAAAATGCTGGATCAAGCCTTTCCAGGACAAGGGCCCTCTCCTTCCTTCCTTCTTGGGAATCATTTGATATGCTAATTGTGTCTTGAGTATTCAGAGCTTCTGGGCTAATTAATATCCACTTATCAGTGATTGCATTCCATGTGTATTCTTTTGTGCTTGGGTTACCTCACTTAGGATGATATTTTCCAGTTCCAAACATTTACCTAAAAATTTCATGAATTCATTGTTTTTAATTGCTGAGTAATATTCCATTGTGTAAATATAACACATTTTCTGTATCCATTCCTCCACTGAGGGACATCTGGGTTCTTTCCATTTTCTGGCTATTATAAATAAGGCTGCTATGAACATAGTGGAGCATGTGTCCTCATTGCATGCTGAAGAATCCTCTGGATATATGCCCAGGAGTGGTATAGCGGGGTCCTCTGGAAGTGTCATGCCCAGTTTTCTGAGGAACCGCCACACTGATTTCTAGAGTGGTTGTACCATCTTACAATCCCACCAGCAGTGGAGGAGTGTTCCTCTTTCTCCACATCCTCGCCAATACCTGCTATCTCCTGAGTGTTTAACCTTAGCCATTCTGACTGGTGTGAGGTGAAATCTCAGGGTTGTTTTGATTTGCATTTCCCTAATGACTAATGATGTTGAACATTTCTTAAGCTGCTCAGCCATCTGAATTTCTCCAGGTGAAAATTCTTTGTTTTGCTATGTACCCCATTTTTAATAGGGTTATTTGGTTCTCTGGGGTCTACCTTCTTGAGTTCATTGTATATATTGAATATTAGCCCTCGGTTGGATGTAGGGTTGGTAAAGATATTTTCCCAATTTGTTGGTTGCTGTTTTCTCCTTTTGACAGTGTTCTTTGCCTCACAGAAACTTTGTAATTTTATGAGATCCCATTTGTCAATTCTTGATCTTAGAGCATAAGCTATTGGTGTACTGTTCAGGAACTTTTTCCCTGTGCCCATGTCCTCAAAGGTCTTCCCCAGTTTCTTTTCTATTAGTTTCAGTGTGTCTGATTTTATGTGGAGGTCCACTTGGCGTTGAGCTTAGTACAAGGAGATAAGAATGGATCAATTTTCATTCTTCTGCATGCTGACCTCCAATTGAACCAGCACTATTTGTTGAAAAGGCTATCTTTTTTCCATTGTATGGTTTCTGCTCCTTTGTCAACCATGGGTGTGTGTGTGTGCATTTCTGGATCTTCAATTCTATTCCATTGGTCCACTTGCCTGTTCCTGTGCCAATACCATGCAGTTTTTAACACTATTGCTCTGTAGTATTGCTTGAGGTCTGGGATACTGAATTCCCCTGAAGTTCTTTTAATGTTGAGAATAGTTTTAGCTATTCTGGGTTGTTTGTTATTCCAGATGAATTTGAGAATTGCTTTTTCTAACTCTGTGAAGAACTGAGTTGGGATTTTGATGGGGATTGTGTTGAATCTATAGATTGCTTTTGGCAAGATGGCCATTTTAACTATATTAATCCTGCCAATCCACAAGCACGGCAGATTTTTCCATTTTCTGAGGTCTTTTTAGATTTCCTTCTTCAGAGACCTGAGGTTCTTGTCATATAGATCTTTCACTTGTTTGGTTAGAGTTACACCAAGATACTTTATATTGTTTGTGGCTATTGTGAAGGGTGTCATTTCCCTACTTCTTTCTCAGCCTGCTTATCCTTTGAGTATAGGAAGGCAACTTAGTTGCTTGAATTGATTTTATACCCAGCCACTTTGCTGAAGTTGTTTATCAGCTGTAGGAATTCTCTGATGGAGTTTTTTGGGTCACTTAAGTATATTATCATATCATCTGCAAATAGTGGTAGTTTGACTTCTTCCTTTCCAATTTGTATCCCTTTGACCTCCTCATGTTTTCTACTTGCTCTAGCTAGAACTTCAAGTACTATATTGAAAAGATATGGAGAGAGGGGGAAGCCTTGTCTAGTCCCTGATTTTAGTGGGATTGCTTCAAATTTCTCTCCATCTAGTTTGATGTTGGCTACTGGTTTGCTGTATATTACTTTTATTATGTTTAGGTATTGGCCTTGAATGCTTATTCTTTCCAAGACCTTTAACATGAAAGTATGCTGAATTTTGCCAAATGCCTTTTGGGCATCATGTGGATTTTTTTTTGTTTCAGAAGCTCTTGGGCTTTTCTCTTTGCAATTTTCTCATTCATTTTAGTTTTAAACTTGCCTCAAATCTCTGCGGATATATGGTGTTTTGTGTAGACACACATTATCTCTGATTTTTCTTGATAACTGGCTAGTTTCTAAATATTTTATAATGCTCAGCCATCTTTTTTAATTACAATTCATTTTTCTTTATGATCATTGATTTATGTTTTTGCCAAGGACGGACCCAGCCAGGGGGATCATGACCGAGGGAGAATCAGGGCTTTGGTTCTCAGGAATGGCACAGGTTCAGGGATGACAGACAGAAACAAACACAGGCATGGTTTGAATCTG
Source organism: Apodemus sylvaticus (assembly GCF_947179515.1). Lineage (NCBI taxonomy): Eukaryota > Metazoa > Chordata > Mammalia > Rodentia > Muridae > Apodemus > Apodemus sylvaticus. The sequence continues at coordinate 164,169,488 of NC_067473.1, read as the reverse complement.
AATGTATTTAGGAGCTCTCAAGCAAGTGCTTTTATACATGAGGAGTCAGTATTACCATTTCAAAAGATGTATCCAGTGAATCAGGCACAATTATCATAACCATTTGGCACAAGGAAATACAAAATCAATCAGATATAATGTTTCCCATGTAACAGATTTAGAGGATCAATCACAGATAATGTCAATATTCCTGATTAGAATACAGAGTCACTTGTAGTTAACAGCAAACCTTCAAAGAGAGTTCTAAGGTCCTAATGAGTTTCTGAGAGTAATCGTTATCTAACATCTAGCTTTCACCTTGTAAAAACTTGAAATTCATTTTAAAACTGTCCTTAATCAATGCTTTTTGTACCACAGTGTCAGAGCCACCCTCATCTACACAGACATAGCCATATCAATTTACATGTTGTTGGGAGGTTATTTTATGTTGGGAGGTAATTATGTAAATGACTATGAGACAAAGCATTGCAGTTCTTAGAAAAGAGTTTACTGCCAGTGACTCTACTTCAAAGAACAGAATACTTGGCCCAGGCTATTAGTATCATCTTGTGAAAAAGGAAAAGAGGAAATTGAGAGCAAACAAACTGCCTTGAGAACTATGGCTCAGTATTATCCTCTAGCTAGAGAGTTCCACAACCCGTCCCAGGAGACCTCCTCCCTTTGGAGTCTAATGACTCAGTCTGTGGAACTTGTCACACAGAATCTAGTGGAGTTGGTGTGGCAAGTTTTGCCTGCATGTATGTCTCTGTGAGGATGTCAGGTCCTCTGTAACTAGACAGACTGCTCTAAGCTGCCATGTGGGTGCTGGGAATTGAAACCATGTCCTCAGGAATAGCAGTCTGTGTTCTCAACTGCTGAGCCATCTCTCCAGCCACCACACCCACATTTATAGCCTTAATTCTTTTTTTATTAAGTTATTTTATATTCATTAGATGGTCTGTTTATTGACATGTTGTATTTTTTCTTGATTAGATTGTAGTTCCTAGTTTTTTATTAATTACTAGTTTGACATTGAAAAACATCATCAATATGTATATGTTTCCCATCCAAACTCTCTTATTTTTCTTCCTTTTGCAGGTGCTGAGGATTGAACACATGGACTCACAATCATAAGTGGGTAACCTCTCCCATCTACCATCAAGCTTCAGGTTTTTCATCCATCTCTCAGCTCATGTGATGCTCTTTGAGAAAGTGTACACATTAAGCATGTGAAGATAGACACTCTGATATCAGATGACCACAGGGTTCAGAAGACCCTCCAGAAGATTTCTAGGATCTTCTGTCCTTGAGGAATCAATTAGAAACTTCTACTTGCATAACAAGCAAGGACAGCTGATCAGGAAAAATCATACTCCCAAGGGAGGAGTTGAGCTGGAGGAAAAAGATGAGATGGGAAACCACTCTGCCATGAAGGACCCAGGCTCTTCCATCTCCAGGCCGCCCATCATGGTTTGTCTTAATGGGGCTCTTGGTGCAACTTGGATCCTCACACTTACTGGCAAGTTCTTTGCTAACTGAGCCATTTCCCCAACTCTGTGTTGTCTTTTCTATACATCCTCAAACTGCTATAGACAAAAGAGGATTGAGACATTTTCTCTCCTTGAATATGGGCAAAACTGTGTCAGTCTCAGTCTGTGGTGGGGGTCAGCAGTGGACCTGCCTGACGTCCCATTTACAGTAATGCAGAGTAGCTTCAATGACAAGTGTCCTGTGTACATCAATACATTTGTCGGTAGCTAACACTACAGCTCAGCTGCACACTTTTCAACTTAGCTCCACATGTGTTCTCCTTGTACAACCCAAGGTAAAGCAGTGGATACTGTCTGGAACATTCCAACTCCATTGCAGAGGCCCAGAACAGAATAACAATCATGGATGTGCACAATGTATCCAAGGCTTAAGCTGGTGAGCCACGCCCACCACACTTGCTTTTCAGATCACCTCACAAACTGGGTTTAATTGCCATGTCATAAAAGAAATAGGAGACACAAGATGTTGGGAAATGTTAAAATAACTTTAAACTTTACTAGATAAAAATTGCATAAGGAGAACCATAAGATAATGAATATAAAAGTTAAATACAAACTATCACATGCAAAATAGGTTATTCTATAACTGGCAGTATCAACCCTAAATACCAAATGCCCGAGTTCCACAGTGGAAATGCTAATGTAATGGGGGAAAAAAAAACTCAACTTCCATCTTAATATATACCAAAAATTTTAGAGAAAAATTTAAATTGAATAGAACTTTTAAAAAAAAATAAAGAAACAAAAATCAACAATTCATTCCAGTACTCGATGGGACCTGAGATAAAAATGGACATTTGCTATTATATTTGTTATTATAGTTACTTCACATCAACTTCCAAAACTAAGACAGGTCTGGAAAAGACTGAGTCTTTAAATGACCATAGTGCATTTCTTAATAGTCTAGAGTCATGTCATTACTTTGGTTGTAGTTCTACATAATGAACAAGTTCATTCGAGAATGATTCAGAGCAGCACTGGTCTCTGCAACTCATTTTCATTTCTTACACTATTTTCAAGCTTTAAAAAACCCAAATTATGAGTGTGCTCTGGTGAGTCCAGCAGGCCCCGGGCAGGAGCCTTCAGGTGTCTGCTTCAGGATCTGAACAGTCTGGGCCACGGCACTCGGTCTCCAGGAAGTGCAAGGGGCCTGTTGTGCACCTGGAGGCAGGCTGGGAAGACACAGCTTGCTCTGGTGGGTCAGGCCCCACAGAGCTTAGGTTCCAGTCCTGAGGCCTCTGGCGGGAGCAGTCAGATCTCCGCTTCGGGATCCCGAACAGTCTGGGCAACAATACCACATCACATCTCCAGGCCCTGCAAGAGGCCAGAGGGGCACCCGGGAGGCCAGCTGGGAGGAGTCAGTGTGCTCTGTTGAGTCGAGCAGGCCCTGGCTGGGAGCCTTCAGGTCTCTGCTTTGGGATCTGAACAGCCTGGGCCACAGCACCCTGTCTCCAGGCAGTGCAGGAGGTCAACTGTGCACCAGAGGCCAGCTGGGAAGAGGCAGCTTGCACTGGTGAGTCCAGCATTGACAACAAGACCAACTAACACCAGTGAGAACTAGATAGCAAAAGGCAAATGCAGGAACATCACTAACAGAAATCAAGGCAATATGGCAGCATCTGAACCCAATTCTTCTTTAACAGCATGTCCTGGATAGCCCATCACACCCCATCACACCAGAAAAACAAGATTTGGATTTAAAAATCACTGGTCATGATGCTGTTACAGGAACACATGAAGGACATATTTAAAGAAATTCAGGAGAATATGGATCAAAAGTTAGAAGCCCTTACAAGGGAAACACAAAAATCATTGAAAAAAATTCAGGAGAATACAAAAGCCAATAAGGAGGAAATGCAAAAATTACTTAAAGAAATACAGGAGAACTTTGGTCACCAGGCTGAGATCATAAGAGGAAACACAAAAAATCTCTTAAAGAATTACAGGAAAACAAAAGCAAGTGAAGGAGCTAAGCAAAACCATCCAGGATCTAAAATCAGAAGGAGAAACAACTAAGAAAACTCAAAGGGAGACAACTTTGGAGATAGAAAACCTTGGGAAGAAATCAGGGGACATAGATGCAAATAACAACAACAGAATACAAGAGATAGAAGAAAGAATTTCTGATGCTGAAAATGCCATGAACTCAACAGTTAAAGAAAATGCAAAATTCAAAAAGCTTGTAACCCCAAACATCCAGGAAATCCAGGACAAAATGAGAAGACCAAACCTAAGGATTATAGGCATAGATGAGAGTGAAAATTTACAACTTAAAGGGCCAGCAAATATCTTCAATAAAATTGTGGAAGAAAACTTCCTTAACCTAAAGAGAGAGATGCCCATGAACATACAAGAAGCCTATAGAACTCGAAACAGACCGGACCAGAACAGAAATACCTCCCATCACATAATAATCAAAACCCCAAATGTACTAAACAAAGAAAGAATATTAAAGGCAGTAAGAGAAAAAGGCCAAATAACATATAAAGGAAGACCTATCAGAATTACACCAGACTTCTCACCTGAGACTGTGAAAGCTAGAAGATCCTGGGCAGATCTCATGCAGACTCTAAGAGAACATAAATGCCAGCCAAAACAACTATACCCAGCAAAACTCTCAATCACCATAGATGGAGAAACTAAGATATTCCATGGCAAAACCATGTTTACTCAATATCTATCTACAAACCCAGCCCTACAAAGGATAATAGGAGGAAAACACCAATACAAGGAGGGAAGCTTCACCCTGGAAAAAGCAAGATAGTAACCTTCTTTCATCAAACCCAAGAGAAGATAACCAATCAAATTTAAAAAATAATATCAAAAATGACAGGAAGTAATTATCACTATTCCTTAATATCTCTTAACATCAATGGGCTCAATGCCCCAATAAAAAGACATAGACTAACTGACTGGATACGTAAACAGGACCCTACATTTTGCTGCATACAGGAAACACACCTCAGTGTCAAAGACAAACACTACCTTAGAGTAAAAGGCTGGAAGACAATTTAACAAGCAAATGGGCTCAGGAAACAAGCTGTAATAGTCATTCTAATATCAGATAAAATTGACTTTCAACCCAAAGTCATCAAAAGAGACTCTGAGGGATACTTCTTGTTGGTCAAAGGAAAAATACAACAAGAAGAACTCTCAATCCTTAACATCTATGCTCCAAATGCAAGGGTACCCTCATTCATAAAAGAAACTTTACTAAAGCTGAAAACACACATTGCACCTAACACAATAATTGTGGGTGACTTCAACACTGCACTTTCCTCAATGGACCAATCAGAAAACAGAAACTGAACAAGGACACAGTGAAACTAATTGAAGCTTTGGACCAATTAGATTTAACAGATTATATATATATAGAACATATTATCCTAAAGCAAAAGAATATACCTTTTTCTCAGCACCTCATGGTACCTTCTCCAAAATCAATCATATAACTGATCACAAGACAGACCTCAACAAATATAAGAAGATTGAAATAATCCCATGCCTCCTATCAGATCACTATGGAGTAAAAGTGGTCTTCAATAGCAACAAAAACAACAGAAAATCCACATACACGTGGAAACTGAACAATATTCTACTCAATGATACCTTGGTTAAGGAAGAAATAAAGAAAGAAATTAAAGACTTTTTAGAATTTAATGAAAATGAAGACACAACATACCCAAATCTATGGGACACAATGAAAGCAGTGCTAAGAGGAAAACTCATACCCCTGAGTGCCTCCAAAAAGAAAATGGAAAGAGCATACACTGACAGCTTAAGGACACACCTGAAAGCCCTGGAACAAAAAGAAGCTATTTCACCCAGGAGGAGTAGAAGGCAGGAAATCATCAAACTCAGGGCCGAAATCAATCAAGTAGAAACAAAGAGAACCATACAAAGAATCAACAAAACAAGGAGCTGGTTCTTTGAGAAAATCAACAAGATAGATAAACCCTTAGCCAGACTAACCAAAGGGCACAGAGGCAGTATACAGATTACCAAACTTAGAAATGAAAAGGGAGATATAACAGCAGAAACTGAAGAAATTCAAAAAATCATTAGATCCTACTACAAAAGCCTATACTCAACACAACTGGAGAATCTGGAGGAAATGGACAGTTTTCTAGACAGATATCAGGCACCAAAACTAAATCAGGATCAAATAGATCATCTACACAGTCCCAAAACACCTTAAGAAATAAAAAGGGTCATAGAAAGTCTCCCAACCAAAAAAAGCACGGGACCAGATGGCTTCAGTGAAGAATTCTATCAAACCTTCATAGAAGACCTAACACCAATACTCTTCAAACTATTCCACAAAATAGAAACAGAAGGAACTCTACCCAACTCATTCTATAAAGCCACAATTACGCTGATACCAAAACCACACAAAGATCCAACAAAGAAAGAGAATTTCAGGCCAATTTCCCTTATGAATATTGGTGCAAAAATACTCAATAAAATTCTTGCCAATCGAATCCAAGAACACATCAACACAATCATCCACCATGATCAAGTAGGCTTCATCCCAGGGATGCAGGGATGGTTCAATATAAGGAAATCCATCAATGCAATCCACTACATAAACAAACTCAAAGAAAAAAAACATATGATCATCTCATTAGATGCAGAAAAAGTATTTGACAAAATTCAGCATCCTTTCATGCTAAATGTCTTGGAAAGAACAGGAATTCAGGGCCCATACCTAAACATTGTTAAAGCAATATACAGCAAACTGGTAGCCAACATCAAACTAAATGGAGAGAAACTTGAAGCAATCCCACTAAAATCAGGCACTAGACAAGGCTGTCCTCTCTCTCCATATCTTTCAATATAGTACTTGAAGTTCTAGCTAGAGCAACTAGACAACATAAGGAGGTCAAAGGGATACAAATTGGAAAGGAAGAAGTCAAATTATCACTATTTGCAGATGACATGATAGTCTACTTAAGTGACCCGAAAACTTCCACCAGAGAACTCCTACAGCTGATAAACAACTTCAGCAAAGTGGCTGGTTATAAAATCAACTCAAGCAGATCAGTTGCCTTCCTATACTCAAAGGATAAGCAGGCTGAGAAAGAAGTTAGGGAAATGACACCCTTTACAATAGCCACAAACAATATAAAGTATCTTGGTGTGACTCTAACCAAACAAGTGAAAGATCTATACGACAAGAACCTCAGGTCTCTGAAGAAGGAAATCGAAAAAGACCTCAGAAAATGGAAAAATCTGCCGTGCTCGTGGATTGGCAGGATTAATATAGTTAAAATGGCCATCTTGCCAAAAGCAATCTACAGATTCAACACAATCCCCATCAAAATCCCAACTCAGTTCTTCACAGAGTTAGAAAAAGCAATTCTCAAATTCATCTGGAATAACAAAAAACCCAGGATAGCTAAAACTATTCTCAACAACAAAAGAAATTCTGGGGGAATCAGTATCCCTGACTTCAAGCAATACAACAGAGCAATAGTGTTAAAAACTGCATGGTATTGGCACAGTAACAGGCAAGTGGACCAATGGAATAGAATTGAAGACCCAGAAATGAATCCACATACCTATGGTCACTTGATCTTCGACAAAGGAGCCGAAAACATCCAGTGGAAAAAAGATAGCCTTTTCAACAAATGGTGCTGGTTCAATTGGAGGTCAGCATGCAGAAGAATGTGAATTGATCCATTCTTATCTCCATGTACTAAACTCCACTCCAAGTGGATCAAGGACCTCCACATAAAAACAGACACACTGAAACTAATAGAAAAGAAACTGGGGAAAACCCTTGAGGACATGGGCACAGGGGAAAAGTTCCTGAACAGAACATCAATAGCTTATGCTCTAAGATCAAGAATTGACAAATGGGACCTCATAAAATTACGAGGTTTCTGTAAGGCAAAGGACACTGTTAAAAGGACTAAACGGCAACCAATAAATTGGGAAAAAAATCTTCACCAACCCTATATCTGATAGAGGGATAATATCCAATATATACAAAGAACTCAAGAAGTTAGACCCCAGGGAACCAAATAACCCTATTAAAAATGGGGTACAGATCTAAAAAAAGAGCTTGCGGGGAGTGGGGACCCAGAAAAGGGGAAATCATTTGAAATGCAAATAAAAATATATCAAAAAAAGAATTTTCACCTGAAGAAATTCAGATGACCGAGAGGCACATTAAGAAGTGCTCAACATCATCAGTCATTAGGGAAATGCAAATCAAAACAACCCTGAGATTTGACCTTACACTAGTCAGAATGGCTAAGGTCAAAAACTCAGGCGACAGCAGGTGTTGGCAAGGATGTGGAGAAAGAGGAACACTCCTCCACTGCTGGTGGGATTGTAAGATGATACAACCACTCTGGAAATCAGTCTGGTGGTTCCTAGGAAAACTGGACATGACACTTCTGGAGGACCCTGCTATACCTCTCCTGGGCATATACCCAGAGGATTCCCCAGCATGCAATAAGGACCCATGCTCCACTTTGTTCATAGCAGCCTTATTTATAATAGCTAGAAGCTGTAAAGAACCCAGATGTCCCTCAATGGAGGAATGGATACAGAAAATGTGGCATATTTACACAATGGAATACTATTCAGCAATTAGAAACAATGAATTCACAAAATTTTTAGGCAAATGGTTTGATCTGGAAAATATCATCCTAAGTGAGGTAACCCAATCACAAAAGAATACACATGGAATGCAATCTCTGATAAGTGGATATTAATTAGCCCAGAAGCTCTGAATACTGAAGGCACAAATCTCATAACAAATGACTCCCATGAAGAAGTATGGAGAGGGTCCTGATCCTGGAAAGGATTGATCTAGCATTGGAGGGGAATATAAGGACAGAGAAAAAGGAGGGAGGTGATTGGAGAATGGATGGAGAGAAGAAGGTTTATGGGACATATGGGGAGGGGAGATCTGGAAAAGGGGAAATCATTTGGAATGTAAACAAAGAATATAGAAAATAAAAATATTTAAAAAACCCAAATCACTAAAAAATAAAATAAAAAAGCAACCCTTGCTACTATCCCCAACTTCAATTTAACAACATAAAATTCCAGCATTAGAGATGCTAGTGCACAGCTTCTGCCTCTTCCTGCTAATGTCCCTCCTGTTCTTCAGCAGGAATGTCACTGGGAAGGGCATTCCTTTCAGGAAATCAACAGTTCAAACCAGGTCTAGAGGACTGGAAAGTGAAAATGGACAAAGGGTCCAGCTCAATATTCTTTGGTGTCTTCTTCTCATTTGGTAAATATTGTAAGATGGTCTCACATACAGTCTTCCCTGCCTGTCCCATTGAATCAAGGTATACAATATATCATTTTCTTAAATCGATGACCACCAGGCTCCAATGTAACTTCTGGTGAATCAGCACCAAGATAAGTTCTTTTTCAAAGATATTGATTATGAGAGTCCATCTTTCACAGAACTGAACCACTCACTATGCTTTAGCTTGGAGTAAAAGAATGTGCTAAACACATGGAGAGCTGGGTAGCCTTGGTTTTCATTTCTCTCAACCAGAAGGTTCAATGTAGAAGTTGATGACCTCATCATTGAGGCACTGACCATTCTCCAGGGTCTGGACATCTCCTCAGGTGACTTGCAGTTTGAATCTGCTACTTAGGATTTCCTCTAGAGGTCCTGCATGCAGTGCATTCTTAATTTCCTTCTCCATGTCCGCTGTGATATCAAAGATTTGATCCACTTCTCTGCCCTTTTCTTGGTTTGTGAGAGTGGTTTTCTCTGCCTCAAGTACTGCCATCTTGTTGGGGAGTAAGCTTTCTCTATCGCCACTATCCAAGCTGATTTGACCTAGTGTTCCCTGCAAGTCTGACTCCAAGCTGTTCCCCCTTCTTCCTTAAAGGTTTACACAACCTTTCTTCTCTGTAACAGATTTCTCCTATGAAAAATATTTCTCTCTCTTGTTTTAGAGTCTTCTATGGCAACAAGAGTAGATTGTTCTCAATCTCTCTGAGTTGTTTCTGATCCATGACTGTTCCCTGTCACGCCACCTTTGATTTTTGAGGTGTTGATAAAAATTGGATGAGGCCTGTGTTGGTCAGACCTCAAATGATGTTCACATTGAAGATGTGGAAGAAACTGTCCTTACGTTTCCTTTTGGGGCCTTTGTTCCTTTTCCTCCATGACTGAATAGAGCTGCTTGAGACCTTTACAACCATCAGAAGGTTTCCTCTCAGTTTCAGCCTGCTCTGGAGGACCTTTAGTATACTCTAGGGGTTTTAGTTGTCTTGAACTCTCTTCCTGGGGTTTTTGTACCTGACCCTTGCCAAGCTGTTCTCTCTGAAGCTCTAGGGCTTGATGCTCCTGAGAAGTCTTCAGAGCTTTGCCAAGCTCTTTAAGACCATCTCTGTTCCATCCTGGCACTTGCTTTATGGACCTTGTCCAACAGCTTCAGACTCTGTCTTGTCCCCATTTCATCATGGTATTTCCGTTTTCTCCCTTTTCCTGAAACTTCAGGCTTCATGTCCACCCCAGGCTGTTTAGGTTGCCACATGGAGAACTGCTTCGACTGCTTTGTTGAGGGTGCTGGCTCTAGTATAGTGCTGCCTTTCTAATGTCCAAGAGAAAGCAATCATAGACCTGGCTCCAGGTGGATACTCCTGGGTTGTTTGCCTGGTGTCTGAAGAATCACTTCTTCCAGTAGTTGGTTGGTCCAAGGTCAGAAACCTGTTAGGTTCAGAATAGCTGTTCTTTATAAACAGAGTTGACTTTATAAAGTGAAGGTCAGTCAAAAATGGAGATAATTGAGCTGGTAATATTGGAAAATGATTGGTGAATAGTCAGATGTTGGCACTTCATCAGGGGTCCACTTTGGGAAACTCTGAGGAGTTCTAAGAATATTTCCACAGAACTATCCTTCTAGGGTACTGGTACCAGCTAAATACCCAAAACTTTGAAAATGGACTAATGGTCCTAGTTAATCACTAGTAAGACACCAGGCCTGAACTTAGGTGCTAACGCATTGGAGGAAACCTCACGAATGATGTCTAACTCAGGGGGGTTGCCCTTAGCCACAGCTTTCAAGGTTCCATAGCTGGTCTTGATGTCACTTGAAAGAACCCAAAATCAACATTTTGGAGGGGGGATGCCCTCTCCAAACCCAACCTGGGTCTAGGATTGCAGAGCCCCCTTGGCATGAGTGGGAAGTTTGAATGAATTATTACAAATCTAAATTCCCTTTGTCAGAGCACAGGGTTACCTAAATCATCTCAGCACAGTTCATCTGGTCCTGACCAGTACATTTGTCTTTTAGGAAACTGTCCCACTCATGGTCAATTATACAAATATAAGTATCCTACAAAATATAAGTGACCTTCAACATATTTACTTACACACAATATGCTTGCTACTAACAAAGACTGTTTTACAGTAGATAGTGTTGTGTGATAAAATGTTCTCCCCTGGATAAGGAACATAGGATAGAACAAAGTGCCTATACCCCCAAAGTCCTACTTGGTGAACCAGTAAGGTTTATTGGATTTACTTATAGGAATATGGATGAGGGGTTACTTACAGGAGCAGAAATGACTCAAAGACAGCTGCATCACCGGAGCTCACACAGCATGGGTGACAGCTCAAAATGTTCGGAACCTGGAGAAACCACACAGCCTGTAGATGTCTCAACAGGTTGGAGAATGTCCTTTCCAGGTGCCTCAGTTGGTCTAAACTCCTTCCAGACAGCGGCTATGAGGTTGGCTCTTTTGAGAGTCTTCTTCTCAGCTTCCTTTCATCTGAGAGGGACTGTCAGCTTTTATTGCTCTTTGTCAGGGAAGGAGCCTAGTGAATCTCATCAGTTTCAGGGACCATTTTGGGATCTTTTGAGTTGTCTTCCTGCCTGAGGAGCTTCCCTTCAGAGTGAATGAAGGATGATATGGTTCAGTGTTTCAATATTGGAAGAAAGTTGCCAAACTTGTACCAATTCACCAAGAATCAAAACATTGCCCCAAGAGAATAAATAAAATCTCACCATTGTCAATAGGATACATTGACAAAGATACATCACTATTTTGGTTGCAATCCTAGCAATAACACAAGCCCTGAAATTCTCCCTAGAAAACAGTAGGAAGAATTCAGTTGTAGCTGTAGTTACAGAGGTGTGTGTTTTCAGTGGGTCCTGGGATCTGAATTCCAGCCACCATGATTAAACAGCAAGCACTTTAACCACTGATCCATCTCCTGCCCCTTGAGAAGCTCTTAAACCTACACTCAAAGGTATGCAGATATTTTTATAAAAATGTGAGACAAGAGTTGAGATACATATCCTTTGTTTTTTCCAAAGAAAATATTATCAAGCTGTACAAGTATATTTATACCAATGTTTTATTATAAGGAAAATATGTCATTTTTTGTAAAAGGTTTGAATTTCTGGTGATTACCATTTCCCCAGGTGTCCTTTTGTTTGTACTAGCCTTCTTTCTCTTCTTTCTAATTCACCTTGGAGTGATCTGTTCCCATGGGAAGAAAAAAAATTGAAATTAGAACATTGGTTGTACATTACTGAATAACCTAACATTATGTTAAGAGGAGGAATTTATTGTGCTAGGCTTGTAAAAGCAAAAATTGTTTTTGGCTTGAATAATGCACGAGGAAATTACTGTATCCTTAATGTACCCTTTCAGGTAGCCTGAGATGTACCACTTTCTGGTACAGTTGAGCTACTCTTAAAAATATTGCTGAATGTTGTAAAATATTTCATTGCGTCACTAGTCCTACAAAGTGATGGGTCAGAGGATTAAACAGGCTAACTGTTAAGTTCTGCTTTTGTACAAAATACCTCCTTGCTTCCATGGCCAAGGCACCTGCTGGACATGTCACAGAATCAAGCCTTGCCTGTACCTGGACAGGGTATAAGTTATTTCAGTTTCCCAAAAATGTAACTTTTAGGTTTTTCATATGTAATCCTTCAGCTAGCAATAGATCTGGCCTTATCTAGAGAATTCTCCCTTGGTTGGTCCTGGTCAGTCTTCTTTTAATAAACATGCCTCTTATTTACCGAAAGCAAAACTTGAGTCAGACTGGTGACTCTCTGAAGTACCCCGACCCATGGCAGCTTCTCAGTGCCTTCTCTCTCATGGTTCAGGCCTGCAGAACAATGTTTTCAGTTCTTAGACTTATGTTCCTTTGATGGCTGTTCTGGCTGGCACCTCTCCAAGGCTGCTTAGCCTCCCAGAAGGCACAGTCCTCAACTCTTCTTCCTGATGGTGAAAGGGATCTTCTGGCTATTTCTCTACCTACTGTAGGTTTTATTAGGTAAATAAATATCTCCTGTAATCTTACTTAGAAAGATATGTATGGCAAAAACTTCAAGTCTCTAAATAAGGACGTATCTTAGAACGATATGTATGACAAAAACTTCAAGTCCTCTTGAAGAGGACTTCAGAAGATGGAAAGATCTCCCACGTTTGTGGATTAGAAGGATTCATACAGTAAAAATGGCCATCTTGCTGAAAACATTCTACAGATACAGTGCAATCCTCATCACAATTCCAACTTAATTATTCATAGAGTTAAAAAAGCAATTCTCACATTCATTTGGAATAACAAAAACCCAAGATAGAGAATACTATTCACAACAATAAAAGAACCTCTGGGTGTGAATAACCAACCCTGACATCAAGTTGTACTACAGAGCAGATAAAAACTGCATGGTATTGGTAAAGTGGCAGGCAGGCAGATCAATGGAATAGAAGTAAAGATCCAGACACGAATCCATACACCTATGCTCACTTGATCTTTGACAAAGGAGCTCATCCTATTGAAAAAGATAGCATTTCCAACAAATGGTGCTCGTTCAACTGGCAGTCAACATGTAGAAGAATGCAAATTGATCCATTCCTATCTCCCTATACAAAGCTCAAGTCCAAGTGAATCAAGCACCTCCACATAAAACCAGACACACTGAATCTAAAAGAAGAGAAAATGGGGGAAACTTTTGAACACATGGGCACAGGGGAAAAGTTCCTGAATCGAACACCAATGGCTTATGCTCTAAGATCAAGAATCGACAAATGAGATCTCATAAAATTGCAAAGCTTCTGTAAGGCAAAGGACACTGTCAATAGGGCAAAAGGGCAACCAAAAGGTTAGGAAAAGATCTTTACCAATCTCACATCCAAAAGAGTGCTAATATCCAAATATAAAAAGAACTCAAGAAGACTCCAGATAACCAAATAACCCTATTTTTAAAAAAATGGGGAACAGAGCTAAACAGTATTCTGAACTGAGGAAATGCAAATGGCCGAGAAGTACCTAAAGAAATGTTCAACATCTTTAGTCACCAGGGAAATGCAAATCATAACAACACTGATATTCCAACTTACACCATTCAGAATAGCCTAGATCAAAAACTCAGGCAATAGCAGATGTTGGTGATGATGTGGAGAAAGAGGAATACTCCTCAATTGCTGGTGGTATTACAAGCTGGTACAACCCCTCTGGTGGTTCCTCAGAAAACTGGACATAGCACTACCTCAGGACCCAGCTATACTACTTCTGGGCATATACTCAGAAGATGCTCCAACATGTAATAAGGACACATGCTCCACTATGTTCATAGCAGCTTTAATTATAATAGCCAGAAGATGCAAAGAACCCATATGTCCCTCAACAGAGGAACGGATACAGAAAATGTGGTACATTTACACAATGGAGTACTACTCAGTTATTAAAAACAATGAATTCATCAAATTCACAGGCAAATGCATGGAAGTTGAAAATATCATCCTGAGTGAGGTAACTCAGTCACAAAAGAATTCACATGGTATGTACTCACTTATAAGTGGATATTAGCACAAAAGTTCAGAATACCTAAGATTCAATTCACAGACCATATGAAACCTAAGAAGAAGGAAGACCAAAATGTAGATGCTTTAGTGCTTCTTAAAAGGGTGAACAAAATTCTCAGAGGAGGAAATATAGAGACAATGTGTGGAGTAGAGACTGAAGGAAAGGCCATCCAGAGACTGACATACCTGGGGATCCATCCCATATACAGCCGCCAAACATGATCACTTTTGTGGATGAGAGGAAGTACTTGCTGATGCAAGCCTGATTGATATGGCTGTCTCCTGAGAGGCTTTACCAGAGTCTGACAAATACAGAGGCAGATGCTTGCAGCCAAGCATTGGACTGAGCGCAGGGGTCCTCAATGGAGCAGCTGGAGAAGGGACTGAAGGAGCTGAGGACATTTGCAGATCCATGGAAGGAGTAACAGTGTCAACAGACCAGACCTCCTAGAGGTCCTGGGGACTGGACTACCAAGCAAAGAATACACATGGAGGGAACCATGGTGCTGGTCACATATGTGTGAGAGGATGGCCTTGTTGCACATCAGTGGTAGGAGAAGTCCTTGGGCCTGAGGGTGTTCGATGACCCAGGGTAGGGGAATTCCAGGGTGGGAAGGCAGGAGTTGGTGGGTGGTGGGGGTGTACTCTCATAGAAGTAGGGGGAGGAGAATATGAGAGGGGGTTTTTGAAGGGGATACGTGGAAAGGGGAAATCATTTGAAATGTAAATAAAAATATCCAATAAAAAAGCAAAAAAGAAAGAACAAAAGAAGGAAATATCTCTTCAACTCCTTCCCCATCCCTTCCTCTCTCTCTTTCTCTGCTCAAGTGTTCTACTAGAGCTATACCCCCAGTCCTCATTTTCCTTTTAAAAATTTGAGACAAGGTCTCACAAAGTTAGTGAGGTCGACCTTGAACTTGTGATCTTCCTGCCTCAATCTCCAGAGTAGCTAGAATTACAGACTTTAGCCACTTGCCTAGCTAGCATCAGTTCTCATTTTTAAATAGGGCTGTCTTTTTGTTGAGTTTAGAGTTATTCATATATTTGAGGCAGACTGTAAGAGACAGAGTTTGCAAACTGTTTTCCTAATCTGCATTGTCTTTACAAAAGAAAACTCTTTGAAGATTTAATGTGTCTGAATGTTTTGCTAAAATCTATCTCCCAAGTGCTGGGATTACAAATATGTGCCACTGTGCTAGGCTAACATTTAAGTTCTTAAGGAACCTAATTCAATCTATAACACTCTGCTCTCCAGACTTCTACATTTTCATATATATATATATATATATACAACCCTCAAATTCTTATTCTGTCAATGTCAAACTGTAAATCCAAAGACTTATCAAAATATAGGTAGAAGGTATGAAGTCAAAATCCTGTAATTCCAGCATGTGGGAATCTTGGGTCAGGAGAATTGCTTGTGCCTTGGACTTAGAGACAGGTACAGGCAATATACTGAGATCCCCACCTCCCCAGTTTTAGAAGTAACAGAATGTAAACCTATGCAAAACTTCCAAATAAAACATAAAGGAAAAAACAAAAAGATTAAATGTCCCTAATCTTGAAAATCTGAAATTCTCCTGAACTTCTTGAATGATGATATATGGCAACTGAAAACTTTCATAGGCATGAGCCTCTTTTCATAAATTAAAAATACTTTAATTACCTTCAGACTATTGATTTCCCTATGCAATAAACGTTTCTTCTAGGAAAAAAATGTCCTTTAAGATATACTTACAAGTTACAGTTCTATTAGTCTCTAAGGCACACATGATAAATGTCTTGAACAATAATCCAGGGGCTGGAGAGATGACTCAAGAGCACTGGCTGTTCTTCCAGAGGACCCGGGTTCAATTCCCAGCACCCACAGGGCTGCTCATGACTGTAGCTCCTGTTCCAAGGGTTCCTACACACATATATAAGTCAAAACACCCATATCCATAAAATTAAAATAAAAAAAAATGAGTTTTCGTGGTAAGTTACCAGGACGCCCAAGAAATGAAGTCTTTCAGGAAGCCCTCCTGGCAGGCAGCTAGGCACCTTGTTTGGCTGCTCATCCTCTAAGGACTAAGTAGTCCTGTTGTAGTGCTGAAGGGGGTGGAGTCCACAGCAGGTCCAAGTGCATGCTGGGAAGGAAGTGAGGAGAGAACCTGGCCAGGATGAAAAAAATGGGTGAATGAATTAAAAGATGATACAGAGGTAGTAAAAAGTTAGGATTCATGACGGAGCCTAAAATTATAACGGTAGGAGGCAAATCTAAGTAAAATGATGAGTCTTAGCTTTTGTCACTCAAAGGCATTTTAAGTTACCTTAATAAAGCCTTGGAGGTGGGGACTAAATATAATTGACAACGCTCATAGTTTTGGGGAGTTGTCTCCATCCTTGAATGAATGGCTGGTGTTCTACTCTTTGCATGGTTCTGACAAAAGAAACCTACTGAGATTTAGCGCAAAACTGGGTTGCCTAAAAGAAGACAGCTGCAGCCCTGTGCCTTGGTGCTTGGTGCATTTGCATGTTGCTGCACTGCCTGTGGACATTAGCTCCCGCCCATGCCTCAGCCTCCGGGCACAATCTCTACATAAAAGTGATGCCCCATGTGCCCCGAGGACAACTCGGTGGCCAGGAGCACGACCAACGTGCCCTGGACAAACGGTGCCTAAGGCCAATTTACCGAACAATCCCAGATGGATCCTTCAGAAGAAGCATAGAGGGGCGACTCTAATGTCTGGAAAACGAGTTCTTTTCAGTGTTGTCTCTCAGTGCTTTCCCGAAGCTGATGGAGACTGCCCCGTGGACAACTCGGTGGCCCAGAGCACTAACTTCTTAGGCCACAGGCCAATGTACCCTGGACAAACAATGCCGAATGCCACTTTAGTGGACAATCCCAGATCCTTCAAGAGGAGATGCATAGAGGGTCGACTCTAATGTCTGGGAAAGGGATTCCTCTCAGTGTGTCTCTCAGTGCTTTTCCGAAGCTGATGGAGACTTCTCCTCAGGTCCTCCTGCACCTACAACCTCTCCAGGGCCGCCCTGGGCTTCTCTTCCCTGGACTACGGGCTCCGTGTGTGAGGGAGGGGCCGCGTTAAGAATGGACGCTCCGAAATGCGACTCTGCTTCTGGCCGGGTTATCACCGCTGCCCGGAGCAGCTGGTTTCCCAGCCCTGCCCTGTGAAGGTCACAACTGGTCACCTGCAACTGCAGGACTTCTGGAAGGACCGGGAGCACGCCAGGAGAGAAGCTTGGCTGTGGGGCGGGGCCTCTGTGTGAAGCCACTGGCTGAGGGCGGAGCTTAAGGGTACAGAAGGTGGAGCCCGGAAGTGGAGAAATCCACAGAGGGCGGAGCTTGGCGTGCAAGAGGCAGAGGCCGGTAGAGAAGCAACAGACATGAGGGCGGATCTTAGAGGAGATGAAGGCGGAGCACATGTCTGTAGTAATTAGGCTGAGGGCGGAGCTTAGGACCTCAGAAACCTGAGTCTGGTTGTAGAGAAATTAGGTTGAGGGCGGGACTTAGCGCACCAGAGGCGGAGTCGGAATGTCGAGCAAAAGTGCGAGGGCGGAACTTAGGAGCGGAGAAGGCGGAGCCCGGGCGTGGATCAAAAGTGCAAGGGCGAGGCTGTTGCTCTGGGCGGCGCTACAACCTGAAGGACAAACTTTAAAAAAACGCTTGAGAGGCAGGTCCCTGTTGTTCAATGTTCAGCTTGGAGCAGGGCTCAGACCTGTCAGATTCCTGCTCTCCGCCTGCGGCCAGTGCAGAAGCTTTTATATTTTTAGCAGGCTGGTCTCTCTTGGACATGGCTGCGGAGGGCAGAGCTGTAGGTGCTGCTTCCCAACTCCTCCTGGCAGGCGCTGACCAGAGGGAAGGATACCTCCCTAACCCCACCACATTCCCACCCACGCAGCCGAGCTCCGGAAAGTCGCGGGGGAGCAGAGGGTAAAAGTTGACGACCCCCAGTGGGGTTTGGAAGGTGTGGGTCCTAGTGTGGGAGGCGGGTGGAGAGTTGGCTCCGTGGTTAAGAGCTCCGGTGCTTGCACAGGACCTGGGTTCTATTCTCAGCACCCACGTGGATTCTCACCTAGGGTGGGAGGGAATGGAAGGATTGATGGGATGTTGCAGTGAGGTAGTGGAAAAGCAGAGAGATATGGGGACCCTGACGTTTGTGGTGAAGGTAGGATGGTTCTGATGGGAAATGTTGACGGTGATCTTTATGGGTACAAGACACGAATACGTCGATGAGTTATGAAATCCCTTAAAGTTTCAAATATTGGTGTTAAACTCAACTGTAAATAGAGTGGGCTTTTGAATTCAGTCAGGAACTCCCAGTAGAGGGCGCTCCGTGCCCTAGCTATGTGAAAGTGAGTCTCATACAGTTAGATTTCTTTGGCAGCTGTTTTTACTTTGAAAATTACCAGTTAGAGGCAGCCTATCATAATCATGTTCTGCTTTTGTTATTCAAAAAAGAGAGAAAGATGTATCCAAGTAAACATTACTAAAAATTTTGGTCTAAGTAAGAAAATGATATTGTTTTTTTATCTACAGGAGAATGAGTGGTTATTCCGTTATCCCATGTAGATATCATTTATAAATACTTACTAATTCTTATTTATATTTAGTTACAGGCTGTCCTTATATTCAAGGAATAAAATAACAATAATAATCAGTATAGTAAAATATTAATCTGCTATCAATATAAGGAGCATACTAAATGTCTTCAGTGTAAAGACATGTGAAAACTTGTGAAAAGAAAACATCATTCTTGGTAGAATGATGAGAATTTCAGGGAAAAAATCCCAATTTTTATCTAGTTTTTATTTCACATTTCATGAAACACATAAACAGAAATATGAATTATAATATAAAAAGATGTATGAAGAAATAACTTGTTTTATGTGTCACAAACTGACAGTATATTTTCAGAATACACTGAGATGTATATTCATATCTTTTCATAATTCATTAAACAAAAGTTGTGTGATGGACAATTTAAAGAAGAGAGTCAGGCAGATATAAAAATACAAAAATGTCAAAGAGGAACCTTGTATTTCAACAAGGGACATACTGAAACATTTTATTTTTTAACTATAAAAGCACTAGAATGACTTTTATTTCGACAGCCAAAGGTTCTGGTAGCATGGGCAAGTTCCATGGGATTAGAGAGAAGAAAACCTATTTGTTTGTCTCTAGAATAAATAGTACTTTGGATCACTGGTGTTTTGCAATCACTGATCACATAAGCCTGAGTAGCTGAAGGTCCAAAGGACCGAGCACTCGCTAGTGAAATTTCAAGTCGGATTGACTAAGTCACTTGTCCTCCAACAATGATGATTAACATTTGAGATGCAGAGAGGTGGCTGAACAAAAGCCTCTGAGTCAGGACCCTGGGAAATGCTCACGATAATAAGTGAATCCTGTAATTGTGACCAACTTAATTATAGCATACAAATACATTGTATTCTAGAACAAGGTATGTATGTGTACCTAAACTTTTTGAAACATCAGACAGAATTAGTTAAAGAATCTGACAGGCATATTGGGCACATTTTATCAAATCTGCCACAATATCCCCCTTCCTTAGACATATGCACTAAAATAAAGAACTTTGAATAAAAAAAATCATGTTCTGCTTTGAAGTATGTGTTTTATATTCCACTAGAATTGACGCTTTGTTTTTATCTTTTCATTTTCATGATTGTAAGGGTTTTTTTGTTACTAGTTTTGCAGGTTGGCAGAGTGCTTGCTCCCCATACATGTGAGGTCCTGGATTCAGTCCCAGCACTGAAGAAAAACAGATGTACTTGAAAACATGGTTTTGAAACACGATACTGTTTATCTATGTGTGTTTAAATATATGCTATATAAAATAACTGATACAGAAGTATTACTTCACAGAAACAGTAAGTTGATTATATATATATATATATACATATATATATATATACATATATGTATATATGTGTGTGTGTGTGTGTGTGTGTGTGTGTGTGTATTACCTTGATAAAACTCTCTGACCAAAATCAGGCTAGGGAAGAAAGGGTGTTTTGCCCTGTATGTATAGGTGACATCCGTCTTTGAATGAAGCCAGGGCAGGAAGGAAGCTGGAGGGAAGAACCGTGCAGGAATGATGTTCCAGCTGTGCTCAACTAGCTTCCCTTACAGACCAGGACCACCTGCCCAGGGAATGGCGCCACCCACAGTGCGCTGAGCTCTCCAGTATAAACTAAGATAATGGAGACAGTCTCTTATGTACATGCCCACAGACCAACTTTATGCATCTAAGTACTCAGTAGAGACCTTTTTTTTTTGTTTGTTTGTTTGTTTTGTTTTGTTTTGAGGTTTTCTGGGCAGTGTCAAGGCCACAGTTAATAATAACTAGAATAATAATTCCTTTTTTTTCATTGTCTCAAATGTGGGAATTTCAGGCCTGACCGGTCCATTAAGAATCTTGCATCACTGCACATGATAGAGTTCACCTTTAATCCTAGCACACATGAAGCAGAGGGAAAGGGATTTTTGTGGGTTTGAGACCAGCCTGGTCTACATAGCAAGTTTCAGTACAGCCAGGAGTAGAGAGACTCTGTCTCAAAGAAAGAAAGAGAGAAAGGAAGGAAGGAAGGGAGGAAGGAAGGAAGGAAGGAAGGAAGGAAGGAAGGAAGGAAGGAAGGAAGGAAGGAAGGAAGGAAGGAAGGAAGAGTGGTTTGGAAGAAAATGCCCCCAAAGGCTCACAGAAAATATCACTATTAGGAAGTGTGGTCTTGTTGGAGGAAATGTGACACTGGGGACAGGCTCTGAGATGTAAGATGCTCAAGCCAGGCCCAGTGAGGCACTCATTTCCTCCTGTCTGCTGATCCAGATGTAGAACTCTTGGCTTCTTCCCCAGCACCATGTCTGTCTGCGTACCACCATGATCCTCCCATGATGAAATGAACTAAACCTCTGAACTGTAAGACATCCCCAATTAAATGCTTTCCTTTATTAGAGTTGCCATGGTCATGGTGTCTGTTCACAATAAAAGTAAGCCTAAGACAGAAGAATAGAAAGAAGGAAGGATGGAAGTAAGGAAGAAAATAAGGAAGAAAGGAAGGAAATTACATGACTAAAGCATTTCAGTAGCAATTTGAATCTAAAACTAGTAGTCATTTGCAGAAAAATTTTGTATAATATTTTAGTATCTAACATTAAGATTTTATTTTTAATTCACTTGGCAATGTCTTGTATTTTGAAATATTTTAGGAATATATTTTAATTTGAAATAAACCATTTCAGTTATCACTCAAGTAAATATCAGAGCATTTTATGTTGTGCCGGATTGCATGTGTCTTTAGTCCCATCATTCAAGAGGAGAATCAGGCACAGAGATCTCTGTGAATTCTGAGCTACATAGCAAGTGTCAGGCCAGCCAGGGCTGAAGAGTGAGACCTTATCTCCGAAAAACAAAGCAAACACATTTCATGATATAACACTTGTCTTTCTTTATGGGAAGTGTAGTTATTGGGTTTTTTTCCTGTTTTACTGAGAAAAGTAGATTTTCAACCAATAAATTAATTTTAAGCCAAGTTTTATTTTAAAAAGCCAACACTATGGTATAGTCCTGCAATGTTAGCCCCTTGGAAGCAGAAGCAGGAAGATCACAGCAAGTTCAAAGCCAATCCCAGAAAGTCTCACATCAGCCAGAGTTACATAGAAACAAACAGGAGTCTCTAGTGTTATAAAAACCGGATGTTTTTCTATGGCTTTAGAACCATCAAGGTGAATAAAATGTAATTAGAATGTTTAGAGTCTCCAGTAGCCCACTTACTCTAGATACATAACTTTGTAAACAAATTACTAACACAGTCTCAGTGGACTTGCAAAATTGCTTGGAGGCTCCTAGGGTAAGAGCTGCTGGCTGCTCCACCAGACAGTGAAATCACACAAGACTAATTGGATAGAGACAGGGTTTCCTGGCCACTCCAGACCAGAGAAAATGGTGCGCTCTGAGCACCTTAGGAGCAAACTGATGGGGGAGCCGAGACTTCAGAGCATGTGGTGGATGTGAGTGCTGGGAATTGAGCCCAGGTTCAACAGGAAGTAGGTGAGCATTGCTGTTTTCCTTGAGGATAAGGATGCATGGATGCATGCCTGTTGGTGCAGTAACCAAGCTGAAGGCTTTCCTTTTCTTACTGAAGGCTGGAATTCTGTTTCATCTCCTTTTATCAACTGATAATCACTTATGAGCCTACACAGCTTTGATATAAGGTCAGTCTTCTGTTTACCTTAATTCCTTTATTAAAATTGTACATTTCTCTCTAGAAAGGGCTCAGCTGTTAAGAGCACTGACTGCTCTTCCCAAGGTCCAAAGTTCAATTCCCAGCAACCACATGGTGGCTCACAACCATCGGTGATGGAGTCTGATGCCATTTTCTGCTGTGTCTGAAGACAGCTCTAGTGTATTCATATATATTAAATAAATAATTCTTTTTTAAAAAACACACATTTCAAGTTTGGAGAGATGACTCATGGATTAAGAACTTTGGCTTTTCTTCCAGAGGTCCCTTTTTCATTTCCCTGCACTCACATAGCTGCACATAAATGTCTGTAACTTCAATTCCAATAGATCCAACATCCTCACACAGACAAAACATCTTTGCATAGGAAATAAAAATAAGCAAGTTTAAAAAGAAAAAAATTCAACCAAGCCATTATGTTGCACACGTTTAATCTCAGCACTCACAAGACAGAGCCTCACAGATCTCTGAGTTACAGGCTAGCCTGGTCTATATAAGTGAGTTCTAGGACTACTACATAAAGGAACCCTGTTTCCAAAACAAAAATCCTCAAAAATACGCATTTCAGAGCAAACAGCAAGCTATGTGTATCCTTTGTAGATGGCTATCTTCATTGTTAAGTTTTAGTTCCTGTACTTTCAGAGATGATTCAAAGTAAGGACATTGGGTGAAGAGCGATAAAAGACAAAGGTTTGCACTCCAGAGTTGGATCAGGTTTCTTTTTGATAGTTGGGGAGGTGTTTCAAGCCAGGGCTTCTCCATGTAAACTTTGCTGTCCTGGAACTTGCTCTGTAGACCAGGCTGGCCTTGAGTAAGGGATTCCTGCCTGCCTCTGTCTCCCAAGTATTGGGATTAAAGGTATGCACCTCCCCTGCTGGCTATTTCAGGGTTCTTGAATGAGTTGTATCTTGGGATTTTTGGTAGCTCACTTTATGGGAAAACATAAATAGGGTAAATTGTGCTTTGAAGCGAAGGAAAGAAGGAAAACCCAGGAATGGGATTGGGGTTTTCAAAATAGGGTTTAGTTTCCTTTCCTACAGTGATGGTGACAGGATGCTGATGTGCCATGGTGCATGATGGGAAGTGCAAACTGTAAAGGCAAAGGTTATGCACAGAGAATTGTAATAAAGCAGAGAAGTGTTGGCAATCACCTTGGTCAGCCTCGCTGGTCCCAGCAGGTCTGAGGGGTCTAACTGTGATATGCTAAGGACACTGCCTCTGATATAACCATGATAGGCTCACTACAGCTGCCTCTGGTCTAAGTGTGATATACTCACTACAGCAGCCTCTGTTCTGTCATATGCTAACTACACCAGCCTCAGTTCACCACGCAGTTCACTTCTCATTTTAACCAGCACCTATCTATCTCATTCTGTCAGTTTGGCATTTTGATTTGAAAGACCCTACAGTAATGTTGCTCCAAATGTCAGACGGCGACATGAGGTCTCACTGAGTATGCAGATTCCATGGAGAACAAGGAATGTCTGGTGCCAGCGAGTATCGGGTTCAGACTATTGCTGCTTGAGAGTTAGGACCTGGGAACCTTGAACCCAGTTGTGACTTTGATGCAGAGTGGAAAAAGAATTTTCAAAGCAGGCAGGTTTTAAACCAGGACGAACCTCAAGGAAAGCTGCTGCAAGATGTCATTGACAGGGTCTTCAGATTTCCTAGTGTGCGAGCTTTGGTAAACAGAGCATTTAAGGTACACTGTGTAAGCAAATCTGCTGCAGACCTTGCTTCATTCCCAAGGAGCCCAGACAGTGTGACTGGCATGTCCTCAGTGGAGGGTTGCAGAGAGTATTGATCTGTATATGCAAGAAGATCGTACTCACTTCCCTGTATTTGAAAGAATATTTGTGTCCTATTCAGGAAACAGAGGCTGTATTTTGGCAAAGCTGTTTGACCAAGCCCAAGATAGATAATAGTCATTTGCAGAGTTGTTTGTGTAATATTTGTTCCTCATTGCAAAGGAATAGCTATCTACAGTAGAACATTTTAATTACATATAGTGAATCTGTACAAAAATGTCCAGCTAGGAGTGAATACTGCCGAGCCATCATCTCTTCTAAGCCTCTTTCATATTTTTAAATTCATATGTGTTTTTAATGTTTCTGACTGTTTATGTGCACAGAGTACAGAGGAGCACATCCAGTTCTCTTGGGCTAGAGTTAAGACAGTTGTGAGTCACCACGTAGGTGCTGGGAACTGAACCTGGATCCTCTGGAAGGGCAGCAAACACCCTTAACTGCTAGGCCATCTCTGCAGCCTACTTGCCTTTTTTGCTATGTTTTCTTGTTTTGTCCTGGGTGCTGGGATCAGAGGCAGAGGCCACCATGTCCTGCTTTAAAATATTCTCTTTTACGAGACATGTAATTGTTCCCCTTTTGAGCTTTCATCTTGCCTTTTGTTTCCAAAGATGTATTTACTTTTATTTCACATGTGTGGGATTGAGTGGATGTTTGTATGCCTTGTGCACTGAACCTGGAGGTCGCTGACTAATAGGTTGGCTGACCACAGCTCTGCCTCCCAGTCCTGGGGCTGCAGGCATTGCTGCCATGCCTGGCTTCTTATACAAATTCAAGTCCTCATGCTTATATAGCAAGCACTTTATCCACTGTTATCCGATAGTGTGCTGGTTTTCAGGCCCAGTTATGATCAATGACCAGATCATTACTTGGCCTCAACAAAATGCGTGATGGAATATTCCAAAAGGATCTGGGTCTGATTTCATTGCAGAGACTCCAATCTTCTTGGAGCATGGAAATCATAACTGTAACACCATGTCTACACTTGCAGGCCCACTTTGCTCCTCCAAAGACTACATTGCCTTTACTGAAGGCCAGCTGCATCTGATGACATACCACGTGAACATGAGGAGGCATTCTGTGAAAGAACAGAGCCATCTGCAATTCAACTGCTGTTTGAAACTTCATCTTCTTACTGAATTCAGCTGTCTGTTCCATGCTCCCTGTGGAGTGGAGCATCTACAAACATTTTCACTCTACAGCTTGTGACCCACCACAGGTCCCCATCCATGGGATTCTTAAGCTGCCAGGCCTCAGTGCTGTTTTCCACAGACTGTGCTATTAATAGCATTGCAGACTTTGGTCTCAATGGAGAGGCTCTCGAAAACTTATCCTGGGAATAGAGATGTCAGCAAGTTTCTAGGTGTTTCTTAGTTATTGGAATACCCTGACAGCTTTTTGGCTGTCAGGTCCTTCCGTCCAAAAATCCAGATGTTTTTTCCTGAGCCATTTTGCATTGGGAATAGCCAGAATCTTAAATATTAGACACCTCTAGTACTCTAATGAGTGTTAATGGCATTGACAACACAGGGTATAAGAAATAACCTCAATTTAAATTATTTTGTGCTATCAGAATGTAGTTGTACCATTTATGCTTTCTGTAAAAATATCCTTCACGCCTTCCAGCTCCTGGCACTAACTTCAGATCTGTGGGCTCATAGCAGAATGATTGCTCATGAATATGCTCAGAGACACACACACACACAAGTACCCAGGTTAGCTTCAGACTTACTGTGTAACTGAGGATTGTCTTGAACTTGCAATCTCCCTGGCCCTGCCTCCCCAGGGCTGGATTTGTAAGAATGCACAAACATGCCTGGTTCATGTGTGCTGAGGATCAATCCCAGGGCTCTGTGCATGCTAGGCAAGCTTGAGAACACGAGGCTGTATCCCCAGTCCCTTAGCTCAGCATTTTCAAGTGCAGTCTTTAAAAAGTGTTTACTTGGCGGTGGAGTGGGGTGGAATGTGGGCTCAAGAGTTAACATCTCTCGTGGCTCTTGCACAGGACCCAGGTTTGGTTCCCAGAGCCTGGGGTCCAGATGGCAGCTCCCCATAATTCCAGTTCCGAGGGATCCAGTGCCCTCTTCTTACTTCTGAGTGTGGTGGTCATCTAAGTGGTACACATACATACATGCAGACACAACACTTCTACACAGAAGATAAATCTACATATTGTAATTGTTTGAGAACTTTGATCTCGGTATAGGTTGAAAAGCATTGCGTTGTTCTGGCTTTGTTTATATTTTTCCCATGTTTATTGATTATTTAGATATTACTTGAAAATTGTGTCTTTTTGTCCATTTTCTTGGGGAGGTGAAGACCTTAGCATTTCATTGATTTGTATGGACTCTCTACCCTCAGTATGTGACAATAGACATTTTTCAGTCACAACTGCTATGAATTTTGATATGGTTGACTCTTTAGATGTGAACCTTTTGGTTTTTTTTGGTTTTGTTTTTTTTATTTTTCACAACAGGGTGTCCCTGTATAACTCTTGCTGCCCTGAAACTCACTCTGTATAACAGGCTAGCCTCGCACTCTGACTTGCCTACCTCTCTTGGGACTAAGGGTGTGTGCCACCACTGCCTGGCTCAATGCTTATCTTTCCTACATGCATCAATAGAAATTTTAAATTTCTAAACGACACCAAATGTCCCACTCTCTCTTTCTCATAATTTCTCATGTATTTTTCCATTTCAGAAGCTCTTAGGCCTTTTTCATTGTAATTTCCTCATTCGTTTTAGTTTTAAACTTACCTGAAATGTCTGCAATGTATGCTGTTTTGTGTAGACACACATTTATACTGGTGATTCCTTGGTAACTGACTGGTTTCTAACTATTTTGTGATGATATGCTCTCTTTTCTTTAATGATAATTAACTTTTATTTCATGAGCACTGATTTGTGTTTTGCCTGTATGCACATCTATGAGAGGGTTTCATATCCCCTGTAACTACAGAGACTGCACTAAGTTGCCTTGTGGGTGCTGGGAATTGAACCATGTCCTCTGGAATAGCAGTCAGAGTTCTTAACTGCTGAGCCATCTCTAGCCACCACACCCCCATTTGTAGCCTTCATTCTTTTTGTTATTAAGTGACTATATATTAAATAGATGGTCTGTTTATTGACATGTTGTATTTTTTCTTGATTACTCTTTAGATTCTAGTTTTTACTAATTACCAGTTTGACATTAAAGAAGTGTCCTGCAATATGTATATGTTACCCCTCCAAACTCTTATTTTTCTTCCTTTTGCAGGTGCTGAGGACTGAACACATGGACTCACACATCAGAAGTAAGTAAGCTCTTCCATCTACCAGCAAGCTTCAGGTTTTTCATCCATCTCTCCAGCTCATGTGATGCTCTCTGGGAAAGTGTACACAGTAAGCATGTGAAGATAGACACTCTGATATCAGATGACCACAGGGCTCAGAAGACCCTCCAGAGGATTTCTAGGAACTTCTGTCCCCAAGGAATCAATTAGAGACTTCTGCTTACACAAAAAGCAAGGACTGCTGATTAGGAAAAATCATACTCCCAAGGGAGGAGTTGAGCTGGAGGAAAGAGATGAGATGGGAAACCACTCTGCCATGAAGGACCCGGGCTCTTCCATCTCCAGGCCGCCCATCATGGTTTGTCTTAATGGGGCTCTTGGTGCAACTTGGATCCTCATACTTACTGGCAAGTAATTTGCCAACTGAGCCATTCCCCATCTTGGTGTTGTCTTTTCTATACATCCTCAAGCTGCTATAGGCAAAAGAGAATTGAGACATTTTCTCTCCTTAAATATGGGCAAAACTATGAAGATACTGTTTCCCTTTCCATTGTCAGTCTCAGTCTGTGGTGGGGGTCAGCAGTGGACCTGCCTGACGTCCCATTTACAGTAATGCAGAGTAGCTTCAATGACAAGTGTCCTGTGTACATCAATACATTTGTCGGTAGCTAACACTCAGCATACTTTTCAACTGAGCTCCACAGGTATTCTCCTTGTACAACCCAAGGTAAATCAGTGGATGCTGTCTGCAACATTCCAACTCCATTGCAGAGGCCCAGAACAGAATAACAATCACAGATGTGCACAATGTATACGAGGCTTAAGCTGGTGAGCTGTGCCCTCAAAACTTGCTTTTCAGGTCTGTTACACCACAAACTGGGTTTAATTACCATGTCATAAAAGAAACAGTAGACACCAGATGTTGGGAAATGTATAAATAACTTTAAACTTTATTACATAAAAATTGCATAAAGAGAACCATAAGATAATGATTAGAAAATTAAATACAAACTATCACATGCAAAATAGGTTATTGTATAACTGGCAGTATCAACCCTAAATACCAAATGGCTGACTTCCATACTGGGAATGTTAATCTAATGAGAAAAAGAAAATCTGAATTTCCATCTTAATAGATACCAAAATTTTTAAAGAAAAATTTAAATTGAAACGAACTTTCAAAAGAAAAGAAAACAAAACAACGACAACAATTCATTCCAGTACTCGATGGGACCTGAGATAAAAATGGACATTTGCCATGATAGTTACTTCAAATCAACGTCCTAAATTAAGTCAGGCATGGGAGAGAATGAGTGTTTAAATGACCACAGTGCTTTCCTTCTTAGGCCTGTAGTCCAGTCAGTAGTGTGGCCACTGTTCTACATCCTGGACAAGGCCAGTAGAGTGTGGTAGTTCAGAATAGCACCATGTAACTTATTTCTTACACTATTTTCTTTTCTTTTTTTTATTTAACTTTTTTAAATTTATTGATATATTTATTTAC
Organism: Apodemus sylvaticus; assembly: GCF_947179515.1. Lineage (NCBI taxonomy): Eukaryota > Metazoa > Chordata > Mammalia > Rodentia > Muridae > Apodemus > Apodemus sylvaticus. Next base: position 164,140,307 of record NC_067473.1, on the reverse strand, counting down.
ATTTCAAATGATTTCCCCTTTTCTGGACCCTCACTCCCTGAAAGTCCCATCAGTCCCCTTCCCTCCCCCTGTTTTCCCACCCAACACTTCCCACTTCCCTGTTCTGATTTTGTTCTATACTGCTTCACTGAGTCTTTCCAGAACAAGGGGACACTCCTCCATTCTTCTTGTACCTCATTTGATGTAAATTCTGGGGGAATCAGTATCCCTGACCTCAAGCAATACTACAGAGCAATAGTGTTAAAAACTGCATGGTATTGGTACAGGGACAGGCAGGCAGATCAATGGAACAGGATTGAAGATCCAGAAATGAACCCACACACCTATGGCCACTTGATCCTTGACAAAGGGGCTGAAAACATCCAATGGAAAAAAGATAACCTTTTCAACAAATGGTGCTGGTTCAACTGGAAGTCAGCATGCAGAAGAATGTGAATTGATCCATCCTTGTCTCCTTATACTAAGCTCAAATCCAAATGGATCAAGGACCTCCACATAAAGCCAGACACTCTGAAGCTAATAGAAAACAATCTGGGGAAGACCCTTGAGGACATCGGTACAGGGAGAAAGTTTCTGAACAGAACACCAATAGCATATGCTCTAAGATCAAGAATTGACAAATGGGACCTCATAAAATTACAAAGTTTCTGTAAGGCAAAGGACACCATCAAAAGGACAGATTGGCAACCAACAAATTGGGAAAAGATCTTCACCAATCCTACATCAGATAGAGGGCTAATATCCAATATATATAAAGAACTCAAGAAGTTAGACTCCAGAAAACCAAACAACCCTATTAAAAAATGGGGAACAGAGTTAAACAAAGAATTCTCACCTGAAGAATTTCAGATGGTGGAGGAACATCTTAAAAAATGCTCAGCTTCATTAGTCATTAGGGAAATGCAAATCAAAACAACCCTGAGATTTCACCTTACACCAGTCAGAATGGCTAAGATTAAAAATTCAGGAGACAGCAGGTGTTGGCGAGGATGTGGAGAAAGAGGAACACTCCTCCACTGCTGGTGGGGTTGCAAATTGGTACAACCACTCTGGAAATCAGTCTGGCGGTTCCTCCGAAAACTGGGCACCTCACTTCCAGAAGATCCTGCTATACCACTCCTGGGCATATACCCAGAAGATTCCCCAGCATGTAATAAGGATACATGTCCTTCTATGTTCATAGCAGCCCTATTTATAATTGCCAGAAGTTGGAAAGAACCCAGGTGTCCCTCAATAGAAGAGTGGATGCAAAAAATGTGGTATATATACACAATGGAGTGTGTGTATATACACACTATTCAGTAGTAGTGTGTATATATACACACTATTCAGCCATTAGAAACAATGAATTCATGAAATTCTTAGGCAAATGGATGGACCTGGAGAACATCATACTAAGTGAGGTAACCCAGACACAAAAGATGAATCATGGTATGCACTCACTAATAAGTGGATATTAACCTATAAAACTGGAATACCCAGAACATAATCCACACATAAAATGAGGTACAAGAAGAACGGAGGAGTGGCCCCATGTTCTGGAAAGACTCAGTGAGGCAGTATAGAGCAAAATCAGAACAGGGAAGTGGGAAGGGTTGGGTGGGAAAACAGGGGGAGGGAAGGGGACTGATGGGACTTTCAGGGAGTGAGGGTCCAGAAAAGGGGAAATCATTTGAAATGTAAATAAATATATCAATAAATTAAAAAAAAAGATTTGGATTTAAAATCCCTGGTCATGATGCTAGTACAGGAACACATGAAGGACATACTTAAAGAAATCCAGGAGAAAATGGATCAAAAATTAGAAGCCCTTACAAGGGAAACACAAAAATCATTGAAAGAAATTCAGGAGAATACAAAAGCCAATAAGGAGGAAACGCAAAAAGCACTTAAAGAAATACAGGAGAACCTTGATCAACAGGCAGAAGTCATGAAAGAAGAAACACAAAAATCGCTTAAAGAATTAGAGGAAAACACAAACAAGCAAATGACAGAACTGAGCAAAAATTTCCAGGATCTAAAAACAGAAGTAGAAACAACTAAGAAAGCACAAAGGGAGACAACTTTGGAGATAGAAAACCTTGGGGAGAAATCAGGGACCATAGACGCAAATATCAACAACAGAATACAAGAGATAGAAGAAAGAATCTCAGATGCCGAAAATACCATAGAAAACATGGACTCAACAGTTAAAGAAAATGCAAAAAGCAAAAAGCTTGTAACCCAAAATATCCAGGAAATCCAAGACACAATGAGAAAGCCAAATCTAAGGATTATAGGTATTGATGAGAGTGAAGATTTACAACTTAAAGGGCCAGCAAATATCTTCAACAAAATTATGGAAGAAAACCTCCCTAACCTAAAGAGAGAGATGCCCATGAATATACAAGAAGCGTACAGAACTCCAAACAGACTAGCCCAGAACAGAAATACCTCCCGTCACATAATAATCAAAACCCCAAATGTACTAAACAAAGAAAGAATACTTAGGGCAGTAAGAGAAAAAGGGCAAGTAACATATAAAGGAAGACCTATCAGAATTACACCAGATTTCTCACCAGAGACCATGAAAGCTAGATGATCCTGGGCGGAGCTCATGCAGACTCTAAGAGAACACAAATGCCAGCCGAGACTACTATACCCAGAGAAACTCTCAATTACTATAGATGGAGAAACCAAGATATTCCATGACAAAACCAAATTTACACAATATCTTTCTACAAACCCAGCTCTACAAAGGATAAAAGGGGGAAAGCACCATTACTACGAGGGAAACTATACCCTGGAAAGAGCAGGATATTAAGCTTCTTTCATCAAACCCAAAGAGGATAACCACACATGTATAAAATTAAAATAAAAAATGTTAGGAAGCAATAACCACTACTCCTTGATATCTCTTAACATCAATGGACTCAATTCCCCAATAAAAAGACATAGACTAACAGACTGGTTACATAAACAGGACCCTACATTTTGCTGCATACAGGAAACACACCTCAATGTCAAAGACAAAAACTACCTTAGAGTAAAAGGCTGGAAGACAATTCTACAAGCAAATGGTCCCAGGAAACAAGCTGGCGTTGCCATTCTAATTTCAGATAAAACTGACTTTCAACCTAATGTCATCAAAAGAGACATAGAAGGTCACTACTTGCTGGTCAAAGGAAAAATCCAACAAGAAGAACTCTCAATCCTGAACATCTATGCCCCAAATACAAGGGCGCCCTCATTCATAAAAGAAACTTTACTAAAGCTCAAAGTACACATTGCACCTAACACAATAATTGTGGGTGACTTCAACACTCCACTTTCACCAATGGACCGATCAGGAAAACAGAAACTAAACAGGGAGACAATGAAACTAATTGAAGCTTTGAACCAATTGGAGTTAACAGATATATATATAGAACTTTTTATCCCAAAGCAAAAGAATATACCTTTTTCTCAGCACCTCATGGTACCTTCTCCAAAATAGATCATATAGTTGGTCACAAGACAGACCTCAACAAATATAAGAAGATTGAAATAATCCTATGCCTTCTATCAGATCACTATGGAGTAAAAGTGGTCTTTAGTAACAGTAAAAACAACAGAAAGCCCACATACACATGGAAACTGAACAATACTCTACTCAATGATACCTTGGTCAAGGAAGAAATAAAGAAAGAAATCAAAGATTTCTTAGAATTTAATGAAAATGAAGGCACAACACACACAAATCTATGCGACACAATGAAAGCAGTGCTAAGAGGAAAACTCATAGCTTTGAGTGTCTCCAAAAAGAAATTCGAGAGAGCTTACACTAGAAGATTAACGGAACAACTGAAAACCCTGGAACAAGAAGAAGCTAATTCACCCAGGAGGAGGAGAAGACAGGAAATCATCAAACTCAGGGCTGAAATCAATCAAGTAGAAACCAAGAGAACCATACAAAGAATCAACAAGACCAAAAGCTGGTTCTTTGAAAAAATCAACAAGATAGATAAACCCTTAGCCAGACTAACCAAAGGGCACAGAGAAAGTATCCAAATTAACAAAATTAGAAATGAAAACGGAGATATTACAACAGAAACCGAGGAAATTAAAAACTCATCAGATCCTACTACAAAAACCTGTACTCAACAAAACTGGAGAAAATGGAGGAAATGGACATTTTCTTAGACAGATACCAATTACCAAAATTAAACCAGGATCAAATATACCATCTAAACAGACCCATAATGCCTAAAGAAATAGAAGGGGTCATAGATAGGCTTCCAACCAAAAAAAGCACAGGACCAGATGGTTTCAGTGCAGAATTCTCTCAGACCTTCAAAGAAGACTTAACACCAATACTCTTCAAACTTTTCCACCAAATAGAAACAGAAGGAACACTACCCAACTCCTTCTTCGAAGCCACTATTACGCTGATACCAAAACCACACAAAGATCCAACTAAGAAAGAGAATTTCAGGCCAATTTCCCTTATGAATATGATGCAAAAATACTAAATAAAATTCTTGCCCACCGAATCCAAGAACACATCAAAACGATCATACACCATGATCAAGTAGGCTTCATCCCAGGGATGCAGGGATGGTTCAATATAAGTAAATCCATAAATGCTATCCACTACATAAACAAACTCAAAGAAAAAAACCACATGATCATTGCATTAGATGCTGAAAAAGCATTTGACAAAATTCAGCATCCTTTCATGCTAAAAGTCTTGGAAAGGACAGGAATTCAAGGCCGATATCTAAACATTGTAAAAGCAATATACAGCACATCGGTAGCCAACATCAAACTAAATGGAGAGAAACTTGAAGCAATCCCACTAAAATCAGGGACTAGACAAGGCTGCCCCCTCTCTCCATATCTTTTCAATATAGTTCTTGAAGTCCTAGCTAGAGCAATTAGACAACAGAAGGAAGTCAAAGGGATACAAATTGGAAAGGAAGAAGTCAAACTATCATTATTTGCAGATGATATGATCTTATACTTAAGTGACCCTAAAACTCCACTAGAGAACTCCTACAGCTGATAAACAACTTCAGCAAAGTGGCTGGCTACAAAATCAATGCAAGCAAATCAGTAGCCTTTATATATTCAAAGGATAAGCAGACTGAGAAAGAAATTAGGGAAATGACCCCCTTCACAATAGCTACAAACAGCATAAAGTATCTTGGGGTGAGTCTAACCAAACAAGTGAAAGACCTATATGACAAGAACTTCAGATCTCTGAAGAAGGAAATCGAAGAAGATCTCAGAAAATGGAAAAACCTTCCATGCTCATGGATTGTCAGGATTAATATAGTTAAAATGGCCATCTTGCCAAAGGCAAGCTACAGATTCAATGCTATTCCCATAAAAATCCCAACCCAGTTCTTCATAGAGCTAGAAAGAGCAATTCTCAAATTCATCTGGAATAACAAAAAACACAGGATAGCTAAAACTATTCTCAACAGTAAAAGAACTTCAGGGGGATTCAATATCCCAGACTTTAAACTCTACTACAGAGCAATAGTGATAAAAACTGCATGGTATTGGTACAATATCAGGCAAGCAGATCAATGGAATAGGATTGAAGACCCAGAAATGAACCAACACACCTATGGTCACTTGGTCTTCGACAAAGGAGCTGAAAGCATCCAGTGGAAGAAAGATAGCCTTTTCAACAAATGGTGCTGGTTCAATTGGAGGTCAGCATTCAGAAGAATGCGCATCGATCCATTCTTATCTCCTTGTACCAAGCTCAACTCCAAATGGATCAAGGACCTCCACATAAAACCTGACACACTGAAACTAATAGAAAAGAAACTGGGGAAGACCCTGGAGGACATGGGGCACAGGGGAAAAGTTCCTGAATAGAACACCAATAGCTTATGCTCTAAGATCAAGAATTGACAAAAACTACAAAGTTTCTGTAAGGCAAAGGACACTGTCAAAAGGACAAAACGTCAACCAACAGACTGGGAAAGGATCTTCACCAACCCTATATCCGACAGAGGGCTAATATCTAATATATACAAAGAACTCAAGAAAGTAAAACCCAGAGAAACAAATAACCCCATTAAAAAGTGGGGTACGGAGCTAAACAAAGAATTTTCACATGAAGAACTTCAGAGAGCTGAGAAACACCTTAAGAAATGTTCAACATCATTAATCATTAGGGAAATGCAAATCAAAACAACCCCGAGATTTCACCTCACACCAGTCAGAATGGCTATGGTCAAAAACTCAGGAGACAGCAGGTGTTGGCGAGGATGTGGAGAAAGAGGAACACTCCTCCACTGCTGGTGGGATTGCAAGATGGTGCAACCACTTTGGAAATCAGTCTAGCGGTTCCTCAGAAAACTGGGCATGTCACTTCCTGAGGATCCTGTTATACCACTACTGGGCATATATCGAGAGGATTCTTCAGCATGCAATAAGGACACATGCTCAACTATGTTCATAGCAGCCCTATTTGTAGTATCCAGAAGCTGGAGAGAACCTAGGTGTCCTTCAACGGAGGAATGGTTACAAAAAATGTGGTATATTTACACAATGGAGTACTATTCAGCCATTAGAAACAATGAATTCATGAAATTCTTAGACAAATGGATGGAGCTGGAGAACATCATACTAAGTGAGGTAACCCAGTCTCAAAAGATCCATCATGGTATACACTCACTGATAAGTGGATATTAGCCTAGAAACTTTGAATACCCAGGACATAATCCACAAATTAAATGATGTCCAAAAAGAATGGAGGAGTGGCCCCTGGTTCTGGAAAGACTCAGTGCAAGAGTATAGGGGAATTCCAGAACAGGAAAGTGAGAAGGGGTGGATGGAAGAATAGGGGGACAGAAGAGGGCTTATGGGACTTGCGGGGAGTGGGGACCCAGAAAAGGGGAAATCATTTGCAATGTAAATAAAAAAAATTTTAAAAAAAGGCAAAATGAAAAAAAAAAAAAAAGAAACACTTGGCCCAATACTCAACAAAATGACTTCGGGCTTCTCCAATGCTCATTGGCTTGGGAATTTTGACTTTCAAAAGCCTTGTGGCTTTGCCTTGGCGCTTGGTGTATTTGCATGTTGCTGACCCTGACTGTGGACATTAGCTCCTGCCCATGCCTCAGCCCTGGGCACAATCTCTACATAAAAGTGATGCCCCATGTGCCCCATGGACAGCTCAGTGGCCCTGAGCACAAACTTCTGAGGACACAGGCCAACGTGCCATAGACAAATGGTTCCTAATACCACTTAAGTGCACAGTCTCAGATCGAGGCAATGCATAGCAGGGCAACTCTAATGTCTGGGAAAGGGATTCCACTCCATGTGTCTCTCAGTGTTTTCCTGAGGCTGATGGAGACTCCTCCTCAGGTCCGCCTGCACCCACAACCTCTCCAGGGCCGCCCTGGGCTGCCCTTCCCTGGACTATGGGCTCTGTGTGCGAGAGGCCGCTTAAGAACGGACTCACTGCCCAGAGCCACCGGCTTCCCACCCCTACCCTGTGAAGTAAATGGCTGGTCATGTGCAATTGCGTGACTTCCAGAAAGACCACCGAGCACTAGGAGAGGAGCTCAGCACGTGGGGGGCGGGGCCTCGTTGTGAAGCCACTGGCTGAGGGCGGAGCTTAGGGGAAGAGAAGGCGGAGCCCGGAAGTGGATAAATAGACAGAGGGGCGGACCTTGGTGCGCGAGAGGCGGAGCCCGGTAGAGAAGCAACCGAAATGAGGGCGGATCTTAGAGGAGATGAAGGCGGAGCCTAGGTCTGTAGTAATTAGGCTGAGGGCGGAGCTTAGGCACGCAAAGTGGAGTCCAGGTGTAAAGTAATCAGATTGAGGGCGGGGTTTGGAGAGGCGGAGTCCCAGTGTGGAGCAACAGGACCAGGGTGAAACTTAGGAGCACAGAAGGTGGAGCCCTGATGGACGTTGGTCAACAGTCTGAGGGCGGGGCTTCTTGCTCTGGAGCAGTGCTGCATCCAAAGGGGTAAAATTAAAAATGCATGAGAGGCAGAGCCCAGGGTAAAGTTGTCAGCTTGGGGCGGGGCTAAGAACTGCCAGACTGATGCTCCCTGCCTGAGGCTCAAGCTTTTGTCTTTTCAGGGAGGGAAGATGCTCTTGGAGGAGGCTATGGAGAGCAGAGCTGTAGGTGCTGCTTCCTGACTCATCCAGACAAGCACTGACCAAAGGTTGGATACCTCCCCAAGCGCCCCACATTCCCACCCACCCAGCCGAGCTCCGGAAACTCATGGGGAACATGGGGGTGAGAGTTGAGGTCCCCCAGTGGGATTTGGAGGGTGTGGATCCTAGTGTGGGAGGCAGATGGAGAATTGGCTCCATGATTAAGAGCACCTTGCAAAGAACCTGGGTTTCATTCTCAGCATGTACATGAGTCTCACCTAGGGTGGGAGGGAATGAAAGGGATGGCGGGATGTCGCAGCAGGTAGTGGACAGGTGGGGAGATATGGGAGCCCTGACATTTGTGGTGAGGCTAGGATGGTCCTGATAGGAAATGTTGAAAACGATGTTTATTTTTAAAGTGGTGTGATAGAAGATGGAAGGGAAGTATTTCAAAAGAGCGATAGGCTGTGAATGTTGTCCTCAAGACAGCTAGAGAAGCCATGGCACCAGATCTTACAGGGTTTAGTTCTGCTCCTTTTTGGGCAATGTGCCCACCAAGTAAGAAAGTAAAAGAGGAGAGAATGGGGCTGGCAAAATAGTTGGGTAAAGGCACCTGCAACCAAGCTTCTTCTGAGTTTGATGCCAGAATCCACATAGTGGAAGCAAAGGACTGTCCAGTGAGCTATCCTCTGCCTCCATCCGAGAGTCATGGCACACGCACAAACACACACACACACACACACACACACACACACACACACACACCACACTAAGGAGCACATAAAATAACAAGACTAGGTTTTTAAGTTTAAAAAAAAAAAACTGTCCTCACGTTCCTGAAGATAATCACTGTTTCTTGGACTACGAGCAAAAGTTTGTGCAATAATAAGACTTTAAGGTATTTTAATTGCAGTAATATAAAAATTATAATTTGGGAATGGAGAGGTGGCTCAGCAGTTAAGAGTAATGGTTGCTCTTCCTAGGATCTGAGTTCAATTCTCAGCACCCATATGGCAACTCATGACTATCTGAAATTTCAGAACCAGAGTACCAGAACCACCCTCACCCACACGTAAATGCAGGCAAAACACTAATGCAAATAAAATAAAAATAAATAAATCATTAGAAAAAATTATAATCTATCTCTTACTATTTTGTAAGAAGCTAGTATAAAGGTCATTTTAGAACACAGATTGAGTCAGCCTGATCTACATGATAAAGACCCTGTCTCAAAAAGCAACCAAGGAAACTTGAGAGATGGCTCAGCAATTAAAAGCCATGCTGTGCTTGCAGTGGATCAGAGGTTATTTCTGGTGCACATGACAGGTGACTCAGAACCACCTGTCACTCCAGTTACAGGGCACCCCAATATCTCTGGCCTTCCTGACCACCAGCCCTTGTGTGCACACACCCACACAGAGACTCGCACAAATGTATATAAATAAAACTAAAACTAAGAAAAAACATTATCAAAGGGAAAAATCCAGTTTTAGAACATTCTTTTTGGGAGTGATAGTTTTGTAAAGTGAATTACTGAGCCAGTTATAAACCCTATCAGTGAGCTTGCAGGACTGGATATGTTTTCCATTCAAGCGACTCAGCATTTAGAGGGTATGCACGATTTTAACATTCTTAAGTTTGTAGTGGTCTTTTTAAAAATCATCTATTTTTAAAGTATGTGCATTGGTGTTTTGCCTACATTTGTGTGTGTCTGTGTGGGTGTCAGATCTTCCAAAACTGGAGTTACAGACAGTTGTAAGCTGCCATGTGGGTGCTGGCAATTGAATCAGGGTTATCTGGAAGAGTACTCAGTCTCAGTACTCTTAATCTGGGAGCCATCTCTCCAGCCATGTAGTGGTCTTTTAAAATCTTTTATATATCTATATCTATATCTATATCTATATATCTATATCTATATATCTATATCTATATCTATATCTATATCTATATCTATATCTATATCTATATCTGTGCCTATGCCAACCCTATACCAATACCTATACCTACATCTATAGCTTTGTCTGTATAATTTTATGTACATAGTTGTTTTAGCCTTCATGCACATCTGTGTACCATATGTGTGCAGTGCATAGAAGGCCAGAAGGAGGGAGGTCATTGGGTCCCCTAGAAGTAGAATTATAGATGCTTGTAAACCATTAGGTAGGTGCCAGGAATTGAACCCAGTTCCTCTGGATGAGCAGCTAGTGCTCCTAACTGCTAAGATATCCCTCCAGGACCTTGTACAAGTCTTCTGAAAAATATTGGCTCATTGATTTATGCAGGCCTTCCATGCATTGCCATATTTCAGTCAGTAAAAATTTATAATCCCACTAACACTACCAGCTACTAAGACTTGATTGATAAGTTGTCAAACTCACCGTAGCTAACAAAAGGGTTTTACAATGCTAACATTTTCTGAACAGTCACATTTTGCATTGGCAGCAAACATTACCAGTGGTTGTGTTTGAAATGATAAGTTCATTTCTGTAATTGCTGAGAAAATATTGGCCAGTGTTGAGCCGTGAATTACCATAGATTGTCAGTTTGCTGTTAAGTTTAAGTTAGAATGGTGTTCAGAGAGAAAAGCTCTATTCTTGACAGCTTTCAGACTATTTTCATTACATGTGAATTGGTTAGTGAGGTCTTCACTCTATTATCACTTCGGTAGATTCCTATTATATGGTTTTCTATTAGTACTTTACATATATTCTACAATTTCAGCCTTGATCTAGACAAAATAAATCTGTCCCTTCTTCCAAAATAATGATATGACACAAAAGGATCTTATCAAGTGACTATTGGGTGGCACAAAGTATTACTGCTAGGCCTGTTGATCCTTGCCTTTAATCCTAGCCCTTGAATGACAGATGGTGGTGAATTTCTGTGAGTTCCAGGACAGACATAGTGAGACCCAGGACAGAATAATGATGATGATGATGATGATGATGATGATGACATAATAAATATTTGTTAAAATATTATACATAATGTTTACATAATCATCATTATTCATAATAGTAACCATTTATTTCAATAATGCTGTATTGTTCATTTTGAAGTTGGTTCTAAAAGACTTTATACTGTTTTCATTAAGAAACTGCTCTTGCATCCCTGAACACTAGAACAAATATTCCTACTGATGTTTTCATACCACTTGTGAGTCAAGGCTTGACCTAGTCACTACTGGAACACTAAAGAGCTTCCTTGTGAGACACCACACTCACCTGGCTCATGGGAAGGGTCTGGGAGACATGTGTCCGAGAGAGTTGGAATTTGAGTTTTGGAATCAGAGTGAGGAGGCAGAACTTACGCTGGATGGCTACACGAACAGGAGAAGGCTGCTTCAGAGACTGTGAGCGCAGCATATGTAAGGTGTGCTCAGCATTATTAGTTGCTAGAGGAATGCAATCAGAACCACCATGGTGATGTCAGTGGAGTATGGCCAGAGCTCTGGGAATCCCAAGCAACTAGGCTCAGCCACCTGTCACATCACACCAGTTACAGAGACACACAGTGTTGACAGGCAGAGAAGGGTTAAACAATGTGGCTGTGTTCAGAAGTACAGATAAAGGGGCTTAGTGACTACAAGTCAATCATCAGGGCACTGATGTGAACTTTAGGTTTATATAGAAGAAGTATTTTTAAAAAGCATAACTAAGAAGGCTTGGTCACTGTGTGGCTTGGTTGGTCCTCAATCTCTATGGTCTGGTTGACCATTATCTGAGCTCTGTTTCCATATGACATGTAGCTGTTCCCACTGTCTCTGATGCACCACTGTTCCTGGAATTCAAGATAATTACAGATTTAAAACCTTGTCTGTAGGTATTCAGGCACCCTTTCGGAGTCCAGAACAGGGCCTCATGAAAGTAATGATGACATACCCCTGTTTATTGAACTGTTGGAGACAGGTTAGCTAGTCTTGGTTTTTAAACAGCTATTTCTGTAAGACTTAGCATATTTCACATTGAGTGTGTAGTCAGTGAAGACCAAAATGAGAGAGCCCAAGGAAGACCAGCAAGAGTTGCAAGGTGAACCTATGCAAGAGCACTGTCCACTGTCTGTTTGGTTATACTTATACTCTTCCACTCTGCTCCAGAAAAACATCACATGCCATTTCACCAGACAGCTTCTACAAAAACAACACATGTCTGTTCTCAGCAAAACATCCTCTCATAAGACAGTTTTCTGAAAGATACAAATGACTCTCCAACAAAGCCAGAAATTTCTCCTTCAATACCTAGACTTCAAAATACATTTAAAGAAAAACTGCGTGTGCTGTTACTGGCTCATCTTGCCAACACTGGGAAGGCCAGGTCAGGAAGATTCCAAGTTCAAGGATAGCTTAGCTATAGAAGGATGTCTCTCTGGAAATTTAAAATTTTTTATTCGGTATATTCTTTATTTACATTTTAAATGATTTCCCCTTTCCTGGTTCCCCGCTCCCTGAAATTCCCATAAGCCCTCTTTTCTCCTCCTGTACCCCAATCAATCCCTTCCTGCTTCCCTGTCCTGGTAGTCCCCTACTCTGCAGCATTGAGCCTCTCCAGAACCAGGAGCCTCACTTCCCTGTATCTGAAAACATATTTGTGTCCTATTCAGGGAGCAGAGATTGTATTTTCGCAAAGTTGTTTGACCAAGCACAAGATAGATAATGAATAGTCATTTGCAGAGTTGTTTGTTCCTCTTTGCAAAGGAATATATATCATAAAACTGCACAAAAATGTCCAGCTAGGAGTGAATACTGCTGATCCATCATCTCCTCTGAGCCTCTTTCATATTTTTAATTTATATATGTTTTTAATGTTTCTGAGTGTTTATACACATAGAGTACAGAAGAGCACATCTCTTGGGCTATATAGTTAAGACAGTTGTGAGTCACCATGTCAGTGCTATGAACTGAACCTGGATCCTCTGGAAAGGCAGCAAGAACCCTTAACTACTGGGCCATCTCTGCATCTCAGTGTCTTTCTTTTTTTTTTCATTGTTATTTTTTTTAATTTTCTCTATTCTTTGTTTACATTCCAAATGATTTCCCCTTTCCTGGTTTCCCCCTCCCCATAAGTTCCATAAGCCCTCTTCCCTCTGCCCATTCCCTAATCAACCTCCTCACACTTCTCTGTCTTGGTAATACCCTACAATGCTGCATCAAGCCTTTCCAGGACCAGGACCCTCTCCTTCCTTCTTCTTGGGAATGATTTGTTATGTGAATTGTGTCTTGGGCATTCAGAGCTTTTGGGCTAATATCCACTTATTAGTGACTGTATTCCATGTGTGTTCTTTTGTGAATGGGTTACCTCACTTAGGATGATATTGTCCTGTTGCAACCATTTGCCTAAGAATTTAATAAATTCATTGCTTTTAATTGCGGAGTAGTATTCCATTGTGTAAATATACCACATTTTCTGTATCCATTCCTCATTGAGGGACATCTGGGTTCTTTCCAGCTTCTGGCTATTATAAATAAGGCTGCTATGAACACAGTGGAACATGTGTCCTTATTGCATGCCAGAGAATCCTTTGGGTATATGTCCAGGAGTGAGATAGCAGGGTCCTCTGGAAGTGTCATGCCCAGTTTTCTAAGGAACTGCCAGACTGATTTCCAGAGTCATTGTACCAGCTTGCAATTCTACCGGCAGTGAAGGAGTGTTCCTCTTTCTCCACATCCTTGACAACACTTGCTGTCTCCTGAGTTTTTAATCTTTGCCATTTTGACTGGTGGTGAAATCTCAGAGTTGTTTTGATTTGCATTTCCCTAATGACTAATGATGCTGAACATTTCTTTAGGTGCTTCTCAGCCATTCAAAATCCTCAGGTGAAAATTCTTTGTTTAGCTCTGTACCCCATTTTTAATAGGGTTATTTGGCTCTCTGGAGTCTACCTTCTGGAGTTCTTTGTATATATTGGATATTAGCACTCTGTCATATGTAAGGTTGGTGAAAATCTTTTCCCAATTTGTTGATTGCCATTTTGTCCTTTTGACAGTGTTCTTTGCCTTAAAGAAACTTTGTAATTTTATGAGGTCCCATTTGTCAATTCTTTTTTTTTTTTTTTTTTTTTTTTTAGGGAGGAATATTTTATATTTTTTTTATTATTCGATATAATTTATTTACATTTCAAATGATTTCCCCTTTTCTAGCCCCATTTGTCAATTCTTGATCTTAGAGCATTAGTTATTGGTGTTCTGTTCAGGAAAACTTCCCCTGTGCCCATGATCTCAAGGCTCTTCCCCAGTTTTTTTTTTTTTTTTATTAGTTTCAGTGTGTCTGGTTTTATGTTGAGATTTTTGATCCATTTGAAATTAAACTTAGGACAAGGAGATAAGAATGGATCGATTTTCATTCTTCTGCATGCTGATCTCCAATTGAATCAGCACCATATGTTGAAAAGGCTATCTTTTTCCACTGGATGGTTTTAGCTCCTTTGTCGAAGATCAAATGACCATAGGTGTTTGGGTTCATTTCTGGCTATTGTAAAGGGTGTCATTTCCCTAATTTCTTTCTCAGCCTGCTTATCCTTTGAGTATAGGAAGGCAACTGATTTGCTTGAGTAGAGAATTCACAGAAGTCTGGAGCAGACTCAGAAAGCTCGCAGGTTCATTTGAATAGTTCCCACAATATTCTGTCTCCCAATCCTGTGGCTCCAGGCATTACTGCCATGCCTGGCTTCTCACATAAATGCTAAGAATCTCTAGTCATCATGCTTATATAGCAAAAGCTTTATCCACTGATGGCCAGTAGTGTGCTGGTTTTCAGGTCCAGGAATGATCACTACTCAGATCACTGCTTGGCCTCAAACCTTCAGGATTCCACTTTGAGGAAACTCAAGATGGAACATCCTAAGAGGATGTGAGACTGATTCCATTGCAGAGACTCCAAGATTCTTGGAGTATGAAAATCATAAACTTAACATCATATCTATACTTGCAGGCCCACTTTGCTCCTCCAAAGAGTCCATTGCGTTTACTGAAGACCAGCTATGTTGAATGGAAAACCACGTGAACTCCGAAGAGAGCTGTCCTGTGAAAGAACAGAGCCATTTGCAATACAACTGCTGTTTGGAAACTTCATCTTCTTACTGAATTGACTGTCTCCTACATCCACCCTGAGGATTGCAACATCCACAAGCATTTTCAAGCTACAGCTTTGTGGCCCAGCAAAGGTACCCATCCATGCATGGGTCTCTTATGCTGCCAGGCCTTGGTGCTGTTTTGCACAGACCATGTTATTAATAGCATTGCAGTCTTTGGTTTCAATGGAGAGGCTCTCAGGAATATATCCTGGAAATTGAGATGACAGGAAGTTACCAGAAATCTCTTGCTCATTTTAATACCCTGACAGGTTTATGGCTCACAAGGATGTGTTATGAACAAGGGTCCTTCAGTCCAACAATTCAAATGTTCTTTGTCTGCCATTTGGCATGGGGTATAGCCAGGATCTGAAATATCAGACACCTCTAATAGTCTAATAGAGTGTTAATGGCATTGGCAAAGGTGTGTCCAAGTCACTGAGGGACGCCCAGGAGAACTCTAAGTAGTGCAGAACCGATGCAGTAGAGTCTTTTAGTTTGAGGGCGACTCAGATCTCAAATCTTCCCTCAGCTCAGGAGAGGAGTTTGACCCAGCACCTAGGAGCTTTGGTGTTTTTCTACAGCATAGTCAAGGATTCTTTGGATTTTAGGGTGCCAGGGAGAGGTGACAAGGTAATTCATTTTTCAAATACAATATTGTTTGCTCAGGTAGCGGAGATGGAATCATGCAATTGGGAATGGAAACTCTTCTGACCTGGGAAGTAACTTTATGGTGCTATCAGGAACTAGTGTGTTTTCACAACTAGACACAGCTGTCTGGGATGCTTGATTATCCTCCTCTCATGGTCCATACATGGGACCCTTATCTCTCCAAGGATGTTTGGTCTTTGCTTTTTCCCAAGGACAGGAACCAGCCTCACTGGGAAGCATTTAGCCTTACATGAGTGAGAGTGCCAGCCTCTGTGACACAGAGGGGTGGAAGGGTGGGGTTTGGAGTCGAGGGTGCCCTTCATCTATTCTCAAACCAGCATCTGTTGCTCCCTGTTGTAGCTGCCCGCAGCCACATGTAAACCGGGTTACCTGTTGAGAGAATTTTGGGGTTATAGGGAAGAGGGGCGAAAAGAAAGCGCGGCTAAGTCAATGTTCACTGATCAAAGCCCTAAACTTTAATGGTGCCAGACCTTTTAACAGTTTGGGCAAACCCTTCCCCCCAGACTCCAGGCTGAGTTCTGGTGGAAGTTGTCTAGCTTCTCTTGGAGGTCTTCGTCTTGACTGCTCAGGCAGCTGGGTGGGTCACCTGTTTAATTCAGGAATCCTTATACCTGGAGGAACAATGAACTTAACCTTTACTACGAGCGCTCCACCCTAGGTGGAGCAGGATCCTGGCTTTCTGGGAGAAGTTAACCTTGACCAAAGTCAAACTCTGACCAAGTGCAAGACTGCCCCAATATGGCTCTGTACATGTCCTCCCTTTTTTTTATTAATTTGAACACGAGGAGGTAGAAAACAAGTGGATAAATATCCTTCATAAGAAGGCGGGCCTTAACCAGGAGGGGAAGCATTGACCGTAATTCCTCTTAAATATTGTATAACGTCTTTTTCAGAGGAGGGGTAATAGCTCCCTTATTATTTTAAGGACAGCCTCTCGACGTTAACCCCTATGCAATTAGGTGTACTTCCTGGGGACTCAGAAGCAGAAATTCACCTCCCCATGCAGTGCTTTGCCTCGCACGTCTCGCTGGTACCCATGTTTGTTCATAAACAAACACACATAGATCTGAGTTCTATGTGGCTCCCTCTTTGGAGATCCACTTGTGTAAGTTTTGAAGCCAGGGGGGTCTGCAAGTGTCTTTAACAGACATGCAATCTCTCCATCCAGGTGAGCCTGGGTGGAGACAGCCAGTCTGCTTAACAGACAAGGTCAAGAGTTAAAGGTGGAATAGGATTAACTTGTCCCAGAAGTATCCAATTCAGTTGTAAATTAACAACTTTAAGGACCCAAAGCTTGGCCTCTGAGGTGGGAGAGGTAGCCTTATGAATCAAGAAATAAGCTGTTACTTCTCAGGAAAAGTGGAGACTATATGTTAAATTAACACAGCTGGCTGAAGATTGTTAGCCATCTTCAAAATTGGAATCTTCAATATTGGAATTATTTCTAGACCATCTATGGTTGAGTCAGCTGAACACAATAAGGAGAAGAGTCATTTTAACTCTTCTTTAGATTAATTTTTCCTAAGCTAGCTTAACAGTCTCCATGTTCTGTCCCACAAAGTCTAAAAGCTTGAAGCTAGGCAATTTATCTAACCTGGCACATTTAACAATTGAGGTAAATCAAGAACATATACCCAATATAGCTCTAATGTTACCATGGTCTGGGCATTTAGCAAGCACACAGTCAGCATATCTTCTGCAGCATTCTGTGGAAAAAACAGAGGACATGCCTTCTCCCCCAATATTAAATCAGGATCATGGCATATGTTAATAAGTGAATTCCTTCATTTCACCTAGACATCAATATGTCTAATTACAAGATGTCATATACATTTAGCAAGGAGTTTCTTGGCATCTAAATTTTAAAATTTTCTTAAAAACATGTAAGCATAATTTAAATTATATGCACAGGGACACAATTTCCCCTCTCTTCTTTCTTCCAAGAAGATATTGTTTTATTAATTTAAGTTGGAACACAAAGTATAAACCATAACATAGGCAATAACTATGTATTTATATAAAATAAACATAGCATTTTTAGTTGTTTTTTCTGTTAGAGCAGTTGTAACTAGACAGCCTAAAAATGAATCATTAGTCACATGCACATATTTTTTTATTCTTCTAAATTAGAAATATGAATATCATTTATCTGTAATAACTAAGTCCTCTAGGATTAACACCATTACGTGGTAGAGGTAGAAATTGAGGACATCAAGAACAAATCTTTACAATTTGATGTGTACAAAATATAAAATTATTTCAAATACCTAAAGGACAGTCATTTAGAGAACATATCCTTTGTTCTTAGAAATTTGAATCACATTTGTATAAACTGTAGAAATTAAGAATTAGCAGTATTAAAAATGGACCAATTTTAAGCAATTATAAACCATGAGCTATATATATCTACTATTATTAAAAGCTTGACCTTTAACATCTTAAAAATAGCTGCTATAGCACCCAATTCAGGTATCTGTGTTGAAGCAGGGAGAAACTTAAAGGAATAAACATGTGATCTAATAGTACAAATTATCTTTTGGGTAACAATTATTAATTTTGTCTAAAAATGTTTGCCATGTAATAGACCAACCATTAATAATAAATTTGATTGTTGCTTGAAGCAAGGAACAAACGTTTCCTACCTTGAAAACAGAGGTTTAAGACCTTCTGTGGCAAGCTTAAAATGAGGTAAATAAGATAAAGCCAATTAATATATCCTAACAACCTTTG
The DNA here is from genome assembly GCF_947179515.1 of Apodemus sylvaticus. Classification (NCBI taxonomy): domain Eukaryota; kingdom Metazoa; phylum Chordata; class Mammalia; order Rodentia; family Muridae; genus Apodemus; species Apodemus sylvaticus. Next base: position 164,121,751 of record NC_067473.1, on the reverse strand, counting down.
AAAGCCATTTACCTAAAAATTATAAAAGTCCATAGAAGCAAGGGCCTGTAACAAACATTCTATGAACATTATACACTGAAAATTTTAAGATCTTAACTTCTAGTATTGAAACAGAGACAAAACACATTTTTCTTTTTTTTTTTTTTATCTGCCCTAGGATCCACCTTTAGTCCTTGGCAAGGACTAGATCTGAGCCTTTTATCTAAGACCAGACCCAAACCTGCTAGGACGTTTTCAGGATTAAACAAAAGAAACCTCTAATTTCATGGTCAAAGGAACCTACTTGATATCAAATACATTTCCACAGAGATCTCCTTTTTAATCTTGGAGGGTTAAATTTGCTCCTACCATTGTAGCCTATAAACTTGTGGAAAAGTGGCAATGGGCCTCTAAAACCCATAGCTGCATCACTCTCAAAATTATCATAATTACAAAATGTTAACAATTATGAGCCTGCAAACTGAAAACTGCAGCCAATGACACACTGATTTTTATTGTAACTCAATGTTTTCTTGTAATATTAGAGCACAATTGTAATTTTGGAAGCAAATCCCAATTTTAAACAATCTATTTTCTTTAAAATCAATGGCAAACACATATTTACAGCACAAGGTTTGTCTGCCAGTTCTTATATTCAAGTGTATGACAGTGTAACTTATTAAAGAGACAATATTTTAAATCTTAATCTTCATTAAGTCCAATCTCCAGGCCAAGATTCACATGAAACACCATGCCAATTTAGGAGCGTCCCAAAGGCCTGTATTTCCTGGATTGCGTCATGCCACGTGTTGTCCAAAATGGTGACTACCCTAAACTACCAGCCTTAACCGTCATGCCACGTGTTGTTTAAAAATGGCGACTACGCTAAACTACCAGCTTTAACCTAACTTTTGTTAATAACATTATACCTTTTAAATCATGTGCAGTGACTTAAGCCAATACTCTATAGTCAAGACATGCAAAATATACCTTTAAATCCAATTATAAACAAGAACAAAGCATGAGTGGCGTTAGGCCACGTGTAGTTAGTTAAGATAGCTCTAACACTGAATCACCAGTTTTAAACTAACCTTTTCTTAATAACACTATACCTTTTACATAATAACCAATTAATTTATAACTCTTTAGTCAAGAAATGTAAAGCCTTATACCATTAAAACCAATTAGAAACAAGTATAAAGCGACTACATGAATTTCACAAGCCAAACCAAAGTCTTCTCAAATCTTGAGGCTTCTGGGCTATTAAAAGCGGCTTTTTCCCCAGCCATGCTTGCCTCTTGAGTGAGCTACGCTGCTGTGGCGCGCCTTTAAATCAATCTCCACACAAACTGTGGCTGGCTCAAGAGGTTGCCAGCAGATGAAATCCTTACCAATTTTTCTTTTTAACATGAAACAGTCATTCACACAAAGACACAGAGAGGACATAAACATACACATAGACAGTCGGTGCACCGGGACAAACACGGAAAGATACACAGAAAGTTAAGTGCGCTTGTTAAGCAATTGTATCCATTTTCCTCTTTAAACAGCTCTTAGAAGCTGTGGACATATGCCTATTTTTAAAAACCCCTTTCTTTTCGCCGAAATCAGCTCTTACGAGCTTTGGGCAAATGCCTACCAAATTCCTTCCCCATATTTCCCTATCTTTTCAACCCAAGCAGTCCCTGTGCCGGGTCCGCACAGTTTGCTTGAAAAACTGTATCCCTTCCTGCACTCACAACAATAGACACGAATTCACTAGCGCTAGTTTTGACCTCTATGTTGCTTACCGTGCGGATACTACTTCTTACCACCTTTTCTGCGAAGCTTCGCTGGATAGGGCTACCTCAGGAAATTCTCTCGTACCAGGTAGCCCCACGTTGGGCGCCAATTATGTAGCTGCCCGCAGCCACATGTAAACCGGGTTACCTGTTGAGAGAATTTTGGGGTTATAGGGAAGAGGGGCGAAAAGAAAGCGCGGCTAAGTCAATGTTCACTGATCAAAGCCCTAAACTTTAATGGTGCCAGACCTTTTAACAGTTTGGGCAAACCCTTCCCCCCAGACTCCAGGCTGAGTTCTGGTGGAAGTTGTCTAGCTTCTCTTGGAGGTCTTCGTCTTGACTGCTCAGGCAGCTGGGTGGGTCACCTGTTTAATTCAGGAATTCTTATACCTGGAGGAACAATGAACTTAACCTTTACTACGAGCGCTCCACCCTAGGTGGAGCAGGATCCTGGCTTTCTGGGAGAAGTTAACCTTGACCAAAGTCAAACTCTGACCAAGTGCAAGACTGCCCCAATATGGCTCTGTACACCCTGTGGTTTTATTTTAGGGGGTGCCTCTATGAAAATGGGGAAATCAATACTTCAGTGACAGATCTGTGGACTCACAGTTGTTGGTGATGATAAATACTCAGAGAAACTCAGACAGAAATACCCCAGGTTAGCTTCAGACTTATTGTGTAACTGAGGATTGTCTTGAACTTGTGATCTCCCTGGCCCTGCCTCCCCAGGACTGGATTTGTAAGAATGCACAAACATGCCTGCTTCATGTGTGCTGAGGATCAATCCCAGGGCTCTGTGCATGCTAGGCAAGCTTGAGAACACGAGGCTGTATCCCCAGTCCCTTAGCTCAGCATTTTCAAGTGCAGTCTTTAAAAAGTGTTTATTGGGGGTGGAGTGGGATGGACTGTGGGCTCAACAGTTAACATCTCTTGTGGCTCTTGCACAGGACCCAGGTTTGGTTCCTAGAGCCTGGGGTGCAGATGGCAGCTCCCCATAATTCCAGTTCCAAGGGATCTCGCGCCCTCTTCTGACTTCTGAGGGTGGTGGTCATTCAAGTGGTACACATACATACATATGTGCAGACACAACACTTCTACACAGAAGATAAATCTAGAGATTGTTGTAATTGTTTGGGAATGTTGATCTGTGTATAGGTTGAAAAGCATTGCTTTGTTCTGGCTTTGTTTATATTTTCTCATGCTTATTGACTATTTGCATATTACTTGTAAATTTTGTATATTTGTTTATTTTCTAGGGGAAATGCGATGGGGTCTCTATCCTCACTATATGACAATAGAGATTTTTCAATGATAATTGCTATTAATTTTGATATTGTTTGTTCTTTAGTTGTGTGCTTTTTGGTTTTTTTGCTTTTGTTTTTTGTTTTTCATGGCAGTGTCTCCTTGTAAAGCTCTTGCTGCCCTGAAACTCACTCTATGTAACAGGCTAGCCTTGAACTGTGACTTGCCTTCCTCTGCTGGGACTAAAGGTTTGTGCCACCACTGCTTGGCTTGGTGATTGTCTTTCTGGTACACATCACTTTTAAATTTTTAAACAGCACCAAATGTACCACTCTCTCTTCCTTGTTATTTCTGATGGATTTTTTGGTTTCAGAAGCTCTTGGGCCTTTGTAATTTCCTCATTCATTTTAGTTTTAAACTTGCTTCAAATCTCTGCAATTTATGGTGTTTGTGTAGACTCACATTATTTCTGATGTTTTCTTGATAACTGACTGATTTCTAAATATTTTATAATGTTCAGCCATCTTTTTAAATTATAATTCATTTTTCTTTTATGATCATTGATTTGTGTTTTGCCTGCATGTATGTCTCTGTGAGGATGTCAGCTCCCCTGTAACCACACAGACTGCTCTAAGCTGCCATGTGGGTGCTGGGAATTGAACCCATGTCCTCAGGAATAGCAGTGTTCTTATCTGCTGAGCTATCTCTCCAGCGAACGTAACACCCATTTGTAGCCGTAATTCTTTTTGTTATTAAATGACTCTATATTCATTAGATGGTCTGTTTATTGGTATGTTGCATTTTTCTTGATTAGACTTTAGTTTGTAGTTTTCATTAATTATCAGTTTAACATTAAAAAAAAAGTCCTTCAATATGTATATGTTACCTCTCCAAACTCTTATTTTCCTTCCTTTTGCAGGTGCTGGGGACTGAATACATGGACTCACACTTCATAAGTCAGTAACCTCTCCCATCTACCAGCAAGCTTCAGGTTTTTCAACCATCTCTCCAGCTCATGTGATGCTCTCTGGGAAAGTGTACAGATTAAGCATTTGAAAATAGACACTATGATATCAGATGAAAACCGGGTTCAGAATACCCTCCAGAGGATTTCTAGGATCTTCTGTCCCTAAGGAATCAATTAGAGACTTCTTCTTACACAAAAAGCAAGGACAGCTGATTAGGAAAAATCATACTCCCAAGGGAGGAGTTGAGCTGGAGGAAAGAGATGAGATGGGAAACCACTCTGCCACAAAGCACCTGGGCTCTTCCATCTCTAGGCCGCCCATCATGGTTTGTCTTAATGGGGCTCTTGGTGCAACTTGGATCCTCACACTTACTGGCAAGTACTTTGCCAACTGAGCCATTCTCCCAACTCTGTGTTGTCTTTTCTATACATCCTCAAACTGCTATAGACAAAAGAGGATTGAGACATTTTCTCTCCTTGAATCTGGGCAAATCTATGAAGATACTGTTTCATTTTCCAGTGTCAGTCTCAGTCTGTGGTGGGGGTCAGCAGTGGACCTGCCTGATGTCCCATTTACAGTAATGCAGAGTAGCTTCCATGACAAGTGTCCTGTGTACATCAATACACTTGTCGGTAGCTAACACTACAGCTCAGCTGCACACTTTCCAACAGAGCTCCACATGTGTTCTCCCTGTACAACCCAAGGTAAAGCAGTGGATGCTGCCTGGAACATTCCAACTCCATTGCAGAGGCCAGAACAGAATAACAATCATGGATGTGCACAATGCACACCAGGCTTAAGCTGGTGAGCCACGCCCACAACACTTGCTTTTCAGATCACCTCACAAACCAGGTTTAATTACCATGTCATAAAAGAAACAGGAGACACCAGATCTTAGGAAATGTTTAAATAAATTTATACTTTATTAAGTTAAACTTGCATATAGCAATCCATAAGATAATGAATCAAAAAATTAAATACAAACTTTCACATGCAAAATATGTTATTACATAACTAGCGGTATCAACCCTAAATACCAAATGCCTGACTTCCATAGTGGGAATGTTAATGTAATGGGGAAAAAAAACTCAATTTCGAACTTAATATATACCAAAATTTGTAGAGAAAAATTTAAATTGAGAACTTTTCAAAAAACAGAAAATCAACAATTCAGTCCAGCATTATATAGGATCTCAGATAAAAATGGACATTTGCTATTATAGTTTCTTCACATCAACTCCAAAAACTAAGACAGGTCTGGGGAAGAATGATTCTTTAAATGACCATAGTGCATTCCTTCAAAGGCCCAGAGTCCAGTTAGTCATTTGACTACAGTTTTACATAATGTACAACTCCAGTAGAGTCTGCTAATTCAGAGCAGCACTTGTGTGGGAAACTCATTATCATTTCTTATACTATTTTCAAGCTTTAAAAAACAAAACATTAAAAAATAAAGCAAAAAATCAACCCCCAGCACTATCCCAAGCTTCAATTTAACAGCATAAAATTCCAGCATTAGAGATGCTAGTGCACAGCTTCTGCCTCTTCCTGCTGATGTCCCTCCTGTTCTTCAGCAGGAATGTCACTGGGAAGGGCATTCCTTTCAGGAAATCAACAGTTCAAACCAGGTCTAGAGGATTGGAAAATGACAGTGGTCACAGTGTCCTGCTAAATGTTCTTATTAAATGTTTCTTGCTCTCATTTTGTAAATATTGGAAGATGGTCTCACATACAGTCTTCCCTGCCTGTCCCATTGAATCAAGGTATTCAATGCTTCATTTTCTTAAATCGATGACCACAAGGCTCCAATGTACCTTCTGGTGAATAGGCACCAAGAATAGTTCCTTTTCTAAGAGATTGATTCCTTGAGTCCATCTTTTCACAGAACTGTAACCTCTATGCTTTAGCTTTGGGTAAAAGAATGTGCTAAACACATGGAGAGCTGGGTAGCCTTGGGTTTCATTTCTCTCAACCAAAAGGTTCACGTAGAAGTTGATGACCTCATCATTGAGCCACTGACCATTCTCCAGGGTCTGAATATCTCCTCAGGTGACTTGCAGCTTGAATCTGCTACTTAGGATTTCCTCTAGGGGTCCTGGACCCAGTGCATTCTTAATTTCCTTCTCCGTGTCCTCTAATGCCAAGGATTTGATCCACTTCTCTGCCCTTTCTTGGTTTGCAAGAGGGTTTTTCTCTGCCTCAAGTACTGCCATCTTGTTGGGGAGTAAGCTCTCTCTGTCGCCACTATCCAAGCTGATTGGACCTGGTGTTCCCTGAAAGTCTGGCTCCAAGCTGTTCCCCCTTCTTCCTTCAAGGTTTACACAACCTTTCTTCTCTGTAACAGATTTCTTCTATGAACAATATTTCTCTCTCTTGTCTGAGAGTCTTCTATGGCAACAAGAGTAGACTGTTCTCGATCTCTCTGAGTTGTTTCTGATCCATGACTGTGCCCTGTCATGCCACCTTTGATCTTTGAGGTGTTTGTAAATATGGGGGTGAGTCCTGTGTGGGTCAGACCTGTGTGGGTCAGATTTCACATGATGGTCGCATTGAAGTTTTGTAAGTAACCTTCCCCACTTTTCCTTTCGGGAGCTGTGTTTTCCTTCATTACTGAATAGAGCCTCATGAGACCCTTGCAACCATCAATTGGCTTCTTCTTAGTTTCAGCCTGCTCTGGAGGACCAGCAATCTAAGGGTCTGAGTTGTCTTGAACTCTCTTCTTGGGGGCTTCTATATCTGACGCTGTTCTCTTGATGCTGAACAGTTACCAAGCTGTTCTCTCTGAAGCTCTAGGTCTTGATGCTCCTGAGGGGTCTCCAAAGCCTTGCAACACTCTTTATAGACCATCTCTTTTCCGTCCTGGCACTTCTGTTATGGACCTTGTCCCAAAGCTTCAGGCTCTGTCTCTGTCCCACTTTCATCCTGGTATTTCCATTTTCTCCCTTTTCCTGAAACTTCAGGCTTCATGTCTTCCCCAGGCTGCCACATGGTGAACTGCTTGGACTGATTTTTGGATTTTGCTGGCTCCATTATAGTACTGCTTGTCTAATTTCCAAGATAAAGCAACTGTAGGCCTTGCTCCAGATGGGTACTCCTGACTTGTTTTCCCTGTTGTGTGAAGAATCACTTCATCCAATAGTTGGTTGGTCCAAGGTCAGAAACCTGTTAGGTTCAGAATAGCTCTTCCTTATAAACAGAGTTGACTTTGAAAGTCAGGGTCAGTCAAAAATGGAGATAATTGAGCTGGTAATATTAGAAAATGATTTGTGAATAGTCAGATGTTGACACTTCACCAGGGGTCCACTTTGCAAAACTCTGAGGAGTTCTAAGAATATTTCCTCAGAACTATCCTTCTAGGGCACTGTAACTAGCTAAATATGCAAAACTTCTAACATGGACTAATTATCCTAGTTAATCACTAGGAAGATACCAGGACTAATCCTGGCACATAACACAATGGAAGCAACCTCAGGAATGATAACTCAGGGTGTTGTCCCTAACCAAAGCCTTCAAGGTTCAATAGATGGTCTTGATGTCACTTGAAAGAGCCCAAAATCAACCTTTTGGAGGATGACACCCTCCGTAAACCCAACCTGGGTCCAAGACTTCAGAGACACTTTGCTGGAGTGGGAAGTTTGAATGAATTAAGACACATCAAAATTCCCTTAGTTAGAGCACAGGGTTACCTAAATCATCTCAGCACAGTTCAGCTATTCCTGACTAATACATGTGTCCTTTGGGAAACTGTCCCATCACGGTCAATTGTAGAAATATTAGTGTCCTATAAAATATAAGTGACATTCAAAATATGTGCTCACATACAATATGCTTGCTACTAATGAAGAATAAATAGTATTTTACAGTTATAAAACATAGTAGGTACTGTTGTGTGATAAAATGTTGTTCTCCCCTAGATAACGAACCCAGGACAGACCAAAGTGCCCATACTACCAAAGTCCTACTTGGTGAATCAACAAATTTTATTGGTGTTACTTATAGGAATATTGACGAGGGGTTACTTACAGGAGCAGAAATGACTCAAAGACAGCTGCATCACCGAAGCCCACACAGCATGGGTGACAGCTCAAAAAAGCTGGGAACCTGTAGAAACCACACAGCTTATAGATGGCTCAACAGGTTGGAGAAAGTCTTTCCAGGTGCCTCAGTTGGTCTAAACTCCTTCCAGACAGCGGGTATGAGGTTGGCTCTTTTGAGAGTCGGCTTGGCAGCTCAGAGTCCTTTCATCTCAGAGGGACTTACAGCTTTTATTGCTCTTTGTCAGGGAAGGAGCCTAGTGAATCTCATCAGTTTCAGGGACCATTTTGGGATCTTTTGAGTTGCCTTCCTGCCTGAGCAGCTTCCTTCAGAGTGAATGAAGGGTGATATGGTTCAGTATTTCAATATTGGAAGAAACTTGCCGAACTGGTAACACTTCACCAAGAATCAAAACATTGCTGTAAGAGAATAAATAAAATCTCACGGTGGATGATCATTTTTATGTGTTCTTGGATTTGGTTGGCAAGAATTTTATTGAGTATTTTTGCATCCATATTCATAAGGGAAACTGGTGTGAAGTTCTCTTTCTTTGTTGGATCTTTGTGTGGTTTTGGTATCAGCGTTAATTGTGGCTTCATAGAAGGAATTGGATAGTATTCCTTCTGTTTCTATTTTGTGGAATAGTTTGAAGAGTATTGGTGTTAGGTCTTCATTGAAGGTCTGATAGAATTCTGCACTGAAGCCATCTGGTCCTGTGCTTTTTTTGGTTGGAAGGCTTTCTATGACCCCTTCTATTTCTTTAGGGGTTATGGGACTGTTTAGATGATCTATTTGGTCCTGATTTAATTTTGGTATTTGGTATCTGTCTAGGAAATTGTCTATTTCCTCCAGATTCTCCAGTTGTGTTGAGTACAGGCTTTTGTAGTCGGATCTGATGATTTTTTGAATTTCCTCAGTTTCTGTTGTTATATCCCCCTTTTCATTTCTAATTCTGTTAATTTGGATACTTTCTCTCTGCCCTTTGGTCAGTCTGGCTAAGGGTCTATCTATCTTGTTGATTTTCTCAAAAAACCAGCTCCTGGACTCGTTGATTCTTTGTATGGTTCTCTTTGTTTCCACTTGACTGATTTCAACCCTGAGTTTGATGATTTCCTGTCTTCTACTCGTCCTGGGTGAATTGGCTTCTTTTTGTTCCAGGGCTTTCAGGTGTGTCATTAAGCTGCTAGTGTATGCACTCTCCATTTTCTTTTTGGAGGCACTCAGGGCTATGAGTTTTCCTCTTAGCACTGCTTTCATTGTGTCCCAAAGATTTGGGTATGTTGTGCCTTCATTTTCATTAAATTCTAAAAAGTCTCTGATTTCTTTCTTTATTTCTTCTTTAGCCAAGTTTTCATTGAGTAGATTATTGTTCAGCTTCATGTGTATGTGGGCTTCAGGGACTAGACAGGGCTGCCCACTTTCTCCTTATCTTTTCAATATTGTGCTTGAAGTATTCTGTAAATCAGTTTGGCGGTTCCTCAGAAAACTGGGCATGTCACTTCCAAAAGATCCTGCTATACCACTCCTGGGCATATACCCAGAGGATTCCCCAGCATGTAATAAGGATATATGCTCCACTATGTTCATAGCAGCCCTATTTATTACAGCCAGAAGCTGGAAAGAACCCAGGTATCCCTCAACAGAAGAATGGATGCAAAAAATGTGGTATATATACACAATGGAGTACTATTCAGCCATTAGAAACAATCAATTCATGAAATTCTTAAGATATTGCTGGAGAACATCATACTAAGTGAGGTAACCCAGTCTCAAAAGATCAGTCATGGTTTGCACTCACTAATAAGTGGATATTAGCCTGGAAAACTGGAATACCCAAAACATAATCCACACATCAAATGAGGTACAAGAAGAATGGAGGAGTGGCCCCTGGTTCTGGAAAGACTCAGTGTAGCAATATAAGGCAAAACCAGAACAGGGAAGTGGGAAGGGGTGGGTGGGAGAACAGGGGGAGGGAAGAGGGCTTATGTGACTTTCAGGGAGTGGGGGACCAGAAAAGGGGAAATCATTTGAAATGTAAATAAAAATATATCGAATTAAAAAAAAAAGGGTAATATATACCATTCACTTAGTTCTAAAATTCAGTTGTAGCTGGAGTTACAGAGGTGTGTGTTTTCTGTGGGTCCTGGGATCTGAATTCCAGATACCAGGATTGAACAGCAAGCACTGTAACCACTGATCCATCTCTGGCCCCTGGAGCAGCTCTTTCACCTACTCTCAAACACATGGAGATATTTTTACAAAAATGTGAGAAAAGGGTTGAGACATTTCATTTGTTTTTTTTCCATAGAAAATATTATCAAATAGTGCAAGTATATTTATACCAATGTTTACTATAAGGGAAATAATGTACTTTTTCTGTAAAAGATTTGAATTTCTGGTTATTACCATTTTCCCAGGTGTCCTTTTGCTTGTACCAACCTTCTTTTTCTTCTTTCTAATTCACCTTGGAGCGATTTGTTCCCGTGCAAAGGAAAAAAAATTGAAAATACCACATCAGTCCTAAATTACTGAATAACCTAACATGTTTTAAGGATAAATTTACTGTGCTAAGCTTGTAAAAGAAAAGTTGTTTATAGCTTGCATAAGCCACGAGGAAATTACTGTATCTTTAATGTACCCTTTCAAGTAGCCTGAGATGTACCACTTTCTGGTACAATTGAGCTACTCTTAAAAATATTGCTGAATGGTGCAAAATATTTCAGTGCCTCAGTCTTCCTACACAGTGATGGGCCACATGATTAGACAGGCTAACTGTTAAGTTCTGCTTTTGTGCAAGATGCCTGCTTGCTTCCATGGCCAAGGCACCTGCTGCACATGTCACAGAATCAAGCCTTGCCTTCACCCGGACAAGGTATGAGATATTTTAGTTTCCCAAAATTGTAACTTTGTATGTTTTGCATATGTAATCTTTAGCTAGCAATAGCCTGGCCATATCTAGAGAATTCTCCCTTGGTTGGTCCTGGTCAGTCTTCTTTTAATAAACAAGCCTCTTATTTACCAAAAGCAAAACTTGAGTCAGACTGGTGAATCTCTGAAGGACCCCGACCCATGGCGCCTCCTCAGTGCCTTCTCTCTCATGGTTCAGGACTGCAGAACAATGTTTTCAGTTCTTAGACTTATGTTCCTTTGCTGGCTATTCTGGCTGGCACCTCTCCAAGGGTGCTCAGCCTCCCAGAAGGCACAGCCCTCATCTCTTCTTCCTGATGGTGAAAGGGATCTTCTGGCTATTTCTCCACACACTGTAGGTTTTATTAGGTCAATAAATATCCCCTGTAATCCTACTTAGATTTTGTTTTTGGTTTGTCTAAATTATTAATGGATGTTTACATTTGTCTAGGGTTTTTTTTTTTATCATTTGAGACAACTGTCACTGTAACTGTAATTTTCCTCTTTGATCTAACATGATCAACTCCGGGTTATAGGAAGAGCTGGAACATGTTCGTGATTCTTTATTTCTTAAACATTTGCATGTTTTCTTGAGTCACATCAATATGTTGTTCTCTTTCCCCTACTTTATTATTTTTCTACTTTTTTTTGTTGGAGATTTGTTGTCTTTAATCTTGTAATTCTTCCCAGGCTGGAATTGAACTTGAGATTCTCCTGCCTGAAATCATGATCATGCAACCCTATGCCTAACTTTTACTTTCTGTTTTAGCGGTCCGACTAGCAGGAAAGGTCCTTGTCCAGATTGTGAGGCCATTCTGGTTAGGGTCCCGTTTCCCTGTAGAGGAAGCCTGGACAGGCAGGGAAGTCTTCGATCCTTTCTGGTGACTAGAGAGACTGAGCTCTGTTCCATTGCTTCTACACAGCATGTTTTGATAAGAGGCAACCCATGGTTGTAAAGCTTTATTATAGAAAAGTAGGGAAAGGAAAAGAGATACAACATAAAGATAGGAAGAAAAGATAGAGGGATGAGAGCTGGCTATGACCACATGGAAAGAGGGTAGAAGAATGTGAGAGAGGGAATGGGGCCAGAGGACAAGAGTCCAGGGAGAGCGTGGACAAGGGAAAAGGGCAGGGGAAATGGAGCAGGAGAGCTAGGAAGGGCCAAGAAACCCCCTTTATAGTGGGCTGAGTTAACTACTGGTACCAGGTAACTGTGAGGTTGGGAAAACCAGGCTGTAGCCAGGTGACTGTGGGTATTGAGTTTAGCCAGAACACTAGAGGTTTGGCCCAAAGTGACTGATGGCCACAGGATTAAGGAGATGAGGAGTCAGGAGGATGGATTTGGTGTCAGAGTCCTAAGTACCTGGGAGCATGGGTCACGGTTCCATCCCGTGTAGAATATTCTACTTGGTCGCTGGAGTATGCCTCGCTCAACCATGCCACAGACTGCCTTTCACAGCCCCGCAGCAGACCCATTAAAATATACTTACAAAATACACTGAGGCCTCCCTAGCCTCTACCTCCAAACTCAACTACATTCCTTCACAGGTGGCTTCCAACTGCCTCGAACCACCGAGTCTGGCTCTCATTGTACCAACCCCACTTCACGGGAAGCAAGTTTTTATATTGACTCACTGCATTGTGACTTGACAGAACTAAAGACAGGAACGTCTTATGTTGACTCTTCATTTCCAAGGTTTCAATGTGGGAAGACGTTGGAGATAGGAGAGAAGTGTGTTCCCATCCAGGAAGCAGAGGGGAGCTACAGCGAGGGTGGATAATATCTTCAAAGACCGAGTACGCATGCTCTGTCTCTGCCAATCAGACCCCACTGTTCAGTCACTGCAGTTCCCAAAGTATCGCCACAGTTGGAGAGAAGCATTCAAAACACGAGCTTATGGGGAAAGTTAAGATTCGAGCAATAACAGGTGCTAACACCTCTAGCAATGTGATCTTCAGTGTTGTCTCTAAGAGACACTTTCATAATCCAAGACACCAGAACCTTTGCAGAGTCAGTTGATGATGAAAAACAATGAGGATAAAAAGGCAGGACAGCGGACTGGCAGGTGGCACCCTGGGAAGTTCTCCATGTCTCTTCTCGACAGCCTGTCACTGTCCCTGCTCCTGCTCTTCCAGTAAAGGCTCTTAGGTGGCCTCTCACCACAACTCATGGCACTCCTGGGTCAAGTCACCATTGCTCTCTTCAAATCTCTGACTCCGCCTCCAGGCTCAGTGTCCTCAGCACCATTTCCCTTCCTCTGCTTCCTCCCAACTGCTGTAAGCATTCTCTTCAAAACACAGGTCTGACTGCATCACTCTGCTCCAAACCAGTCCACAGAGACATTCCACTGCCAGGGTAACCATCAGAGCCCCTGGCCTGGCCGGTGGGCCCTTCCAGTCCTGCCAGTTGCCAGTCCTCTCCAGAGTTCACAGCCACGCTCCAGACAAGACCTTCTTCCTTCCTTTCCCAGCATCCCCTGAGCCGAGCAGAACTGTATCCTTGATGCTTCCCTTTCAGCAGCTCGGGTTCTCAGAGAGCCTCAGTGATGTGGGTGGGCCTTGCCCAGGGCCTCAGCTGAGCAGCGACTAGTGCCAGGCCCAAGTCTGAGGCTCTGAGTCCACTGGTGCCTCAGCGCAGCCAGCGGAGGAACGTGCTGCAGGGGACAGTTTCCTGACTTGACGCTCAGCAGTGGGAAAGGGTTGTGAAGCTACAGGTCTGCTGACATTTGGGACTCTTCACCCTGTAACTGAGCGCTATAGTAAATGAGTCACCATCTGCTAGAAGCCGAAGAGGTACATAGATGCACTACTAAGGTTGAGTGTTGTTTCCTTCTGTGTGGGGCACGTGGACTGACGACTTGCTCTTGTAGACCATGCTGGTCTCACAATGGCAATGCTCCCACTTCTGCCTCCCAGTGCTAGAATCCCAAGGATGCTTTACCATACCTGGCAATGCTGCACTTGCAGAGTTTTATTATGACAGGTTCAGACTGGTTCATTTCATCCACAGTACTTACTACTGCAGAGGGACACATGGGCAGAGTGAAGAAAGCAGTTATGGAACAGAGGAAGTATTTCCTCCAGGGAAAGTATTTCCATGAGGAAATGGAGTAGCAAGTGGCTTGGTGTACCATGCACAGATGAAACGCAGCCACTAGGTGGAAGGGACAAGCAGTTACAACAGCTCTCAGGCCTATGGTGAGCCTCTGAAACAAACAGTCCCCTTTAGGAAACACCCACCACTCCCTACCCAGCAGGGTCAGTCTCCCACCGTGCCTCCATCATGATCCTGCAGGGAAGGACAGCTGCACAGAGTCCAGCAGAGCCAGGGCTCTCTCCTCCTTAAGTCTTAGAGCAATCCTAGAGGACCAAGTTTGTCAGCCTGGCCTGGAAGGAGCTCAAGGATGTGTGTGTTCAGATTGTGTTGTGACTAGATATATGGAGCACAACTGTGGACCACGCCTGTTTGTAAAACGCTAGTAGGAAGGCTGGTCACAGTGACTCACATCTGATCCCAGCACTCAGGAGGCTGAGGCAGAGACCTGCCTTGGCTTTGAGGCTGACACAGGATGGGTAGAGAATTATAAGCCAGCAAAGCTTTGTTGATGCTGTCTGGGAAAGTAGGGCCTTCTGTGAATAGGCTCAAGTTTAAACTATTGCTGCTTCGTGGACTGAAATCAGGGACTACAGGCTTCTTACTAATGCTCCATTACTAATCCTCTAACACACACCCTCCTATGCCCTAGTGGGACCTTCTTTTCTATTTTTTCAGGCCTTATTTTGTTATATAGTTCAGGCTGGGCTTAGAGTCCTGCTTTACCTTTCCTAATACTGGGATTGTGGGTATGAACATTGAACATTGCTTATGGGTTATTTAACTTTAATTTCATGCTAAGCAATGTAAAGACAGCAAAGATTCTGTGAAACTAACTGTGAATGAAAGAAGAACGTGCCGTGGGTGTGGATCCAAAAGAACCCTCTGTGCACCATGCCACAGAGACCTCATACTAAAAAAAAAAAAAAGAAAAGAAAAAAAAACTTTCACCAAAGCACACGACCACATGGACACACACAGTGAAGCAGGCGCTCTAGGAGCTACCTGCACACCCCCTTCATATCTGCATGCTTTCATGATGTGACCAGTGTAAGGTCCCTGGACAAGAACCAAGGTCTCCTCCAACCCCAGTGCCTGACATTCCTGGGCTTGAACAAAAGTTGCACACAGCTGTTGCACCCCTTGCCTCTGGGTGGCGCTGTGAGAAGGTCCCTTGATGCAGAGGCACCTAACCTTCCCTCAGTACAGGACCCCATCTCCAGTACACTGTAGACCTTCGTTCAGCACCTCCTGGGACTCCCTTTAAGACATCCATCTACCCAGTCCCAGCCCAGCAGTGTTGGGGGGGCTTTCAGATGAATAAGGCCAAAGAATATTTTTAACTATGAAGGTATTTATAATTGAGATCAAAGTAGCCAGTGCATAGGATTGAGTTGTCCCAGCACCTGCTCTGGAGCTGGGATGTACGGACTCAGGAGATGGCAGTCCCTGCCACAGGAGACCTACCACACAGATGTCTACTAGTCTCTGGAGCCCAGCACTGCCTCTCCCTACAGCTACCACCACACAGGACTAACCTCACAGCCATCTCTGCCCCTGAGACTTCCTACTCATTCTCATGGGGCTGTGGTGTAGTTCTGTAGGCTGCTGTGGCTTGTCCCCAGTGCAAATGGCATTAAGGCACAGCAAAGGAGGAGATGGGGTCCTTAAGGTCCAACTCTGAGGAGAACTCTGAGCCTTTCAAAGATCTGTCCTTCTGTCCTTGGTAGGAGAAGGAACTAAAACCCATCTTTGTGCTGGACAAAGCCAGGACTGTACCTTAGGCCCTATCCCCATATAGCCTGCTGCTCTCTTCTGGGCCTGACAGTTCTCCCAGGCACATACTAGGCATGGCATGCCGATGTATCTGAGGCTCCTGCCCCTGAGCCCATGCAACAGCAGGCTGTGGCCATCACAGCTCATTTTCAGTCACCTGATCCCCACACCTGTTCCAGGCCATGTGTGAGGCGCCCCCTGAAAGAATAGGGTGCAGTGTAGGGCAGTATTCAGAAGGGTGACCCGTGAAGGGGCTGGCTGTATTGGACTGTAGCTGCAGGGAGAGGCAGTGCTGGGCTTGGGAGACTAGGGGACATCTGTGTGGTAAGTCTCCTGTGGCCATGACCACCATCTCCTGAGGCCGTACATACCAGCTCCAGAGCAGGTGCTGGGACAAATGTGGCATCCCACCTCCATCCTATGCATGGACTATTTTGATCTCAATTATAAATACCTTCATAGTTAAAAATATTCTTTGGCCTTATTCATCTGAAAGCCCCCCCAACTGCTGGGTTGGGGCTGGGTAGATGAATGTCTTAAAGGGGGTCCCAGTGTAGGAGGTGCTGACAGAATGTCTGCAGTGTACTGGAGATGGGGTCCTGTACTGAGGAAAGGTTAGGTGCCTCTGCATCAAGGGACCTTCTCACAGCGCCACCCAGAGGCAAGGGGTGCAACAACTGCAGGCAACTTTTGTTCAAGGCCAGGAATGTCAGGCACTGGGGTTGGAGGAGACCTTGGTTCTTGTCCCAGGGACCTTACACTGGTCACATCATGAAAGCACACAGATATGAAGGGGGTGTGCAAGTAGCTCCTGGGGTGCCAAGCTATGTGTGTGGGGAGCCATGTGTGCATGTGTGTAAAAGGTTGGGTTTTTGGTTTTTTTTTGTATAGGTTCTCCCTAGCTTGGTGCACAGAGGGATCTTTTAGATCCACAGACACTGCCCCTTCTTTCACAGTTAGTTAGTTTCACAGAATCTTTGCTGTCTTTACATTGCTTAGCATGAAATTAAAGTTAAAAAAGCATAAACAATGTTCATACCCACAATCCATAATCCAGCCTGAACTACATAGCAAAATAAGGACTGAACAAAATAGCAAAAAAGAAGGTCCCACTAGGGCATAGGAGGGTGTGTGTTAGATGATTAGTAATGGAGCGTTGGTGAGAAGCCTGTAGTCCCTGATTTCAGTCCACGAAGCAGCAATAGTTTAGACTCTGAGCTCATTCGCTGAAGCCCCCACTTTCTCAGACAGCATCAACAAGGCTTCGCGGGTCTGTAATTCTCTACCCTGCCTGGGTCAGCCTTAAAGCCATGGCAGGTACACCAAGTACACCAAGCCACTTGCTACTCCATTTCCTCATAGAAATACTTTCCCTGGAGGAAATAAATCCTCTGTCCCATAACTGCTTTCTTCACTCTGCCCATGTGTTCCTCTGCAGTAGTAAGTACTGTGGATGAAATGAACCAATCCGAACCTGTCATAATAAAACTCTGCAAATGCAGCATTGCCAGGTATGGTGGAGCATCCTTGGGATTCTAGCACCGGGAGGCACAAGTGGGAGGATTGCCATTGTGAGACCAGCCTGGTCTACAAGAGCAAGTCGTCAGTCCACGTGCCCCACACAGAAGGAAACAACACTCAGCCTTAGTAGTGCATCTATGTACCTCTTCGGCTTCTAGCAGATGGTGACTCATTTACTATAGTGCTCAGTTACAGGGTGAAGAGTCCCAAATGTCAGCAGACCTGTAGCTTCACACTGCTGCGTGTCAAGGCAGGAAACTGTCCCCTGCAGCATGTTCCTCCGCTGGCTGCATTGAGGCACCAGTGGACTCAGAGCCTCAGACTTGGGCCTGGCACTAGTCGCTGCTCAGCTGAGGCCCTGGGCAAGGCCCACCCACATCACTGAGGCTCTCTGAGAACCCGAGCTGCCGATAGGGAAGCATCAAGGATACAGTTCTGCTCAGCTCAGGGGATGCTGGGAAAGGAAGGAAGAAGGTCTTGTCTGGAGCGTGGCAGTGAGCTCTGGAGAAGACTGGAACGGCCCACAGGCCAGGCCAGGGGCTCTGATGGTTACCCTGGCAGTGGAATGTCTCTGTGGACTGGTTTGGAGCAGAGTGATGCAGTCAGACCTGTGTTTTGAAGAGAATGCTTACAGCGGTTGGGAGGAAGCAGAGGAAGGGAAATGGTGCTGAGGACACTGAGCCTGGAGGCGGAGTCAGAGATTTGAAGAGAACAATGGTGACTTGACCCAGGAGTGCCATGAGTTGTGGTGAGAGGCCACCTAAGAGCCTTTACTGGAAGAGCAGGAGCAGGGACAGTGACAGGCTGTCTAGAAGAGACATGGAGAACTTCCCAGGGTGCCATCTGCCAGGCCTCTGTTCTGCCTTTTTATCCTCTTTTTTTTTTCATCATCAACTGACTCTGCAAAGGTTCTGGTGTCTTGGATTATGAAACTGTCTCTTAGAGACAACACTGAAGATCACATTGCTAGAGGTGTTAGCACCTTTTATTGCTCGAATCTTAACTTTCCCCATAAGCTCGTGTTTTGAATGCTTCTCTCCAACTGTGGCGATACTTTGGGAACTGCAGTGACTGAACAGTGGGGTCTGATTGGCAGAGACAGAGCATGCGTACTCGGTCTTTGAAGATAATATCCACCCTCGCTGTAGCTCCCCTCTGCTTCCTGGATGGGAACACACTTCTCTCCTGTACCCATCGTCTTCCCACTTTGAAACCTTGGAAATGAAGAGTCAACATAAGACGTTCCTGTCTTTAGTTCTGTCAGTCACAATGCAGTGAGTCAATATAAAAACTTGCTTCCCGTGAAGTGGGGTTGGTACAATGAGAGCCAGACTCGGTGGTTCGAGGCAGTTGGAAGCCACCTGTGAAGGAATGTAGTTGAGTTTGGAGGTAGAGGCTAGGGAGGCCTCAGTGTATTTTGTAAGTATATTTTAATGGGTCTGGTGCGGGACTGTGAAACGCAGTATGTGGCCTGGTTGAGCGAGGCATACTCCAGCGACCAAGTAGAATATTCTACATGGGATGGAACCGTGACCCATGCTCCCAGGTACTTAGGACTCTGACACCAAATCCATCCTCCTGACTCCTCATCTCCTTAATCCTGTGGCCATCAGTCACTTTGGGCCAAACCTCTAGTGTTCTGGCTAAACTCAATACCCACAGTCACCTGGCTACAGCCTGGTTTTCCCCACCTCACAGTTACCTGGCACCAGTAGTTAACTCAGCCCACTATAAAGGGGGTTTCTTGGCCCTTCCTAGCTCTCCTGCTCCATTTCCCCTGCCCTTTTCCCTTGTCCACGCTCTCCCTGGACACTTGTCCTCTGGCCCCATTCCCTCTCTCACATTCTTCTACCCTCTTTCCATGTGGTCATAGCCAGCTCTCATCCCTCTATCTTTTCTTCCTATCTTTATGTTGTATCTCTTTTCCTTTCCCTACTTTTCTATAATAAAGCTTTACAACCATGGGTTGCCTCTTATCAAAACATGCTGTGTAGAAGCAATGGAACAGAGCTCAGTCTCTCTAGTCACCAGAAAGGATCGAAGACTTCCCTGCCTGTCCAGGCTTCCTCTACAGGGAAACGGGACCCTAACCAGAATGGCCTCACAATCTGGACAAGGACCTTTCCTGCTAGTCGGACCGCTAAAACAGAAAGTAAAAGTTAGGCATAGGGTTGCATGATCATGATCTCAGGCAGGAGAATCTCAAGTTCAATTCCAGCCTGGGAAGAATTACAAGATTAAAGACAACAAAGGTTAGATACCAACATCCTGTCTTCAACAAAAAAGGTAGAAAAATAATAAAGTAGGGTAAAGAGAACAACATATTGATGTGACTCAAGAAAACATGCAAATGTTTAAGAAATAAAGAATCACGAACATGTTCCAGGGCTTCCTATAACCCAGAGCTGATCATGTTAGATCAAAGGGGAAAATTACAGTTACAGTGACAGTTGTCTCAAATGATAAAAAAAAAAACCCTAGACAAATGTAAACATCCATTAATAATTTAGACAAACCAAAAACAAAATCTAAGTACGATTACAGGGGATATTTATTGACCTAATAAAACCTACAGTGTGTGGAGAAATAGCCAGAAGATCCCTTTCACCATCAGGAAGAAGAGTTGAGGGCTGTCCCTTCTGGGAGGCTGAGCACCCTTGGAGAGGTGCCAGCCAGAACAGCCAGCAAAGGAACATAAGTCTAAGAACTGAAAACATTGTTCTGCAGGGCCTGAACCATGAGAGAGAAGGCACTGAGAAGGCGCCATGGGTCGGGGTCCTTCAGAGATTCACCAGTCTGACTCAAGTTTTGCTTTCGGTAAATAAGAGGCTTGTTTATTAAAAGAAGACTGACCAGGATCAACCAAGGGAGAATTCTCTAGATATGGCCAGGCTATTGCTAGCTAAAGATTACATATGCAAAACCTACAAAGTTACAATTTTGGGAAACTAAAATATCTCATACCTTGTCCGGGTGAAGGCAAGGCTTGATTCTGTGACATGTCCAGCAGGTGCCTTGGCCATGGAAGCAAGCAGGCATTTTGTACAAAAGCAGAACTTAACAATTAGCCGGTTTAATCGTGTGACCCATCACTGTAGGACGACTGAGGCACTGAAATATTTTGCAACATTCAGCAATATTTTTAAGAGTAGCTCAATTGTACCAGAAAGTGGTACATCTCAGGCTACTTGAAAGGGTACATTAAAGATACAGTAATTTCCTCATGGCTTATGCAAGCTATAAACAATTTTGCTTTTACAAGCTTAGCACAGTAAATTTATCCTTAAAACATGTTAGGTTATTCCGTGATTTAGGACTGATATGGTATTTTCGATTTTTTTCTTTGCATGGGAACAAAATCGCTCCAAGGTGAATTAGAAAGAAGAAAAAGAAGGTTGGTACAAGCAAAAGGACACCTGGGAAAATGGTAATAACCAGAAATTCAAATCTTTTACAGAAAAAGTACATTATTTCCATTATAGTAAACATTGGTATAAATATACTTGCACTATTTGATAATATTTTCTATGGAAAAAAAACCAAATGAAATGTCTCAACCCTTTTCTCACATTTTTGTAAAAATATCTCCATGTGTTTGAGAGTAGGTGAAAGAGCTGCTCCAGGGGCCAGAGATGGATCAGTGGTTACAGTGCTTGCTGTTCAATCCTGGTATCTGGAATTCAGATCCCAGGACCCACAGAAAACACACACCTCTGTAACTCCAGCTACAACTGAATTCTTCCTCCTGTTTTCTAGGGAGGAGGTTAGGACTTTTTTTTTTTTTTTAGAACTAAGTGAATGGTATATATTTCCTTTTCATTTTAATTCGATATATTTTTTATTTACATTTCCAATGATTTCCCCTTTTCTGGTCCCCCACTCCCTGAAAGTCACATAAGCCCTCTTCCCTCCCCCTGTTCTCCCACCCACCCCTTCCCACTTCCCTGTTCTGGTTTTGCCTTATATTGCTACACTGAGTCTTTCCAGAACCAGGGGCCACTCCTCCATTCTTCTTGTACCTCATTTGATGTGTGGATTATGTTTTGGGTATTCCAGTTTTCCAGGCTAATATCCACTTATTAGTGAGTGCATACCATGATTGATCTTTTGAGACTGGGTTACCTCACTTAGTATGATGTTCTCCAGCTCCATCCTAAGAATTTCATGAATTGATTGTTTCCAATGGCTGAATAGTACTCCATTGTGTATATATACCACATTTTTTGCATCTATTCTTCTGTTGAGGGATACCTGGGTTCTTTTCAGCTTCTGGCTGCAATAAATAGGGCTGCTATGAACATAGTGGAGCATATATCCTTATTACATGCTGGGGAATCCTCTGGGTATATGCCCAAGAGTGGTATAGCAGGATCCTTTGGAAGTGACATGCCCAGTTTTCTGAGGAACCGCCAAACTGATTTACAGAATACTTCAAGCACAATATTGAAAAGATAAGGAGAAAGTGGGCAGCCCTGTCTAGTCCCTGAAGCCCACATACACATGAAGCTGAACAATAATCTACTCAATGACAACTTGGCCAAAGAAGAAATAAAGAAAGAAATCAGAGACTTTTTAGAATTCAATGAAAATGAAGGCACAACATACCCAAATCTTTGGGACACAATGAAAGCCGTGCTCAGAGGAAAACTCATAGCCCTGAGTACCTCCAAAAAGAAAATGGAGAGTGCATACACTAGCAGCTTAACGACACACCTGAAAGCCCTGGAACAAAAAGAAGCCAATTCACCCAGGACGAGTAGAAGACAGGAAATCATCAAACTCAGGGTTGAAATCAATCAAGTGGAAACAAAGAGAACCATACAAAGAATCAACGAGTCCAGGAGCTGGTTTTTTGAGAAAATCAACAAGATAGATAGACCCTTAGCCAGACTGACCAAAGGGTAGAGAGAAAGTATCCAAATTAACAAAATTAGAAATGAAAAGGGGGATATAACAACAGAAACTAAGGAAATTCAAAAAATCATCAGATCCGACTACAAAAGCCTATACTCAACACAACTGGAGAATCTGGAGGAAATGGACAATTTCCTAGACAGATACCAAATACCAAAATTAAATCAGGACCAAATAGATCATCTAAACAGTCCCATAACCCCTAAAGAAATAGAAGGGGTCATAGAAAGCCTTCCAACCAAAAAAAGCACAGGACCAGATGGCTTCAGTGCAGAATTCTATCAGACCTTCAAAGAAAACCTAACACCAATACTCTTCAAAATATTCCACAAAATAGAAACAGAAGGAAAACTACCCAATTTCTTCTATGAAGCCACAATTACGCTGATACCAAAACCACACAAAGTTCCAACAAAGAAAGAGAACTTCAGACCAATTTCCCTTATGAATATCGATGCAGAAATACTCAATAAAATTCTTGCCAACCAAATCCAAGAACACATAAAAATGATCGTCCACCATGATCAAGTAGGACTTGTTTTATTTCTAGGATTATACCATAAATAGTGCTTTATCTTTGTCAATGGATCCTATTGACAATCGTGAGATTTTATTTATTCTCTTACAACAATGTTTTGATTCTTGGTGAAGTGTTACCAGTTTGGCAAGTTTCTTCCAATATTGAAATACTGAACCATATCACGCTTCATTCACTCTGAAGGGAAGCTGCTCAGGCAGGAAGGCAACTCAAAAGATCCCAAAATGGTCCCTGAAACTGATGAGATTCACTAGGCTCCTTCCCTGACAAAGAGCAATAAAAGCTGAAAGTTCCTCTCAGATGAAAGGATGCTGAGCTGCCAAGAAGACTCTCAAAAGAGCCAACCTCCTACCTGCTGTCTGGAAGGAGTTTAGACCAACTGAGGCACCTGGAAAGACTTTCTCCAACCTGTTGAGCCATCTATAAGCTGTGTGGTTTCTACAGGTTCACAGCTTTTTTGAGCTGTCACCCATGCTGTGTGGGCTTCGGTGATGCAGCTGTCTTTGAGTCATTTTTGCTCCTGTAAGTAACCCCTCGTCAATATTCCTATAAGTAACACCAATCAAATTTATTGGTTCACCAAGTAGGACTTTGGTAGTATGGGCACTTTGGTCTGTCCTGGGTTCGTTATCTAGGGGAGAACAACATTTTATCACACAACAGTACCTACTATGTTTTATAACTGTAAAATACTATTTATTCTTCGTTAGTAGCAAGCATATTGTATGTGAGCACATATTTTAAATGACACTTATATTTTATAGGACACTAATATTTCTACAATTGACCGTGATGGGACAGTTTCCCAAAGGACACATGTATTAGTCAGGAATAGCTGAACTGTGCTGAGATGATTTAGGTAACCCTGTGCTCTAGCTAAGGGAATTTTGATGTGTCTTAATTCATTCAAACTTCCCACTCCTGCAAAGTGTCTCTGAAATCTTGGACCCAGGTTGGGTTTGGGGAGGGTGTCCATCCTCCAAAAGGTTGATTTGGGCTCTTTCAAGTGACATCAAGACCATCTATTGAACCTTGAAGGCTGTGGTTAGGGACAACCCCCTGAGTTAGACATCATTCCTGAGGTTGCTTCCATTGTGTTATCTGCTAGGATTAGTCCTGGTATCTTTCTAGTGATTAACTAGGATAATTAGTCCATGTTAGAAGTTTTGCATATTTAGCTAGTTACAGTGCCCTAGAAGGATAGTTCTGAGGAAATATTCTTAGAACTCCTCAGAGTTTTGCTAAGGATCCCTGGTGAAGTGTCAACATCTGACTATTCACAAATCATTTTCTAATATTACCAGCTCAATTATCTCCATTTTTGACTGACCCTGACTTTCAAAGTCAACTCTGTTTATAAAGAAGAGCTATTCTGAACCTAACAGGTTTCTGACCTTGGACCAACCAACTATTGGATGAAGTGCTTCTTCAGACAACAGGGAAAACAAGTCAGGAGTACCCATCTGGAGCAAGGCCTACAGTTCCTTTCTCTTGGAAATTAGACAGGCAGTACTATAATGGAGCCAGCAAAATCCAAAAATCAGTCCAAGCATTTTAACATGTGGCAGCCTGGGGTGGACATGAAGCCTGAAGCTTCAGGAAAAGGGAGAAAATGGAAATACCAGGATGAAAGTGGGACAGAGACAGAGCCTGAAGCTTTGGGACAAGGTCCATAACAGAAGTGCCAGAACGGAAAAGAGATGGTCTATAAAGAGTGTTGCAAGGCTTTGGAGACCCCTCAGGAGCATCAAGACCTAGAGCTTCAGAGAGAACAGCTTGGTAACTGTTCAGCATCAAGAGAACAGCGTCAGATATAGAAACCCCCAAGAAGAGAGTTCAAGACAACTCAAACCCTTAGATTGCTGGTCCTCCAGAGCAGGCTGAAACTAAGAAGAAGCCAATTGATGGTTGCAAGGGTCTCATGAGGCTCTATTCAGTCATGAAGGAAAACACAGCTCCCAAAAGGAAAAGTGGGGAAGGTTACTTACAAAACTTCAATGCGACCATCATGTGAAGTCTGACCCACACAGGACTCACCCCCATATTTACAAACACCTCAAAGATCAAAGGTGGCATGACAGGGCACAGTCATGGATCAGAAACAACTCAGAGAGATCGAGAACAGTCTACTCTTGTTGCCATAGAAGACTCTCAGACAAGAGAGAGAAATATTGTTCATAGAAGAAATCTGTTACAGAGAAGAAAGGTTGTGTAAACCTTGAAGGAAGAAGGGGGAACAGCTTGGAGCCAGACTTTCAGGGAACACCAGGTCCAATCAGCTTGGATAGTGGCGATCGAGATAGCTTACTCTCCAACAAGATGGCAGTACTTGAGGCAGAGAAAAACCCTCTCACAAACCAAGAAAAGGGCAGAGAAGTGGATCAAATCCTTGGCATTAGAGGACACGGAGAAGGAAATTAAGAATGCACTGGGTCCAGGACCCCTAGAGGAAATCCTAAGTAGCAGATTCAAGCTGCAAGTCACCTGAGGAGATATTCAGACCCTGGAGAATGGTCAGTGGCTCAATGATGAGGTCATCAACTTCTACGTGAACCTTTTGGTTGAGAGAAATGAAACCCAAGGCTACCCAGTTCTCCATGTGTTTAGCACATTCTTTTACCCAAAGCTAAAGCATAGAGGTTACAGTTCTGTGAAAAGATGGACTCAAGGAATCAGTCTCTTAGAAAAGGAACTATTCTTGGTGCCTATTCACCAGAAGGTACATTGGAGCCTTGTGGTCATCGATTTAAGTAAATGAAGCATTGAATACCTTGATTCAATGGGACAGGCAGGGAAGACTGTATGTGAGACCATCTTCCAATATTTACAAAATGAGAGCAAGAAACATTTAATAAGAACATTTAGTAGGACACTGTGACCACTGTCATTTTCCAATCCTCTAGACCTGGTTTGAACTGTTGATTTCCTGAAAGGAATGCCCTTCCCAGTGACATTCCTGCTGAAGAACAGGAGGGACATCAGCAGGAAGAGGCAGAAGCTGTGCACTAGCATCTCTAATGCTGGAATTTTATGCTGTTAAATTGAAGCTTGGGATAGTGCTGGGGGTTGATTTTTTGCTTTATTTTTTAATGTTTTGTTTTTTAAAGCTTGAAAATAGTATAATGATAATGAGTTTCCCACACAAGTGCTGCTCTGAATTAGCAGACTCTACTGGAGTTGTACATCATGTAAAACTGTAGTCGAATGACTAACTGGACTCTGGGCCTATGAAGGAATGTACTATGGTCATTTAAAGAATCATTCTTTCCCAGACCTGTCTTAGTTTTTGGAGTTGATGTGAAGAAACTATAATAGCAAATGTCCATTTTTATCTGAGATCCTATATAGTGCTGGATTGAATTGTTGATTTTCTGTTTTTTAAAAAGTTCTCAATTTAAATTTTTCTCTAAAAATTTTGGTATATATTAAGCTCAAAATTGAGATTTTTTTCCCCATTACATTAACATTCCCACTGTTGAAGTCTGGCATTTGGTATTTAGGGTTGATACCGCTAGTTATGTAATAACATGTTTTGCATGTGAAAGTTTGTATTTAATTTTTTGATTCATTATGTTATGAATTGCTATATGCAAGTTTAACTTAATAAAGTATACATTTATTTAAACATTTCCTAAGATCTGGTGTCTCCTGTTTCTTTTATGACATGGTAATTAAACCTGGTTTGTGAGGTGATCTGAAAAGCAAGTTTTGAGGGCATGGCTCACCAGCTTAAGCCTCGTATACATTGTGCACATCTGTGATTGTTATTCTGTTCTGGGCCTCTGCAATGGAGTTGGAATGTTCCAGACAGCATCCACTGCTTTACCTTGGGTTGTACAGGGAGAATACATGTGGAGCTCAGTTGAAAAGTGTGCAGCTGAGCTGTAGTGTTAGCTACTGACAAATGTATTGATGTACACAGGACACTTGTCATTGAAGCTACTCTGCATTACTGTAAATGGGACATCAGGCAGGTCCACTGCTGACCCCCACCACAGACTGAGACTGACACTGGAAAGGGAAACAGTATCTTCATAGATTTGCCCAGATTCAAGGAGAGAAAATGTCTCAATCCTCTTTTGTCTATAGCACTTTGAGGATGTATAGAAAAGACAACACAGAGTTGGGGGAATGGCTCAGTTGGCAAAGTACTTGCCAGTAAGTGTGAGGATCCAAGTTGCACCAAGAGCCCCATTAAGACAAACCATGATGGGCGGCCTGGAGATGGAAGAGCCCAGGTCCTTCATGGCAGAGTGGTTTCCCATCTCATCTCTTTCCTCCAGCTCAACTACTCCCTTGGGAGTATGATTTTTCCTAATCAGCAGTCCTTGCTTTTTGTGTAAGAAGTCTCTAATTGATTCCTTAGGGACAGAAGATCCTAGAAATCCTCTGGAGGGTATTCTGAACCTGGTTTTCATCTGATATCAGAGTGTCTATTTTCAAATGCTTAATCTGTACACTTTCCCAGAGAGCATCACATGAGCTGGAGAGATGGTTGAAAAACCTGAAGCTTGCTGGTAGATGGAAGAGGTTACTGACTTATGAAGTGTGAGTCCATGTGTTCAGTCCCCAGCACCTGCAAAAGGAAGAAAAATAAGAGTTTGGAGAGGAAACATATACATATTGAAGGACTTTTTTTTAATGTTAAACTGATAATTAATGAAAACTACAAACTAAAGTCTAATCTAGAAAAATGCAACATACCAATAAACAGACCATCTAATGAATATAGAGTCATTTAATAACAAAAATAATTATGGCTACAAATCGGTGTTACGTTGGCTCAGAGATGCTCAGCAGATAAGAACACTTCTATTCCTGAGGACATGGGTTCAATTCCCAGCACCCACATGGCAGCTTAGAGCAGTCTGTGTGGTTACAGAGGATCTGACATCCTCACAGGATACAGACATATATGCAGGCAAAACACAAATCAATGATCATAAAAGAAAAATGAATTATAATTTAAAAAGATGGCTGAACATTATAAAATATTTAGAAATCAGTCAGTTATCAAGAAAACATCAGAAATAATGTGAGTCTACACAAACATCATAAATTGCAGAGATTTGAAGCAAGTTTAAAACTAAAATGAATGAGGAAATTACAAAGGCCCAAGAGCTTCTGAAACCAAAAAATCCATCAGAAATAACAAGGAAGAGAGAGTGGTACATTTGGTGCTGTTTAGAAATTTAAAAGTGATGTGTACCAGAAAGACAATCACCAAGCCAAGCAGTGGTGGCACAAACCTTTAGTCCCAGCAGAGGAAGGCAAGTCACAGTTCAAGGCTAGCCTGTTACATAGAGTGAGTTTCAGGGCAGCAAGAGCTTTACAAGGAGACACTGCCATGAAAAACAAAAAACAGAAGCAAAAAAACCAAAAAGCACACAACTAAAGAACAAACAATATCAAAATTAATAGCAATTATCATTGAAAAATCTCTATTGTCATATAGTGAGGATAGAGACCCCATCGCATTTCCCCTAGAAAATAAACAAATATACAAAATTTACAAGTAATATGCAAATAGTCAATAAGCATGAGAAAATATAAACAAAGCCAGAACAAAGCAATGCTTTTCAACCTATACACAGATCAACATTCCCAAACAATTACAACAATCTCTAGATTTATCTTCTGTGTAGAAGTGTTGTGTCTGCACATATGTATGTATGTGTACCACTTGGATGACCACCACCCTCAGATGTCAGAAGAGGGCGCTGGATCCCTTGGAACTGGAATTATGGGGAGCTGCCATCTGCACCCCAGGCTCTAGGAACCAAAATTGGGTCCTGTGCAAGAGCCACAAGAGATGTTAACTGTTGAGCCCACAGTCCATCCCACTCCACCCCCAATAAACACTTTTTAAAGACTGCACTTGAAAATGCTGAGCTAAGGGACTGGGGATACAGCCTTGTGTTCTCAAGCTTGCCTAGCATGCACAGAGCCCTGGGATTGATCCTCAGCACACATGAAGCAGGCATGTTTGTGCATTCTTACAAATCCAGTCCTGGGGAGGCAGGGCCAGGGAGATCACAAGTTCAAGACAATTCTCAGTTACACAATAAGTCTGAAGCTAACCTGGGGTATTTCTGTCTGAGTCTCTCTGAGTATTTATCATCACCAATAACTATGAGTCCACAGATCTGTCACTGAAGTATTGATTTCCCCATTTTTATAGAGGCACCCCCTATAATAAAACCCCAGGGAGCAACAGATGCTGGCTTGAGAATAGATGAAGGGCACCCTCGACTCCAAACCCCACCCTTCCACCCTCCTGTGTCACAGAGGCTGGCACTCTCACTCATGTAAGGCTAAATGCTTCCCAGTGAGGCTGGTTCCTGTCCTTGGGAAAAAGCAAAGACCAAACATCCTTAGAGAGATAAGGGTCCCATGTATGGACCATGAGAGCAGGATAATCAAGCATCCCAGACAGCTGTGTCTAGTTGTGAAAACACACTAGTTCCTGATAGCACCATAAAGTTACTTCCCAGGTCAGAAGAGTTTCCATTCCCAATTGCATGATTCCATCTCCACTACCTGAGCAAACAATATTGTATTTGAAAAATGAATTACCTTGTCACCTCTCCCTGTCACCCTAAAATCCAAAGAATCCTTGACTATGCTGTAGAAAAACACCAAAGCCCCTAGGTGCTGGGTCAAACTCCTCTCCTGAGCTGAGGGAAGGTTTGAGGTCTGGGTTGGCTTCAAACTAAAAGACTCTACTGCATCGGTTCTGCACTACTTAGAGTTCTCCTGGGCGTCCCTCAGTGTCTTGGACACACCTTTGTCAATGCCATTAACACTCTATTAGACTATTAGAGGTGTCTGATATTTCAGATCCTGGCTATACCCCATGTCAAATGGCAGAGAAAGAGCATTTGGATTGCTGGACTGAAGGACCCTTGTTCATAACACATCCTTGTGAGCCATAAACCTGTCAGGGTGTTGAAATGAGCAAGAGATTTCTGGTAACTTCCTGTCATCTCAATTTCCAGGATATATTCCTGAGAGCCTCTCCATTGAAACCAAAGACTGCAATGCTATTAATAACATGGTCTGTGCAAAACAGCACCAAGGCCTGGCATCATAAGAGACCCATGCATGGATGGGTACCTTTGCTGGGCCACAAAGTTGTAGCTTGAAAATGCTTGTGGATGTTGCAATCCTCAGGGTGGATGTAGGAGACAGTCAATTCAGTAAAAAGATGAAGTTTCCAAACAGCAGTTGTATTGCAAATGGCTCTGTTCTTTCACAGGACAGCTCTCTTCGGAGTTCACGTGGTTTTCCATTCAACATAGCTGGTCTTCAGTAAACGCAATGGACTCTTTGGAGGAGCAAAGTGGGCCTGCAAGTATAGATATGATGTTAAGTTTATGATTTTCATACTCCAAGAATCTTGGAGTCTCTGCAATGGAATCAGTCTCACATCCTCTTAGGATGTTCCATCTTGATTTCCTCAAAGTGGAATCCTGAAGGTTTGAGGCCAAGCAGTGATCTGAGTAGTGATCATTCCTGGGCCTGAAAACCAGCACACTACTGGCCATCAGTGGATAAAGCTTTTGCTATATAAGCATGATGACTAGAGATTCTTAGCATTTATGTGAGAAGCCAGGCATGGCAGTAATGCCTGGAGCCACAGGATTGGGAGACAGAATATTGTGGGAACTATTCAAATGAACCTGCGACCTTTCTGAGTCTGCTCCAGACTTCTGTGTATTCTCTAGAGTGGTCTCTGCTCCAACAGCCAAGGTCCTGATCTGGTATTTCAACTGATGGTTACAACACTATTGTCCCAAAAGGTCCCATTAGATTCCACTCAAAACCCACACACCCCATGGGCCACCAGTTCTCCGCCATGACTGACCCACATTCCGGTAATCAATTAAATAAAAACTCTTAATGCTTGATTACCTAGCCAATTAGATTGATGTATATTATACACACAATTTTAAGATGCCAATTGACAATGGTAACAGTCTTATCCAGATATTTGTAACCTCATGAAACACACAGAGAACACGTCACAAGCCATTGTTCATCGATCCCTGCCCACTCCTCCCTCTGTGGACACCTGCAAGCCCTTCCTCTGTAACTCCTAGCTCAGCCCCATTTTTCCTTGTCCAATCACAGACCCTCCCTGCCATGATGCAATGTTTCAGGAAAGTTCCTGTAACAGCAGAGCTATGGTCAACCAACCTATTAGTCAGTGACCTCCAGGTTCAGTGCACAAGGCATACAAACATCCACTCAGGCCCACACATGGGAAATAAAAGTAAATACATGTTTAGAGACAAAAGACAAGATGTCTTGTAAAAGAGCATAAGTTAAAGCAGGACATGATAGCCTCTGCCTCTCTTCCCAGAACCCAGGACAAAACAAGAAAACGAAATAAAATGAAATTGGCCTGCAGAGATGAGTAGCAGTTAAGGGTGCTTGCTGCCCTTCCAGAGGATCCAGGTTCAGTTCCCAGCACCTACATGGTGACTCACAACTGTCTTAAGTCTAGCCCAAAAGTTCCTGATTAGCTCTTCAGGACTCTGTGAGCATAAACACTCAGAAACTTTAAAAACACAAATAAATTTGAAAATACGAAACGGGCTCAGCGGTATTCACTCTTAACTGTACATTTTTGTGCAGATTTACTACATGTAAATAAAATGTTCTACTGTATATATCTATTCCTTTGCAATGAGGAACAAATATTACACAAACAACTCTGCAAATGACTGTTTATTATCTATGTTGTGCTTGGTCAAACAACGTTACCAAACTTCATTCTCTGTTGCCTGAAGAGGACACAAATATGCTTTCAGATACAGGGAAGTGAGTACAATCTTCTTCTTGCATATACAGATCAATACTCTCTGCAACCCTCCACTGAGGACATGCCATTCACACTGTACATGTTCCTTGGGAATAAAGCAAGGTCTGCAGCAGACTTTGGTTATACAAACATGCCTTAAATGCTATGTTTACTACAACATAGCAGCTTTCCTTGAGATTTTTCCTGATTTAAATCTGCCTGCTTTAAAAAGTCTTTCCCACTCAATATCAAAATCATAACTGGGTTCAAGGTTCACATGCCCTAACTCTTAAACAGCCATAGCCTGAACCCCATATACACCAGCACCTGACACACTTTGCTCTACAAGGAATCCACATACTCAGCTCCCAGTGAGAGATTATGTCACTGTCTCACATTTGGAGCAACAATAGTGTAGGATCTTTGAAATCAAAATGTCAAACTGATGTAATGATGAAGATAGGTGCTGGTTAAAACAAGGGATGAACTGCACAGTGAACAGAGGCTGGTGTAGTGAGCATATCCCAGTTAGACCACCCAGACCTGCTGGGACCAGCAAGGCTGACCAAGGTGATTGTCAACCCTTCTCTGCTTTAATACAAATCTCTGTGCATAACCTTTGCCTTTACAATGTGCAGTTCCCATCATACACCAGGGCACATAAGCATCCAGACCCCATCAGTGTAGGAAAGGGAACTAAACCCTATTTTGAAAATTCCACTCCCATTCCTGGATTTTCCATCTTTTCTTCACTTCAACTCACAATTTTCCCCTATTAAAGTTTTCCCATAAGGTGAGTTACCAAAAATCCCAAGATGCAACTCATTCAAGAAACCTGAAATAACCAGTGGGGGAGGTGCATACCTTTAATCCCAATAACGCAAGCAGGTATCTCTTACTCAAGGCCAGCCTGGTCTACAGAGCAAGTTCCAGGACAGTCATGGTTATACAGAGAAGCCCTGACTTGAAACACCCCCCAACCACAACCACCAAAACCCAAACCTGATCCATCCCTGGTGTGGGAAACTTTGTCCTGTAAGAATCTTCACCTAAATTCCTTACTTTGTCTCATTTCTGAGTCTTTCTTTGATGGAGACAGGAAATACTGGGAAGAGATCATATCTGGTATCTAACTGTGTGGTCTTCCCAGCCTACCCAACACATATACCATCTATGAGAAGTCCTTGTGAACACAAGAAATGAAACACTGAAGATAGCCATTTACAAAGGATACGCATAGCCTGTTCTACTCTGAAATGTGTATTTTTGAGGACTTTTGTTTCTGAGACAGGGTTTCTTTATGTAGTGCTGGATGTTCTGGAACTCATTTATATAGACCAGGCTAGCCTGTAACTCAGAGATCTTCTAGGCTCTGTCTCCTGAGTGCTGAGATTAAAAATGTGTACCGGGACAGTTTGGCTGAATTTTTTTCTTTTTAAACTTGGTTATTTTGATTTCATATGCAATGATGTTTTGTCTGTGTGAGGGTGTTGGATCTCTTGGAATAATCGTTACAGGCAGTTATGCACAGCCATGTGAGTGCTGGGAACTGAACAAGGATCCTATGGGAGAACAGCCAAGGTTCTTATCTAGTAAATCACTTCTCCAGCTTTGAAATGTGTATTTTTTTTAAAAAGAATTATTTATTTAATGTATATGAATATACCAGAGCTGTCTTCAGAAAACCAGAAGAGGGCATTAGACTCTATCACAGATGGTTGTGACCTAAAATGTGGTTGCTGGTAATTGAAATCAGGACCTTGGGAAGAGCAGTCAGTGCTCTTAAGAGCTGAGCACTCTCTCTACAGAGATATGTATAATTTTAATAATGGAATTAAGGTAAATAGAAGGCTGACCTTATAGTAAAGCTGTGTTAGTTCATAAGTGATTATTAGTAGAGAAAAGGAAACAAAACAGAATTCCATCCTTGAGCTAGAAAAGGAAAACCTTCAGCTTGGTTACTGCACCAACAGGCATGCGTCCATTTCATCCTTATCCCCAAGGAAACCAGCAATGCTCACCTACTCCCAGTTGAACCTGGGCTCAATTTCCAGCACTTACATCCACCACATGCTCTGAAGCCTCCATCAGTTTGTCGCTAAGGTGATCTGAGAGCACCATTTTCTCTGGCCTGGTGTGGCCAGCAGGCTCTGTTCCTATCCAATTATCCTTGTGTGATCTCACTGTCTGGTGGAGCAGCCAGCAGTTCTTACACGAGGAGCTGTCTTACCTTGGCTGTTCTTCTAGAGGACTCTTGTGTTAGTGTTTTGGTTACAAAGTTATGTACCTTGAGTAAATGGGCTCCTGAGGACTCTAAATATTACATTTTATTCAGTGTGATGGTTCTTAGGCCATAGAAAAACACTCAGTTATAACACTAGAGACTTTTGTTTGTTTCTGTGTAGCTCTGGCTGACTTGAGATTTGCTGGGATTGGCTTTGAACTTACTGGGATTTTCCTGCTTATACTTACAGAGAGCTAACATTCCAGCACTACACCACAATGCTTGCTTTAAAAAAATCTTGCTATAAAACTAATTTAGTGGTTGAGACCAAGCATTTTCCCTTAAAACAAGAAAAAAATTAGAACAATAACTACACCTCCCAAAAAGAAAGAGAAGTGTTTTATTATGAAATGTGTTTGTTTTGTTTTTCTCAATACTGTCTCACTCTTCAGCCCTGGCTGGCCTGATACTTGCTTGTAGTTCAGAATTCATAGAGATCTATGTGCCTGATTCTCTTCCTGAATACTGTGGGAAAAAGGCACGTGCCATCAGGCCTAGCATGAAACATTCTGATTTTTATATGGGTGATAATCTCAATGGTTTATGTCAAATTGAAATATATTTCTAAAATACTTCAAAATACAAGATATTTCAAAGTGGCTTAAAATAAAATCTTAATGTTAGATACTAGAATGTTATAGAAAATTTTCATGCAAATGATTAGTTTTTAGATTCAAAATGCTATTGAAGGAAGGAATGCTTTAGTCATGTCACTTCCTTCCTTTCTTCCTTCATTCCTTCTTTCCTTCCTTCCTTATTTCCATTCTTCTGTCTTGGGCTTTCTGTTATTGTGAACAGACGCCATGACCATGGCAACTCTAATAAAGGAAAGCTTTAATATGGACTGGCTTACAGTTCAGAGGTTTAGTCCATTATCATCACGGGAGGATCATGGTGGCACACAGACAGACATGGTGCTGGGGAAGAAGCTAAGAGTTCTACATCTGGATCAGCAGACAGGAGGAAAAGAGTGCCTCACTGGGCCTGGCTTGAGCATCTTACATCTCAGAGCCTGTCCCCAGTGTCACATTTCCTCCAACAAGACCACACTTCCTAATAGTGCCACTTCCTCTGAGCCTATGGGGGCCATTTTCTTTCACACCACTGCTCTATCACTCTGGCTCTTTCTTTCTTTTTTGAGACAGGGTCTCTATATGTACTCTAGGCTGTACTGGAACTTGCTATGTAGACCAGACTGGCCTCAAACTCACAGAGATCCCCTTGCCTCTGTCTCTTCTGTGCTTGGATTAAAGGTGAACACCTCCATGCTCAGTGATGCAATGTTCTAAATGGATAAATCAGGCCTGAAATGCCAACATTAGACACAATGGAAAAAAGGAATATGTTCTTAGTTATTATTAACTGTGGCCTTGGCACTCCCAGAAAACCTCAAAACAAAACAAAACAAAAGCAAAAACAACAAAAAAAAAGGTGTCTACTGAGTACTTAGATGTATAAAGTTGGTCTGTGGGCATGTACATGAGAGATTGTCTCCATTATCTTAGTTTATACTGGAGAGCTCAGCGCACTGTGGGTGGCGCCATTCCCTGGGCAGGTGGTCCTGGTCTGTAAGGGAAGCTAGCTGAGCACAGCTGGAACATCATTCCTGCACGGTTCTTCCCTCCAGCTTCCTTCCTGCCCTGGCTTTATTCAAAGATGGACATGACCTAGACATATAGGGCAAACACACCCTTTCTTCCCTAGCCTGATTTTGGTCACACTGTTCTATCATAGCAACAGAGAGGAAACTAGGATACCCACATTTAAGGAGAGTTAGAATGAGGCAAAAATGAAATAGGTTTTTAGGTTTCTTTACAAGTTAAAAAAAATACAACTGACTTACTATTTTTGAAAGAATTCTTCCATATCGATTATTTTATATAGCATATATTTAAACACACACAGATAAACAATATCACAGTTCAAAGAAAAAGTTTTCAAGTCATCTGTTTTTCTTCAGTGCTCTGACTGAATCCAGAACTTCACATAGGGGTAGCAACCACTCTACCAACCTACAAAGTCAGTAACAGAAAAAGCATCCAGTCATGAAAATGAAAAGATAAAAATAAATGTCAAGTCCACTGGAATATAAAACACTTATTTCAAAGGCAAATACGTTTTATCATTGACTGCTTCTAGCTGGTAATTTTCGAAGCAAAAACTGTGGCCTGTGAGTCTCACTAACCTCACATAGCTAGGGCACAGAGCGCCTCCTACTGAGACAGTGGGAACAGCTACATGTCTTATGGAAACAGAGCTCAGATAATGGTCAACCAGACCACAGAGATGAGGACTAACCAGGCCACACAGTGACCAAGCCTGCTTACTTATGCTTTTTTTTTTTTTTTAAAAACACTTGCTCTATATAAACCTAAAGTTCACATCAGTGCCCTGATGGTGGACTTGTAGTCACTGAGTCCCTTTATCTGTACCTCCTAACACAGCCACATTGTTTAAACCTTCTTTGCCTATCAGCACTATGTGACTCTGTAACTGGTGTGGTGTGACAGGTTGCTGAGCCTAGTTGCTTGGGATTCCCAGAGCTCTGACCATACTCCACTGACATCACTAAGGTGGTTCTGATTGCATTCCTCTAGCAACTAATAATGCTGAGCACACCTTACATATGCTGTGCTCACAGTCTCTGAAGCAGCCTTCTCCTGTTCGTGTAGCCATGCAATGTGAGTTCTGCCTCCTCACTCTGATTCCAAAACTCAAATTCCAACTCTCTCTCTTGGACGCATGTCTCCCAGACTCTGCCCATGAGCCAGGTGAGTGTGGTGTCTCAAGAGGAAGCTGTTTAGTGTTCCAGTAGTGACTAGGTCAAGCCTTGACTCACAAGTGGTATGAAAACATCAGTAGGAATATTTGTTCTAGTGTTCAGGGATGCAAGAGCAGTTTCTTAATGAAAACAGTATAAGACCTGTTAGAACCAGCATCAAAATGAATACAGAATTATTTGTAATAAATGGTAACTATTATATCTAATAATGTATTATATAAACATTATGTGTAATATTATAATAGGTATTTATTATTTAGATATTGCTGCTATTATTATTATTATTATTATTATTATTATTATTATTATTGGCAGGGTCTCACTATGTAGCCCTGTCTGTCCTGGAAGTTACAGAAATTCACCTCCATCTGTCACTCAAGGGCTAGGATTAAAGCCTAGCATCAACCTGCCTAGCAGCAAGTCTTTGTGCCCCCCAATAGTGACTTGTTCAGACCCTTTCAAGTTGTATCGTTATTTGGGAAGAAGAGACATATTTATTTTATCTAGATCAAGGCTGAAATTCTAGAATATACGTGAAGTACTAATAGAAAAACACATAGCCACTTGTTAAGACCCTTTCAAGTTGTATCATTATTTGGGAAGAAGAGACATATTTATTTTATCTAGATCAAGGCTGAAATTCTAGAATATATGTAAAGTACTAATAGAAATAAGAATCTATCAAAGTGATAATAGAGTGACCACCTCATTAACCAATTCAGATTTAATGGAAATGTTATGAAAGCTGTCAAGAATAGAGCTTTTCTCTCTGAACACCATTCTAACTTAAAGACACCAAACAAACATCCTATAGTATTTCAAGGCTCAACACTGGTCAATATTTTCTCAGCAATTACAGAAATGAACTTGTCATTTCAAACACAATCACTGATAATATTTGTTGCCAATGTTAAATGTGACTGTTCAAAAAATGTCAGCATTTGAAACCCTTTTGTTAGCTACCTGGTGAGTTTGACCACTTATCAGTCAATACTTCATAGTTTGTGGTGTTAATCAGATTTCAAATTTTTATTGAAAGAAATTTGGCAATACATGGAAGGCCTGCACAAACCAATGAACCAATATTTTCCAGAAGACTTGTACAAGGTGCTGGAGAGATAGCTTAGCAGTTAAGAGCACTAGCTGCTCATCCAGAGGACCTGAGTTCAATTCCTGGCACCCACTTGGTGGTTCACAAGCATCTATTCTACTTCCAGGGGACCCAATGCCCTCCTTTGGCCTTATGTAAACTGCATGCATATGGTACATAGATATACATATATATATAATTTTATATACATAGGTGTTTTAGCCTTCATGGGTTTCTATCTATATACACATACACATATACATATATATATATGATTTTGAAAGACCACTACAGGGCTGGAGAGATGGTACATTGATTAAGAGGACTGAGTACTGTTCCAGGGGATCCTGGTTCAATTCCCAGCACCACATGGCAGCTCACAACTGTCTGTAACTCCAGTTTCAGGAGATCTGACTCCCTCACACAAACATACACGAATGCAGGCAAAACACCAAGACACATAAAAGAAAAATAAACGATTAAAAAAAGACCACTACAAATTTAAGAATGTTAAAATCGTGCATACCCTCTAAATGCTGAGTCACTTGAATGGAAAACAGTCCTGAAGCTTTATCAGACATCTGCTTCTTACTTCAGGGCCATTAAATGCATTATCACCCATATGTTCCCCTTAAATAAGACATCTCGATAGTAACAGGTCTAATCAGCCAAGACTTACATACCTGTAATTGTGTGCAGTTGGTATTTTTTTTCTTTTTCTTTTTAGGATGCTGTGACTCAGCATAGCCATCAAGGCATGAAGGTAAAGTTATCATGTAGCTGGATTTTTGGTGAAGGATCATTAGTCCACATAACCAAATCATCAAAGGCTTATATCTTAATGCTTGTTAGACATATAATTTAATCATACCAAATTTCAACTTATCAAACCCTCCTCTCCCACTTTAATGCCAAATCCCCAAAACATTAAATAACTATAAACTTACATTCCAGAAGTATTATTCCATTCTAGTAGTTCACAAAATATAACTTATATTTTAGTATTGGTCAAATTTTTATAAAAATTAAATTTTATCCAACTCAAAACTTACATTATAAAAATTCCCTAATATTAACTCTATGTTAAGTTAATGTAGCTTAATAACAAAGCAAAGCTCTGAAAATGCTTAGATGGATTAATTAATCCCATAAACACAAAGGTTTGGTCCTGGCCTTATAATTAATTAGTTGGTAAGATCACATATGCAAATATCCATAAACCTGTGTAAAATCTCTTAAACTTTTGTCTAAAATTTAAGGAGAGGGTATCAAGCACATAATATAGCTTAAGACACCTTGTCTAGCCACACCCCCAAGGGACTCAGCAGTGATAAATATTAAGCAATAAACGAAAGTTTGAAAAAGCTATACCTCTTAGGGTTGGTAAATTTTGTGCCAGCCACCGTGGTCATATGATTAACCCAAATTAATTACTTCTCGGTGTAAAACGTGTTAACTACAAATTAACAAATAGAATTAAAATCCAACTTATATGTGAAAATTCATTGTTAGTACCTAAACTCAACAATGAAAGTAATTCTAATAATTTTATATTACACAGATAGCTAAGACCCAAACTGGGATTACATACCCCACTATGCTTAGCCCTAAACTTCAATAATTTAACAACAAAACTATTTGCCAGAGAACTACTAGCTACAGCTTAAAACTCAAAAGACTTGGCGGTACTTTATATCCATCTAGAGGAGCCTGTTCTAAAATCGATAAACCCCGCTTTACCTCACCATCTCTTGCTAATTCAGTCTATATACCGCCATCTTCAGCAAACCCTAAAAAGGATTTAAAGTAAGCACAAGAATAAACATAAAAGTCTTAGGTCAAGGTGCAGCCAATGAGATGGGAAGAAATGGGCTACATTTTCTTTCCAAAGAACATCAACAAAACCCTTTATGAAACTAAAGGATAAAGGAGGATTTAGTAGTAAATTAAGAATAGAAAGCTTAATTGAATAGAGCAATGAAGTACACAAACACCACCGGTCACCCTCCTCAAACTAATTTTACCAACTAATAAATAATAACTTAACAAATGATTTATGAGAGGAGGTCAGTGGTAACAAGGTAAGCATACTGGAAAGTGTGCTTGGAATAATCACAGTGTAGCTTAATTATAAAGCATCTGGCCTACACCCAGAAGAATTCATAATAAATGAACACTTTGAACTAATTCTAGCCCTAGTACATTTAAACACAACCATATTATTATATTAATCAAAACATTCAGTCTTATCAAAAGTATTGGAGAAAGAAATTATCATACAGGAGCTATAGAATAAGTACCGCAAGGGAAAGATGAAGGAATAATTAAAAGTAAAAATAAGCAAAGATTAAACCTTGTACCTTTTGCATAATGAATTAACTAGAAAAAATTAGCTAAAAGAATTAAAGCTAAAAACCCCAAAACCAAACGAGCTACCTAAAAACAATTTTATGAATCAATCCGTCTGTGTAGCAAAATAGTGGGAAGATTTTTAGGTAGAGGTGAAAAGCCTCACGAGCTTGGTGATAGCTGGTTACCCAAAAAAATGAATTTTAGTTCAACTTTAAATTTACTCCAAGAACACAAAATCTAAAAGTAAATTTAAAACATATCCAAAAGAGGGACAGCACTTTAGGAATGAAGAAAACCTTGAATAGTGAATAAACTATATAAATCAATTAAACCACTGTAGGCCTAAAAAGCAGCCACCAATAAAGAAAGTGTTCAAGATCAACATTAACTTATAAATAAATTAACAACTAACAATAAATTCCTATCTTAAAATTGGGTTAATCTATTAATCTATAGATGAGATACTGTTAATATGAGTAACAAGAATGTCTATTTTCCAAGCACAAGTGTATAACAGCTCAGATGCCCATTGTTAATTATCAAATTATAGGTAAAATACCACAAATTAAATTACCTAAAAATAACTTGTTAACTCGACACAAGAGTGCTATAAGGAAACATTAAAAAAATAAATAAATAAAAGGAACTCAGCAAACTAGAACCCTGCCTGTTTACCAAAAACATCACCTCTAGCATATCAAGTATTAGAGGCATTGCCTGCACAGTGACTAAAGTTTAACGGCCACGGTATCCTGACCGTGCATAGGTAGCATAATCACTTGTTCCTTAATTAGGGACTAGTATGAATGTCCAGGTGAGGGATCAACTGTCTCTTATTTTTAATCAGTGAAATTGACCTTCCAGTGAAGAGGCTGAAAATACAATAAGCCGAGAAGACCCTATGAAGCTTTAATTAACCAGCTTAATTATTACAACAAACTAACCTAACCAATAATAATATAAACTTAAGATTTCGGTTGGGGTGACCTCGGAGAAAAAAAGATCCCCCGAATGATTTTAACATAGACCAACAAGTCAAAGAAACTACTAGATCTTATTGACCCAAAAACGTTTTTGATCAACGGTCCAAGTTACCCTAGGGATAACAGCACAATCCTATTTAAGAGTTCATATCGACAATTAGGGTTTACAATCTCGATGTTGGATCAGGACATCCCAATGGTGCAGAAGCTATTAATGGTTCCTTTGTTCAACAATTAAAGTCCTACATGATCTGAGTTCAGACCGGAATAATCTAGGTTGGTTTCTATTAACAATTTTTCCCAGTACTAGAGGACAAGAGAAACAGAGCCACCTTATAAACAAGCACTCTTAACTCAATTTATGAATAAAATCTAAATATAGTAAGTACGTACACCGCCTTCACCCAGACAAGGTTATTAGGTTGGCAGAGCCAGGAAATTGCATAAGACTTAAAACCTTGTTCCCAGAGGTTCAAATCCTCTCCCTAATAGTGTATTTTATTAATATCCTCGCGCCTCTAGTGCCAATTCTTACTGCCATAGCTTTTTGATACCAGTAGAACGTAAAATCTCAGGCTATATACAATTACGAAAAGGTCCTAATACTGTAGGCCCATATGAAGTTTTGCAACCATTTGCAGACGCCACAAAATTATTTCTTAAAGCACCCATGCACCCTTTGACTACATCCATCTCACTATTTATTGTTGCACCAACTCTTTAAACTCACACTAGCCTTCAGTCTATGAATTCCATTACCAATACCCCACCCACTAATCAACCTAAATTTAGGCATTCTATTTATTTTAGCTACATCAAGCCTTTCAGTATATTCTGTTCTATGATCAGGATGAGCAACCAACTCAAAATACTCCTTATTTGGCACCCTACGAGCAGTAGCACAATCTCTTACGAAGTAACTGTAGCCATTATCCTCTTATCAGTCTTATTAATAAGCAGCTCATTCTCGCTACAAACCCTCATCTACACTCAAGAATATATCTGACTTATTGTCCCATCGTGACCAATGGCTATAGTATGATACATTTCAACCCTAGCAGAAACACATCAGGCTCCCTTTGACCTAACAGAAGGAGAATCAGAATTAGTCTCAGGCTTCAATGTTGAATACGTTGCAGATCTTTTTGCACTATTTTTCATAGCTGAATATACTAGCATCATTCTAATGAACACCCTCACATCTATTGTTTTGCTAGGTCCACTTCATAACATCAATTTCCCAGAGCTCTGTTCAGTTAACTTCATAACAGAAACCCTACTTCTATCAACAACATTTCTATGAATTCGAGCATCCTATCCACACTACCGCTATGACCAACTAATACATCTATTATGAAAGAATTTTTTACCATTAACACTAGCATTTTGTATATGACATATCTCCCTACCTATTTTTATAGCAAGCATCCTACCATACATATAGAAATATGTCTGATAAAAGTTACTTTGATAGAGTAAATCATAGAGGTTTAAACCCTCTTATTTCTAGGATAATAGGAATTGAGCCTATACTTAAGAGTTCAAAGTTCTTCGTGCTACCAATACACCCAATCCTAACATAGTAAGGTCAGCTAATTAAGCTATCGGGTCCATACCCCGAAAACGCTGGTTTAACTCCTTCCCATACTAATCAACCCCATTACCCTCATTTATCATTAATTCTACTATTTTCATAGGTCTAATTATTACAATATCCAGCACTAACCTATTACTCATATGAGTGGGACTAGAGCTAAGCCTCCTAGCAATCATCCCACTATTAATTGGCAAAAAACCCACGATCAACTGAAGCTGCAACAAAGATTTTGTAACTCAAGCAACAGCCTCAATAATGATTTTATTAGCTATTATTTTAAACTATAAACAACTTGGACTATGAATATTTCAAAACAAACAAACACTATTTTCCTTAACCTGACACTAATTGCACTATTAATAAAACTTGGCTTGGCTCCATTTCACTTCTGGAAGTGAACCAGGGTTTTATAAGTGGTTTGGTAATTCTCTTTAAAAAGCTATCACTCCCAAATAAGAATGTTCTAAAACTGGATTTTTCCTTTTGATAAGTTGTCCCTCAAGCTGACAACTGAACCCTGGCTCTGCCTCTCAGGTGTTTTTAATTTTACCTTTTTGGATGCAGCACTGCTCCAGAGCAACAAGCCCCGCCCTCAGACCGTTGACCAACGTCCGGGCTCCGCCTTCTGTGCACCTAAGTTCCGCCCTGGTCC
Source organism: Apodemus sylvaticus (assembly GCF_947179515.1). NCBI lineage: Eukaryota > Metazoa > Chordata > Mammalia > Rodentia > Muridae > Apodemus > Apodemus sylvaticus. Next base: position 164,078,450 of record NC_067473.1, on the reverse strand, counting down.
TGTTGCTCCACACTGGACTCCGCCTCTCCAAACCCCGCCCTCAATCTGATTACTTTACACCTGGACTCCACTTTCTGAGCTCCTAAGCTCCGCCCTCAGCCTAATGACTACAGACCTGGGCTCCGCCTCCATTGCCTCTAAGATCCGCACTAATTTCTGTTGGTTCTCTACCGGGCTCCGCCTCTCGCGCTCCAAGCTCCGCCCTCAGTCGATTTCTCCACTTCCGGGCTCCACCTTCTGTGCCCCTAAGCTCCGCCCTCAGCCAGTGGCTTCACACCGAGGACCGGCCTGCCACTTGTCCTATCTCCTCTCCTAAAGCTCTCCTTCCTTCAGGAAGTCACAGTGGTACGCGACTGGCCCTATTCTTCACAGGGAAGGAGTGAGAGGCCAGTGGCTCAGCATAGCGGTGATAACCCGGCCCAGAAGCAGAGTCGCATTTTGGAGCATCCACTGGTAATGCGGCCCCTCACACATGGATCCCTTGCTCCAGGGGAGAGCTGCCCTGGAGAGGTTGTAGGTGAAGGGGAACCTAAGGAGGAGTCTCCCTCAATCTCGGGAAGGCACTGTGAGAAGCACTGAAAGGAAGGCACACCTTTCCTAGACATTAGAGTCACAGCCCCTAGGGGGACCCTTATAAGTCGCCTCCTGAAGGATCCATCTGGGATTTTCCCCTAAAGTGGCCTTAGGCTCCATTTGTCCAGGGCACGTTGGTCGTGCTCCTGGCCACCGAGTTGTCCACGGGGCACATGGGGCATCACTTTTATGTAGAGATTGTGCCCTGGGGCTGAGGCATGGGCGGGAGCTAATGTCCACAGGCAGGGTCAGCAACATGCAAATGCACCAAGCACCAAGGCACAGGGCTGCAGCTGTCTTCTTTCACACAACCCAGTTTTGTGCTAAATCTCAGTAGGTTTCTTTTGTCAGAACCACACATAGAGCAGAACACCAGCCATTCATTCAAGGATGGAGACGAAAGTAACTCCCCAAACTATGAGTGGTGTGAATTATATTTAGTCCCCGCCTCCAAGGGTTTATTAAGATAACTTAAAATGCCTTTGAGATGACAAAAGTTAAGACCCATCATTTTACTTAGATTTGCCTCCTACCGTTATAATTTTAGGCTCCGTCATGAATCCTAACCTTTTTACTATCTCTGTATCATCTTTTAATTCATTCATCCATTTTTTCATCCTGGCCAGGTTCTCTCCTCACTTCCTTCCCAGCATGCACTTGGACCTGCTGTGGACTCCACCCCCTTCAGCACTACAACAGGACTACTTAGTCCTTAGAGGATGAGCAGCCAAACAAGGTGCCTAGCTGCCTGCCAGGAGGGCTTCCTGAAAGACTTCATTTCTTGGGCGTCCTGGTAACTTACCCACGAAAACTCATTTTTTTTAATTTTAATTTTATGGATATGGGTGTTTTGACTTATATATGTGTGTAGGAACCCTTGGAACAGGAGCTACAGACATGAGCAGTCCTGTGGGTGCTGGGAATTGAACCCAGGTCCTCTGGAAGAACATCCAGTGCTCTTGAGACATCTCTCCAGCCCCTGGATTATTTTTCAAGATATTTCTCATCTGTGCCTTAAAGACAGATAGAATTGTAACTTAAAAGTATATCGTAAAGGGCATTTTTTTCCAGGAAGCAATGTTTATGACATAAGGAAATTAATAATATAAAGGTAATCAAAATGTTTTAATTTATGCAAAAGACGCTCATGTGTATGAAAGTTTTCATTTGCTGCATCATAGTATTCTAGAAGTTCTAGAGAATTTCGATTTTCAAGATTAGGGACATTTAATCATTTTGGTTTTCTGCTTTTTGTTTTCTTTGGAGGTGTTTGGTACGTTTCCTTTCTATTACTAACAGATCTAGGGGGTGGGGTCGGTCAGTTGGTTGGTCGGTCGGTGTCTCATTATACTGTCTGTACTTGTGTCTAACCCCAAGGTACAAGTAATTCTCCTGCCCCAAGGATCCCACATGCTGAAATTACAGGATTGTGACTTCATACCTTGTATCTATATTTTGATAAGTCATAGGACTTAGAGTTTATTGGAAACATTGAATAAGGATTTGGAGGCTGTCAAGACACACACACACATGTATATGTCATGTATATACATAGTATATATACTATGTATGAGAACATTGAAGTCTGACAAGCAAGAAATCACGTGAGAACATGATTCATGCCTGGTTCTCAACTCCTCCCAGGAAAGCTAAATTAGCATAAAAATACTAGTAACCCCAGGGCTATCCACAACTGCACCCTGGTTAAGAGCTCTTGCATTAATCCCAGTACTCAGGACACAAAGTGAGACTGATCTCTGTGAGTTCAAGGCCAGAACATAGAGGGACTCTTAAACACCCCCAACAACAACAACAAGCAGCTCTTGTTGTTCTTGCAGAAGAACTAGGTTGGGTTCCCAACACAAGCATGGGTAGTGTACAACCTCTTGTAACTTCAGAACTACAGTTGATGGCGATCTGATCCCCTCTTCTGACATCCATGTGCTCCAACCACACCTGGAAAACCCACATAGATACATGCTGGCAAAACACTCATACACATCAAAACTTAACATGTTTTTTAAAAAGGACAAAACAGATTGGGAAAACAATTTGAAAACTCTGTCTCTTACAGTCTGCCTTGAATATATGAATAACTATAAACTCAACAAAAAGACAACCCTATATAAAATGAGAAATGATGCTAGGTGAGTCGCTAAATTCTGTCATTCTAGCTACTGGTGAGGTTGAGGCAGGAGGTTCACAAATTCAAGGCCTATCTCAGCAACTTAGTGAGACCCTGCCCCAAATATTTAAAAGGAAAATGAGGACTGCAGGTATAGCTCTAGTAGAATACTTGAGCACAGAGAGAGACGAAGGGATGAAGGGAAGGAGTTGATGAAATATTTCTTCAATGATAAACAAACAGCAGGAAATACATGGAAAGTTGACTGCATAGTCATTAAGAAAATCCAAATCAAATTTTACTAAGATACCCCATCAAACTTATGAGGATGTCTGAAAGAGAGAGTTTTAAGAAAGGAGGAATTGGTTCCCTCATACACTACTGTTGAAAATGAAAATGATTTTTACAAAGAAAGCTCTTTTATAAACTGTGGAATAGTTCTTTGAAAATTCAGTGACAGAGAAACTCCATTTCTAGGTATATATAGCAACGCATATGTCCACTACAAATTTGGTACAAAGGTTATTTCTAGGGAGATATCTCAGTGAAAGGGCACTTGTTTAATCAAGCCCCAGCACCAAAAAGAAAAAAGATTAAAACAAATTGATATGAACTAGAGACATGGCTCAGGGGTTAAGAACACTCACTGCTCTTCCAAAGGTCCAGAGCTCAACTCCCAGCACTCACATGTCAACTTACAATCATCTGACACTGTCTTCTGGCGTGCAGATGTACAATGTACATGCAGACAAAGCTCCATTTACACAAAATACATAGACAAATGGGAACATGAGCAATATAGTAGCATTATTCGTCACTGGTAAACAAATCAATCAGAGTAAAAAAAAAAAATTAAAAACCCTAGTGATTAGCTCCTGAGAATAGAGCCCTTACAAATTCTGTGGTGTATAAACAACCTGTTTGGTTGTTTCTTTTCACTAATTAGACATTGGAAGCTGGTAGGAATAAGGACTTGGCTACCTTAGCTGCATTCTAGGTACAAGTCAAATTAAAATCAGTTCTATTTATCTCCCATGCAGAGACCCAGAATAAAATAGCAATTATCACTAGGTTGTGGTCTCCTCAGTGGAAAGCAGGCACCTGTGAGGCCCAGTCACAAAACCTCAGGTGGTCTCTCCACTCCCTGCCAGGAATCAAACCATCACCCTATGCGTTGTAGACAAGCACTCTGTCATGGGACTCCTGTCCCAACCCCTAGGACGTCATGGGAGGCCTCTGACTAAATGTGCTACCTGTCCTACAGGCTCACCTTCATTAAGGAAGCTGTGTGACTGAGCTTTGTGGGGATCCCAAGGTTAAAATGAAGAAGGGTTAGCCCTGTGTGGTGGTACACTCTTGTATGAGGCACAAGGATCAAGCATTTGAACCCAGTGCACTCTGTGCAGTGTGACCAGTCTCCAAACACAAAACCTCTATTAGTGAAATAATGATTTGCTGCTGAGAGAGAAACTATTAACTTCTACTAGAGTTTTTTTTAAAGCTTTATTAAATTGTAAACCTCAAGAGATACACTTATTCAGACATCTCTACATAGCAACTGAAATAGAAGGCTCAACTGAAGAAACGGTCTGCAGGGTGTGGAGGTAGAAGGAAATGAAGTGGATATGAAAGAGGTGGAGGATGTTTAAAATGGAGTTTGCAACGTTAAATTCCACTAGAACCCCAGAAGGGAAGTCGAGAATGGATGTGAGTTTGTTTTTAAAATTGGTTAAATTCTTTCTCCAAACTATTGAAAATTACATTTATAAGTCAGAAATCACTAAGAATACTAAAGAGCGTACCTGAGAAGAAATCCAACCTATGTACACTGGAGTCAAACTGGGAATGTAAACCGGAAGTGTGGTGTCCCTTCCCCCCACAGCATTTAGCTGTGACCCTCCTGGCTGGCAACCCCCACCCTTCCCCAGGCGTTATCTCCGGCCTATTCAAGCTGCGGCCTTCCTGGCCTACAGCCTCCACCCTTCCCCAGGTGTTATCTCCTGCCCTTGTTCCCTTGGGAACAATACAGCCATTTTCACCTTAACTACCAAGGCCGCCTCAGCGCAGCTCCACCCGGAGACCAGCAGAAAACTGCGTGACTGAAAGCAGACAACCCACCGAGAAGAAGATCCGAAGAACTCTCGGCCATTTGGGGGGCAGGGTGGTTTTTCCAAAGATTATAAATATTGGCTAAATGATAGTAAAGTCAGTCTCTATGGGCAACTGTCCTCTTGACTCGTTTCTCTTTCGCCCCCCTTCCCGTTAACCTCAGAATTCTCTTCCAGGTATTCCGGTTCGTATGTGGCCACTGGTGGCAACAGTGTGGGACTTAAAATCAGTTGCACTGGGTTCTTAGTGTCACGGGAACTAAATCCAAGGGGAAATTCTGGATATCAGGAGAGGAACAGGTTCCGGCGAGTGACAAACAGACACAACCACACACAGAGGCAGCTTGAATCTGAATGTATTTTCTGGGTATCCCCTAGTCCAGTCAAGTTAACATCTCAAATTAAGAATCACATTTATCTGTCAAAGCTTAAGTTTTCTGCGGCAGTACAGGGTGTTTTCCCATTGTCCAGGGCTCATGCGGTTAAACTGTTTCTTCTTCGTGGACCCACTGTCGCACTAGCCTGGGAGCTGAGGAAGCACGGTTCCTGCATCTGCTGTCCAGGGCGAAGATGGCAGCATTGCAGAGCTTGGAGAGCTGCCTGGCCTGCGCTGTCCTCCAAGAGTATTTCTGCCTAGTCTGCCCTTTGCATTCTTCTCTGTGTTGTGCCATGCCTGGGGCCGCCCTAGTCACCAGGCGATTAGCTCCAGCTGCAGCCCCTAGTCCCAGCCCGGTGAACTAACCAGCAAGACCCTGTGTCAAACTCCCTGAGTCTAAAAGATGAGTCTTTGTGAGTATTAAGTATACACTGTATCCTGAATCACACCTGGATAAGGTAAGAAGGTTGTTTTGGTCAGAGACTCCCTAGGTGGGGTCTGCAAAACAAAAGCAGTTCCTCACAAGCTTCCCTTGAGACAAATCACACCTAGATAAGTTAAGAATGCTGGGTGGAGACAGCCTGTCTGCTTAACAAACAAGGTCAAGAGTTAAAGGTGGAACAGGATTATCTTGTCCCTGGATGTCCCTGAGGTATCCAATTCAGTTGCAAATTAGCAACTCAAAAGACAGAAAGCTTGGCCTCTGGGATGGGGAGGTAGCTTTGAGCTTTGCACCAACTCTTAGTGTGAGGGCCAAATAACAAAAGGAACCTATGATTTTAAGAGTCCAGGAAATTTTTACTGCCTGCTAAAACTGCTTTTTCTACCACATTTGGAGCCACACTACATATATATTCTGTTGGGAGGAAAATGTAATTACATAAACAATTGGAGCAAAGCTTTGCAGATTTTTTTTTTTTATCTACAAGATGGATTCTTTTACATCTTAATATGCTCGGTTTTTCATAGTCCCAGCTACTAGGAAGGAGGAGAGTTTCAGAAGTATGGTAAATTGCCAAGTGAGATTTTCAGGTTCTAAATACGGGTGTTCCCCTATTTCCCAGGAGACATTTCTTGCCTCAGCCTTTAAAATTTTGTTCTACAGATTTCACTGGGCCACTGCGGCACTTAGGGTTGCCATATAAAAGTGTCACAGACAAGAAGTTTATCATCTCCATTCTGGGCCTGAGGATGTAGCATAGTGGTGGAGAACTGACCTGTCCAGCAGGTCCAGTTTTTCAGGGTTCTGAAGGGGTGCTACCTGAGGGTCAAAGGGGGGAGAGAGAAAGGAGACCAGGCAAGGAGGGGTTCAATTATCGAGGTCTCATTTAATTTTCCGGGGTACGCAGGTTTAAAGCTTTCAGAGGAAGAGCTCGCCTCAAGGCAAGAACAAAGGGGGGAGGGGCATTCTTGGCAGTTTCAGCAGGAAGAGATAAGGGCCATCTGGTGGAGACATCTGATGTTTGCAGAGTCTGGAGCATCCTGCAGTTATCTCAGAACTTCCCTTCAACCGGCAGTTCATGGGGAGAGGCTCTTCTTTGTTTTACTCAGGACTTTTGCCCTGCCAGCCCTCTGGGCTGTTAGTGAGGGTCCATTATGGCTTCCCACAGAGCACTAACATGCTTAGCATCCACAAAGCCTGAAATTCAATAGCCAACATCCCTTCTCTCAGAAAATCCTTAGGATGCTGTCAGAGTATGCAAACACTGAACTGGGTTTATGATAGGAATATCTATAACCTTTTTTAGGGCTCCCCCTAACTTTTCCTGGCTTTGATGATTAGCTGAAAATCATTGCTCTTTGGCTTGCAATTGTATCCCCCAAGTGTCTCCTCCTCTCTCTCCCTCTTTCTCCCTTTCTCCATCCCCACCCCCCTGTATGCTATTTTTTTGAGAGTCATTTTATGTTTCCTGGGCTAGCCTTGATTAAGCTCTTGATATCAAGTAATCTTCCTCATTCAGGTTTCAACAAGCTGGGTACAGGTGAACCCTATGTCTACTGTTTTCTGTTTTTGTGAAACACCTGTCATGGCCTGGAGTTATAGCTCAATAGTAGAGTGTTTGCACAGCATGCTCAAAGTCCTAGGCCCGATGCTCAGCATAGCAATAAAATAAGCAAACGAATGACTGATCACAGTTACCAGCTTATGCATAATTCCAGCAGTTGGAGGATGGTGTAGAAAGTTTTGTCAGGAGTTTGATACTAGACTGAGCTACACAGTAAATTTAGGTTAGCCTGGCATATAGGGAGAATAGCCTCTAATTCCAGATTCTTGAGCTTTCAACCTCTCAAGTGGTAGGATTTAGATGTGCTTATGTGCCTAGCTTCACCTGAGCTTAAGTAATTGTATCAGCAATACCAGATGCTTCTCCATTTATGGGGTTAACAGCCCAATAGGCTCATTTTAAATTGAATGTATATTATGCTAAAAGGCAGTTAGGGTGGATGTGGTGTCAATGTTTGTAACTCTAGAACTTATGAAGCAGAGGCAGGAGGATCTCAATGAATTCAAGGCCAGCTTTGAACTCTCAGGCTCCCCCCATGTCCCTTATGTCCCCCTCTAGTTCTAAAGTCCCTTGTCCCATCCCTGGTCCCCCTTTCCTTCCCTCTACTCTAGATTTTGACAAAAGACTGCCATGGATCTTCTGACTTCTGATTCCCGACTTCTGGGATCCTAGCAGGGTACAGCAGGCTGGCCCTGCTCTGTCCCCTTCAGTCACTAGAATCCCGAGGAAGCAGAGCCATCTGTCCAGACCAGAGTAGCATGTGGAGGGTGCAAGCATGCACAAGGGGATGCTCTTACATGGTCCAGCTTAGTTTTTAAACTGAGGACTTTATTATCAAATACACATCTCCTCAGAAAACCCTGTGTGAAAGCAAACCTTTCTTGTCTCTTTTTCCAGTAGGGAAGGTGAAGGAATGTGAAGTAATTTGTCTCAGGTTATAAATACGGAGAGTGCTAGATTGCCTCTAACACTGCTACCCTCTGGGTATCACTCTCAGACCAACTACTCTTCTGTCCACAGTAAAGCAAGCAGCTGTAGAGCCTCAGATCCAGTCAGGCCCAAGCTACAGTTACCATTATGTGGAAGCCATGAACATATACCAGATCTATGCCAAACTCCCAGAGAAAGGTGACCACAAGGCACTATTTGAACAGTGATTCTTGAATACTTTGGTCTCCATGAAACACTGGGTAAGCCCTAGGCCTCTTCTTCCTGCATTGGGGTTGTGGAAAGTGAGAGCATTGTTTCCTATCTGAGGCAATCAGTAGAGGGTACACACACAGGAGAGCACTGCTGGGATGGGGCCAAGGCTGGAGAACTGCTGGGTAGAAGTTGAGGTTTCCTTTCTGTCCTATTCTCCCTTACCTACTCTTTCTGCACTGGGGAGAATCTAGCACCTCCATGCTAGGCTAGCTATCTATCACTCCTCCACTGAGGCAAACTCTTAACTCTTAGAAGTGGTGCCTGTGGCATCCAGGCAGGAGCAGGAACCAGGACTAAGGAGGCAGGAGAGCTGGGCTCAGGAGTGCTGGGCTCAGGAGGGGAGCTGGCACAGAGCTTGTCAGCTGAGCCTTGGGTTCCCTGCCAGGTGATGGTTCTTAGGTGTTCCTCCAGTGTTCATCTTGGAGTGTTGAGCTGGACAGATCTTGGAGAGGAAGAGTACAGCTGATGGTAGCATCCTATGTGTCACTGCTACAGGCCAGGCCTCCTGAAAGGAAATAGCACGTCCACCTCAAGCAGTCTCATCCATGGCTTCGCCTGCTCTGTTCTTCTCACTCCTGGGTAAGGTTGTGTGGATACAGCTGACCCACAAGACACCTTTGAGACCAGGAGGCACAGAACTGCCCTCACAGCCTCCTTCCAGGAAGTAGGGCACACAGAAGAGGCATAGATGGGAGCCAGGCCAGGAGCCAGAAAGGGCTGGAAGTCTTTCAGGCACCTGAGTAGACATCAGCTGGGGACCATTCCTGTGTCGGAAACTAGGCCTGGGAGACCTACTCCAACCCCTCTTCCCACTCCTTCACTTCTGCTAACACTGGTGCTGGTTCTTATCTTATGCACTTACCTGTTGTGCAGTGCTACACCTCCCTCTTTTTCTCTCTGGTCTGTTCTTATCTGCATGCCTGTTTTACAGTGTGGGTAATGGGACTCATTCCTTTCTATGTCCTGACAAACACTCTTCCACTGCTCAGGTGCATCTCAGCCCAACACAGGTTTCTTTTCTGCCCTCCAACTTAAATGTTCTCACACTCATTTGTTCCCAGAATACTTGGTGATTGTCTTAGGATTTTACTGCTGTGAACAGACACCATGACCAAGGCATCCCTTATAAGGACAACATTTATTTGGGGCTGGCTTACAGGTTCAGAAGTTCACTCCATTATCATCAAGATGGGAGCATGGCAGAGTTCAGGCAGGCATGGTGCTGGAGGATCCAAGACTTCTCTTCTTCATCTGAAGGTTACTAGGAGAAGACTGTCTTTGAGTCAGGTAGGATGAGGCTCTTAAAGCCCATCCCTGGAGTAACTGACATTCCTTCAACAAGGCCACACCTACTCTAACAAGGGCACAGCTCCAAATCATGCCACTCCCATGAAGTAAGCATGTTCAAACCACACAGTTCTATAAAACCTAATTGTCTCAGCAAGAACACGTTCATACAAAACCTTATGGTGGCTTCTGGCCAAGATAGAATGCCCAGTCCTGGCCTTACTTTTTCCCAGTGGCTGGCTATCTCCATAAGGGCTAGTGCTAGGATCAAGACCCAGGGATCAACTTTGTAGATGTTTTATTTTGCCCTCTGCTTGTAAGCAATATGGCAGTTACCCATGGCTCTCTGATAACCCGAGCTGCCGAGAGGGAAGCATCAAGGATACAGTTCTGCTCAGCTCAGGGGATGCTGGGAAAGGAAGGAAGAAGGTCTTGTCTGGAGCGTGGCTGTGAGCTCTGGAGAGGACTGGCAACTGGCAGGACTGGAAGGGCCCACCGGCCAGGCCAGGGGCTCAGATGGTTACCCTGGCAGTGGAATGTCTCTGTGGACTGGTTTGGAGCAGAGTGATGCAGTCAGACCTGTGATTTGAAGAGAATGCTTACAGCGGTTGGGAGGAAGCAGAGGAAGGGAAATGGTGCTGAGGACACTGAGCCTGGAGGCGGAGTCAGAGATTTGAAGAGAGCAATGGTGACTTGACCCAGGAGTGCCATGAGTTGTGGTGAGGGCCACCTAAGAGCCTTTACTGGAAGAGCAGGAGCAGGGACAGTGACAGGCTGTCTAGAAGAGACATGGAGAACTTCCCAGGGTGCCATCTGCCAGTCCGCTGTCCTGCCTTTTTATCCTCATTGTTTTTTCATCATCAACTGACTCTGCAAAGGTTCTGGTGTCTTGGATTATGAAACTGTCTCTTAGAGACAACACTGAAGATCACATTGCTAGAGGTGTTAGCACCTTTTATTGCTCGAATCTTAACTTTCCCCATAAGCTCGTGTTTTGAATGCTTCTCTCCAACTGTGGCGATACTTTGGGAACTGCAGTGACTGAACAGTGGGGTCTGATTGGCAGAGACAGAGCATGCGTACTCGGTCTTTGAAGATAATATCCACCCTCGCTGTAGCTCCCCTCTGCTTCCTGGATGGGAACACACTTCTCTCCTGTGCCAATCATCTTTCTACATTGAGACTTCTGAAATGATAAGTCAACATAAGATATTCCTGTCTTTAGTTCTGTCACGTTACAATGCAGAGTATCAATACAAAAATTTGCTTCTAGTGAATTGTGGTTGATTCAGTGTAAGCCAGACTCGGTGGTTCTAGGCCGTTGGAACCCACTTGTGGATGTAATGTAGAAGAGTTTGGAGTTAGAAGCTAGAGAAGGCTGAGTGTGTTTTAAGTGTATTGCAATGGGTCTGGTGTGGTACTCTGCAAGGCAGTCTGGTCTGGTTGAGTAAGACCTATTTCTAAGACCCAGTAGAATATTCTACAAGAGACAGAACTATGAGCTGCACTCCCAGATACATAGGTCCCTGACACCAACTCCATACTCCTGACTCCACACATCCATAATCCTGTGGTCATCAGCCACATAGGGCCAGGCCCCTACTGTTCTGGCTGGACTCAACCAGAGTCACCTGGCTATAGCCAGGTTTTACCCACCCCACACTTACCGCTCAACAGTCAGGCAACTCAGCCCACTATAAAGGGGGCTTCTTGGGCCCTCCTCGCTGTCTTGCCCCTTTCTTTTGTCCATGCTCTCCCTTGTCTCTTTGCCCCCTCTTCCCTCTCTCTTCCCATTCCATGTGGTCATTGCCAGCTCTCACCCCTCTGTCTTCTTTCTCTCTTGACTTTTCTATCACTTATCCTTTCCTAATGTCCTATAATAAAGCTTTAAGACCACAGGCTGCCTCTTCTTATCAAAACCTGCCATGTAGGATCAATGGAACAGACCTCAGCATCTCCAGCTGCCAGAAAGGACACAGGACTTCCCCACATGTCCAGGCTTGCTCTAAAGGAACACAAGACCTGAGCCAGAGTGGCCACACATTCAGGGCAAGAACTTTCCACCATAGCTGGACAGCCTCCCTCTGTAGGTCCATGGGCACTGGCCATCTCTATACAGGTAAGTGGGCCCCCATGTTTTCCCTACAGTCTAGCATAGTATAAATGGCCAATACACCTTTAGAAATGCAGACAGTAGAGCCCATAGGTTTTCCAATGGGGTCAGGATTCTGTTGGGAATTGTGCAAGGTACTTTTGCTACATTTTGGTAAAGAATATCTATGTACTGCTGGAATTTTAAGAAAACTGAACTTTACAAAGCAGTGGACATATTTACTTGGCAGAGGAAATGTCAAGGCAGTGTAATATTCAGGCTTTGGGACCATCACTGCTGCCTTTTAGCCAGGTTTATAGTGAGGAGTAAAACCAAAGAGTGAGACTAAAAGATATGAGATCTGTGTGTGGGCAAGCAAAGTGTGCATACACCTAGAGTTGCAGAGAAATGGAGATGAAAGATCTGTATTTTAAAAGAAATCATTTATGTATATATGTATGTATGTATATATGTATGTCTGTGAGTACATGGTCACTATTTTCAGACACACCTAAACAGGGCACCAGAACTCACTAAAGATGGTTGTGAGCCACCATGTGGTTGCTGGGAATTGAACTGAGGACCTCTGGAAGAGCAGTCAGTGCTCTTACCTGCTGAGTCATCTCTCCAGCACAGGCTATATTTGAAAGGGCTTAAAAGGGAGAGTATAGGAGGTTAGGGAAGTGGCTCAGTGGTGTGGAGGAAGGTGTCCAAACTGGTCCTTGCCTCCACACGCACAGGCATAGTATAGAATAGAGTTTATTCAGAGTAGGGGATGGGAGTTAGTGTTAGAGAGAGGCAGAGAGAGAGGGAGAGAGAGAGAATAGAGAGAATAGAGAGAGAGAATACAGAGAGTGGAGTGGAGGCCGGCCATGACCACTTGGAGGGGGGAAGAGCCCCAGGGACAGAGAGGTAAGAGAATGTGGGAGAGCAGAGAGCAAAGAGGGAGAGGAGGAGTAAGTAGCCCCTCTTATAGTGGGCCAGAACTCTGGGGCAGGGCATACCTGGCTATTGCCAGGTAGGTGTGGCGGGGGGAGCTTAGACAGAACCCCAACAGTATTTATTTATTTATTTATTTGTTTGTTTAAAAAATTTGTCTCCCTGTGAACTTGTTAAAAAATGTCTTCTTAAAACTCTCTCTCTTTCTTTCTCTCTCTCTCTCTCTCTCTCTCTCTCTCTCTCTCTCTCTCTCTGTGTGTGTGTGTGTGTTGTGTGTGTGGTCAAAGGAGTGTCTATTCCCTGGAGTTACAGTTACCAGCAGTTGTGAGCTCCAAGATGTGGGTATTGTTAACCAAACTCAAACTTTGGGCCTCTGTAAGAACAGTATATGCTTTTAACCAGTGAGCCATCTGTCTCTCCAGCCCCAAGGCCTGTAATTTTTATAGAGATTAGAAGCCTTGCACTTTGCACTGGGACACTAGGGATGGTATCCTGAGGGCAAGATCCCTCTGAAAGGAAGCTCAGCCATCTATACCTCCAAGTCTATGATAAAAGCCTTCACTTCTAAAGAGACTGCAAGATGAAGGGGAATCCAGAGTCACCCAGGGAAGTGTTTCCTAGTCTCAGCTGCACAGGGCATTTGGCACAGTGGACCTGTCTAGTTCTCAGGCTGGACACAGAACTGGGCACTGTCCATGTAGTATTAGTTTTTCAGGATCACAGAATTCCAAGGTTGTTGGATCATGGGGGCTTGAATCAACATCCCAGAGAGAAACCTGTGATACCAGGTGACATGTAGTCCAGTCAGATTCCCTGCAGGGTCCCTCCAAGCAGGAAGCTCAGAAAGCTGTGAAGGTGAAACCTGAGTTACAGTGGAGACTCCAGGGTGTTGGAGATGTGAGAGTGTGGGATGGTATCTGCCAACAAAGGTGATATCAGTGGGTGGAGCTGGACAAAGACACCATGGATGCTATAAATGGCAAGGTCATATGGCCTGAGTTGTCAAAGTTTCAAGGAACACAGATGATGACACCATGAGTCACAGTTGTTGGACATGGCGCTATAGGATTTAATGTTTTCCTTGCTAGGTTCCAAGAGTCTTGCTTTGGTCCATTCTAAATTTTCTTCATTTCTATTTCTTGATGTTTTCTGTTTCTTCTTTGTGGAATAGGATGCTTAATTGGGGCCATTGTATACCAGAATGATGTCAGTGTCTCTTCATTTGACAGGGCTCACAGCTAGGGGAAGACACAGAGTTCAGACACAGCAACAGTGTTGGGACACGCTGGGCCTGTGGAGGCTTTTGGAGTTGCACTAAATACATTGCACTGTGAGATGGCCACATGCTTTCCAGGCTAGGAGTAGAGTGCTTTGGTTTGAACCTGACATCTTTCCCACCCCAATCTCATTTCTTGAATGATTATCCTCACTTGGCAGTGCTGTTGTGTGGCCTAAGGAGACTTTAAGAGGCAGGGCATGGGTGGTGACACTGGGACACTAGAGCCTGGCCTCTGAAGGTTCTCCCTGTCCCTGGTTGTTTCTCTGCACCTACTCTTGCTGTGGCCCAATGCCCACTTCGTCTTCTGCTACCATGGGTGGAATGAGGTGGCATGTTCTGCCATCTGTCCCACGACAAGGGATGGAACTGTGAGTCAAAATTAAGTATTTCCTGACATAGTCTGACAGGCATTTATCCACATAGTGGAAAAGTTAAACAACATCTAAGCAGGTGCCAGAAGTCCGTGCGAGCATTCTGTTTTCTATTTAGTAAACAAACCGATTTTACTCCAGGCCTGGATAGGCAGGAGTGGCCTCCTTCCAAATCTTCCTTACAGGTATCTTACATCTTCCAGAGTAAGAAGAAAGCATGGGATTTCTCCACAGTCCTGGGGAGAGGAGACATAGCCCCAGTCACACAGCTCTCCAGAGGCAGAGGCAGGTGAGGATGGTGTGTGAGGTCTGTTCCCTTCTCACTGTTACTCCACAAATGCTGAAAGCTGCTCAGGGATCCGGGAATACAGCTCTATGAAGAACACGTGACCAGCATCTGTGAGACCTGGGTCAGTCTGCAGCACTGACAAAACAGGAACAACAACAACTAAACTGTATCATTGTGTGCTTCTTTGTTTTTCATTGTGTGGGAGACAGATTATGTAGCCCAGCATGGCCTCTCTCTTGCTAGGTAGTCTGAGGATGACCTTGAGCTTCTGACCCTCCTGCCTCTACCTCCCTGATGCTGGGATTACAACACTGTACAACTACATCCAGTTTTGTGTGGTACCTGGGGATCTAATTTCAGACCTCCATCTTCATGCATGCAAGACAAGCCCTCTGCCAGTGAAGCTCTGCTCAAGACCCCCGCATTGATGCAATTCTGTCTTTTGTTGTTACATTTGCTTTGGTTTATTTTGTTTTTGTTTTTGTTTTTGTTTTCTATTGCTTATGACAGGACATGGACTTCTATTCCCTTGATATTAATATTCTTTCTTTCTCTGTGTCTCTGTCTTGTCTCTCTGATTGTGTGTCTGTGATTCTCTTTCTATCTATCTATCTCTGTCTCATATAAGTGTGTGTGTGTGTGTGTGTGTGTGTGTGCCCGTCCATGTGATTACTACCAAGCTTCAGACATAAGGGAGTTCCACACTAAGCCCCTGGGTGCCCTCCTCCACCGCAGCTTCATGTTCAGCCCTGCCCCATCTCATCTGTTGTAATATTCCCAAGTCTCTAGGCTTTTCTGGAACACAGTCTGCCTGTCCCAGCACTGATGAAGCAGAACAGCCTGGTCTAAAGCTCACAAGCTTCAAAGCATGGCTCTAATCCTAGGCCCTGGCTTCCTGCCTTTTCTTCCAACTTGACAATGATTGGATTTTAGCAAATCCCATGGACTTGGACTTGAGGTGAAGGAATCAAAGTATTCTGTTTCCAGATGGCACAGACAAAGCTGTTGTATGGTAGTCTCTTTGACACTTTTATACATGTATATAGCTTGATAATTCCCATTCCCCAATTCTGCCCAGTACTTCCAGCCCCATCTTTGCAGCTTTTGTCTGTTTCTTTTTGGCTCCAGAAGTCCCACTGCATCCTGCTGAAGAGTCAGGAGCACTCACTCAATCCACAGCAATACCGGGCACCTTACTGAGATCAACTGCTCTGCTGTGCTAAACTGAACTAGTCTGGGCTTCAGAGCAGCCTGATGCAGAAGCCCCAGCTGTTCCTGCTGCACTCTCCCTCTCTCCACTCCCAGTCCTGAGCAGGGATGTGGGAGGCCTTGCCTGGATGGCTGGGCCCGCCCTCCAGTGGACACCTTCCTCCCTGGACCAGACTCAGGAAGGACAGCACATTGTTATTTGGATTCGGAGTGTGGTGACCAGGTCTTGGAATTCCCAGAAGAACTCAAAGAAGTGCTTACCTCATGTAGTGAAAGAGTATAATATTTTATTCGAGTCAGACTCAGATCACAAACATTCCCACTGCACAGGATAGGAGTGTGACCCCGTGGCTAGGGGCTTGGAGTTTTTATATGCATACAAGCAAACGCAGGGATCCTCGGACTTTGGGGTTACAAGACACAGGGAGGTGATAAGGGAAGTCATCCTTCGAACATGACGTCATCTGTTCAGGCAGTGGGGCACAATCATGCAACTGGGAGGGGGAACTCTTCTAAAAGTAACCTTATGGTGCTGCCAGGAACTCTGTGTTTTTACACTGGGCACAGCCGTCTGGGAGAACTTAATTGCCCTTTTCTCATGGCCCAAAAATTGGGGGCTTCTCTGTTCAAGGATGTTTGGTCTTCACGTCTCCTAAGGACAGGGGCCATCTGTCCTGGAAGTGCCAGACAACTGTCAGGAGAGTTCCAGTCTTGGTGACAGGTGGACTGAGAGATGTTGCTCTTTGTCTACTCCAAAGCTGGTATCTGTTGTTCCTGGGGGCAGGGGTACTTAGGGAGTGTCATCATGAAGAATGGGGTAGCAATATTCAGGTGCCAGGCCAGGTCCTCTCTGAAAAGACTGGGAGGGCACAGGAGGGGGAACTCTGAGCAACCAGTGAGGAGCTCGACTTGAGCTGAGGGAATGTGCAAAGGCAGGCTTCCTGTGTTTCTTCAGGAGCTGGGAACATGAGTGAGAGGAGAATTGGGGCTGAGAAGAGAAACTGTGGTCAGCCCTGTACTGAGACCTGGTGCATTTAGGGAAGGAAGACGAAGAGAAACAGGAATGTGATTTACTCTCAATGGTAAGGGAAAGATTATGGGGTCAGAGGAGGTCAGCGCTGCTCTTCACAGGGAGATGAGGATGAGGATGGAGAAGTGACCACTTACGATAAAAAGGAGACCACTGTCTCCTTTTTAAATAACAGGACTGGACCTGTCTCTTTTGATAGACACATGGTCGCCAGAATAAAACCACATTTCCCTGCTTCCACTGTGATCCAGTGTGGTTATGTTTGGCCAGTGGAGGTATGCAGAAGTAAGGTTTCCAGGAGGGACCAAAAAGGGAGGGGCACACTCTTTATTCTAGGGAGCTGTAGGGAGTATGATGCAACCCGTGGATGTAGTGTAACTATGTAGCACTGTAGGTATTTTGGACTCTGAGAAGACCTTAGATAGGCAACATCTACAGGTCCACGTGTTTGAATACTTGGTCACCAGCTGGTGGCGCTGTTCTGGAAGGTTACAGAGCCTTGCTGACAGTACTATCCTAAAGCCAAGCCTGGAAAGTTACAGGACAGCTCAGTTCCTGTGTACTGATCTATGAAGAGGTGACCGAGCTGCCACCAGCTCCACTGCCCTTAGCATGAGGAGGTCCTGTTACCATCACTCACAACACCCTGTTCCCTTAAACCATACCTTGCTTCTCTTTGATATTTTATTGCACTGGCTGGAAGAGGACAGACCTGGAAAATACAATGAAGATCTTCTGACTAGCTCCATGCCTCAGCCAGATCTCACGAAAGCAGGTGGGCTGACTGTGGGATCACCAAGCATTTCCTAAAGCTTGGGGGAGAGACTGGAAAGCCCAGAAGGGACACAATGTAAAGATGGGAGTGGTTCACTTGTGGAGCACTTGCCTAGCACATGCAGCCCTGGCTTGCATCCAGGAAAACAAAAATAAAATGAAGGCAAGATGAGGAAAGCTTCTTTCTATTTTCCTTTTCTTTGTTCCTTTCATTCATTCTTTCTTTCATTTTTTTTTTTTTTTGATAGAGCAATCACCTTGTGGGTAAAGTAACTCTGCTCTTTTAAGGATTATATGATGGCCTGGAGGGTATGGAGCTATCAGAGAAGACAATAGAAGATGACCTGCTCCAATGGAGGGTAATGTGTTTGCTGTCTGGTAGGCTCAGGAGCCCATTCTAGAGGAAGCAGGAGTCCTCAGATGATTAGCCTGAGGCTGCTGAGTGTCCTGAGACCTTTTATTTATGTATTTTTCAGGCTGAGCTGGGTTAGAACTGCCATACCATTTCTATTCTGCCTTTTCCCTTTAGTTACATTGTTTTGAGACAGTATTTCACAGAGATCAGGTTGGATTCAAACTCACAATTTAGCTGAGGATGACCTTTATTGCCTTTAAAAGATGGAGATTATAAATATAGATCACCTTTGCCTTCAATGACAACTTATCAGACTTCTTTCCAGTCTTGAAATCCAGCTCCGAGTCCTGACAGCCACACAGGGCTGGTATGTGCCAGCTCATTGCCTACAGGGCACAGACCCAGTCCTGGCTTCAGGCTGCTTACCCAGGATCTCACTCCCCTTGCAGATGGCCATCTGTCTTCTGTCTCCACATACTATTTTTCTAGGTTCTGCTCTGGGAAGCAAGAAGACCCAGAAAAATCTGATTCTTTCAAGACCCCATGACCCCTGTAGCCTTGACTCAGGACCCCAGCGTGGCTCTGGAGACACATTAATGCAAGCCTCAGATGCCTGCCCAAGGGGGACTGGGCCCCTCCCAGCTGTGATCTGCCCACTTGCTCTTTCTCTTCATCTCTCTGCTCTGGGATTCCTGGCTGTGCTCCCTGGCTTTGATAGTTGCTTCTGAGTTCTCTGGCAACTCACCACATTCCCCTGAGGCTTTGGGGGACGCTATCAATTTTGTAGGTCAGCCCTCTGCTGTGTCCATGCTCTAATTTTATGTACCAACTTGACCCTTCATGAGGAACATTCTCTCTGGTTTGTGCTCAGGAAATCCTAGAGTTAATCTAGGATTGGAAGTGGCCTTGCAGTGACCTGTGGTACCCTAGTTCTTCCCCTGCCCATAGTTGTCCCTTGAGGGAGACACACACACAGAGACACAAGGCAAATCTCATAGTTTTCTTTCTCTGTGTATATCTCTGTGTCTACCTCACTGTTCATCTGTCTGTCTGTCTCTGTCTCTGTCTCTGCCTCTGTCTCTTTCCCTCCCTCCCTCCCTCCCCCCCTCTCTCTCTCTCTCTCTTCCCCTCTTCCTATCTCCCTCTCTATCTCCCTGTCCCTCATTCTCTGTCTCTGTCTCTCTCTCTGTCTCTCTGTCTCTCTGTCTCTCTCTCTCTCTCTCTCTCTCTCTCTCTCTCTCTCTCACTGGAGCTATAAGGCCTTCTTCCCAGTTTGGGGACTTTAGACTGGCATGTGACAACTAATTATGTTGAAGTTTAAGAAGTCACTTGGCTGGACTTTTTCACCAACTGCAGAGGCGACTCCACTCCCACGCTATGATGATAATCTTTGGTGATTTCCTCTTGTCAATGGAGCAGGCGTTTGGGATGGAACACAAGAGGCTTCTGTCCCTGGGAAAGGTCTATAGTCCAAAGGCATCGTCATTGCTGTGAAATTACTTTTCCCTTTACAAAGAAATAGCAGGGGCGGGAGAGAATACTCAGCGGCACCTGCTGTCCTTGCACAGAACCTAGTTCAGTTCCCAGCACCTACTTGGCAACTCTCAGCCACCTGTAACTCCAGTTTCAGTGGCTCAGGACATCTCTTCTACCCATGGGCATTGTATATATATGCTACTCAGGCATTCACACAGGAACACAAACCCAGAGAATAAAAGAAGAAAAATCTTTTATAACATAAAATGATTGTAAGAAAATAAAATTCCAAGGAGTTACTCTAACATATAATCCTTTTTGCTTGTTTTTCTATATCAGAATCTTGCAATGTAGTTTACCTGAACTAATTCATGATTGTAATTCTCCTGCCTCAGTGTCTAGTGTACTAGGCATATGATTATCATGCTTTGCTACACAAAATCTTTCCAACTATCCACAAATCAAAACAGTAGAAGGCATCTCGTTCCTCTGCCTGTCCCTCTAACTCTCTGCCCTGGCGGCCCAGGTGACCACACACTGGTGGGCAATGGCTGACCTGGGTTTTATCTGGTGGAGATTCACTGGCTCATAGCTTCTGAAACGTCTCCACATTTGTCTCCACACTGGTCACTAGGATCCCATTTGAGGGTTGCTACCATTCCAACCCCATGCTTCAATCCTCACAGCCTTTGTGGAGCACCTCAGGCAAACTCATGCTTGGACACCATAGCTTTCCTCTTGAAACCAGATGACAAGCTGCCTCATGAAGGAAAATGCAACACAAACTTAGTTCAGAAACAGTGGCAACTCAATCTCTGGGTGCAACAACTAAAACCTAATCTTGTCAGCCTTATTAACATCTGATCCCTCTGGTGGCTGGTGGCATGATACTAGGAAACTACAGCAGCTACACCTTACCTCTCTGCTGTCCCAGCTCCAGAAAAAAGTCACTCTCTCCTGTTTCCTCTCTTCCTCAGTCCAACCTGGAAGTCCTGCCTACTCGCCCTGAGATTGGCTGCTTTACTCATTAGGGGATTGGTTCCCAAGAACAGCACCAGGCCCATCCACAACAGGTCTCTTTCTCTTGAGAATTGCAAACAAAAGCCAACAAGTCTGACTCAGCTGTATTGCTTTGGAATCTAAAATAATCAGCAGTGTTTTTAATGTCTGAAGAGAATTTTTTGGGGGTGGAAAAGAATAATTGAAGAAATTTTTACTTATTTTGAACAATTGAAGGACTAGTTTGGTTGGGTTCATCTTGCACACCATTTTATTTTGTGTATCAAGGTAGTGTTTATACAATGTCTCCTTCCCTTTCTCTTTTATTAGTGATCAGTTACCTCACAGGTCCACTCAGTGTTTAATATTACTTACAAGCATAATTAGATTAGTTTAGACTATTTAAAATAATTCAAGAGCTGGGCATGGTGGATCACAGCTGTTAATTCCAGTACTGGGACACTGATGAATTCAGCCTTGACTACAGTGTCAAATCCTATCTCAAAAATCAAAACAAACAAAAATTTAAGTAGAGGAAGAAAAACATAAAGTTTAGCATTTTAAACATTTACTATTTGACCTGTTATCTTAGTGTTGTACTGCTGTGAAGAGACACCATGACTAAGGCAACTCGTATAGAAGGAAGGCCTTTAATTGGGGCTGGCTGACAGGTTCAGAGGTCCAGTCCATCATCATCATGGCAGGAAGCATGGTAGTGTACAGGTAGACATGGTGCTGGAGGAGCAATGAGTTCTACATCTTGATCCAAAGGCAGCCAGGAGGACACTGGAGTTTTACACTGGGTGGAACTTAAGTGGAGCAAACCCCAAAGCCCACCCTACAGGGCCACACCTACTCCAATAAGCCCACACCTCCTAATAGTGCCAATTCCCCTGGGCCAAGCATTCAAACACATGGGTTTATGGGGTACACACCAATTCAAACCATCACATCTGTCTGAAGCTGACTTGAAAATCTAACAAAATCTTCTACATTCAACATTTAACACTAAACTAACTTAATACTAATCAAGTTTTGAAATTGTTTTAGGAAAACTGTTCTATGCCAATTAATTTGAACATTTAGAAAATTAGACAAATTCTTAGAAAATATAACCTGCCAAAAGCAAATAGAGGAGTAATGGAATATTTATATAGGCAATAGAGTGTATATTAGGATTTATAGTGTTTCCCCCCAAAAGAAAGCACCAGAAACAGGGTCTTTTTCTAGAAAGCTCTGGTATACATCGAAAAAACATGAATCCACTGGGAAAATAGCCCACTTGTAAAGACTGTATGATATTCTGAGTTCAGTGCTGTGAATACACACCACACACACACACACACACACACACACACACACACACACACACACCACAAAGGGTGAAGGAGGAAAACAATCAGATGCGTGGATCCAAATTATTTCAAACTTTTGAGTAACCAACCCCAGGAGACTTTACCAGGCTAGGAATCTTTGATGCTAAAACAGAAGGTAAAAGCTACGCATAGGGTTGCATGATCGTTATCTCAGTGAAAGATGAGGCAGGAGAATTTCAAGTTCAAATCCAGACTGGGCAGCATAACAAAGGCTACATAACAACATCATTTCTAAAACAAAAAAAAAAAAAAGCAGAAAAATAATAAAGTGCAAGGGGTGGGGGAAGAACAACATATTGAGGTGAATCAGTAAAACATGCAAATGATCATGACCACATTCCAGCCCCTCCTAGGACCAAAGGTGATCTTGTTAGATTCAAAGGGGAAAATTATAGTTACAGTGACAGTCGTCTCAAAGGACAAAAAAAACCAGAAAAATGTAAACATTCATTAATAATTTAAACAAAACAAAAACAAAATCTAAGTACGATTACAGGGGATATTTATTGACCTAATAAAACCTACAGTGTGTGGAGAAATAGCCAGAAGATCCCTTTCACCATCAGGAAGAAGAGATGAGGGCTGTGCCTTCTGGGAGGCTGAGCACCCTTGGAGAGGTGCCAGCCAGAACAGCCAGCAAAGGAACATAAGTCTAAGAACTGAAAACATTGTTCTGCAGGGCCTGAACCATGAGAGAGAAGGCACTGAGAAGGCACTATGGGTCGGGGTCCATCAGAGATTCACCAGTCTGACTCAAGTTTTGCTTTCGGTAAATAAGAGGCTTGTTTATTAAAAGAAGACTGACCAGGACCAACCAAGGGAGAATTCTCTAGATATGGCCAGGCTATTGCTAGCTAAAGATTACATATGCAAAACATACAAAGTTACAATTTTGGGAAACTAAAATATCTCATACCTTGTCCGGGTGAAGGCAAGGCTTGATTCTGTGACATGTGCAGCAGGTGCCTTGGCCATGGAAGCAAGCAGGCATCTTGCACAAAAGCAGAACTTAACAGTTAGCCTGTCTAATCATGTGGCCCATCACTGTGTAGGAAGACTGAGGCACTGAAATATTTTGCAACATTCAGCAATATTTTTAAGAATAGTTCAATTGTACCAGAAAGTGGTCCATCTCAGTCTACCTGAAAGGGTAGTTTAAAGATACAGTAATTTCTTCATGGTTTATGCAAGCTAAAAACAATTTTGCTTTTACAAACTTGACACAATAAATTTCTCCTCTAAACATAATATTAGGTTATTCAGTGATGTAGAGTCAATGTGGTAGTTTAATTTTTTTCTTCCCATGGGAACCCTAATTACACTCCAAGGTGTAATTAGAAAGAAGAGAAAGAAGCCTGGTACAAACAAAAGGACACCTGGGGAAATGACAGTCACAAGAAATTCAAACCTTTTACAGAAAAAGTACACATTTTCCTTATAATAAAACATCGTTATAAATATACTTACACAATTTGATAATATTTTCTTTGGAAAAAACAATATGTATCTCAACCCTTTTCTCACATTTTTGTAAAAATATCTGCATACCTTTGAGTGTAGGTCTAAGAGCTGCTCAAGGGTCTGGAGATGGATCAGTGGTTAAAGTGCTTGCTGTTTAATCATGGTGGCTGGAGTTCAGATCCCAGGACCCACTGAAAACACACACCTCTGTAACTACAGCTACAATCGAATTCTTCCTACAGCTTTCTAGGGAGGAGGTTAGGGCTTGTGTTGTTGCTATGATTGTAACTGAAATAGTGCTGTATCTTTGTGAATGGATCCTATTGACAATGGTGAGATATTATTTATTCTGTTATGGCAATGTTTTGATTCTTGGTGAACTGGTACCAGTTTGGCAAGTTTCCTCCAATATTGAAAGACTGAACCATATCACCCTTCATTTACTCTGAAAGGAAGCTCCTCAGGCAGGAAGGCAACTCAAAAGATCCCAAAATGGTCCCTGAAACTGATGAGATTCACTAGGCTCCTTCCCTGACAAAGAGCAATAAAAGCTGAAAGTTCCTCTCAGATGAAAGGAAGCTGAGCTGCCAAGAAGGCGCTCAAAAGAGCCAACCTCATACCCGCTGTCTGGAAGGAGTTTAGACCAACTGAGGCACCTGGAAAGACATTCTCCAACCTGGTGAGCCATCTACAGGCTGTGTGGTTCCTCCAGGTCCCCAGCTTTTTGAGCTGTCACCCATGCTGTGTGGGCTTTGTGAAGGAGCTCTCTTTGAGTCATTTCTGCTCCTGTAAGTAACCCCTCGTCAATATTCCTATAAGTAACCCCAATAAGCCTTATTGGTTCACCAAGCAGGACTTTGGTGGTATAGGCACTTTGATCTGCCCTGGGTTCCTTATCCAGGGGAGAGCAACTTTTGTCACACAACAGTACCTACTATGTTTTGTAACTGTAAAATTCTATTTATTCTTTATAAGTAGCAAGCATATTGTGTGTGAGTACATATTTTAAAGGTCACATACATTTTGTTGGACACTTGTACTTCTATCATTGCCCATGATGGGGCAGTTTCCTAAAAGACAAATGTACTAGTGAGGACTGGCTGAACTATGCTGAGTTGATTTAGCTAACCCTGTGCTCTGACTTAGATTTGTGTCAATTCAACCTTCCCATTCAAGCAAGGGGGCTCTGAAAGCCTAGACCCAAGTTGGGTTTGGGGAGGGCGTCCACCATCCAAAACACTAATTTCTGATATTTCAAGTGACATCAAAACCAGCTATGGAACTTTGAAGGCTGTGGCTGGGGGCAACCCCCTGAGTTAGACATCATTCATGAGGTTGCCTCTGATGTGTTAGCTGCTAAGTTTAGGACTGGTGTCTTACCAGTGATTGACTAGGATGATTAGTCTAATGTCTAAGTATTGGGTATTTACCTGGTTACAGTGTCCTAGAAGGATAGTTCTGAGGATGTATTCTTAGATCTCCTCAAAGTTTCTCAGAGCGGACCCCTGATGAAGTGCCAACATCTGACCACTTACCAATCATTTTCCAATATTACCAGCTTAATTTTCTCCATTTTTGACTGACCCTGACATGCAAAGTCAATTCTATTTATAAAGAACAGCTATTCTGAAAGTAATAGGTTTCCGACCATGGACCACCCATCTATAGGAAGAAGTGATTCTTCAGACACCAGTGCAAACAACCCAAGAGTACCCACATACCAGGCATACAGTTGCTTTTGCTTGGAAATTAGAAAGGCCGTACTATACTGGAGCCAACACCCTCAAAAAAGCAGTCCAAGCAGTTCTCCATGGCAACCTAAACGTCCTGGAGTGAACCTGAAGCCTGAAGCTTCTGGAAAAGGGTAAAATGGAAATACAAGGATAAAAGTTGGACATAGACAGAGCCTGACGCTTTGGGACAAGGTCCAAAAAGGAAGTGCCAGGATGGAAAAGCGATGATCTTTAAAGAGCCTGGAAAGGTTCTAAAGACCACTTAGGAGAATCAAGACCTAGAGCTTCAGAGAGAGCAGCTGGGCCGGGTCAGGTACAGAAAAGCCAAGGAAGAGAAGCCCAAGACAACTAAAACCCCTAGAGTGTTCCAAAGGTCCTCCAGAGCAGGCTGACACCGAGAGGAAGCCTGCTGAGGGATGCAGGGGTCATAAGTGGCCCTATTTAGTCATAGAGGAAAATGAACAAAGCCCACAAAAGAAAAAGTATGAAAGGTTACTTCCTTCAATGTTACCATCATGTGAGGTCCTACCAACACAGGCCTAAACCAATTTTTAGGAACACATCAAAGATAAAGGCGTGCCAGGGCAGAGTCATGGATCAGAATCAACACAGAGAGATCGAGAACCATCTCCTCCGGTTGACAAAAGAATTTCTTCCACCAAACAAGAGATAAATATTGTTCAGAGAAGAAATGTGTTACACAAAAGAAAGGCTGTGTAAATCTTGAAGGAAGAAGGGGGAACAGCTTGGAGCCAGATTTACCCGGAATACCACCTCAAATCATCCTGTATAGTGGCGATGGACACAGGTTACCCCCCAACAAGATGGAAGTAATTGAGGCAGAGAAAAAGCCTCTCATAGACCAAGAAAAGGGCAGAGAAGTGGATCAAATCATTGATATTACAGATGATATGGAGAAGGAAATTAAGAATGTTCTGGGTCCAGGACCCATAGAGGAACTCCTAAGCAGATTCAATCTGCAAAACACCTGAGGAGAAATCCAGACTCCTGAGAAAGGTTAATGGCTCAATGATGAGGTCACCAACTTCTACGTGAACCTTCCAGGCTGAGAGAAACGAAAACCAAGGCTGCCCGGCTCTTCGTGTATTCAGCACATTCTTTTACTCCAAGCTAAAGCATAGCAGTTACAGTCCTGTGAAAAGTATCTCTTTGCAAAAGAACTTATCTTGGTGCCTATTCACTGGAAGGTACAGTGGAGCCTGGTTGTAATCGATTTAAGAAAATGAAGTATTGTATAGTTCCATTCAATGGGACAGAGAGGGAAGATTATCTGTGAGAACATCTTTCAATATTTACAAAATGAGATCGAAACATGAAGAATTATTAAGCTGGACCCTTTGGCCAATGTCATTTTTCAAATCCTTTAGTCCATGTTAGAAAGGTTGATGTCCTGAAAGGTATGCCCATCCCAGGGACAAGAACAGGAGGGACATCAGCAGGAAGAGGCAGAAGCTGTGCACTAGCATCTCTAATGCTGGAGTTGTATGCTGTTAAATTGAAGCTGAGGGTAGTGGTTGTGGTTTCTTTTTTATTTTATATTTTTAATGTTTCCGTTTCTTTTTAAAGCTTGAAATTGGTATAAGAAATGATAATGGGTTGCACAAACCAGTGCTATTCTGAACTACTATACTCTACTGAACTTGTACAGGATGTAGATCTGCAGCCAGACTACTGACTGGAATCCAGGATCATTAAGAAAAGTACTATGGTCATTTAAAGACTCATTCCTTTAAGCTCTGGAAGTTGATGTGAATTAACTATAATGGCAGATGTCCATTTTTATCTTTAGTCCCAAGTAGTGCTGGAGTGAATTGTTGTTGTTTTTAAAGTTCTATTGAATTTAAATTTTTCTGTAAAATGTTTGATATAGATCTTTGCTCCTGTGGCTATCTATGTACAGGGGCAAACAGGTATGCAGGGATCACCCCAGTAGAAGATCAATTGGGACACACCCAACAAGGACTCCGCCTGCATGCAGGAGCTCAGCAGCACCACAGCCAGCCAACAGGGCACCTATCCTGCCAGGGGTCATCTGCCCTGCAGGGAGGCAGTTACAGGGAGTCCTGAACTTAGGAGTAAGGTGCTGCCATCTGTGCTTCTGTGATTGTGTAGAGGTGCAGACAGGTACACAGGGATCACCAGAGTGGATGATCGCTTGGGACACACCCCGCCGGGACTCCACCTATAGCCAGGACCTCAGCAGCACCACAGCAATCTGTGCCAGGGGAAAGCAGGTCACCCAGGGTTGCTGAGATAGGCTGGCAGGCACACAGGAGAGATAAGCACCTGCCAGTGACAGCAAGACCAACTAACACCAGAGACAACCAGATGGCAAAAGGCAAACTTAGGAACGTGGCTAACAGAAATCAAGGCAATATGGCACCATCCGAGCCCAATTCTCCCACAACATTAAGTCCTGGATACCCCACCCCACCAGAAAAGCAAGATTTGTATTTAAAATCACAGGTCATGATGCTGATGGAGGGCTTCATGGAGGGCTTCAAGAAAGACATAAATAACTCCCTTAAAGAAATATAGGAGAACACAAGTAAACAGGGAGAAGCCCTTGAAGAACTAAGGGAAAACACAACAAAACAGCAGAAGGAATTGAACAAAGCCATCCAGGATCTAAAGATGGAAGTAGAAACAATAATGAATTCACAAAGCGAAACAACTCAGAATGTAGAAAACCTGGAAAAGAAGTCAGGAGTCATAGAACCAAGCATCAACAACAGAAGAGAAGACATAGAAGAGAGAATCTCAGATGCAGAAGACAACATAGAAAGCATTGATACAATAGTCAAAGAAAATGAAAAATGCAAAAAGCTCCTGAACCAAAATATGCAGGAAATCCAGGACAAAATGAGAAGACCAAACCTAAAGATTATAGGTATAGAAGAGAGTGGAGATTTCCACATTAAAGGGCCAGTAAATGTCTTCAATAAATTATAGAAGAAAACTTCCCTAACCCAACAGCAAAAGAACTTCTGGAGCATCAGTATCCCGGATCTCAAGCAGTACTCCAGAGCAATAGTGTTAAAAAAACTTTATAGTATTGGTACAGTGACAGGCAGGTAGATCAATGGAATAGAATTAAAGTCCCAGAAATGAACCCACACACCTATGGTCACTTGATCTTTGACAAAGGAGTTACAACCATCCAATGGAAAAAAGATACCCTTTCAACAAATGGTGCTGCTTCAGCTGGAGGTCAGCATGCAGAAGAATGCATATCATACCATTTTTATCTCCTTGTCCTAAGCTCAAGTCTAAGTGGGTCAAGGACCTCCACATAAAACCAGACATATTGCAACAAGTAGAAAAGAAACTGGGGATGACCCTTGATCACAAGAATTGCCAAATGGGATCTCATGAAATTACCAAGGTTCTGTAAGGCAAAGGACACTGTCAAAAGGACAAAATGGCAACCAACAAATTGGGAAAAGATCTTTATCAACCCTACATCCAATAGAGGGCTAATATCCAAGATATACAAAGAACTCAAGAAGGTAGACTCCAGAGAGCCAAATAACCCTATTAAAATAAAAAGGGATACAGAGCTAAACAAAGAATTTTCACCTGAGGAATATCGAATGGCTGAGAAGCACCTAAAGAAATGTTCAACATCCTTAGTCATCAGAGAACTGCAATCAAAATGAACCTGAGATTTCACCTCACACCAGTCAGAATGGCTAAGACCAAAAACCCAGGGAAAAAATGGGTGCTAGCGAGCTGTGGCGAAAGAGGAACACTCTTCCACTGCTGGTGGGGTTGCTAGCTGGTGCAATCACTCTGGAAATCAGTCCAGCATTCCTCAGAAAACTGGGCATGATACTATCGGATGACCCCGCTATACCACTCCTGGGCATATACCCAGAGGATTCCCCTGCATGTAATAAGGACATATGCTCCACTATGTTCATAGCAGCCCAATTTATACTAGCCAGAAGTTGGTAAGAACCCAGATATCCCTCAATGGAGGAATGGATAGAGAAAATGTTATATAATTGCATGATGGAATACTACTCAGCTATTAAAAACAATGAGTTTATGAAATTCTTAGATGAGTGGGTGGAACTAGAGAATGTCATCCTGAGTGAGGTAACCCAATCACAAAAGAACACACATGTTATGCACTCACTGATAAACAGATATTAGCCCAGAAGCTTGGAACACCCGAGAAACAATTCACATATCAAATGATTCCAAGAAGAAGGAATGAGAGGCCCCTGGTCCTGGAAGAGCTCAGTGGAGCAGTGTAGGGGAATACCAGGACAGGGAAGCAGGAAGGGGGTGATTGGGGAACAAATAGAGGGAGGAGGGCTTATGGGACTTTTGGGGAGGGGGGACCTAGGAAAGGGGAAATCATTTGAAATGTAAATAAAGAATATATCGAATAAAAATGTTGATATATATTCAGATGGAAACTGAGTTTTTTCCCCATTATATTAACATTACCACTGTGGAAGTGAGGCATTTGGTAATTAGGGTTGATACAGCTAGTTATATAATAACCAATTATGCATGTGATAGTTTGTATTTAACTTTTATATTCATTATCTTATGGTTCTCTTAACAAGGTTTACGTAATAAAGTTTAAAGTTATAAACATTTGCTAAGATCTGTGTCTCCTATTTCTTTTATGACATGGTAATTAAACCTGGTTTGTGAGGTGATCTGAAAAGCAAGTTTTGAGGGCGTGGCTCACCAGCTTAAGCCTCGTATGCATTGTGCACATCCATGACTGTTATTCTGTTCTGGCCTCTGCAATGGCGTTGGAATGTTCCAGACAGCATCCACTGCTTTACCTTGGGTTGTACAGGGAGAACACATGTGGAGCTCAGTTGAAAAGTGTGCAGCTGAGCTGTAGTGTTAGCTACCGACAAATGTATTGATGTACACAGGACACTTGTCATGGAAGCTACTCTGCATTACTGTAAATGGGACCTCAGGCAGGTCCACTGCTGACCCCCACCACAGACTGAGACTGACACTGGAAAATGAAACAGTATCTTCATAGTTTTGCCCATATTCAAGGAGAGAAAATGTCTCAATCCTCTTTTGTCTATAGCAGTTTGAGGATGTATAGAAAAGACAACACAGAGTTGGGAGAATGGCTCAGTTGGCAAAGTACTTGCCAGTAAGTGTGAGGATCCAAGTTGCACCAAGAGCCCCATTAAGACAAACCATGATGGGCGGCCTGGAGATGGAAGAGCCCAGGTCCTTCATGGCAGAGTGGTTTCCCATCTCATCTCTTTCCTCCAGCTCAACTCCTCCCTTGGGAGTATGATTTTTCCTAATCAGCAGTCCTTGCTTGTTCTGCAAGTAGAAGTTTCTAATTGATTCCTTGTGGACAGAAGATCCTAGAAATCCTCTGGAGGGTCTTCTGAGCCCTGTGGTCATCTGATATTAGAGTGTCTATCTTCACATGCTTAATGTGTACACTTTCCCAAAGAGCATCACATGAGCTGAGAGATGGATGAAAAACCTGAAGCTTGCTGGTAGATGGGAGAGGTCACCCACTTATGATGTGTGAGTCCATGTGTTCAGTCCTCAGCACCTGCAAAAGGAAGAAAAATAAGAGTTTGGAGGGGTAACATATACATTTTGAAGGTCCTTTTTTCAATGACAAACTGGTAATTAATGAAAAGTGCAAACTAAAGTCTAATCAAGAAAAAATACAACATGTCAATAAACGGACCATATAATTTATAATCACTTAATAAGAATGAAGGCTACAAATAGGGGTATGGTGGCAGGAGAGATGGCTCAGAAGCTGAGAACACTGACTGCTATTCCTGAGGACATGGGTTCAATTCCCAGCACCCACATGGCAGCTTAGTCTCTGTGGTTACAGGAATCTCACATCCTCACAGAGACATACATGCAGGCAAAATGCAAATCAATGTTCATAAAAGGAAAATGAATTATAATTTTAAAAAGATGGCTGAGCATTATAAATAGAAACCAGTCAGTTGTCAAGAAAACACCAGAATATATGTGTGTCTACACAAAACAGCATACACTGCAGAGACTTAAGGCAAGTTTAAAACTAAAACGAATGAGGAAATTACAAAGAGAAAGGCCCAAGAGATTCTGAAACCAAAAAATCCATCAGAAATTACAAGGAAGAGAGAGTGGTATATTTGGTGATGTTTAGTAATTTAAAAGTGATGCGTATCAGAAAGACAAGCATTACACCAGTCAGTGGTGACACAAACCTTTAGTCCCAGCAGAGGAAGGTAAGTCACAGTTCGAGGCTAGCCTGTTATACAGAATGAGTTTCAGGGCAGCAAGAGCTATACAGGGAGACTCTGTCTTGAAAAACAAAAGACAAAAGCAAAAAAACCAAAAGGCTCACAACTAAAGAGCAAACAATATAAAAATTCATAGCAATTGTCATTGAAAAATGTCTGTTGTCACATCGTGAGGATAGAGAGCCCACACAAGTCAGTGAAATGATAAGGCATTTCCCCGAGAAAATGAACAAAAATACACCATATAGAAGTAATTTTCAAATAGTCAATAAGCATGGGAAAGCCAGACCAAAGCAATGCTTTTCAACCTATACACAGATCAAAGTTCTCAAACAATTACAACAATCTCTAGATTTATTTCTGTGTAGAAGTGTTGTGTCTGCATGTATGTATGTGTACCACTTGGATGACCACCACCCTCAGAAGTCAGAAGAGGGCGCTGGATCCCTTGGAACTGGAATTATGGGGAGCTGCCATCTGCACCCCAGGCTCTGGGAACCAAACCTGGGTCCTGTGCAAGAGCCACGAGAGATGTTAACTGTTGAGCCCACTCCACCCCACTCCACTCCCAAGTAAACACTTTTTAAAGACTGCACTTGAAAATGCTGAGCTAAAGGACTGGGGATCCAGCCTTGTGTTCACGAGCTTGCCTATCATGCACAGAACCATGGGATTGATCCTCAGCACACATGAAGCAGGCATGTTTGTGCATTCTTACAACTGGTGGATACACTATTGTCCCAAAAAGTCCCATGAGATTCCACAAAAAATATCACAAACTCCACTGGCCACCAGCTCTCTACCATGACTGACCCATATTCCAGTAACCAAGTTCATCAAAATTCTTAATGCTTGATTACCTAGCCAATTAGATTCATGTATATTATAAACACAATTTCAAGATGCCCATTGACAATGATAACAGTCTTATCCAGATATTTGTAACCTCATGAAACACACAGAGAACATGTCACAAGCCACTGTTCATCAACCCATGCTCAGGCCTCCCTCTGTGGACACCTGCACGCCCTTCCTCTGTAACTCCTAGCTCAGCCCCCTTTTTCCTTGTCCAATCACAGACCCTCTCTGCCATGATGCAATGTTTCAGGAACGTTCCTGTAACAGCAGAGTTATGGTCAGCCAACCTATTAGTCAGTGACCTCCAGGTTCAATGCACAAGGCATACAAACATCCACTCAGGCCCACACATGTGAAATAAAAGTAAATACATCTTTGGAAACAAAAGGCAAGATGAAAGCTCAGAAGGGGAACAATTACATGTCTCGTAAAAGAGAATATTTTAAAGCAGGACAGGGTGGTCTCTGCCTCTGATCCCAGCACCCAGGACAAAACAAGAAAACATAGCAAAACGACAGTGGCCTGCAGAGATGGCCTAGCAGGTAAGGGCGCTTCCTGTCCTTCCAGAGGATCCGGGCTCAGTTCCCAGCACCTACATGGTGACTCACAACTATCTTAACTCCAGCCCAAGAGGATGGGACGGGATGTGCTCCTCTGGACTCTGTGCACATAAACACTCAGAAACATTAAAAACACAAATAAATTTAAAAAATATGAAAGAGGCTCAGAGGAGATGATGGCTCAGTGGTATTCACTCCTAGCTGGACATTTTTGTACAGATTTACTATATGTAATTAAAATGTTCTACTGTATATCTATTCCTTTGCAATGAGGAACAAATATTACACAAACAACTCTGCGAATGACTGTTTATTATCTATGTTGTGCTTGGTCAAACAACTTTACCAAACTTCATTCTCTGTTCCCTGAATAGGACATAAATATGTTTTCAGATACAGGGAAGTGAGTAGGATTTTCTTCTTGCATATACAGATCAATACTCTCTGAAACCCTCCAGTGAGGGCATGCAGTTCTCACTGTATTGGCTCCTTGGGAATGAAGCAAGGTCTGCAGCAGTCTTTGGTTACACAAACATGCCTTAAATGCTATGTTCACTACAGCTGGCTCAGTAGGAAATTGGAGGAGCCTGTCAAAACCCTTCTGTAGCAGCTTTCCTTGAGATGTTTCCTGATTTAGAAATTCTTTTCCCACTCAACCTCAAAGTTATAACTGGGTTCAAAGTTCACATACCCTAACTCTCAAGCCTGAACCCCATACATGCCGGCACAAGACATACTTTGCTCTACAAGGAATCAGCATACTCAGCTCTGAGAGTTTATATCACTTTCAGACATTTGGAGCAATAATACTGTAGGATCTTTGAAATCCAAATGTCAAACTGACATAATGGCATAGATAGGTGCTGGTTAAAACAAGGAGTAAACTGCACAGTGAACAGAGGCTGGTGTCCTTAGCATAGAACAGTTAGACCAGAGGCTGGTGTCCTTAGCATATCACAGTTAGACCCCAAAGACCTGCTGGGACCAGCAAGGCTGACCAAGGTGATTGTCAACCCTTCTCTGCTTTAATACAAATCTCTGTGCATAACCTTTGCCTTTACAATGTACAGTTCCCATCATGCACCAGGGCACATCAGCATCCAGACCCCATCAGTGTAGGAAAGGGAACTAAACCCTATTTTGAAAATCCCAATCCCATTCCTGGATTTTCCATCTTTTCTTCACTTCAACTCATAAATTTCCCCTATTAAAGTTTTCCCATAAGGTGAGTTACCAAAAATCCCAAGATGTAACTCATTCAAGTAACCTGAAATAGTCAGTGGGGGAGGTGCATACCTTTAATCCCAATACTTGGGAGGCAGAGGCAGGCAGGTATCTCTTACTCAAGGCCAGCCTGGTCTACAGAGCAAGTTCCAGGTTAGTCATGTTTACATGGAAAAGCCCTGGCTTGAAACACCCCCCAACCACTAACACCAAAAATAAACCTGATCCACCCATGGAGTGGGAACCTTTGTCCTGTAACAATCTTCACCCAAATTCCTTACTTTGTCTCACTTCTGAAGTCTTTCTTTGATGGCGACAGGAAATACTGGGAAGAGATCCTATCTGGTATCTAACTGTGTGGTCTTCCCAGCCTACCCCACACATATACCATCTATGAGAAGTCCTTGTGAGTACAGGGGCTGAAATGAATCACTGAAGAT
This sequence comes from Apodemus sylvaticus, assembly GCF_947179515.1. Classification (NCBI taxonomy): domain Eukaryota; kingdom Metazoa; phylum Chordata; class Mammalia; order Rodentia; family Muridae; genus Apodemus; species Apodemus sylvaticus. The sequence goes on along the minus strand of NC_067473.1, from coordinate 164,044,029 downwards.
AGCCATCTACAAAGGATACACATAGCCTGTTTTGCTCTGAAATGTGCGTTTTTGGGGATTTTTGTTTCTGAGAAAGGGTTTCTTTATGTAGTGCTGGATGTCCTGGAACTCACTTATATAGACCAGGCTAGCATATAACTCAGAGATCTGCTAGGTCTGTCTCCTGAGCACTGAGATTAAAGGTGTATACCGTGACAGCTTGGGTGAATTTTTCTTTTTAAACTTGGTTATTTTTATTTCATATGTAATGATGTTTTGTCTGTGTGAGGGTGATGGATCTCTTGGAATTGCAGTTAGAGTCAGTTATGAGCAGCCAGGTGAGTTCTGGGAACTGAACAAGGGTCCTCTGGAAGAACGGCAAAGGTTCTTCCCCAGTGAATCATCTCTGGAAGGTCAAAGCATTTAAGAACCTTAATTAAAGTAGGTTTTGAAAGAAAACCTCAGTCTACAAGGCATGGTGGCTCATGTCTTTAGTCTCACTACTCAGGAAACAAAGACAGGTGGATGCCTGTGAGTTCAGTACAAGTCTGGTCTACATAAGGAGTTCTAGGACAGCCAGGCCTACATCAAGACATGGTCTTTTCAAAGAAAAAAAGTAAATGAAAAATAATTAGCTAAGTAATTTACTTTCTGAATCCTGATAAATATAATTAATATTTAAGTGAGTTACCATTAGTGTCACAGGTACCTAGAAAGTGCCTTTGATATAAAATATTGACTCATTCTTTGGGCTCCCAAGGCAATAAAAGCCTGGCATCTCTACCTTCATCTGTATTTGTCTCCCTTCCTCTGTACACTTCATCATCACATGTTTTAACTCAGTGTTAGCTATGCTAAGTATTATAGAAATAGCTGTTTAAAAACCAAGGCTAGCTAACCTGTCCCAAACAGTTCAAGAAACAGTATGTATCTTATCATAGCTTTCATGATACCGTGTTGTGGACTCTGAAAGGGTGCCTGAATGTCTCCAGATATGGTTTTAAATCTGTAATTATCTTGAACTTCAGGAACAGCAGTGCCTCGGAGACAGTGGGAACAGCTACATGTCTTATGGAAGCAGAGCTCAGATAATGGTCAACCAGAGCTCAGAGTTGAGGACCAACCAGGCCACACAGTGACCAAGCCTGTTTACTGATGCTCTTTTTTTTAAACACTTGCTCTATATAAACCTAAAGTTCACATCAGTGTCCTGATGGTGGACTTGTAGTCACTAAGCCCCTTTATCTGTACCTCCTAACCCAGCCACACTGCTTAACCCTTCTCTGCCTGTCAGCACTGTGTGTCTCTGTAACTGGTGTGGTTTGACAGGTGGCTGAGCCTAGTTGCTTGGGATTCCCAGAGCTCTGGCCACACTCCAGTGACATCACCATGGCGGTTCTGATTGCATTCCTCTAGCAACTAATAATGCTGAGCACACTTTACATATGCTGTGCTCACAGTCTCTGAAGCAGCCTTCTCCTGTCCGTGTAGCCATCCAATGTGTGTTCTGCCTCCTCAGTGTGAGACCAAAACTCAAATTCCCATGCTCCGTTGTAGGCATGTCTCCCAGACTTGAGTGTGGTGTCTCAACAGGAAGCTCTTTAGTGTTCCAGTAGAGGCTAGGTCAAGCCTTGACTCACAAGTGGTAAGAAAACATCAGTAGGAATATTCATTCTATGTACCTGGTATTGCCTGTCTGGTCCATCCAGGAGCGAAGATGGCATAGGCTGCAGGGGACACTTTCCAAGTGCTGATCACTCTAAAGGGGAAACAGTGCAGGACAGGGCTGGCACACAGATGATCCGCAGAGCTGCCCAGTCCTTATTTTGGAGGAAAGGACAGATTCCTTTTTTCTAGATCAAGGCTGAAATTCTAGAATATATGTAAAGTACTAACAGAAATAGGAATCTACCAAAGTGATAATAGAGTGAACACCTCACTAACCATTTCAGATTTAATGGAAATATTATGAAAGCTGTCAAGAATAGAGCTTTTCTCTCTGAACACCATTTTGACTTAAAGACACCAAACAAACATCCTATAGTATTTCAAGGCTCAACACTGGTCAATATTTTCTCAGCAATTACAGAAATGAACTTGTAATTTCAAACACAATCACTGATAAAATTTGTTGCCAAAGCTGAATGTGACTGTTCAGAAAATGTTAGCATTTTGAAAATCTTTTGAAGCCACTGGTGAGTTTGACCACTTATCAATCAATACTTAGTAGCTGGGTGAGTTAATCAGATTTAAAATTTTTATTGAACAAAATTTGGCAATGAATGGAAGGCCTGCACAAATCAATGAGCCAATATTTCCCACAAGGCTTGTACAAGGTGTTGGAGAGAAATCTTAGCAGTTAAGAGCAATTGCTGCTCATCCAGAGGACCTGGGTTCAATTCCTGGCACCCAATTGGTGGTTTGCAAGCATCTATAATTCTACTTCCAGGGGACCCAATGCCCTCCTCTGGCCTTCTGTGCACTGAATGCATATGGTACATAGATCCCATGAAGGTTTAAAAAAAACCACATACATAAAATTATGTATGTGTGTGTGTGTGTATGTGTGTGTATATATATATATATATTTGAAAGACCAGTACATGGTTGGAGAGATGGCTTCCTGATTAAGAGTACTGAGACTGAGTACTCTTCCAGACGACCCTGGTTCAATTCCCAGAACCCCAATGGCAGCTCACAACTGTCTGTAACACTAGTTTCAGGAGATCTGACACACTCACACAGACATACATGAATGTAGGCAAAATACCAATGCACATCAAATAAAAACAAATGATTTTAAAAGACCTCTACAAACTTAAGAATGTTAAAATCGTGCACACCCTCTAAATGCTGAGTCACTTGAATGGAAAACATATCCAGTCCTGCAAGCTCACGGATAGGGTTTATAACTGGCTCAGTAATTCACTTTACAAAACTATCACTCCCAAAAATAATGTTCTAAAACTGGATTTTTCCCTTTGATAAAGATTTTTTTTTTTTTTTTAGTTTTAGTTTTATTTATATGCATTTGTGCAAGTCTCTGTGTGGGTGTGTGCATGCAAGGGCTGGTGCTCATGAAGGCCAGAGGTATTGGGGTGCCCTGTAACTGGAGTGACAGGTGGTTCTGAGTTACCTGTCATGTGCACCAGAAATAACCTCTGATCCATTGCAAGCACAGCATGGCTTTTAATTGCTGAGCCATCTCTCAAGTTTCCTTGGTTGCTTTTTGAGATGGGTCTTTATCATGTAGATCAGGCTGACTCAGTCTGTGTTCTAAAACTACCTTTATACTAGCTTCTTGCAAAATAGTATGACACAGATTATAATTTTTTCTAATGATTTATTTATTTTTATTTTATTTGCATTGGAATTTTGCCTCCATTTACGACTGTGTGAGGGTGGTACTGGTACTCTGGTTCTGAAATTTCAGATAGTCATGAGTTGCCATGTGGGTGCTGGGAATTGAACTCAGATCCTAGGAAGAGCAACCATTACTCTTAACTGCTGAGCCACCTCTCCAGGCCCAAATTATTATTTTTTATATTACTGCAATTAAAATACTCTAAATTCTTATTATTGCACAAACTTTTGCTGGTAGTCCAAGAAAGAGTGATTGTCTTCAGGAAAGTGAGGACAGTTGGTTTTTTTTTTAACTTAAAAACCTAGTCTTGTTATTTTATGTGCTCCTTAGTGTGGTGTGTGTGTGTGTGTGTGTGTGTGTGTGTGTGTGCCATGACTCTCAGGTGGAGGCAGAGGATAGCTCACTGGACAGTCCTTTGCTTCCACTATGTGGATTCTGAGATCAAATTCAGAAGAAGCTTGGTTGCAGGTGCCTTTACCCAACTATTTTGCCAGCCCCATTCTCTCCTCTTTTACTTTCTTATTTGGTGGGTACATTGCCCAAAAAGGAGCGGAACTAAACCCTGTAAGATCTGGTGCCATGGCTTCTCTAGATGTCTTGAGGGCAACATTCATAGCCTATCGCTCTTTTGAAATACTTCCCTTCCATCTTCTATCACACCACTTTAAAAATAAACATCATTTTCAACATTTCCTATCAGGACCATCCTAGACTCACCATAAATGTCAGGGCTCCCGTATCTCCCCACCTGTCCACTACCTGCTGCGACATCCCGCCATCCCTTTCATTCCCTCCCACCCTAGGTGAGACTCGTGTACATGCTGAGAATGAAACCCAGGTTCTTTGCAAGGTGCTCTTAACCATGGAGCCAGCTCTCCATCTGCCTCCCACACTAGGATCCACACCCTCCAAATCCCATTGGGAGACCTCAGCTCTCACCCCCGGGTCCCCCATGAGTTTCCGGAGCTCTGCTGGGTGGGTGGGAATGTGGGGCGCTTGGGGAGGTATCCAACCTTTGGTCAGTGCTTGCCTGGATGAGTCAGGAAGCAGCACCTACAGCTCTGCTCTCCACAGCCGCCTCCAAGAGCATCTTCCCTCCCTGAAAAGATAAAAGCTTGAACCTCAGGGAGGGAGCATCAGTCTGGCAGTTCTTAGCCCCGCCCCAAGCTGACAACTGAACCCTGGCTCTGCCTCTCAGGTGTTTTTAATTTTACCCCTTTGGATGCAGCACCGCTCCAGAGCAACAAGCCCCGCCCTCAGACCGTTGACCAACGTCCGGGATCCGCCTTCTGCGCGCCTAAGTTCCGCCCTGGTCCTGTTGCTCCACACTGGACTCCGCCTCTCCAAACCCCGCCCTCAATCTGATTACTTTACCCCTGGACTCCACTTTCTGAGCTCCTAAGCTCCGCCCTCAGCCTAATTACTACAGACATGGGCTCCGCCTTTATCTCCTCTAAGATCCGCCCTCATTTCTGTTGGTTCTCTACCGGGCTCTGCCTCCCACGCGCCAAGCTCCGCCCTCTGTCGATTTCTCAACATCAGGGCTCTGCCTTCTGTGCCCGTAAGCTCCGCCCTCAGCCAGTGGAGTCACACAGAGGCCCCGCCCCCACGGGCCCGAGCTCCTCCCCTAGTGCTCCCTGGTCCTTCCAGAAGTCCCACAGTTGCACATGTCTGGTCCTGTTCTTCACAGGGAAGGAGTGAGAGGCCTGTGGCTCTGGGCAGCGGTGATAACCCGGTCCAGAAGCAGAGTCGCATTTCTTAACGCGGCCCCTCCCTCACACACAGAGCCTGTAGTCCAGGGAAGGGCAGCCCAGGGAGGCTCTGGAGAGGTTGTTGGTGAAGGCAGACCTGAGGAGGAGTCTCCATCAGCCTCAGGATAGCATTGAGAAACACAGGGAGCGGAATCCCTTTCCCAGATATTAGAGTCACCCCTCTATGCATCACCTCTTGAAGGATCCATCTGGGATTTTCCCCTAAAGTGGCATTAGGCACCGTTGTCCAAGGCACGTTGGCCTGTGTCCTCAGAAGTTAGTGCTCTGGGCCACCGAGTTGTCCACGGGGCACATGGGGCATCAATTTTATGTAGCAATTGTGCCCTGGGGCTGAGGCATGGGCGGGAGCTAATGTCCACAGGCAGTGTCAGCCACATGTAAATGCGCCAAGCACCAAGGCAAAGCAACAAGGCTTTTGAAAGTCAAAATTCCCAAGCCTATGAGCATTGGAGAACCCAGAAAGCATTTTGTTGAGTATTGTGCCCTGTGTCTCTAACCTGCCTCCCTCTGAAGTAAGACCTCAGCTGCACACCCTGAACAGGAAGAGAAAGGATGACTCAGAAGCAGAGCTGCAGAGATGCACCTCAGCAGGCAGACAACAAATTTTGATCACCTGCTGGTAACAGTCTTTGTATAAATGAGAGAGGAATTCTATTTTTTGCCTGAAATAGGCAAGAAAAATGGGAGTTGGAAAGAAGGCTCAGGAGTTAAGATCATCTGCTTATGCAGAAGACCAAGGTTTGATTCCCAGCTCACAACTGTTCTGTAACTCCAGTATCATAGGTCAGATGGTGTCTTCTGGCCTCTGAGGGCATCAGGCAAAGGTGTAGTGCACATGCAGGTACATGTACACAAACACATATTAAAAGAAATTTAAATCCTTAAAAAATTAAAAAGGAAATGTTGCCAGTTGGGACAGTAGAAAAAAGTTATTCTATCAACAAAAGAAATTATCTAAAATTTTTTGTAAAGTCCAAGTCACTGTGTATGGCTGCAGGTGTTAAGATGGAGGTCTTCAAAGGTCCATTTCTGATCCATTCTTGAAGGATATGGACATCCACTGGGAGAAATGAGATCCCATTGAAATGGCCACAGGCTTGAACTTAGTGAAACCCTTCACTTGGCTTACATAACACTACAGAAGCCTTTATTTATTATCCCTATGAACAACATTCTTCTCTGATTTTAGTGCCAAAAGTCCCTTATCATTGTTTAAATACTGCTACTTACACACATTCATTGCTATTGACACACCCATAGCCATGCCTGCCAGACACCAGGGAGCACATCTCCCATAAATCATTCATTGTTTCTCCTGTCCATACAGCAGTCATTTTCTCTCCACTAAGAAAGCAAATTCTGTGTAGCGGTCATGTTCAAAATGGAAAGAGGCATTTCTGGAGCTTGTTCTTAGCACAGAAAGCTTTGGGAAAACCCTCACAAACACTTCCTTCTTTCTCCTACAGCTCTGCTTCTTGGCGCCTTTGCAAACCTATTCTGCACTGTGGAAAAACAAGTCCACCAAGAAATGCTTTAAAAACTGACATCAATCTGGGTACAATGTCTCATACCTGCCCTTGGGAAGCTGAGGCAGGAGGACTGCTGAGAGTCTGAGACCAGCTAAGTCTACAAGTAAGACTGTCTCAAAAAAAAAAAAGACCCTCAAAAACCTAAACAAGAAAGAAAGAGAATAACATGATGTTTTGGTGTCAGTGGCTTTTGGATCACTCTAGTTTTCCCTACTCTGAGGATATCAACAAACTAATTCCTTAGAACCACCATATGAAACCAGGTAGTCCAAAAAGGAGACTGGGTCTGTTGAAGTCAATTGGATACTCTTTGTTTTTAGTCTAAGATGTGCAATCTTTGGGAGAAAAGGTTCAAATGCCCAATGCTCAGAAATCTGAGAAAAAGTGCTTTCCTAGGTGCTGGCTGGACAGGCATGTGTCTGGGAAAGATAAAGTGGAAGAGTCAGGCTTGCCCTCTGGCCAAGGGCAGTGCTGAGGGTAGCAGCCTGCCAGTGTTTGGGTTTGGGGCAGTGCTCAGGTCCACCTCAATTTGTGTGATTGATTATGCTCAGCTAATACTTCTCAGTTTGAGATAATCTTCCACTACTTGCAAAAACCAAACCATACAAACACAACAACAACAACAACAAACCAAAACCAAACAACAGATTCACAGCTAGATTTTGTTGTTTCTTTGAACAATTCTTGAAATAGGATCATTTGGGTGCAGTTCTGATCATCTGGACCTGAACAGCACCCAAGGGTACTTGAACACTGAAGGGCATCTTTTCTCTCTGAGTTGTGGGAGGAGCTACATTTGGGTTTGGTGCATGGAATGATTCTGGGAGGACACATGACCATTGAGGTGACCACTGACTTGGACATGGTGAAAGGTGTCATTGGATGTCCTTTATCTGTAGAAATACCTTTCTCCTTACTGCTTCATTAGAAACATTTTGCTTTGTTTTATTGATGATGTTTTTCAGTATCAAACTAGTAATTAATGAAAACTGGAAACTAAAGTCTAATCAAGAAAAAATACATGTCAGTAAACAGACCATCTAATGAATATATAATCACTTAATAAAAAAAGAAGTAAGGCTACAAATGTGGGTGTGGTGGCTGGAGAGATGGCTTAGCACTTAAGAACTCTGACTGCTATTCCTGAGGACATGGTTCAATTCCCAGCACCGGCATGGCATCTTAGAGCAGTCTTTGTAGTTGCAAGGATCTGACATCCTCACAGAGACATACATGCAGACGAAATACAAATCAATGATCATATAGAAAAATGAATTGTAATTTAAAAAGATGGCTGAGCATTATAAAATACTTAGAAACCAGTCAGTTATCAAGAAAACATTAGAAATAATGTGTGTCTACAAAAAACAGCATAAATTGTAGAGATCTGAGGCAAGTTTAAAACTAAAATGAATGAGGAAATTACAAAGAGAAAGGCCCAAGAGCTTCTGAAACCGAAAAATATATCACAAAGTAAATGGAAGAGACAGTTGTACATTTTGGTGCTGTTTAGAAATTTAAAAGTGATCCATACCAAAAGATATGCACCAAGCCTGTCAGTGGTAGACAAACCTTTAGTCCCAGCAGAGGAAGGCATGTCACAGCTCAAGGCTAACCTGTTATACAGAGTGAGTTTCAGGGCAGCAAGAGCTATACATGGAGACCCTGTCATGAAAAACAAAAAACAAAAGCAAAAAAAAAAAACAAAAAACAAAAAGCACACAACTATAGAACAAACAATATCAAAATTAATAGCAATTGTCATTGAAAGATCTCTATTGTCATATAGTGAGGATAGAGACCCCATTGCATTTCCCCTAGAAAAAAAACAAATATACAAAATTTACAAGTAATATCTAAATAGTCAATGAGTATGGAAAAAATATAAACAAAGCCAGAACAATGCAATGCTTTTCAACCTATACACAGATCAAAGTTCTCAAACAATTACAACAATCTCTAGATTTATCTTCTGTGTAGAAGTGTTGTGTCTGCATGTATGTATGTGTACCACTTGGATGACCACTACCCTCAGAAGTCAGAAGAGGGCGCTGGATCCCTTGGAACTGGAATTATGGGGAGCTGCCATCTGCACCCCAGGCTCTAGAAACCAAACCTGGGTCCTGTGTAAGAGCCACGAGAGATGTTAACTGTTGAGCCCACTCCACCCCACTCCACCCCCAAGTAAACACTTTTTAAAGACTGCACTTGAAAATGCTGAGCTAAGGGACTGGGGATACAGCCTCGTGTTCTCAAGCTTGCCTAGCATGCACAGAGCCCTGGGATTGATCCTCAGCACACATGAAGCAGGCATGTTTGTGCATTCTTACAAATCCAGCCCTGGGGAGGCAGGGCAGGGAGATCACAAGTTCAAGACAAGCCTCAGTTACACAGTAAGTCTGACGCTAACCTGGGGTACTTGTGTCTGAGTCTCTCTGAGTATTTTCCATCTGCAACAATACTGCTATGAGCCAACAGACCTGGCACTGAAATATTTCTTTCCCCGTTTTCACAGAGGCACCCCCTAAAATCAAACCCCAGGGAACAGCAGATGCCGGCTTGAGAATAGAGGAAGGGCACCCTCCCCCCCCACCGCCCTTGTATCAGAGGCTGGCACTCTCACTGATGAAAGGCTAAGCGCTTCCCAGTGAGGTTGGCTCCTGTACTCGGGGACAAGCAAAGACCAAACATCCTTGGAGAGATAAGTTTCCCATGTATGGACCATGAGAGGAGGGTAATCAAGCATCCCAGACAGCTGTGGCCAGTTGTGAAAACACACTAGTTCCTGATAGCACCATAAAGTTACTTCTCAGGTCAGGAGAGGTCCTCTTCCCAGTTGCATGATTCTGTCCAATTGCCTGAGCAAACAATATCATGTTTGAAAAATGAATTACCTTGTCACCTCTCCCTGTCACCCTAAAATCCAAAGAATCCTTGACTATGCTGTATACAAACATCAAACCCCCTAGGCGCTGGGTCAAACTCCTCTTCGGCAAAGAAGGAAGGTTCAAGACTTGAGTCTGACTCAAATTAAAAGACTCTCCTGTTTCTCTGCATTGGTTCTGCACTACTTAGAGTTCTCCTGGGCGTCCCCTCAGTGACTTGGACACACCTTTGCCAATGCCATTAACACGCTATTAGAGTACTAGAGGTGTCAAATATTTCAGATCCTGGCTATATCCCATGTCAAATGGCAGGGGAAGAACATTTGGATTGTTGAACTGAAAGACCCTTGTTCATAACACACCTTGTGAACCATAAACCTGTCAGGGTATTCCAATGACCAAGAAACGTCTGGAAAATTCCTGTCGTCTCTATTTCCAGGGTGATTCCATGAGAGCCTCTCCACTGAAACCAAAGACTGCAATGCTATTAATAGCACAGTCTGTGGAAAACAGCACCGAGGCCTGGCAGCATAAGAGACCCATGGATGGGCACCTTTGCTGGGCCACAAAGCTGTAGCTTAAAGATGTTTGGGGATGTTGCAATCCTCAGGGAGAATGTTACAGAGAGTCAAATTCAGTAAGAATGTGAAGTGTCCAACCACAGTTGTACTACAGAAGGCTCTGTTCTTTCACAGGATGTCTCTCTTCCTATTCACATGGTGTTCCATTTGATGTAGCTGGCCTTCAGGAAAGGAAATTGAGTCTATGGAGGAGCAAAGTGGGCCTGCAAGTATATGCATGGTGTTACATTTATGATTTCCATGCTCCAAGAAGCTTGGTGTCTGTTCATTGGAATCAGTCCCTCGTCCTTTTAGAATATTCCATCATGAGTTTTGTGGATCCCATGTAGTGCTCTGAGCATTGGTCAATCCTGGGCCTGAAAACCAGCACACTACTGGCCATCAGTGGATAAAGTGCTTGCTATATAAGCTTGATGACTTGAGTTTGGATCCTTAGCGTTTGTGTTAGAATCCAGGCATGGCAGAAATGCCTGGAGCCCCAGGACTGGGAGGCAGAATGCTGTGGGAAATATTAAAATGAACCTGTCAGCTTTCTGTGTCTGCTCTGGACTTCTGTGAATTCTCTAAAGTGACCTCTGCTCTGACAGCCACAGTCCCGCTCTGTTATTGCAACTGGTGGTTACAACACTATTGTCCCAACAGGGTCCCACCATATTCCATGCAAATCCCACACACCCCACGGTCCACCAGCTCTCCACCATGGCTGACCCATATTCCAGAAACCAAGTAAATCAAAACTCTTAATGCTTGATTAGCTAGCCAATTAGATTTATGTATAGTATAAACACAACTTCAACATGCCAATTTACAACGATAACAGTCTATTCCAGATATTTGTAACCTCATGAAACATATAGAGAACATGTCACAAGCCATTGTTCATCAATGCCTGCCCACTCTTCACTCTGTGGACACCTGCAAGCCCTTCCCTGTAACTCCTATATCAGTCCCATTTTTCCTTGTCCAATCACAGACCCTCTCTGCCATGATGCAATGTTTCAGGAAAGTTCCAATAACAGCAGAGCTGTGGTCAGCCAACCTATTAGTCAGTGAGCTCAAGGTTCAGTGCACAAGGCATACAAACATCCACTCAGGCCCACACATGGGAAATAAAAGTAAATACATCTTTAGAAACAAAAACCAAGATGAAAGCTCAAAAGACCAATTACATGTCTTGCAAAAGAGCAAAATTTAAAGCTGGACATGGTGGCCTCTGCCTCTAATCCCAGCACCCAGGACAAAACAAGAAAATGAAATGGAACTGGCCTGCAGAGATGACCTAGCAGTTAAGGGTGTTTGCTGCCCTTCCAGAGGATCCAGGCTCAGTTCCCAGCACCTACATGGTGACTCACAGCTGTCTTAACTCCAGCCCAAGAGGATCTGATGAGCTCTTCTGGACTCTGTGCACATAAAGACTCAGAAACATTAAAAACACATATGAATTTAAAAATATGAAACAGGCTCAGAGGACATGATGGTTCATCGGTATCACTCCTAGCTGGACATTTTTGTACAGATTCACTATATGTAATTAAAATGTTCTACTGTAGATATCTATTCCTTTGCAATGAGGAACAAATATTACACAAACAACTCTGCAAATGACTATTTATTATCTATGTTGTGCTTGGTCAAACAACTTTACCAAACTTCATTCTCTGTTCCCTGATTAGGACACAAATATGCTTTCAGATACTGGGAATTGAGTACAATCATCTTCGTGTATATACAGATCAATACTCTCTGCAACCCTCCACTGAGGACATGCCATTCACACTGTATGGGCTTCTTGGGAATGAAGCAAGGTCTGAAGCAGACTTTGGTTACACAAACATGCCTTAAATGCTGGCTCAGTAGGAAATTGGAGGAGCCTGTCAAAACCCTTCTGTAGCAGCTTTCCTTGGGATTTTTTCTGATTTAAGTCTGCCTGCTTTGAAAATTCTTTTCCCAATCAAAATCAAAGTCATAACTGGGTTCAAGGTTCACATGTCCTAACTCTCAAGCAGCAATAGCTTGAACCCCATATACACAGGAACCAGACACACTTTACAAGGAATCAGCATACTCAGCTACTAGTGAGAGTTTATGTCACCATCTGACATTTGGAGCAACAACACTGTAGGAACTTTGAAATCAAAATGTCAAACTGATGTAATGATGAAGATAGATGCTGGTTAAAACAAGGGATGAACTGCACAGTGAACAGAGGCTGGTGTAGTGAGCATATCCCAGTTAGACCACCCAGACCTGCTGGGACCAGCAAGGCTGACCAAGGTGATTGTCAACCATTCTCTGCTTTATTAAAATTCTCTGTACATAACCTTTGCCTTTACAATGTGCAGTTCCCTTAACACACGATGGCCCATCAGCATCTGAACCCATCAGTGTAAGAAAGGGAACTAAAGCCTATTTTGAAAACCCCAATCCCATTCCTGGATTTTCCATCTTTCCTACACTTCAATGCACAATTTCCCCATCTTAAAGTTTTCCTGTAAGGTAGGCTACCAAAATATCCCAAGATGTAACTCATTCAAGTAACCTGAAATAGCAAGTGGGGGAGGTGCATACCTTTAATCCCAATATTTGGGAGACAAAGTCAGGCAAGTATCTCTTACTCAAGACCAGCCTGGTCTACAGAGCAAGTTCCAGGTTAGTCATGGTTATTTGGAGAAGCCCTGACTTGAAACACCACCCAACCACTACCACCAAAAATAAACCTGATCCACCTCTGGAGTGGGAACCTTTGTCCTGTAACAGTCTTCACCCAAATTCCTTACTTTGTCTCATTTCTGAAGTCTTTCTTTGATGGAGACAGGAAATACTGGGAAGAGATACTATCTGGTATCTAACTTTGTAGTCTTATAAGCCTATCCCACACATATATCATCTATGAGATGTCCTTGTGAGTACAGGGGCTGAAATGAAACACTGAAGATATCCACCTAACAAAGGATACACATAGCCTGTTTTACTCTGAAATGTGTATTTTTGAGGATTTTTTTGAGACAGGGTTTCTTTATGTAATGCTGGATGTCCTAGAATGTACGTATGTAGACTAAGCTGGCCTGTAACTCAGAGAACTGCTAGATTCTTTCCTGTGAGTGCTGGGATTAAAGGTCTTCATCATGACAGCTTAGGTAGTTTTTTCTTTTCAACTTGTTTATTTTTATTTCATATGCAATGATGTTTTGTCTGTGGGAGGGTGTTGGATCTCTTGGAATTACAGTTACAAACAGTTATGCACAGCTATGTGAGTGCTGGGAACTGAACAAGGGTCCTCTGGAAGTACAGCCAAGGTTCTTTCCCAGTGAATCACTTCCTCAGCTTTGAAATGTCTACGTTTTCTAAGAATTATTTATTTAACGTATATGGTACACTAGATTTGTTTTCAGACACACCAAAAGAGAGGATAGACTGCATTACAGATGGTTGTGAGCCACCATGTGGTTGCTGGGAGTTGAACTCAGGACATTGCAAAGTGCTCTTAACTGCTGAGCCATCTCTCTAGAGTGAAATGTATAATTTTAATAATGGAATTAAGGTAAATAGAAAACCTTAAATCAAAGCTGTGTTGGTTCATAAGTGATTATCAGTAGATAAAAGGAGAAGAAACAGAATTCCAGCCTTCAGCAAGAACAGGAAATCCCTGAGCTTGGTTACTGCACCAACAGGCTTGCATCCATTCATCCTTATCCTCAAGGAAACCAGCAATGCTCACCTACTTCCTGTAGAACCTGCGCTCAATTCCCAGCACTCACATCCACCACATGCTCTGAAGCCTTGGGAGCTCCCTATCAGTTTGCTCCTAAGGTGCTCAGAGCGCACCATTTTCTCTGGCCTGGTGTGGACAGCAGGCTCTGTTTCGATCAAATTATTCTTGTGTGGTTTCACTGGTGGAGCAGCCAGCAGCTCTTACCCTAGGAGCTTTACAAGCAAATTCCCAAGTACCATTGAGTTTGTTAGTAATTTGGTTACAAAGTTATATATCTCGAGTAAATGGGCTCCTGCAGACTCTAAATATTTTAATTACTTTTTATTCAGTGTGATGGTTCTTAGGCCATAGAAAAACACTCAGTTATAACACTAGAGACTCTTGTTTGTTTTCTATGTAGCTCTGGCTGACTTGAGACTTGCTGGGATTGGCTTTGAACTTGCTGGAAGTTTCCTGCTTCTACTTACAGAGATCTAACATTCCAGCACTACACTACAATGCTTGCTTTAAGAAATCTTGCTATAAAACTAATTTAGTGGTTGAGACCAACATTTATCACTTAAAACAGGAAATAAATTAAAATAATAACTACAAATCCCATAAAGAAAAGTGAGTGTAATATTATGAAATGTGTTTGTTTTGTTTTTCTGAGATAGGGTCTCACTCTTCAGCCCTAGCCGGCCTGACACTTGCTTTGTCATTCAGAATTCACAGAGATCTATGTGCCTGATTCTCTTCCTGAACGCTGGGAATAAAGGCACGTGCCATCAGGCCCAGCAGAAAACATTCTGATTTTTATTTGTGTGATAATCTCAGTGGTTTATGTCAAACGTATTCCTAAAACACTTCAAAATACAAGATATTTCAAAGTGGCTTAAAATAAAATATTAATGTTAGATACTAGAATGTTATGGAAAATTTTTATATAAATGACTACTAGTTTTTAGATTCAAATGAAGGAAGGGAGGTTTTAGTCATGTAATTTCCTTCTTTCTTCCTTCCGTCCTTCCTTCCTTCTTTCCATTCTTCCGTCTTAGGCTTTCTTTTATTGTGAACAGACACCATGATCATGGCAACTCTTATAAAGGAAAGCATTTACTTGGAGTTGGCTTACAGATTAAGGGTTTAGTCCATTATCATCATGGGAGGATCATGGTGGCACACAGACAGACATGGTGCTAGGAAGAAGCCAAGAGTTCTACATCTGGATCAGCAGACAGGAGGAAAAGAGTGCCTCACTGGGCCTGGCTTGAGCATCTTACATCTCAGAGCCTGTCCCCAGGGTCACATTTCCTCCAACAAGACCACACTTCCTAATAGTGCTACTTCCTCTGAGCCTATGGGGGCCATTTTCTTCCAAACCACAGCTCTCTCACTCTTGCTCTTTCTTCATTTTTCTTGAGACAGGGTCTCTCTATGTACTCTAGGCTGTACTGGAACGTGCTATGTGGACCAGGCTAGCCTCAAACTGAGAGAGATCCCCTTGCCTCTGTCTCTTCTGTGCTTGGATTAAAGGTGAACACCTCCATGCTCAGTGATGCAATGTTCTAAATGGATTTATCAGGCCTGAAACACCGATATTTGACACAATGGAAAAAAGGAGTATGTTCTTAGTTATTATCTGTGGCCTTGACAATGCCCAGAAAAACCTCAAAACAAAACAAAAAACAACAAAAAAAATGGATCAAGGACCTCCACATAAAGCCAGACACTCTGAAGCTAATAGAAAAGAAACTGAGGAAGACCCTTGAGGACATCAGTACAGGGGGGAAGTTTCTGAACAGAACACCAATAGTGTATGCTCTAAGATCAAGAATTGACAAATGGGATCTCATAAAATTACAAAGTTTCTGTAAGGCAAAGGACACCATCAAATGGACAAATCGGCAACCAACAGATTGGGAAAAGATCTTCAGCAACCCTAAATCCGACAGAGGGCTAATATCCAACATATACAAAGAAATCAAGAAGTTAGACCCCAGAAAACCAAATGACTCTATTAAAAAATGGGGTACATAGCTAAACAAAGAATTTTCACCTGAAGACCTTCTGATGGCCGAGAAGCATCTAAAAAAAAAAAATGCTCAACTTCATTAGTCATTAGGGAAATGCAAATCAAAACAACCCTGAGATTTTACCTTACACCAGTCAGAATAGCTAAGATTAAAAATTCAGGAGACAGCAGGTGTTGGCTAGGATGTGGAGAAAGAGCAACACTCCTCCACTGCTGGTGGGGTTGCAAATTGGTACAACCACTCTGGAAATCAGTCTGGTGGTTCCTCAGAAAACTGGGCACCTCACTTCCAGAAGATCCTGCTATACCACTCCTGGGCATATACCCAGAGGATTCCTCAGCATATAAAAAGGATACATGCTCCACTATGTTCATAGCAGCCCTATTTATAATAGCCAGAAGCTGGAAAGAACTCAGGTATCTCTCAACAGAAGAATGGATGCAAAAAATGTGGTATATATACACAATAGAGTACTATTCAGCCATTAGAAACAATGAATTCATGAAATTCTTAGACAAATGGATTGGAGCTAGAGAACATCATACTAATTGAGGTAACCCTGACTCAAAAGGTGAATCATGGTATGCACTCACTAATAAGTGGATATTAACCTAGAAAAATGGAATACCCAAAACATAATCCACACATCAAATGAGGTACAAGAAGAAAGGAAGAGTGTCCCCCTGTTCTGGAAAGACTCAGTGAAGCAGTATTCGGCAAAACCAGAACAGGGAAGTGGGAAGGGGTCGGTGGGAGGACGGGGGAGAGAAGGGGGCTTGCGGGACTTTCGGGGAGTGGGGGGCTAGAAAAGGGGAAATCATTTGAAATGTAAATAAAAATATATCGAATAAAAAAATGTAAAAAAAAATTTAAAAAAAAAGAAAGAGCAATTCTCAAAAAAAAAAAAAGATCAATCATGGTATGCACTCACTAATAAGTGTATATTAGCCTAGAAAATTGGAATACCCAAAACATAATCCACACATCAAATGAAGTACAAGAAGAACGGAGGAGTAGCCCCTGGTTCTGGAAAGACTCAGTGTAGCAGTATAGGGCAAAACCAGAACAGGGAAGTGGGAAGGGGTGGATGGGAGAACAGGGGGAGGGAAGGGAGCTTATGTGACTTTTGGGGAGTAGGAGGCCAGAAAAGGGGAAATCCCTTGAAATGGAAATTAAAAAATATATAAAATATATATAAAAGGTCTCTACTGCGTACTTAGATGTATAAAGTTGGTCTGTGGGCACCTATATGAGAGACAGTCTCCATTATCAACATCATTCCTGCACGGTTCTTCCCTCCAGCTTCCTTCCTGCCCTGGCTTCATTCAAACATGGATGTCACCGAGACATATACGCCAAACACACCCTTTCTTCCCTAGCCTGATTTTGGTCATAGTGTTCTATCACATCAACAGAAAGGGAACTAGGATACCTATGTTTAAAGAGAGTTAGAATGAGGCAAAATTGAAATAGTTTATTAGGTTTCTTACAAGTTAAAAAAAATAGAACTGACTTACTGGTGTTTTGGAGTAATTCTTTCATACCAATTATTTTATATAGCATATATTTAAACACTCACAGATAAACAAAATTGCAGTTCAAAGACAAGTTTTCAAGTACATCTGTTTTTCTTCAGTGCTGGGACTGAATCCAGAACCTCACATGTGGGGAGCAACCACTCTGCCAACCTGAAAATCCAGTAACAAAAAAAACCCCTTCCATTCATGAAAATGAAAAGATAAAAATAAATGTCAAATCCAGTGGAATATAAAGCACATATTTCAAAGCAGAATATGATTACCATTGGCTGCTTCTAGCCGGTAATTTTCTTTCTTTTTTTATTTTTAAATTGAAGAATCATAAGTTTAATCGAGAGTTGAGAAGGACAAAATGAGGGTGAAAATGATGTAAATATAGCAGCCGTGAATGAAAGTCTCAAAAGTAATGATTTGATTAATTTTAAAATGTTGCTCTAAATTGTTGAGGGAATATTTATTTTATTTTATTTTTTCTTTAAATTTCATTTTTTATTCGATATACTTTTTATTTACATTTCAAATGATTTCCCCTTTTCTAGCCCCCCCACTCCCCGAAAGTCCCACAAGCCCCCTTCTCTCCCCCTGTCCTCCCACACACCCCTTCCCACTTCCCCGTTCTGGTTTTGCTGAATACTGTTTCACTGAGTCTTTCCAGAACAAGGGGCCACTCTTCCTTTCTTCTTGTACCTACCTCATTTGATGTGTAGATTATGTTTTGGGTATTCCAGTTTTCTAGGTTAATATCCACTTATTAGTGAGTGCATACCATGATTCACCTTTTGAGTCTGGGTTACCTCACTTAGTATGATGTTCTCTAGTTCCATCCATTTGCCTAAGAATTTCATGAATTCATTGTTTCTAATGGCTGAATAGTACTCCATTGTGTAGATATACCAAACTTTTTGCATCCATTCTTCTGTTGAGGGATACCTGGGTTCTTTCCAGCATCTGGCAATTATAAATAGGGCTGCTATGAACATAGTAGAGCATGTATCCTTATTACATGGTGGTGAATCCTCTGGGTATATGCCCAGGAGTGGTATAGCAGGATCTTCTGGAAGTGATGTGCCCAGTTTTCTGAGGAACTGCCAGACTGATTTCCAGAGTGGTTATACCAATTTGCAACCCCACCAGCAGTGGAGGAGTGTTCCTCTTTCTCCACACCCTCTCCAACACCTGCTGTCTCCTGAATTTTTAATCTTAGCCATTCTGACTGGTGTAAGGTGAAATCTCAGGATTGTTTTGATTTGCATTTCCCTAATGACTAATGAAGTTGAGCATTTTTTAAGATGCTTTTCTGCCATGCGAAGTTCTTCAGGTGAGAATTCTTTGTTTAACTCTGTACCCCATTTTTTAATAGGGTTGTTTGGTTTTCTGGAGTCTAACTTCTTGAGTTCTTAATATATATTGGTTATTAGCTCTCTATCTGATGTAGGATTGGTGAAGATCTTTTCCCAATTTGTTGGTTGCCGATTTGTCCTCTTGATGGTGTCCTTTGCCTTACAGAAACTTTGTAATTTTATGAGGTCCCATTTGTCAATTCTTGCTCTTAGAGCATACGCTATTGGTGTTCTGTTCAGAAACTTTCTTCCTGTACCGATGTCCTCAAGGGTCTTCCCCAGTTTCTTTTCTATTAGCTTCAGAATGTCTGGCTTTATGTGGAGGTCCTTGATCCATTTGGATTTGAGCTTAGTACAAGGAGACAAGGATGGATCAATTCCCATTCTTCTGCATGCTGACCTCCAGTTGAACCAGCATCATTTGTTGAAAAGGCTATCTTTTTTCCATTGGATGTTTTCAGCCTCTTTGTCGAGGATCAAGTGGCCGTAGGTGTGTGAGTTCATTTCTGGATCTTCAATCCTGTTCCACTGATCCTCCTGCCTGTCACTGTATCAATACCATGCAGTTTTAAACACTATTGCTCTGTAGTATTGCTTGAGGTCAGGAATACCGATTCCCCCAGACTTTCTTTTGTTGCTGAGAATACTTTTAGCTATCCTGGGTTTTTTGTTATTCCAGATGAATTTGAGAATTGCTCTTTCTAACTCTGTGAAGAATTGAGTTGGGATTTTGATGGGTATTGCACTGAATCTGTAGATTGCTTTTGGCAAAATGGCCATTTTAACGATATTGATTCTACCGATCCATGAGCATGGGAGGTTTTCCCATTTTTTGAGGTCTTCTTCCATTTCCTTCTTCAGAGTCTTGAAGTTCTTGTCATAGAGATCTTTCACATGTTTGGTAAGAGTCACCCCAAGATACTTTATACTGTTTGTGGCTATTGTGAAGGGGGTCATTTCCCTAATTTCTTTCTCAGCCTGCTTATCCTTTGAGTATAGGAAGGCCACTGATTTGCTTGAGTTGATTTTATAACCTGCCACTTTGCTGAAGTTCTTTATCAGCTGTAGGAGTTCTCTAGTGGAGTTTTTTGGGTCACTTAGGTAGACTATCATGTCATCTGCAAATAATGATAGTTTGGCTTCTTCCTTTCCAATTTGTATCCCTTTGACCTCCTTATGTTGTCTAATTGCCTGAGCTAGTACCTCAAGTACAATATTGAAAAGATAAGGAGAAAGGTGGCAGCCCTCTCTAGTCCCTGATTTTAGTGGGATTGCTTCAAGTTTCTCTCCATTTAGTTTGATGCTGGCTTCCAGTTTGCTGTATATTGCTTTTACTATGTTTAGGTATGGGCCTTGAATTCCTGTTCTTTCCAAGACTTTAAGCATGAAAGGATGCTGAATTTTGTCAAATGCTTTTTCAGCATCCAATGAAATGACCATGTGGTTATTTTCTTTGAGTTTGTTTATGTAGTGGATTGTATTGATGGATTTCCGTATATTGAACCAACCCTGCATTCCCGGGATAAAGCCTACTTGATCATGATGGATGATCATTTTGATATGTTCTTGGATTCGGTTGGCAAGAATTTTATTGAGTATTTTTGCATCGATGTTCATAAGGGAAATTGGTCTGAAGTTCTCTTTCTTTGTTGGATCTTTGTGTGGTTTTGGTATCAGCGTAATTGTGGCTTCATAGAAGGAATTGGGTAGTGTTCCTTCTGTTTCTATTTTGTGGAATAATTTGAAGAGTATTGGTGTTAACTCTTCTTTGAAGGTCTGATAGAATTCTGCACTGAAACCATCTGGTCCTGTGCTTTTTTTGGTTGGAAGACTTTCTATGACTCCTTCTATTTCTTTAGGCATTATGGGACTGTTTAGATGATCTATTTGGTCCTGATTTAATTTTGGTATTTGGTATCTGTCAAGGAAATTGTCCATTTCCTCCAGATTCTCCAGTTGTGTTGAGTACAGGCTCTTGTAGTAGGATCTGATGATTTTTTGGATTTCCTCAGTTTCCGTTGTTATATCTCCCTTTTCATTTCTACGTTTGTTAATTTGGATACTTTCTCTGTGCCCTTTGGTCAGTCTGGCTAAGGGTTTATCTATCTTGTTGATTTTCTCAAAGAACCAGCTCCTGGTTTTGTTGATTCTTTGTATGGTTCTCTTTGTTTCTACTTGATTGATTTCAGCCCTGAGTTTGATGATTTCCTGCCTTCTACTCCTCCTGGGTGAAATAGCTTCTTTTTGTTCCAGGGCTTTCAAGTGTGTCATTAAGCTGGTAATGTATGCTCTCTCCATTTTCTTTTTGGAGGCACTCAGGGCTATGAGTTTTCCTCTTAGCACTGCTTTCATTGTGTCCCATAGACTTGGGTATGTTGTGTCTTCATTTTCATTGTGTTCTAAAAGGTCTTTAATTTCTTTCTTTATTTCTTCCTTGACCAAGGTATCATTGAGTAGAATATTGTTCAATTTCCACGTGTATGTGGGTTTTCTGTTGTTTTTGTTGCTATTGAAGATCACTTTTACTCCATAGTGATCTGATAGGAGGCATGGGATTATTTCGATCTTCTTATATTTGTTGAGGTCTGTCTTGTGACCAATTATATGGTCGATCTTGGAGAAGGTACCATGAGGTGCTGAGAAAAAGGTGTATTCTTTTGCTTTAGGATAGAATGTTCTATATATATCTGTTAAATCTAATTGGTCCAAAGCTTCAAATAGTTTCATTGTGTCCCTGTTTAGTTTCTGTTTTCCTGATTGGTCCATTGAAGAAAGTGCAGTGTTGAAGTCACCCACAATTATTGTGTTAGGTGCGATGTGTGCTTTGAGCTTTAATAACGTTTCTTTTAGGAAGGAGGGTGCCCTTGCATTTGGAGCATAGATGTTCAGGATTGAGAGTTCTTCTCGTGTTTTTCCTTTGACCAGCAAGAAGTGTCCCTCAGAGTCTCTTTTGATGACTTTGGGTTGAAAGTCAATTTTATCTGATATTAAAATGGCTACTCCAGCTTGTTTCCTAAGACCATTTGTTTGTAAAATTGTCTTCCAGCCTTTTACTCTAAGGTAGTGTTTGTCTTTGACCCTTAGGTGTGTTTCCTGTAAGCAGCAAAATGTAGGGTCCTGTTTATGTATCCAGTCAGTTAGTCTATGTCTTTTTATTGGGGCATTGAGTCCATTGATGTTAAGAGATATTAAGGAATAGTGATTGTTACTTCCTGTCATTTTTGACGTTATTTTTTAAATGTGATTGGTTAACTTCTTTTGGGTTTGATGAAAGGTTACTATCTTGCGTTTTCCAGGGTGAAGTTTCCCTCCTTGTATTGGTGTTTTCCTCCTATTATCCTTTGTAGGGCTGGGTTTGTGGATAAATATTGGTTAAACTTGGTTTTGTCATGGAATATCTTAGTTTCTCCATCTATGGTGATTGAGAGTTTTGCTGGATATACTAGTTTTGGCTGGCATTTGTGTTCTCTTAGAGTCTGCATGAGATCAGCCCAGGATCTTCTAGCCTTCATAGTCTCAGGTGAAAAGTCTGCTGTGATTCTGATAGGTCTTCCTTTATATGTTACTTGGCCTTTTTCTCTTACTGCCTTCAATATTCTTTCTTTGTTTAGTGCATTTGGTGTTTTGATTATTATGTGACGTGAAGTATTTCTGTTCTGGTCCAGTCTGTTTGGAGTTCTGTAGGCTTCTTGTATATTCATGGGCATCTCTCTCTTTAGGTTAGGGAAGTTTTCTTCCGTAATTTTATTGAAGATATTTGCTGGCCGTTTAAATTGTAAATCTTCACTCTCATCTATGCCTATAATTCTTAGGTTTGGTCTTCTCATTGTGTCCTGGATTTCCTGGATATTTTGGGTTACAAACTTTTTGCATTTTCTTTAATTGTTGAGTCCATGGTTTCTATTGTATCTTCAGCATCTGAGATTCTTTCTTCTATCTCTTGTATTCTGTTGCTGATATTTGTATCTATGTCCACTGATTTCTTCCCAAGGCTTTCTATCTCCAAAGTTGTCTCCCTTTGAGTTTTCTTAGTTGTTTCTCCTTCTGATTTTAGATCCTGGATGGTTTTGCTTAGCTCCTTCACTTGCTTGTTTGTGCTTTCCTGTAATTCTTTAAGAGATTTTTGTGTTTCCTCTTTCATGACCTCAGCCTGTTGACCAAAGTTCTCCTGTATTTCTTTAAGTGTTTTTTGTGTTTCCTCATTACTGGCTTTTGTATTCTCCTGGATTTCTTTCAATGATTTTTGTGTTTCCCTTGCAAGGGCTTCTAAGTTTTGATCCATTTTCTCCTGAATTTCTTTAAGTATGTCCTTCATGTGTTCCTGTACCAGCATCATGACCAGTGATTTTAAATCCAAATCTTGTTTTACTGGTGTGATGGGGTATCCAGGACATGCTGGTAAAGGAGAATTGGGTTCAGATGTTGCCATATTGCCTTGATTTCTGTTAGTGACGTTCCTGCGTTTGCCTTTTGCCATCTAGTTCTCACTGGTATTAGTTGGTCTTGTCAATGCTGGACTCACCAGTGCAAGCTGCCCCTTCCCAGGTGGCCTCTGGTGCACAGCTGACCTCCTGCACTGCCTGAAGACTGAGCACTGTGGCCCAGGCTGTTCAGATCCCAAAGCAGACACCTGAAGGCTCCTGCTGAGGCCTGCTGGATTAACCAGAGCACACCGACTTCTCCCTGCTGGCTGCCCAGAAGCCCCTCTTGCCTCTTTCAGGACCTGAAGATGTGGTGTTGCTGCCTAGGCTGATCTGGATCCGGAAGCAGAGAGGTCCGAGGGCTACCGCCAGAGGCCTCAGGACTGAAGCCTAAGCTCTGTGCCACAGGAAAAAGCTGTTCTGTGAGCTCCCAGACTGCTTCTGGGTGCACACCAGGTCTCCCGCACTTCCTGGAGACCGAGTGCTGTGGCCCAGGCTGTTCAGATCCCAAAGCAGGCACCTGAAGGCTCCCGCTGGGGTCCGCTGGATTCACCGCAGCACACTGACTTTTCCCCCGCTGGCTGCCCGGCGGAATATTTATTTTAAATCTCTGCAATTACCCAGTTTACAAGACATAACCTTGACTGATAAATAAATTACATCTAACATATAAATAGAAGAATTAGTTCCTAGCAATTTCTTACCAATAAATATCTCTACTTAAATAGGTATATTGTAAATGTAAAAAATGAGGCTTTTCATCCTATTTGCTTGAATTATTGCAAGCAAGAGGATTTTGAAATCTGTGTTGTTACCATTTGCTTAAAGACCCATCTGAAGACAGAATGAAGACAGTGGACAGTGTCGGTGACACAACATAATGCTCATCTTTATTCTCACACAACTACAGTCACCGAAAGACAAAACCTAAGGAACACGTCAGAATTCATCTTAAGTATGTAAAACATTTTGATAGTTTTTAAAATATCTCTTCTACTAAAATTATGATTTTCTTGAACATTTTAGAGTGGATTGAAGCTAGATCTTTGAAATAGCTTTATGTTTTACTAAGATATAACTATTTATTACCATGTGTATCTGATAGGAAAATTATTCCATCAGTGGTAATATACTAAAATGGAATCAATTACCATTTTGAAAAAACAATGAGTAATTGAGATAATTCAAGGGTGTTTATTTTACATCTCTTTGTCAGTATCTTAATGCAATATTGAATATTCTTCTAATTAGCATGAGGACACACACTCACATATTCACATATATACATGTGTGTAGATGTACATGTATATATTATAGGAAGACAAAAATTGCCATTGTTTTTTTAAAAATAGCATGATTTTGATATTTTTGTGAACTAAGATGCCTAGTAAACATGGGGCTGCAGGAGACCTTCCAGGTATCTATGGGATTTCTAGGTCTGGAATGCAGCGATGGTTGTGGTGGCAGAAGTCAGGAATGCTGGGGCAAAAAATAGCTTACTTTGGGTAATGTTTACATTCCGAATGCTTTCCCCATTCCCCCCTCCTCATCGGTCTCATAAGCCCTCTTCCCTCTGCCCATTTCCCAATCACCCCCCTCCCATTTCCCTGTCCTGGTCCTCCCCTACAATGCTGGATCAACTCTTTTCAGAACCAGGGCCCTCTCTTTCCCTGTTCTTGAGTATCATTTGATATGCTAACTGTGTCTTGAGAATTCAGAGCTTCTGGGCTAATTAATATCCACTTATCGGTGATTGCATTCCATGTGTATTCTTTTGTGATTGGGTTACCTCACTTAGGATGAAATTTTCCAGATCAAACCATTTGCCTAAATATTTCATGAATTCATTGTTTTTAATTGCTAAGTAGTATTCCACTGTGTAAATATAACACATTTTCTGTATCCATTCCTCCTTTGAGAGACATCTGGGATCTTTCCAGCTTCTGGCTATTATAAATAAGGCTGCTATGAACATAGTGGAGCATGTGTCCTTATTGCATGCCAGGGAATCCTCTGGGTATATGTCCAGGAGAGGTATGGCAGGGTCCTCCGGAAGTGACATGTCCAATGTTCTGAGGAACCGCAGACTGATTTCCAGAGTGGTTGTACCATCTTGCAATCCCACCAGCAGTGAGGAGTGTTCTTTTTCCTCCACATCCTCGCTAACACCTGCTGTTTCCTGAGTTTTTAAACTTAGCCATTCTGACTGGTGTGAGGTGAAATCTCAGGGTTGTTTTGATTTGCATTTAAATAATGATTAATGATGTTGAACATTTCTTAAGGTGCTTCTCAGCCATCTGAAGTTCTTCAGGTGAAAATTCTTTGTTTAGATCTGTACCCAATTTTTTAATAGGGTTAGTTAGTTCTCTAAGGTCTAACTTCTTGAGTTCTTTGTATATATTGGATATTAGCCCTCTGTCGGATTTAGGGTTGGTAAAGATCCTTTCCCAATCGCTTGGTTGACGTTTTATCTTTTAACAGTGTTCTTTGCCTTACAGAAACTTTGTAATTTTATGAGGTACCATTTGTCAATTTTTGATCTTAGAGCATAAGCTATTGGTGTTCTGTTTAGGAACTTTTTCCCAGTGCCCAAGTCCTCAAGGGTCTTCCCCAGTTTCTTTTCTGTTAGTTTCAGTGTGTCAGGTTTTTTGTGGAGGTCCTTGATCCACTTGGAGTTGAGCTTAGTACAAGGAGATAAGAATGGATCAATTCGCATTCTTCTGCATGCTGACCTCCAATTGAACCAGCACCATTTGTTTAAAAGGCTATCTTTTTTCCACTGGATGTTTTCAGCTCCCTTGTCGAAGATCAAGTGACCATAGGTGTGTGGGTTCATTCCTGGGTCTTCAATCCTATTACATTGATCCACTTGCCTGACATTGTACCAATACCATGCAGTTTTTAACACTATTGCTCTGTAGTAATGTTTGAGGTCTGGGATAAGGATTCCTCCAGAAGTTATTTTACTGTTGAGAATAGATTTTGCTGTCCTAAGTATTTTGTTATTCCAGATGAATTTGAGAATTGCTTTTTCTAAATATATGAAGAACTGAGTTGGGCTTTTGATGGGAATTGCGTTGCATCTGTACATTGCTTCTGATCCATTCTTGAAAGATATGGACATCCACTTGGATAAATGAGATCCCACTGAAATGGCCCCTGGCTTGAATTTAGTGAAACCCTTCACCTGGCTTCCATAACACTACAGAAGCCTTTATTTAGGGTCCCTATGAACAACATTCTTCTCTGATTTTAGTGCCAAAAGTCCCTTCTCATTGTTTAAATACTGCTAATTACATACACACATTGCTATTGACACACCCACAGCCATTCCTGCCAGACACCAGGGAGCACATCTCCCATAAATCATTGTTTCTCCTGTCCATACAGCATTCATTTTCTCTCCACTAAGAAAGCAAATTCTGTGTAGCGGTCATGTTCAAAATGGGAAGAGGCATTTCTGGAGCTTGTTCTTAGCACAGAAAGCTTTGGGGAAACCCTCACAAACACTTCCTTCTTTCTCCTACAGCTCTGCTTCCTGGGGCCTTTGCAAACCAATTCAGCACTATGGGAAAACAAGTCTGACAAAAAATGCTTTAAAACCTGTCATGTCAAGCTGGGTACAACGTCTCATACCTGCCCTTGGGAAGCTGAGGCAGGAGGACTGCTGAGAGTCTGAGACCAGCTAAGTCTACAAGTAAGACTGACTCAAAAAAAAGACCCTCAAAAACCTAAACAAGAAAGAAAGAGAATAACATGATTTCCTGGTGTGAGTGGCTCTTGGATCACTCTAGTTTTCTCTGCTCTGAGGATATCAACAAACTAATTCCTTAGAACCACCATGTGCCGATGTGACTAGCAGATGCCACAGAAATGGCTACTGTGGCATCCCAGAGGGGTTTAGCATGATCTCCTTCATGACTGAACATGCTTTTCTTCTTCATGCTCTGCCCTTGCCTACTGACTAGAAGTGTTCAAGGGCACACAGATGCCTTCTCTGTGCTGTCGGTTCCCACTTGGTCTAGTTCCTCATTTGATGTCCCCATCTTCTCCAGATACTAATGCCAGCGAGTGTTGACAGAGGCAGAGTTCATCTGTAGAAGATTCTTTCCCTAGCCTGAGTGTTTCCAAGGCTTTTTTAGGAAAAGCCTTCCAAAAGTAAGAGGCTAGGAGTTTTAGCATGAGAATCTTGTGAAATAATATCAATAAAGTGAATCATTTCCCCCAAGTATCAACAATGATACACCTTCTATTGCCTATCCCAGCTATCTTAGGAAAGGGATCATCGTAATTATTTTCTTTGGGTTATTATTAGCCCAGTTCTATTTTCTTGTGGATCACTGATTATATTGTACTTAAATGTCTTTGGGTAAATGCCTGTCCACATGATGACTCGCCATTGTAGGCCCTGCTTCTGGGACGGCCATGACATCCACAGTCACAGACCCAGGTGAGGCTCTTCTTCAAGGTGGGACATTACGAGGATGCTACCCTCTGCTTTCTCCCCTGTGGCACTTCGTGAAAGTCTTGGCTCTTCATTCTACTGGACTGAGTAAAGTACTGGATGTCTTCTCTGAGTCCTGATAGGATGAGAACTAAGTCCTTGGATAGTCTACACAGCTTCAGGTCCTTTGTCTGCCCTTAGAGATAGGTCTGCATCTTTCTTGCCATGAGTTGGAAGGCCGGAAGCACTGGAAGGTGAAGGTCCTTTTTAGAGAACACATTCTTTTTTTCTGGTCTGACTACTTTTGTTCTTCCTCTCTTTCCTATCATGTTTATGCTTTAGCCCATGCTGTCCTAGGACTTGTCATCCTGCGGCCACTGCCTCCTGAGGGACAGAATTACATATGTACATCAGCATGCCTGGTTTATGGTTCTGTGCATGATCAACAAACACTTTAGCAACTGAACTATATCCCAACCTCCATTTTGCTTTCTTTTTGAGGGTCCAGTTTTTCAAATTGGCTAAGCTACATGCTTGTGTGAAGAGTCACAGAAGGCGATGGGTAACGCCACTGTACAATTTACCTTCTTACAAGCATATAATCCAGTTGACTATTGGCTTGCTTTGGTGAGAAATATGTGGTGAGAAATCAAGACATCCAGACAGGAGACTGGGTCTGTTGAAGTCAATTGGATACTCTTTGTTTTTAGTCCAAGAAGTACAATCTCTGGGCGAAAAGGTTCAAATGCCCAATGCACAGAAATCTGAGAAAAAGTGCTTTCCTGGGTGCTTTCTGGTAACTCAAAAGGGCAAGTGTCTGGGAAAGATAAGGTGGAAGAACCAGGCTTGACCTCTGGCGAAGGGGCAGTGCTGAGGGTAGCAGCATGCCAGTGTTGGCGTTTGGGGCAGTGCTCGGGTCCACCTCAATTTGTGTGATAGGTTATGGTCAGCTTTTTCTTCTGTGTTTGAGATAATCTTCCACTACTTGCAAAAAGGAAACCATACCAAAAAACAACAAACCAAAACAAAACAGCAGATGCACAGCTAGATTTTGTTGTTTCTTTGAACAAGTCTTGAAATAGGACCATTTGGTGCAGTTCTGGTCATCTGGACCTGAACAGCACCCAAGGGTACTTGAACACTGAAGGGCAACTTTTTTCTCTGAGTTGTGGGAGGAGCTACTTCAGGGTTTGGTGCATGGAATGATTCTGGGAGGAGAAGTGATTGATAAGACACCATTGAGGTGACCACTGACTTGGACATACTGAAAGTTGTCATTGGATGTCCTTTATCTGTAGAGAGACCTTTCTCCCTACTGCTTCATTAGTGACATTTTGCTTGCTGGTGTAAGTGCTGGTTCTATTTCAGATAGTCTCCATCCTTTGGGAGGGCACTGCATGACTTCTACCGACTTTTGTGGTAAAAGCCCAGAGGTAGGAAAGCTTTGTAACTAATCACCTGATGCTGGGCTCCAAGCAGCTCAGATGCTGCTGCAGCTTTTTTGGAACCCCTGCTGTAGCCTGGTACCAGTAGCTGAATGTGCACCAGCCACGTGAAGCCCTGAGATGGTCCTCCATTGACACGTCTCTTAATGTTAGAGAGACATTCACTGGCTTGAACTCAGGAGGCTGCCTCATTTGAATGTCTGCATCTTCAGGATGATTGGAGTCAGTATTGCTCAGGGTTCAAAGGCCTTCCACACAGGCTGATTGACATTAGAGTCCATGAGGGGTAAGGCGGAGCACAGGCTTCTCCCACCCTGGAGGGTTCTCTACCTAGGCAGGGCACAGCTCCTCACAACCAGGCTTTGCCTCACTTTCCAGCCCATCACACGGGAATCATTCAGTTGGATGAGGGGCATATGTGAGGCGTTTTTTCTAGGTCACATTTTATTGTACCCTTTCTCACAAATGAAGTTATTTCTTCTACAAATATCCTACAGCGACTTTTGTTCAGAAAGTATACAAGTGGCAAAAACATGTTTTGTAAACTGTATTTTCAAGTTCTGAGTTTGAGGAAATAGGAGGCCAAAGAATGCTTGGAGATCCATATGGCCAAGTGTAGACACAATCATCTGATTGGATGAAGAAAGTTGTTCAACCTTGTGAAATCCTCTAGACAGGTATCTCAGGATTTGGCACTGGTTTGGGGAAGCTGGTCTATTATTCTTTTGTATTACAATATTTTTTATCATGAAGACCTCCATATCACAGTCTTGATGACACTATTCTTCCTAGACACAGTCTAGGTGTACTTGGACTCTAGACTTTAGTTTATCATTTAGACATCAGCAGGAATTCACATTGGCCAATGCCTTAACATGTCTTTTCTGAGGAGACCTTTTGGTATTTTAAAATTCAGACATCCAAATATATCCAAAATAGTTTCAGACAGGTGTCATTCTCACAAATTTCTGGCTCAACATAGGGAAAGGCTGCATGGGCAAGTTGTGCAGGGGAGTGCCAGTAGCCCACCCAGAGGCCCATTTCACAGCAGGGGTCTGTAACACTCTTCTGACCTGCATTTCTCTGGTGATGGGCTGTCATCAGGTGGCTGAGGTTCACGATGAACTGGCTCTGCATCTCTTGGGAAGCTTTTCTCTGAGGAAGGACTCATGGGAGTTGGGAGGGGTTACAGAGTCCTTTGATTCTCCTGGCATGAGTGCAGAGTCTTGGAATGGCTTGTTTGGCATCCATGGGAGAGTTGTTGGCAGTCCCTGGGTATGGTGTCTCAGTCTCCAGGACTGATAGAGAACTGATTACCTTCTTCAAAACTAATCATCATTAATGGTGCTAAGTGTCAGGATGTAGGAATGACTGTCTAAGGCTCCAGACTCCAGTTCTGCTTCTGCAGCATTAGTAAGGCCATGATGATCACACCATTTCCTGTGTCTGAATTCATTCTATTTCATTACAACTTTCCAGTTAACCTACTTCTGAGATGGTGGGTGAATATGTTGAGGTGAATACCCTTTGAGTTGTTCTCTGTGTAGGCAGGTTAAGGCTGTAAATAACATAAACCAAGATTATTAGATATTTCCTTGGGCAGCACAACTGTAGGTTTAAGAAACAAAGAAGTCTGAGAAAGCCATCTGTCCTTCTACAGGCCTGCCGTGTACATATCCTACACTCCCCCAGCCAAGGATTCTATGGCATTGGTGCTATGTCTCCTACTTTATCAATACAACTTGCTGCCTATCGGCCTATTTTATTTCTTTCAAAGGTGTTGTGATATTTTATTTTGGCCACAGTAAACAGATCACTGAATGGGAAAGGTCCCTCTACAGGATACTGTTGGGTTCTACACAGTTATCCTGCTACAGCAGACAGGAAATAGCAGAAATGGCCCCAGGACCACTGCAGAAGATCTTTCTCTTGTTTCTCCTACTCATCTCTTTTTTCAGGGATTTTCTATATTAGAGGGTATTCTTCCTGTTCTCAGCAAATGTTTTCATTTTCTTCATCAGTTGCTAGTGCCTACATCATGCTAGTGTATCTGTCTCTGATAAATCTGGAGCTGAGCATACCATGACCATCTTCAGGGATCTATGGGGATGGGCAAAGGTCATTCCTTAATCCATGTCACCTTGGGGCTGGGGCACCTGGCTGGGGATCCAGTGACAACTGGAAATGTCAGGGAGGCTCGGGGATCACTCCTGGTTAGGAATGTAAATACCACAAAACAGAGTTATTGAGAGTTGCCTGGGCAGAGGAGAGAGTGTAGGGTAAGAAGCAGGGAAGGCAGGAAATCCCTGAATGGTTCACATGGCACATTTTCACTGAAGCTTCATGGGCAGCCATGCGTGTGTAGGGAGAGGATGCGCACTGGCCTAGGGACTATGGTGGCAGAAGGCACGGCATGAGGCATCCACTCTTACTCTCGGGATGGTGTCACTTTCTCACCACCTGTTCCTCTCAGGATCCAAAGCATTGCTTCCATGAAGCACATCTGGAAATAAGGTTGAGACGCTGTGTGGCTGTGTGGCTGTGTGGCTGCGTTCACAGGCTCGGAGATAGAAGCTCCAGATTTCAGAACAGAGTTGGACAACATTGCTATTTGTTTACCTGTGTTCCACCTGCAGGTGATCACAACAGGGACACGAAGGAGACCTTGCAGTCCAGGCATGCACACATGGACACCCTCAGAGGGACTGGATCCGACCTTCTCTCAGGAGGCTTCCTCAGCCCTTTCCACACTGCAGTCCTGTCCAGGGTTTTCAACCTTCCTTGGAGAGCAACCAGCTCTGCCATTCTGGTTGTGGCCCCTCAGGCTTTCCTGGTGCCCCCGGTGCCCGCGCCCTGCTTCCTTCACCCACATCCAGAGCATCTGAGTTGGGTCCAGTCCTCGTGTCCCTGTCCTGTTTTCTGTTCTCTTCCCTCTGTCCATGCTGGCACAGTCTGCACTCAGATCCACCTACTTCTTTGCAGGATTACTGTAGTGTCCACCTCACTGGCTCCCTGTGATTCCCAAAACATCTCTCCCGCCATGCTATATCCAGCCTTAAGATGCTTCCAGGCCACATGGTTGCTTAATGGTGAGCTCTGAGCTCTGCAGTCGATCTGCTGGACTCCTGAGACTCAGCTTACAGTGTTCTCTGCTCTACATCTGGGCTGTGTCTAGACTGCTCCCATTGGAACATGGATCCTCTCACCTGCCCCCAACCAGGTTAGGTGACCACTCTTTGCCCAGCCAGGCTTCTGCCGACCTCTGTCAAGCAGGGGTGTTCTTCACTGCTATTTCTGTTTGTCCTGGGACAGCAGTGTCTGCCTATCCTTGTGGGTTCTCACACCTTGCACACATTCCTGGGTGTCCTGGGGCTAAAGGAAAGGAGGAAAGGATTCTATGGCTGCCCTAGGATGGGCTGGTGTGTTCATCATGACTGGCTTCTCTCATGGACTGTTCTTTCTTGATCTCTTCTTCCCTTTCTTTATCCTGTGCTGAGTCCACCGCTTCTGCCCAGTGTGCTAGAGGTAACCAGGCTCCCAGAAGAAAAACCTGGGTGATGAACAGTTCTGCCTCAGGCTGCTGCCACCCAGTGTTGAGGATATGACTTTCATTTCCTTTGTACTTCATGGCCTGACTTCACTCTTCACTTCTAAAATGGCCAAGGCCAGGCTTGTAATGTGCTGTATCCCAAACCAGAGCAGGATTGCACAAAGATGCAAAAGTAGCCTGGGGATGGCCCAGTGATCAGAAGCTTGCCTGGAGTGCTCACCATGGCCTTGTGATCCTGCCTGATCAGTTCCAGCCCTGATCCTGCAAGTTAATAACATCACCAAGCAGTGCTGGCCATTTCCCAGGCTTGCTTCAATCCCTTGATGTAAGGACAGAGGCTGTCGTGTCAGGCCTGCACCCTTGGCTGGCTCTGGATTCCTGCTTCCTGCCAGCAGCCCACATTTGACCTTCTCTGACCAGGCACTGGCCCTTGCTCGTTTCAGGCTTAGGCTAGCCTTTCCCTGTCTCCACCCAGGACTTGTCCTTGAACTTCAGGTTTCTTTCAAGCCTCACCGTCCTGACCAGCCCCAGGAGTACCAAGAGCTCCTCTGTTGTACTGAGGACCCACTTGATCAACATTGGCTCACTCGTCCTGTGTGGCAGGTGGTATTCTATGGGTTTGAAGCAACACAAAGCAACACCCTCTAGAAATTTTCCTGTTCCCAGCGCCTCTTCAGTATTGTGAAAACTGATTCAGCAGACTGTCTTCCTCCCTGGACTGTGAGAGCCTCAAGGGTTAATGTTCCTTAGTGCCTGTCCAGGTTTCCCTCCAGTACAGTTGACATGAGACCCTGAAGAACACATCTGCCGTGAGTCTAGGCCCGCTGAATGATGGTGCGAGCCCTTCTCAAGAAAGGCTGCTCTCAAATGTCCCAGGTCAGGCTTGGCCTGGCAGTCAGGGCTCTCACTGACAGCTGACGACTCAAAGATGGGATTCCAATTTCCAAGTGCGTGTCTCACCTGTGCTGGGTGTGAGTCTGCTTCTCAACTTCTCTGCACATCTGGCACCCCAATGGCAGGGCAAAAGTATAGCCAACTCCAAGTTCTGAACCCTGGATTTTTTTTGCCTCCTCAATCACCAGTGTGACCAGTACAGGGTAGGTCCCCAATCCTGGAGGCTCGGCCTTCTACCCTCCCCTTTAGCTTCTTGCCTGTTCCTCTGTAGGGTTTATTTTAGCGTCCTTGGTCCTTTCCAGGTTTCCCTTGCATGTCCTACATTCTTTCTACAGGTTTTCTTCTCTCTCAGCTCAGTCTCCTCCCATGTCCCTTATGTTCCCCTCTTGTTCTAATGTCCCTTCTCCCATCCCTGGTTCCCCTTCCTGCCCTCTACTCTAGCTTATCCCACAGAATGCTAAGGAGCTTCTGAGGTCTGATCCACATCTTCTGGGATCCTCAGAGGGTACAGCAGGCAGCTAGGATGAGGGCATTAAAGGCCATGCCTGCAGTGACTGACATTCCTTCAACAAGGCCACACCTACTCTGACAAGTCCACACCTCCAAATAGTGCCTCTCCCTGCACCAAGAATATTCAAACCACCACAGTTCTATAAAACCATATTGTCCAGCAAGAACATGTTCAAACAAAGCCTTAGGGTGGCCTCTGGCCAGAGTGGAATTCTCAGTTCTAGCCTCAACTATCCCACCGGCTGGCTATCTCCAAACATGGCTAGTGCTGAGATCAAGACCCAGGAATCAGCCTTGTAGATGTTTTATTTTATTCTGTTTTGATAAGCAAAATGGCAGGTAGGCCTTACAATAGGAATGGACAGGATCTGTTAGGCAGAGAGGAAAAAGGCCATTTCCTCCCAGGTAATGTGTGCATAGGAAAGACAGAAGGGAGCAGGGAAGTTGTGGGGACGTGTGTGTGTGTGTGTGTGTGTGTGTGTGTGTGTGTGTGTGTGTGAGGGATAACAGAAACACTGAGCTGGGGAGCTGGAGCCTCAGAGGTCATTGGTCTAGAAATGCTGAATGCGGGGATGAGATATAGGAAACATTTTATTGATGTGTGTGTGTTCAAATAGTGTGTGTGTGTGTGTGTGTGTGTGTTGCATGTCTGTGTTTGTATGAGGGCCTTGCATAAACTAACACACAACACACTTGAGCATAGAAAGGAAACCTGTCCAGGCAAGAACCTGTTGCCTGCCCACAGCCAGCCTTCCTCCCCCTGGCCCTGTTTGCTCAGTCTGCCTACCGGGTGCTGCAGCGCTGATGACAACCTGCCTAGAAGGAGTTCTAGTCTAGCCTGATCTACACAGAGAGAGTTCTAGGACACCCAGAGCTACACATTAAGAACATGTTTGGAAACAAACAAGCAATCCACAACAGACCTGTCTAGAGCAGGGCCACTTTGGCTTCTCCTAGTCCAAGCTGCCATCTCTGCCCCTGAGACTCATTCTCATGGGGCTGTGGTGTAGTTCCGTAGGCTGCTGTGGCTTGTCCCCAGTGCAAATGGCATCAAGGCACAGCAAAGGAGGAGATGGGGTCCTTAAGGCCCAACTCTGAGGAGAACTCTGAGCCCTTCAGAAATCTGTCCTTCTGTCCTTATTAGGAGAGGGGACTAAAACACATCTGTGTACTGGACAAAGCCAGGACTGTACCTTAGGCCCTTTCCCCTACAGACTGCTGCTCTCTTCCGGGTCTGACATTTCCCCAGGCACTCGTCAGGCACACACCATGACATCCCCATGAATCTCAAGCTCCTGCCACTGAGCCCATGCCCACAGCTGGCTGTGGCCATGTCAACTCATTTTCAGTCACCTGATCCCCACACCTGTTCCTGGCCATGTGTGAGGCGCCTCCTGAAAGAATAGGGTACAGTGTAGGGCAGCATTCAGAAGGGTGACCGGTGAAGGGGCTGGCTGTATTGGGCTGTAGCTGCAGGGAGAGGCAGTGCTGGGCTCCGGAGACTAGGGGACATCTGTGTGGTAGGTCTCCTGTGGCCATGACCACCATCTCCTGAGTCCGTACATCCCAGCTCCAAAGCAGGTGCTGGGACAAGTTTAGGATCCCACCTCCATCCTATGCACTGACTACTGTGATCTCAATTATGAATACCTTCATAGTTTAAAAAAAATCTTCAGCCTCTTTCAGCTTAAAAGCCCCCAACACTGCTGGGCTGGGACTGGGTAGATGAATGTCTTAAAGGGGGTCCCAGTGTAGGAGGTGCTGACAGAAGGTCTAGAGTGTACTGGAGATGGGGTCCTGAACTGAGGAAAGGTTAGGTGCCTCTGCATCAAGGGACCTTCTCACAGCGCCACCCAGAGGCAAGGGGTGCAACAGCTGTGTGCAACTTTTGTTCAAGGCAGGAATGTCAGGCACTGGGGTTGGAGGAGACCTTGGTTTTGTCCCAGGGACCTTACACTGGTCACATCATGAAAGTATGCAGATATGAAGGGGGTGTGCAAGTAGCTCCTGGGGTGCCAAGCTGTGTGTGTGTGTGTGTGTGTGTGTGAAATGGTTTTTTGTTGTTCTTTTTTGTTGTTTTTTTGTATAGGGTCTCCCTAGCATGGTGTACAGAGGGCTTTTAGATCCACAGTCACTGCCCCTTCTTCTTCCCCGCCTGGCCAGGCTTCCTCTACGGGTACACGAGACCCGAGCCAGAGGGCCCCACATTCTTGGCGAGGACTTTCCCCCCACCCAGGCATCCTCCCTCTGCAGGTTCGTGGGCGCTGGCCCTCCCTGTATGTAGGCCCAGCACGTTTTCCTTAAAGTCTGCCAAAGTATAAATGGCCAGAACACCTATAGAAGTGCAGACAGTAGAGCCCATAGGCTTCAGATGGGGTCAGGATTCTATTGGGAATTGTGCAAGGTATTTTTGTTACATTTGGTAAAGAATATCTATGTGTTGCTGGAATTTTAAGAAAACTGAATTTTAAAAAGCAGTGGACATATTTACTTGACAGAGGAAATGTCAAGGCAGTGTAATATTCAGGCCTTGGAAACATCACTGCTGCCTTTTAGCCAGGTTTATAGTGAGGAGTAAAACCAAAGAGCGAGACTAAAAGATATGAGATCTGTGTGGGGGCAAGGAAAGTGTGATATACCTGAAGTTGCAGAGAAATGGAGAAGAAAGGGCTGTATTTTTAAAAATCATATGTACCTATGTATGTATGTATGTATGTATGTATGTATGTATGTATGAGAGTACATAGTCACTATCTTCAGACACACCAGAAGAGGGCACCAGAACTCACTAAAGATGGTTGTGAGCCACCATGTGGTTGCTGGGATTTGAACTCAGGACCTCTGGAAGAGGAGTCAGTGTTCTTAACTGCTGAGCCATCTCTCCAGCACAGGTTGTATTTATTTAAATAAAATTGTCTCCCTGTGAGCCTGTTGGAAATTTTCTTTTTAAAACTTTGTGTGTGTGTGTGTGTGTGTGTGTGTGTGTGTGGTCAAAGGGGTGGCTATTCCCTGGAGATGAAGTTACCAGCAGTTGTTAGCTCCCTTATTTGGTTATTGGGAAACAAACTCAAACTTTGGGCCTCTGTAAGAACAGTATATGCTTTTAACCAGTGAGCCATAGTCTCTCCAGCCCCAAGGCCTGTAATTTTTATAGAGATTAGAAGCCTTGCACTTTGCACTGGGACACTAGGGATGGTATCCTGAGGGCAAGATCCCTCTGAAAGGAAGCTCTGCCATCGACACCTCCAAGTCTAGGATAAAAGCCTTCACTTCTAAGAGAGTGCAAGCTGAGGGGAATCCTGGTCCAGAGTCACCCAGGGAAGTGTTTCCTAGTCTCAGCTGCACAGGGCATTTGGCACAGAGGACCTGTCTAGTTCTCAGGATGGACGCAGAACTGGGCACTGTCCATGTAGTGTTAGTTTTTCAGGATCACAGAATTCCAAGGTTGTTGGATCATGGGGGCTTGAATCAACATCCCAGAGAGAAACCTGTGAGACCAGGTGACATGTAGTCCAGTCAGATTCCCTGCAGGGTCCCTCCAAGCAGGAAGCTCAGAAAGCTGTGAAGGTGAAACCTGAGTTACAGTGGAGACTCCATGGTGTTGTAGATGTGAGCGTGTGGGATGGTATCTGCCAACAAAGGCGGCATCAGTGGGTGGAGCTGGACAAAGACGCCATGGATGCTGTAAATGGCAGGGCCATATGTCCTGAGTTGTCAAAGTTTCTTGGAACCCAGATGGTGACACCACGAGTCCCAGATGTTGGACATGGTGCTATAGGACGTAATGTTTTCCTTGCTAGGTTCCAAGAGTCTTGCTTTGGTCTATTCCAAAATTTCTTTATTTCTATTTTTTGCTATTTTCTTCCTTGTGAAATAGGATGTTTAATTGGGGCCATTGTATACCAGAACGGTGTCAATGTCTCTTCATTTGACAGGGCTCACAGCTAGAAGACACAGAGTTCAGACACAGCAACAGTGTTGGGACACACTAGGTCTGTGGAGGCTTTTGGAGTAGCATTAAGTGCATTGCACTGTGAGATGGCCACATGTTTTCCAGGGTAGGAGTAGAGAGTCTTGATTTGAACCTGACATCTTTCCCACTCCAATCTCATTTCTTGAATGTTTATCCTCACTTGGCAGTGCTGTTTTTATTCCCTTTAAAAGATGGAGATTATAAATATACATCACCATTGCCTTCAATGACAACTTATCAGACTTCTTTCCAGTCTTGAAATCCAGCTCCGAGTCCTGACAGCCACACAGGGCTGCTGTGTGCCAGCTCATTGCCTACAGGGCACAGACCCAGTCCTGGCTTCAGGCTGCTTACCCAGGATCTCACTCCCCTTGCAGATGGCCATCTGTCTTCTGTCTCCACATACTGTTTTTCTAGGTTCTGCTCTGGGAAGCAAGAAGACCCAGAAAATCCCATTCTGTCAAGGCCCTATGGCCCTGTAACCTTGACTCAGGACCCCAGCATGGCTCTGGAGACACATTAAAGCAAGCTTCAGACGCCTGCCCAAGGGGGCCTGGGCCCCTCCCAGCTGTGATCTGCCCACTTGCTCTTTCTCTTCATCTCTCTGCTCTGGGATTCCTGGCTGTGCTCCCTGGCTTTGATAGTTGCTTCTGAGTTCTCTGGCAACTCACCACATTCCCCTGCAGCTTTGGGGAGGGGGGAATCTTGTTGGTCAGCCCTCTGTTGTGTCCATGCTCTAATTTTATGTACCAACTTGGCCCTTCGTGAGGAACATTCTCTCCTGTTTGTGCTCGGGCAATTCTATAGTTAAGCTACAATTGGAAGTGGCCTTGCAGTGGCCTGTAGTACCCGAGTCCTTCCCCTGCCCCTAGTTGTCCCTTGAGGGAGACACACACATAGACACAAGGCAAATCTCAGTTTTATATCTCTCTTTCTTAGTGTATATTTCTGTGTCTATCTGTCTGTCTGTCTTATTTCTGTCTCTATCGTTCTGTCTCTGTCTCTCTGTCTCTCATTCTCTGTGTCTCTCTCATTTTCTCTCTCTCTCTCTCTCTCTCTCTCTTTCTCTCTCTCTCTCTCTGTCTCTCTCTCTCTCTGTCTCTCTCACTTACTGCCCAGTTTTGGGACTTTACACTGGCATGTGACCACTAATTATGTTGAAGTTTAAGAAGTCACTTGGCTGGACTTTTTCACCAACTGCAGAGGCGACTCCAATCCCACGCTATGATGATAATCTTTGGTGATTTCTTGTCAATGGAGCAGGCATTTGGGATGGAACACAAGAGGCTTCTGTCCCTGGGAATGGTCTATATTCCAAAGGCATAGTCATTAATGTGAAATTACTTTTCCCTTTTACAAAGAGATATCAGGGGCTGGAGAGAAGGTTTAGTGGCTAGCAGCAACTGCTGCCCTTGCACAGAACCTAGTTCAATTCCCAGCACCTCCTTGGCAACTCTCAGCCACCTGTAACTCCAGTTTCTGTGGCTCAAGACATCTCTTTTACCCATGGGCATTGTATGTGTATGGTACTTAGGCATTCACACAGTGTAAGACCCCCCCAAAACTGAGGGTGCCCCAGCACCCCACGCCCTGGAAGGCAACACCCAAATCACTCGTGAGAAACAGTCTCGATGCAATAGCATGAGGATTTCTTTATTTCAGAATTCTGGGTTCCATAGCCGTGCACCACTCAGGGTTACAGGACTATGGACCCCAGTGCCGAATTACGACAGCTTTTATAAGTTTACGACAGAGCCTGCGAATCACAAACCAATCATTTCTAAGCATGGAGAGCCCGGGAAATGTGAGCCAATCGATTTGTACCACTCTATAGTTTTTAGGCCAATCAGTGTAAATTATCAGAGCCCAGGCTCAGTGGACCAATTAGTTTCTTATAATGTCTACAGCTGTGTGAACTACTGATTAGGGGTAATGGCATAAGTTTACAGAAGCAAGATAAGCTTAGCCCATTTCGAGCTACCTTATGGGGCCAGGATCACCTATTCAAGGCCTTTCTGCTAGGTCTAAACAAAGGGCGGGCTCTGGAATGTGACCTTTTACCTAGTTTCTAACAAAGCGAGATAGCATTTTAAACTCTTGATTTCTTGGGGTCATTAGAGAGAGGCTGTATTATTTTCTATCTTTTCAACAGGAGCACAAACACAGTGAATAAAAGAAAAAATTTTATAACAAAAAAATGATTGTAAGAAAATGAAATTCCAAGAAGTTATTTTAACATATAATCCTTTTTGCTTGTTTTTCTATATCAGAATCTTGCAGTGTAGTTTACCAGATATAATTCATGATTGTAATTCTCCTGCCTCAGTGTCCAGTGTGCTAGGCATATGATACCATACTTTGCTACACATAGTCTTTCCAACTGTCCACAAATCAAAACAGTAGAAGGCATCTCGTTCCTCTGCCTGTGCCTCTAACTCTGCCCTGGCAGCCCAGGTGACCACACACTGGTGGGCAATGGCTGACCTGGGTTTTATCTGGTGGAGATTCGCTGGCCCATAGCTTCTGAAACTTCTCCACATTTGTCTCCACACTGGTCACTAGGATCCCATTTGAGGGTGGCTACCATTCCAACCCCATGCTTCAATCCTCACAGTCTTTGTGGAGCACCTCAGGCAAACTCATGCTTAGCCACCATAGCTTTCCTCTTGAAACCAGATGAGAAGCTGCCTCATGAAGGAAAATGCAACACAAACTTAGTTCAGAAACAATGGCAACTCAATCTCTGGGTGCAACAACTAAAACCTAATCTTGTCAGCCTTATTAACATCTGATCCCTCTGGTGGCTGGTGGCATGATACTAGGAAACTATAGCAGCTACACCTTACCTCTCTGCTGTCCCAGCTCCAGAAAGAAGTCACTCTCTCCTGTTTCCTCTCTTCCTCAGTCCAACCTGGAAGTCCTGCCTACTCGCCCTGAGATTGGCTGCTTTACTCATTAGGGGATTGGTTCACAAGAACAGCACCAGGCCCATCCACAACAGGTCTCTTTCTCTTGAGAATTGCAAACAAAAGCCAACAAGTCTGACTCAGCTGTATTGCATTGGAATCTAAAATAATCAGCAGTGTTTTTAATGTCTGAAGAGAATTATTTGGGGGCATGGGAAAGAATACTTGAAGAACTTTTTACTTATTTTGAACAATTGAAGGACTAGTTTGGTTGGGTTCATCTTGCACACCATTTTATTTTGTGTATCAAGGCAGTGTTTATACAATGTCTCCTTCCCTTTCTCTTTTATTAGTGATCAGTTACCTCACAGGTCCACTCAGTGTTTAATATTACTTACAAGCTTAATTAAATTAGTTTAGACTATTTAAAATAATTCAAGAGCTGGGCATAATGAATCACAGCTGTTAATTCCAGTACTGGGACACTGATGAATTCAGCCTTGACTACAGTGTCAAATCCTATCTCAAAAATCAAAACAAACATATATTTAAATAGAGGAAGAAAACATAAAATTTAGCATTTTAAACATTTACTATTTGACCTGTTATCTTAGGGTTGTACTGCTGTGAAGAGACACCATGACTAAGGCAACTCTTATAGAAGGAAGGCCTTTAATTGGGGCTGGCTGACAGGTTCAGAGGTCCAGTCCATCATCATCATGGCAGGAAGCATGGTAGTGTACAGGTAGACATGGTGCTGGAGGAGCAATGAGTTCTACATCTTGATCCAAAGGCAGCCAGGAGGACACTGGAGTTTTACACTGGGTGGAACTTAAGCAGAGCAGACCTCAAAGCCCACCCTACAGGGCCACACCTACTCCAATAAGCCCACACCTCCTAACAGTGTCATTCCCCTGGGCCAAGCATTCAAACACATGGGTTTATGGGGTACACACCAATTCAAACCATCACATCTGTCTGAAGCTGACTTCTACTACATTCTGAATTCTTCTACATTCTACGTTTAACACTAAATTAATACTAATCAAGTTTTGAAATTGTTTTAGGAAAACTGTTCTATGCCAATTAATTTGAACATTTAGAAAATAGAGAATTTCTTAGAAAATATAACCTGCCAAAAGCAAATAGAGGAGTAATGGAATATTTATATAGGCACTAGAGTGTATATCAGGAGTTATAGTGTTTCCCCCCCCCCAAAAAAAAAGTAACAGAAACAGGGTCTTTTTCTGGAAAGTTCTGCTATACATCCAAAAACCATGAATCCAATAGGAAAATAGCTCATTGGTAAAGCCTGTTTGAGATTCTGAGTTCAATGCTGTGAACATACACACACACAAACACACAGACACACAGACACACACACACACACACACACACAGGATAAAGGAGGAAAACACAATCAGATGCATAGATCCAAATTATTAAAAACTTTTGAGTAAACAACCCCAGGAGGCTTTACCAGGCTGGGAATCCTTGATACTAAAACAGAAAAGTGAAAGCTAGGTGTGGGGTTGCATGATCACGATCTCAGTGAATGATGACTCACGGTAACCTCAAGTTGAAATCCAGCCTGGGAAGCATAAGAAAGACTACATAACAACATCATTTTGAAAACAAAAAAAGTAGAAAATTTATGAAGTACGGTAAAGAGAACAACATGTTGATGTGATTCAATAAAACATGCAAATGTTTAAAAAAAAATAATCATGACCACATTCCAGCCCTTCCTAGGACTCAAAGCTGATCTTGTTAGATTCAAAGGGGAAAATTGCAATTACAGTTACAGTTGTCTCAAAGGAGAAAAAACCCTAGACAAATGTAAAGATTTATTAATAATTTAAACAAAACAAAAACAAAATCTAAGGATTACAGGGGATATTTATTAACCTAATAAAACCTACAGTGGGTGGAGAAATAGCTAGAAGATCCCTTTCACCATCAGGAAGAAGAGATGAGGGCTGCGCCTTCTGGGAGGCTAAGCACCCTTGGAGAGGTGCCAGCCAGAACAGCCATCAAAGGAACATAAGTCTAAGAACTGAAAACATTGTTCTGCAGTCCTGAACCATGAGAGAGAAGGCACTGAGAAGCTGCCCTGGGTCGGGGTCCTTCAGAGAGTCACCAGTCTGACTCAAGTTTTGCTTTCGGTAAATAAGAGGCTTGTTTATTAAAAGAAGACTGACCAGGATCAACCAAGGGAGAATTCTCTAGATAAGGCCAGGCTATTGCTAGCTAAAGGATTACATATGCAAAACCTAAATTTGGGAAACTAAAATAACTTATACAGTGTCCAGGTACAAGCAAGGCTTGATTCTGTGACATGTCCAGCAGGTGCCTTGGCCATGCAAGCAAGCAGGCATCTTGTACAAAAGCAGAACTTAACAGTTAGCCTGTGTAATCTTGTGACCCATCACTGTGTAGGACTACAGAGGTACTGAAATATTTTGTACCATTCAGCAATATTTTTAAGAGTAGCTCAACTGTACCAGAAAGTGGTCCATTTCAGTCTACCTCAAAGGGTAGATTCAAGATACAGTAATTTACTCATGGTTTATGCAAGCTAAAAACAATTTTGCTTTTACAAACCTGACACAATAAATTTATCCTCAAAACATAACATTAAGTTATTCAGTGATGTAGGACCAATGTGGTAGTTTCAATTTATTTTCTTCCCATAGGAACCCTAATTACACTCCAAGGTGTAATTATAAAGAAGAGAAAGAAGCCTGGTACAAACAAATGGACACCTGGGGAAAAGACAGTCACAAGAAATTCAAACCTTTTACAGAAAAAAGTACAGGTTTTCCTTATAATAAAACATCGTTATAATTATACTTACACAAATTGATAATATTTGCTTTAGAAAAAACAAACAATATGTATCTCAACCCTTTTCTCATATTTTTGTAAAAATATCTGCATACCTTTGAGTGTAGGTCTAAGAGATGCTCAGGGATCTGGAGATGGATCAGTGGTTAAAGTGCTTGCTGTTTAATCATGGTGGCTGGAGTTCAGATCCCAGGACCCACTGAAAACACACACCTCTGTAACTACAGCTACAATCGAATTCTTCCTACAGTTTTCTAGGGAGAAGGTTAGGGCTTGTGTTGTTGCTATGATTGTAACTGAAATAGTGCTGTATCTTTATCAATGGATCCTATTGACAATGGTGAGATTTTATTTATTCTGTTACAGCAATGTTTTGATTCTTGGTGAATTGGTACAAGTTTGGCAACTTTCCTCCAATATTGAAACACTGAACCATATCACCCTTCATTCACTCTGAAGGGAAGCTCCTCAGGCAGGAAAGTAACTCAAAAGATGTCAAAATGTTCCCTGAAAATGATCAGATTCACTAGGCTCCTTCCCTGCCAGAGAGCAAGAAAAGCTGAAAGTCCCTCTCAGATGAAAGGACGCTGAGCTGCCAAGAAGACTCTCAAAAGAGCCAACCTCATACCCGCTGTCTGGAAGGAGTTTAGACCAACTGAGTCACCTGGAAAGGACATTCTCCAACCTGGTGAGTCATCTACAGGCTGTGTGGTTTCTCCAGGTCCCCAATTTTTTGAGCTGTCACCCATGCTGTGTGGGCTTTGTGAAGGAGCTCTCTTTGAGTCATTTCTGCTCCTGTAAGTTACCCCTCGTCAATATTCCTATAAGTAACCCCAATAAGCCTTATTGGTTCACCAAGCAGGACTTTGGTGGTATAGGCACTTTGGTCT
This sequence comes from Apodemus sylvaticus, assembly GCF_947179515.1. Lineage (NCBI taxonomy): Eukaryota > Metazoa > Chordata > Mammalia > Rodentia > Muridae > Apodemus > Apodemus sylvaticus. The sequence continues at coordinate 163,999,434 of NC_067473.1, read as the reverse complement.
GCCCTGAGTTCCTTATCCAGGGGAGAGCAAGTTTCGTCACACAACAGTACCTACTAAGTTTTATAACTGTAAAATTCTATTTATTCTATGTAAGTAGCAAGTATATTGTATGTGAGTACATATTTTGAAGGTCACTTATATTTTGTAGGACATTTATAATTCTATCATTGCCTGTGACAGGGCAGTTTCCTAAAAGACAAATGTACTAGTCAGGACCGGCTGACCTATGCTGAGATGATTTAGGTGACCCTGTGCTCTGACTTAGATTTGTAACAATTCATTCAAACTTCCCATTCAAGCAAGGGGGCTCTGAAAACCTGGACCCAGGTTGGGTTTGGGGAGGGCGTCCACCCTCCAAAACACTAATTTCTGATATTTCAAGTGACATCAAAACCAGCTATGGAACTTTGAAGGCTGTGTCTAGGGGCAACCCCCTAAGTTAGACATCATTCGTGAGGTTGCCTCTGATGTGTTAGCTGCTAGGTTTAGGCCTGGTGTCTTACCAGTGATTGAGTAGGACGATTAGTTCAATTTCTAAGTATTGGGTATGCCCTAGAAGGATAGTTCTGAGGATGTATTCTTAGATCTCCTCGAAGTTTCTCAGAGTGGAGCCCTGGTGAAGTGCCAACATCTGACCATTTACCAATCATTTTCCAATATTACTAGCTTAATTATCTCCATTTTGGGACTGGCCCTGACATGTAAAGTCAACTCTGTTTATAAATAACAGCTATTCTGAAAGTAATAGGTTTCCGACCATGGACCACCCATCTATAGGAAGAAGTGATTTTTCAGACACCAGTGCAAACAACCCAAGAGTACCCACAAACCAGGCATACAGTTGCTTTTGCTTGGAAATTAGAAAGGCAGTACTAAACATGAGCCAACACCCTCAAAAAAACAGTCCAAGCAGTTCTCCATGTGGCAACCTAAACCTCCTGGAGTGAACCTGAAGCCTGAAGCTTCTGGAAAAGGGTGAAAGCAGATATACCAGGATAAAAGTTGGATATAGACCTGATGCTTTGGGACAAGGTCCAAAAAGGAAGTTCCAGGATGGAAAAGCGATGGTCTTTAAAGAGCCTGGCAAGGTTCTAAAGACCACTCAGGAGAATCAAGACCTAGAGCATCAGAGAGAACAGCTGGGTGGGGTCAGGTACAGAAATCCCAGGAAGAGAGCCCAAGACAACTAAAACCCCTAGAGTGTACCAAAGGTCCTCTAGAGCATGCTGACACAGAGAGGAAGCCTGCTGAGGGGTGCAGGGGCCATAAGTGGCCCTATTTAGTCATAGAGGAAAATGAACAAAGCCCACAAAAGAAAAAGTATGAAAGGTTACTTCCACTCCTTCAATGTGACCATCATATGAGATCCTACCAACACAGGCCTAAACCAATTTTTAGGAACATATTGAAGATAAAGGCGTGCCAAGCAGAGTCATGGATCAGAAACAACACAGAGAGATTGAGAACCATCTACTCTTGTTGACAAAAGAATTTCTCCCACCAAACAAGAGAGAGAAGTATTGTTCAGAGAAGAAATGCGTTACACAAAAGAAAGGATGGGTAAACCTTGAAGGAAGAAGGGGAAACAGCTTGGAACCAGACTTACTGGGAATACCAACTCAAATTATCCTGTATAGTAGCTATGGACACAGCTGACTCCCCAACAAGATGGAAGTAATTGAGGCAGAGAAAAAGCCTCTCATAGACCAAGAAAAGGGCAGAGAAGTGGATCAAATCATTGACATTACAGAGGACATGGAGAAGAAAATTAAGAATGCACTGGGTCCAGGACCCCTAGTGGATATCCTAAGTAGCAGGTTCTATCTGCAAATCACCTGAGGAGAAATCGAGACTCAAGAGAATGGTTAATGGCTCAAGGATGAGGTCATCAACTTCTACATGAAACTTCTGGTTGAGAGAAATGAAAACCAAGGCTTCCCAGCTCTCCATGTATTAAGCACATTGTTTTATGCGAAGCTAAAGCATAGAGGTTAGAGTTCTGTGAAAAGATGGACTCGAGGAATCAATCTCTTTGAAAAAGAAATCATCTTGGTACCTATTCACCAGAATGCACATTGGAGCCTGGTGGTCATAGATTTAAGCAAATGAAGTATTGTATACCTCGATTCAATGGAACAGATAAGGAAGACTATCTATGAGACCATCTTCCAATATTTACAAAATGAGAGCGAAACAAGAAGAATTATTGAGCTGGATCCTTTGGCCAATGTCATTTTCCAATCCTATAGTCCATGTTAAAATGGTTGACCTCCTGAGAGGAATGCCCATCCCAGGGACAAGAACAGGAGGGACATCAGCAGGAAGATTCAGAAGCTGTGCACTAGCATCTCTAATGCTGGAGTTGTATGCTGTTAAATTGTAGTTTCTTCTTTATTTTATATGTTTTTATGGTTTAGTTTCTTTTTAAAGCTCGAAATTAGTATAAGAAATGATAATGGGTTGCAGAGACCAGTGCTATTCTGAACTACCACGCTCTACTGGACTTGGACAGGATGTAGATCTGCAACCAGACTACTGACTGGAATCCAGGACAATTACGAAAAACACTATGGTCATTTAAAGACTCATTCCTTTTCAGACATGCCTTAGCTTTGGAACTTGATATGAATTAATTATAATGGAAGATATCCATTTTTATCTTCAGTCCCAAGTAGTGCTGGAGTGAATTGTTGTTGTTGTTTATAAAGTTCGATGTAATTCAAATTTATCTTTAAAATGTTTGGTATAGATCTTTGCTCCTGTGACTGTGTAGAGGGGCAGACAGGTACACAGGGATCACCCCAGTAGAAGATCGATTGGGACACACACCACCAGGACTCAACTTGCACCCAGGAGCTCAGCAGCACTACAGCCAGCCAGCAGGGCACCTACCCTGCCGGGAGTCATCTGCCCTGCAGGGAGGCAGTTAGAGGGAGTCCCTAGCTTAGAGGTGAGGGGCTGCCATCTGTGCTCCTGTGACTGTGTAGAGGGGTACACAGGGATCACCAGGGTAGAAGATCACTTGGGACACATCCTGCCAGGACTTGACCTGCAGCCAGGACCTCAGCGGCACAACAGCAACCTGTGCCAGGGGAAAGCAGGTCACCCAGGGTTGCTAAGATAGGCTTGCAGGCACACAGGAGCAGTAAGCACCAGCCAGTGACAGCAGGACCAACTAACACCAGAGACACCAGATGGCAAAAGGCAAACATAGGAACGTTGCTAACAGAAATCAAGGCAATATGGAACCATCCGAACCCAATTCACCCATAACAGCAAGTCCTGGATACCCCACCACACCAGAAAAGCAAAATTTTGATTTAATATCACAGGTCATGATGCTGATGGAGGACTTCACGGAGGACTTCAAGAAGGACATAAATAACTCCCTTAAAGAAATACAGGAGAACACAAGTAAACAGGGAGAAGCCCTTGAAGAACTAAGGGAAAATACAACAAAATATGTGAAGGGATTGAACAAAGACAACCAGGATATAAAGATGGAGGTAGAAACAATAATGAAATCACAAAGGAAAACAACTCAGGACGTAGAAACCCTAGGAAAGAAGTAGGGAGTCATGGATCCAAGCATCAACAACAGAATACAAGACATAGAAGAGAGAATCTCATTGGCAGAAGATGACATAGAAAGCATTGCTACAACAGTCAAAGAAAATGAAAAATGCAAAAAGCTCCTGAATCAAAACATTCAGGAAATCCAGGACAAAATGAGAAGACCAAACCTAAGGATTATAGGTATAGAAGAGAGTGAGGGTTTCCAAATTAAAGGGTCAGTAAATGGCTTCAACAAAATTATAGATGAAAACTCCCCTAACCCAACAGTAAAAGAACTTCTGGAAGAATCACTATCCCCGACCTCAAGCTGTACTACAGAGCAATAGTCTTAAAAACTGCTTGGTATTGGTACAGTGACAGGAAGGTAGACCAATGGAATATAATCGAAGACCCAGAAGTGAACCCACACACCTATGGTCACTTGATCTTTAACAAAGGAGTTACAACCATTCATTGGAAAAAAGATACCCTTTCAACAAATGGTGCTGCTTCAACTGGAGGTCAGCATAAGAAAGAATGCAAATTGTACCATTTTTATCTCTTTGTCCTAAGCTCAAGTCCAAGTGGATCAAGGACCTCCACATAAAACCAGACACACTGAAACTAATAGAATAGAAACTGGGGACCACCCTTGAGCACATGGGTATAGGGGGAAAATTCCTGAACAGAACACCAATAGCTTAAGCTCTAAGACCAAGAATTGCCAAATGGGACTTCTTAAAATTACAAAGGTTGTGTAAGGCAAAGGACACTGACAAAAGGACAAAACAGCAACCAACAAATTGGGAAAAGATCTTTACCAACCCTACATCCAACAGAGGGCTAATATCCAAGATATACAAAGAACTCAAGAAGTTAGACCCCAGAGAGCCAAAAAACCCTATTAAAAATGGGATACAAAGCTAAACAAAGAATTTTCACCTGAGGAATATCGAATGGCTGAGAAGTACCTAAAGAAATGTTCAACATCCGTACTCATCAGGGAAATGCAAATCAAAACAACCCTGAGATTTCAACTCATACCAGTCAGAATGGCTAAGACCAAAAACCCAGGAGAAAACAGGTGCTGGCAAGATGTGGAGAAAGAGGAACACTCTTCCACTGCAGGTTGGGTTGCAAACTGGTGCAATCACTCTGGAAATCAGTCCGGTGATTTCTCAGAAAACTGGGCATTATCGGAGGACACCGCTATACCATGCCTGGGCATATACCCAGAGGATTCCACTGCATGTAATAAGGACATATGCTCCACTATGTGCATAGCAGCCCAATTTATACTATAAATTATGTATATATATATATATATATATAATATATATATATATATATTATATACTGTAAATGGGATGTCAGGCAGGTCCACTGCTGACCCCTATCACAGACTGAGACTGACACTGGAAAGGGAAATTGTATCTTCATAGTTTTGCGCAGATTCAGGAAGAGAAAATGTCTCAATTCTCTTTTGTCTATAGCAGTTTGAGGATGTATAGAAAAGACAACACCGAGTTGGGGGAATGGCTCAGTTGGCAAAGAACTTGCCAGTAAGTGTGAGGATCCAAGTTGCACCAAGAGCCCCATTAAGACAAACCATGATGGGCTGCCTGGAGATGGAAGAGCCCGGGTCCTTCATGGCAGAGTGGTTTCCCATCTCATCTCTTTCCTCCAGCTCAACTCTTCCCTTGGGAGTATGATTTTTCCTAATCAGCAGTCCTTGCTTGTTCTGCAAGTAGAAGTCTGTAATTGATTCCTTGTGGACAGAAGATCCTAGAAATCCTCTGGAGGGTCTTCTGAGCCCTGTGGTCATCTGATATCAGAGTGTCTATCTTCACATGCTTAATGTGTACACTTTCCCAAAGAGCATCACATGAGCTGAGATATGGATGAAAAACCTGAAGCTTGCTGGTAGATGGAAGAGCTTACTTACTTCTGATGTGTGAGTCCATGTGTTCAGTCCTCAGCACCTGCAAAAGGAAGAAAAATAAGAGTTTGGAGGGGTAACATATATACATATTGAAGGACCTTTTTTCAATGTAAAATTGGTAATTAATGAAAAGTACAAACTAAATTATAATCAAGAAAAATACAACATATCAATAAACATACCATATAATTTATAATTACTTAAAAATGAAAACAATGAAGGCCACAAATAGGGGTATGGTGGCAGGAGAGATGGCTCAGAAGCTGAGAACACTGACTGCTATTCCTGAGGACATGGGTTCAATTCCCAGCACCCACATGGCAGCTTAGTCTCTATGGTTACAGGAATCTCACATCCTCACAGAGACATACATGCAGGCAAAATGCAAATCAATGTTCATAAAAGGAAAATGAATTATAATTTTAAAAAGATGGCTGAGCATTATAAATAGAAACCAGTCAGTTGTCAAGAAAACACCAGAATATATGTGTGTCTACACAAAACAGCATACACTGCAGAGACTTGAGGCAAGTTTAAAACTAAAATGAATGAGGAAATTACAAAGAGAAAGGCCCAAGAGATTCTGAAACCAAAAAATCCATCAGAAATTACAAGGAAGAGAGAGTGGTATATTTGGTGATGTTTAGTAATTTAAAAGTGATGCGTATCAGAAAGACAAGCATTACACCAGTCAGTGGTGACACAAACCTTTAGTCCCAGCAGAGGAAGGTAAGTCACAGTTCGAGGCTAGCCTGTTATACAGAATGAGTTTCAGGGCAGCAAGAGCTATACAGGGAGACTCTGTCTTGAAAAACAAAAGACAAAAGCAAAAAAACCAAAAGGCACACAACTAAAGAGCAAACAATATAAAAATTCATAGCAATTGTCATTGAAAAATGTCTGTTGTCACATCGTGAGGATAGAGAGCTGACACAAGTCAGTGAAATGATAAGGCATTTCCCCGAGAAAATGAACAAAAATACACCATATAGAAGTAATTTTCAAATAATCAATAAACATGGGAAAGCCAGACCAAAGCAATGCTTTTCAACCTATACACAGATCAAAGTTCTCAAACAATTACAACAAGCTCTAGATTTATCTTCTGTGTAGAAGTGTTGTGTCTGCATGTATGTATGTGTACCACTTGGATGACCACCACCCTCAGAAGTCAGAAGAGGGCGCTGGATCTGTTGGAACTGGAATTATGGGGAGCTGCCATCTGCACCCCAGGCTCTAGGAAACAAACCTGGGTCCTGTGTAAGAGCCACAAGAGATGTTAACTGTTGAGCCCACACTCCACCCCACTCCACCGCCAAGTAAACACTTTTTAAAGACTGCACTTGAAAATGCTGAGCTAAGGGACTGGGGATACAGCCTCGTGTTCACAAGCTTGCCTAGCATGCATTGAACCCTGGGATTGACCCTCAGCACACATGAACCAGGCATGCTTGTGCATTCTTACAAATCCAGCCCTGGGGAGGCAGGGGCAGGGAGATCACAAGTTCAAGACAATCCTCAGTTACACAGGAAGTCTGAAGCTAGCCTGGGGTACTTGTGTCTGAGTCTCTCTGAGTATTGTTCATTAGCCATAATACTGTTATGAGCCCACAGATCTGGCACTGAAATATTGCTAGCCCCGTTTTCAAAGATGCACATCCTAAAAAAAAAAAAAAAAAAAAAAAAAAAAAAAAAAAATCCCGTAGGGAGTAACAGAAACTGACTTGAGAATACACAAAGGTCACCCTCCCTCACCCCTGTGTCTCTGAGCCTGGCACTCTCACTGATAAACAGCTAAGGGTTTCCCACTGTAGCTGGCTACTGTACTTGGGAAAAAGTGAAGACCAAACATCCTTGGAGAGATAAGGGTCCCATGTATGGACCATGAGAGGAGGGCAATCAAGCATCCCAGACAGCTGTGGCCAGTTGTCAAAACACACTAGTTCCTGATAGCACCATAAAGTTACTTCCCAGGTCAGGAGAGTTCCCCTTCTCAGATGCATGATTCTGTCCCCCGCTGCCTGAGTAAACAATATCGTGTTTGAAAGATGACTTATCTGGTCACCTCTCCCTGTCACCCTAAAATCCACAGAATCCTTGACTATGCTGTATACAAACACCAAATCCCTAGGCACTGGGTCAAACTCCTTTCCTGCAAACTGGGAAGGTTCGAGATCTGAGTCTGACTCAAATTAAAAAACTCCTGTTTCTCTGCATTGGTTCTGCACTACTTAGAGTTCTCCTGGGTGTCCCTCAGTGACTTGGACACACCCTTTGCCAATGCCATTAACATTCTATTAGAGAACTAGAGGTGTCTGATATTTCAGATCCTGGCTATACCCCATGTCAAATGGAAGAGAAAGAGCATTTGGATTGTTGGACTGAAGGACCCTTGTTCATAACACATCCTTGTGAGCCATAAACATGTAAGCATGTTAAAATGGCCAAAAAACATCTGGTAACTTCCTGTCTTCTCTGTATCCAGGACAAATCCCTGAGAGCCTCTCCATTGAAACCAAAGACTGCAATGCCATTAATAACATGGTCTGTGCAAAACACCACCAAGGTCTGGCAGCATAAGAGACCCATGGATAGGTACCTTCGCTGGGCCACAAAGCTGTAGCTTGAAAATGCTTGTGGATGTTGCAATCCTCAGGGTGGATGTAGGAGACAGTCAATTCAGTAAGAAGGTGAAGTTTCCAAACAGCAGTTGTATTGCAGATCTCTCTGTTCTTTCACAAGACAACTCTCTTCCTGTTCATGTGGTTTTCCATCTGACATAGCCTGCCTTCAGTAAAGGTAATGGACTCTTTGGAGAAGCAAAGTGGGCCTGCAAGTAGAGACATGATGTTACATTTATGATTTCCATGCTCCAAGAAGCTTGGAGTCTCTTCATTGGAATCAGTCCCTCATGCTTTTAGAATATTCCATCATGAGTTCCCTTGAGGCCAAGTAGTGCTCTGAACATTGGTCAATCCTGGGCCTGAAAACCAGCACACTACTAGCCATCAGTGGATAAAGTACTTGCTATATAAACCTGATGACTTGAGTTTGGATCCTTAGCATTCCTGTGAGAAGCCAGGCATGGCAGCAATGCCTGCAGCCCCAGGACTGGGAGGGAGAATGCTGTGGGAAATATTAAAATGAATCTGTCAGCTTTCTGAGTCTGCTCTGAACTTCTGTGAATTCACTAGAGTGACCTCTGCTCCGACAGCCAAGGTCCTGCTCTGGTATTGCAACTGATTGTTACAACACTATTGTTCCAACAGGTCCCATGAGAGTCCACAAAAAATCCCACAAATACCACTGGCCGCCACCTCTCCACCATGACTGACCCATATTCCAGTAACCAAGTACATCAAAACTCTTAATGCTTGATTACCTAGCAATTAGATTTATGTATATTATACACACAATTTCAAGATTTCAATTGACAATGATAACTGTCTTATCCAGATATTTGTAGCCTCATGAAACACACAGAGAACACTCCACAAGCCACTGTTCATCAATCCCTGCCCAGACCTCCCTCTGTGGACACCTGCACGCCCTTCCTCTGTAACTCCTAGCTCAACCCCCTTTTTCCTTGTCCAATCACAGACCCTCTCTGCCATGATGCAATGTTTCAAGAACATTCCTGTAACAGCAGAGCTATGGTCAGCTAACCTATTAGTCAGTGAACTCCAGGTTCAGTGCACAAGGCATACAAACACCCATTCACACCCACATATGGGAAATAAAATTAAGTACAACTTTGGAAACAAAATACAAAATAAAAGCTCAAAAGGAGCACAATTACATGTTTTGTAAAAGAGCACATTTTAAAGCAGGACATGGTGGCCTCTGCCTCTAATCCCAGCACCCAGGACAAAACAAGAAAACATAGCAAAACCAAAGTGGCCTGCAGAGATGGCCTAGCAGGTAAGGGCGCTTCCTGCCCTTCCAGAGGATCCAGGCTCAGTTCCCAGCACCTACATGGTGACTCACAACTATCTTAACTCCAGCCCAAGAGGATGGGATGGGATGTGCTCCTCTGGACTCTGTGTACATAAACACTCAGAAACATTAAAAACACATATGAATTTAAAAAATATGAAACAGAATTAGAAGAGATGACAGCTCAACAAAAGTCACTCTTAACTATACATTTTTGTGCAGATTTACTATATGTAATTAAAATGTTCTACTGTATATCTATTCCTTTGCAATGATGAACAAATATTATGAAAACAATTCCGTAAATCACTCTTTATTATCTATGTTGTGCTTGGTCAAAAAACTTTACCAAACTTCATTCTCTGTTCCCTGAATAGGACACAAATATGTTTTCAGATACAGGGAAGTGAGTACAATCTTCTTCTTGCATATACAGATCAATACTCTCTACAACCCTCCACTGAGGTCATGCAGTTCTCACTGTATTGGCTCCTTGGGAATGAAGCAAGGTCTGCAGCAGACTTAGGTTAGACAAACATGCCTTAAATGCTATGTTTACTACAGCTGGCTCAGTAGGAAATTGGAGGAGCCTGTCAAAACCCTTCTGTAGCAGCTTTCCTTGAGATTTTTCCTGATTTAAAATCTTCCTGCTTTAGAAATTCTTTTCCCACTCAACCTCAAAGTTATAACTGGGTTCAAAGTTCACATGCCCTAACTCTCAAGCAGCAACAGCCTGAACCCCATACACACTGGCACCAAACACAGTTTGCTCTACAAGGAATCTGCATACTCAGCTCTGAGTGAGAGTTTATGTCACCTTCTGACATTTGGAGCAATAATACTGTAGGATCATTGAAATCCAAATGTTAAACTGACATAATGGCATAGATAGGTGCTGGTTAAAACAAGGGATAAACTGCACAGTGAACAGAGGCTGGTGTCCTTAGCATAGGACAGTTAGACCAGAGGCAGTGTCCTTAGCATATCACAGTTAGACCAGAGGATGGTGTGCTTATTATAGGGCAGTTAGACAAGAGGCTGGTTTCCTTAGAATATCACAGTTACACCAGAAGCTGGTGTCCTTAGCATATCACAGTTACACCAGAGGCAGTGTCCTTAGCATATTACAGTCAGACCCCTCAGACCTGCTGGGGCCAGCAAAGATGACTAAGGTGATTTTCAACCCTTTTCTGCTTTAATACAATTCTCTGTGCATAACCTTTGCCTTTACAATGTGCATTTCCCATCATGCACCATGATACACCAGCGTACCAATCCCATCAGTGTAGGAAAGGGAACTAAACACTATTTTGAAAATCCCAATCCCATTCCTGGATTTTCCATATTTCCTTCACTTCAACTCACAATTTTCCCTTATTAAAGTTTTCCCATTAGGTGGGCTACCAAAAATCCCAAGATATAACTCATTCAAGAAACCTGAAATAGTCAGTGGGGGAGGTGCATACCTTTAATCCCAATACTTGGGAGGCAGAGGCAGGCAGGTATCTCTTACTCAAGGCCAGCCTGGTCTACAGAGCAAGTTCCAGAACAGTCATGGTTGTATGGAGAAGCCCTGGCTTGAAACACCCCCCAACCACTAACACCAAAACGAAACCTGATCCACCCCTGGAGTGGGAACCTTTGTCCTGTAACAATCTTCACCCAAATTCCTTACTTTGTCTCATTTCTGAAGTCTTTCTTTGATGGTGACAGGAAATACTGTGAAGAGATCCTATCTGGTATCTAACTGTGTGGTCTTCCCAGCCTACCCCACACATATATCATTTATGAAAAGTCCTTGTGAGTACAGGGGCTGAAATGAATCACTGAAGATAGCCATCTACAAAGGATACACATAGCCTGTTTTGCTCTGAAATGTGTATTTTTGAGAATTTTTGTTTTGTACTGGATGTGCCAGAATTCACTTATATAGACCAGGCTAACCTGTAACTCAGAGATCTACTAGGCTCTGTTTCCTGAGTGCTGAGATTAAAGGTGTGCACCATGACAGCTTGGCTGAACTTTTTCTTTTTAAACTTGGTTATTTTTATTTCATATGCAATGATGTTTTGTATGTGTGAGGGTGTTGGATCTCTTGGAATTGCAGTTAGAGGCAGTTATGAGCAGCCAGGTGAGTGCTGCGACCTGAACAATGGCCAAGGTTCTTCCCCAGTGAATCATCTCTGGGAGGTCAAAGCATTTAAGAACCTTAATTAAAGTAGGTTTTGAAAGATAACCCTAGCCTACAAGGCATGGTGGCTCATGTCTTTAGTCTCACTACTCAGGAAACAAAGACAGGTGGATGCCTGTGAGTTCAGTACAAGTCTGGTCTACATAAGGAGTTCTTGGATAGCCAGGCCTACATCAAGACCTGGTCTTTTCAAAGAATAAATAAATAAAAAATAATTAACTAAGTAATTTACTTTCTGAATCCTGATGAATGCAATTAATATTTAAGTGAGTTACCATTAGTGTCACAGGTACCTAGAAAGTGCCTTTGATATAAAATATTGACTCATTCTTTGGGCTCCCAAGGCAATAAAAGCCTGGCATCTCTACCCTCATCTGTATTTGTCTCCCTTCCTCTGTATACTTCATCATCACATGTTTTAACTCAGTGTTAGCTATGCTAAGTATTACAGAAATAGCTGTTTAAAAACCAAGACAAGCTAACCTGTCCCCAACAGTTGAAGAAACAGTATGTATCTTATCATAGCTTTCATGATACCGCGTTGTGATCTCTGAAAGGGTGCCTGAATGTCTCCAGACATGGTTTTAAATCTGTAATTGTCTTGAACTTCAGGAACAGCAGTGCCTCAGAGACAGTGGGAACAGCTACATGTCTTATGGAAGCAGAGCTCAGATAATGGTCAGCCAGACCACAGAGATGAGGACTAACCAGGCCACACAGTGACCAAGCCTGTTTACTTATGCTTTTTTTTAAAACACTTGCTCTATATAAACCTAAAGTTCACATCAGTGCCCTGATGGTGGACTTGTAGTCACTGAGCCTCTTTATCCATACCTCCTAACACAGCCACACTGCTTAACCCTTCTCTGCCTGTCAGCACTGTGTGTCTCTGTAACTGGTGTGGTGTGACAGGTGGCTGAGCCTAGAGTTGTTGGAATTCCCAGAGCTCTAGCCATACTCCACTGACATCACTATGGTGGTTCTGATTGCATTCCTCTAGCAACTAATAATGCTGAGCACACCTTACATATGCTGTGCTCACAGTCTCTGAAGCAGCCTTCTCCTGTTCGTGTAGCCATCCAGTGTGTGTTCTGCCTCCTCAGTTTGACACCAAAATTCAAATTCCCACGCTCTCTTGTAGGCATGTCTCCCAGAATCTGCCAATGAGTATGGTGTCTCAACAGGAAGCTCTTTAGTGTTCCAGTAGAGGCTAGGTCAAGCCTTGACTCACAAGTGGTAAGAAAACATCAGTAGGAATATTCATTCTATGTACCTGGTGTTGCCTGTCTGGTCCACCCAGGAGCGAAGATGGCATAGGCTGTGGGAGACACTTTCCAAGTGCTGATCACTCTAAAGGGGAAACAGTGCAGGACAGGGCTGGCACACAGATGATCTGCAGAGCTGCCCAGTCCTTATTTTGGAGCAAGGGACAGATTTCTTTTGTCTAGATCAAGGTTGAAATTCTAGAATATATGTAAAGTACTAACAGAAATAGGAATCTACCAAAGTGATAATAGAGTGAACACCTCACTAACCATTTCAGATTTAATGGAAATATTATGAAAGCTGTCAAGAATAGAGATTTTCTCTCTGAACACCATTCTGACTTAAAGACACCAAACAAACATCCTATAGTATTTCAAGGCTCAACACTGGTCAATATTTTCTCAGCAATTACAGAAATGAACTTGTCATTTCAAACACAATCACTGATAATATTTGTTGCCAAAGCTGAATGTGACTGTTCAGAAAATGTTAGCATTTTGAAAATCTTTTGGAGCCGCTTGGTGAGTTTGACCACTTATCAATCAATACTTAGTAGCTGGGTGTGTTTATCAGATTTTAAATTTTTATTGAGAGAAATCTGGCAATGAATGGAAGGCCTGCACAAATCAGTGAACCAATATTTCCCACAAGGCTTGTACAAGGTGCTAGAGAGAAATCTTAGCTGTTAAGAGCAGTTGCTGCTCATCCAGAGGACCTGGGTTCAATTCCTGGCACCCACTTGGTGATCTGCAAGCATCTATAATTCTACTTCCAGCAGACTCAATGCCCTCCTCTGGCCTTCTGTTCACCGCATGCATATAGTAAGTACATAGGTACCCATGAAGGCTAAAAAAGCCTACATATGTAAAATTATGCATGCATGTATGTATGTATATATATATGTGTGTGTGTGTATATATATGTATACACACACACACATATATATATAAATTTAAAAGACCACTACATGGCTGGAGAGATGGCTCCCAGATTAAGAGTACTGAGACTGAGTACTCTTCCAGATAACCCTGATTCAATTGCCAGCACCCACATGGCAGCTTACAACTGTCTGTAACTCCAGTTTCGGAAGATCTGACACCCACACAGACACACACAAATGTAGGCAAAACACCAATACACATAAATGATTTTAAAAGACCTCTACAAATTTAAGAATGTTAAAATCGTGCACACCCTCTAAATGCTGAGTCGCTTGAATGGAAAACATATCCAGTCCTGCAAGCTCACGGATAGGGTTTATAACTGGCTCAGTAATTCACTTTACAAACTATCACTCCCAAATAAGAATGTTCTAAAACTGGATTTTTCCCTTTGATAAGTTTTTTTTCATATTCTTAGTTTTATTTATATGCATTTCTGCAAGTCTCTGTGTGGGTGTGTGCATGCAAGGGTTAGTGCTCAGGAAGGCCAGAGATATTGGGGTGCCCTGTAACTGGAGTGACAGGTAGTTCCGAGTCACCTGTCATGTGCACCAGAAATAATCTGTGATTGCATTGCAAGCACAGCATGGCTTTTAATTGCTGAGTTTCCTTGGTTGCTTTTTGAGACAGGGTCTTTATCATGTAGATCAGGCTGGCTCAGTTTGTGTTCTAAAACAACTTTTATATTAGCTTCTTACAAAATAGTATGAGATAGATTATAATTTTTTCTAATGATTTTTTATTTTTATTTTATTTGCATTGGTGTTTTGCCTGCATTTACATCTGTGTGAGGGTGGTTCTGGTACCCGGGTACTGAAATTTCAGATAGTCATGAGTTGCCATATGGATGCTGGGAACTGAACTCAGATCCTAGGAAGAGCAACCATTACTCTTAACTGCTGATCTGCCTTTCCAGGCCCAAATTATAATTTTTTATGTTACTGCAATTAAATTACCATAAAGTCTTATTATTGCACAAACTTTTGCTGGTAGTCCAAGAAACAGTGATTATCTTCAGGAAAGTGAGGACAAATCATTTGAAATGCAAATAAAAAATATATCAATAAAAAAACAAAAAACCTAGTCTTGTTATTTTATCTGCCCCTTAATGTATGTATGTATGTGTGTGTGTGTGTGTGTGTGTGTGTGTGTGCCATGACTCTCAGGTGGAGGCAGAGGATAGCTCACTGGACAGTCCTTTGCTTCCACTATGTGGATTCTGAGATCAAACTCAGAAGAAGCTTGGTTGCAGGTGCCTTTACCCAACTATTTTGCCAGCCCCATTCTCTCCTCTTTTACTTTCTTATTTGGTGGGCACATTGCCCAAAAAGGAGCGGAACTAAACCCTGTAAGATCTGGTGCCATGGCTTCTCTAGCTGTCTTGAGGACAACAGTCACAGCCTATCGCTCTTTTGAAATACTTCCCTTCCATCTTCTATCACACCACTTTAAAAATAAACATCATTTTCAACATTTCCTATCAGAACCATCCTAGACTCACCACAAATGTTAGGGCTCCCATATCTCCCCACCTGTCCACTACCTGCTGGGACATCCCGCCATCCCTTTCTTTCCCTCCCACCCTAGGTGAGACTCATGTACATGCTGAGAATGAAACCCAGGTTCTTTGCAAGGTGCTCTTAACCATGGAGCCAATTCTCCATCTGCCTCCCACACTAGGGTCCACACCCTCCAAATCCCATTGGGAGACCTCAGCTCTCACCCCCGGGTCCCCCATGAGTTTCCGGAGCTCTGCTGGGTGGGTGGTAATGTGGGGCGCTTGGGGAGGTATCCAACCTTTGGTCAGTGCTTGCCTGGATGAGTCAGGAAGCAGCACCTACAGCTCTGCTCTCCACAAGCCTCCTCCAAGAGCATCTTCCCTCCCTGAAAAGAAAAAAAACTTGAGTCTCAGGCTGGGAGCATCAGTCTGGCAGTTCTTAGCCCCGCCCCAAGCTGACAACTGAACCCCTGGCTCTGCCTCTCAAGCGTTTTTAATTTTACCCCTTTGGATGCAGCACCGCTCCAGAGCAATAAGCCCCGCCCTCAGACCGTTGACCAACGTCCGGGCTCCGCCTTCTGGGCGCCTAAGTTCCGCCCTGGTCCTGTTGCTCCACACTGGACTCCGCCTCTCCAAACCCCGCCCTCAATCTGATTACTTTACACCTGGACTCCACTTTCTGAGCTCCTAAGCTCCGCCCTCAGGCTATTGACTACAGACCTGGGCTCCGCCTCCATTGCCTCTAAGATCCGCCCTAATTTCTGTTGGTTCTCTACCGGGCTTCGCTTCTCGTGCGCCAAGCTCCGCCCTCAGTCGATTTCCCACTTCCGGGCTCCACCTTCTGTGCCCCTAAGCTCCGCCCTCAGCCAGTGGCTTCACACCGAGGCCCCGCCCCCAGGTGCTGAGGTCTTCTCCTAGAGCTCCTGGGTCCTTCCAGAAGTCCCACAATTGCACATGACTGGCCCTGTTCTTCACAGGTTAGGGGTGGGAAGCCAGTGGCTCTGCACTGAGGTGATAACCTGGCACAGAAACAAAGCCCTATTTCAGAGAGTCCATTCTTAACTGGGCCCCTCCCTCACACATGGAGCTAGTAGTCCAGGGAAGGTCAGCCCAGTGAGGCCCTGGAGAGGTTGTGGGTGCAGGTGGACCTGCAGGTGGAGCCTTGGGATAGCACT
The DNA here is from genome assembly GCF_947179515.1 of Apodemus sylvaticus. NCBI lineage: Eukaryota > Metazoa > Chordata > Mammalia > Rodentia > Muridae > Apodemus > Apodemus sylvaticus. The sequence continues at coordinate 163,982,930 of NC_067473.1, read as the reverse complement.
GAGAGACACACAGAGCAGAATCCGTTTTCCGGACATTAGAGTCGCCCTGCTATGCATCGCTTCTTGAAGGATCCATCTGGGATTTTCCCCTAAAGTGGCATTAGACATGGTTTGTCCAGGGCACATTGTCTTGTGTCCTCAGAAGTTAGTGCTCTGGGCCACTGAGTTGTCCACGGGGCACATGGGGCATCACTTTTATGTAGCGATTGTGCCCCGGAGCTGAGGCATGGGCGGGAGCTAATGTCCACAGGCAGTGTCAGCAACATGCAAATGCACCAAGCACCTACTCAAAGCCACGGGCTTTTGAAAGTGAATATGCCCAATCCAGTGAGCTTTGGAGAACCCGGAAGTCATTTTGTTGAGTATTGTGCCCTGTGTCTCTAACCTGCCTCCCTCTGAAGTAAGACCTCAGCTGCACACCCTGAACAGGAAGAGAAAGGATGACTCAGAAGCAGAGCTGCAGAGATGCACCTCAGCAGGCAGACAACAAATTTTGATCCCATGCTGGTAAATGAGAGAGGAATTCTATTTTTGCCTGAAATAGGCAAGAAAAATGGGAGCTGGAGAGATGGCTCAGGAGTTAAGATCATCTGCTTATGCAGAAGACCAAGGTTTAATTCCCAGCTCACAACTGTTCTGTAGCTCCAGTATCATGGGTCAGATGGTGTCTTCTGGCCTCTGAGGGCACCATGCAGGAAAAGGTGTGGTGCACATATATCCAAACACATTATATATGTGTGTGTGTATGTATGTACGTATATGTATATACGCATATTAAAAGAAATTCAAATCTTTTTCTTTAAATAAAAAGAAATGTCACCAGTTGGTACAGTAGACAAAGTTATTCTGTCAACAAAAGAAGTTATATAAAATTTTTTTTGTAAAGCCCAAGTCACTGTGTATAGCTGTAGGTGTTCAGATGGAGGTCTTCAAGGTCCATTTTTGATCCATGCTTGAAGGATATGGACATCCACTTGAATAAATGAGATCCCACTGAAATGGCACCTGGCTTGAACTTAGAGAAACCCTTCACCTGGCTTCCAAAACACTACAGAAGCCTTTATTTAGGATCCCTATGAACAACATTCTTCTCTGATTTTAGTGCCGAAAGTCCCTTCTCATTGTTTAAATACTGCTACTTACACACATTCATTGCTATTGACACACACTTAGCCATGACTGCTAGACCACAGGGAGTATATCTCTCATAAACCATTGTTTCTCCTCTCCATACAGCAGTCATTTTTCTCTCCACTAAGAAAATTAATGGTGACAGCAGCCTTATTTATAATAGCCAGAAGCTGGAAAGAACCCAGATGTCCCTCAATGGAGGAATGGATACAGAAAATGTGGTATATTTACACAGTGGAATACTACTCTGCAATTAAAAACAATGAATTCATGAATTTTTTTAGGCAAATGGTTGAAACTGGAAAATATCATCCTAAGTGAGGTAACCCAATCACAAAAGAATACACATGGAATGCAATTACTGATAAGTGGATATTAATTAGCTCAGAAGCTCTGAATACCCAAAGCACAATTAGCATAACAAATGACTCCCATGAAGAAGTAAGGAGAGGGCCCTGATCCTGTAAAGGCTTGATCTAGCATTGTAGGGGAGTACCAGGAAAGAGAAAAAGGAGGGAAGTGATTGGAGAATGGGTGGAGAGAAGAAGGCTTACTGGACTTATGGAGAGGAGGGAACTGGGAAAGGGGAAATCATTTGCATTGTAAACAAAGAATATAAAAAATTTAAAAAATGAAAAAAAATAAAGTTATGTAGGCTAAATGAAAAAAAAAACAACTAATGTTGTGTAGCAGCCACGTTCAAAAAAGGAAGAAGCATTTCTCGAGCTTGTTCTTAGCACAGAAAGCTTTGGGAAAACCCTCACAAACATCTCCTTCTTTCTCCTACAGCTCTACTTCCTGGTGCCTTTGCAAACCAATTCAGCATTGTGGGAAAACAAGTCCACCAAGAAATGCTTTAAAAACTGACATTAATTTGGGTACAGTGTCTCATACCTGCCTTTGGGAAGCTGAGGCAGGAGGACTGCTGAGAATCTGAGACCAGCTAAGTCTACAAGTAAGACTGTCTCAAAAAAACAAAAACAAAAACAAACAAACAAAAAACCTCAAAATCCAAAACCAAAACAAGAGAGAAAGAGAATAACATGATGTCTTGGTGTGAGTGGCTTTTGGATCACTCTAGTTTTCTGCTTTTCTGAGGATATCAACAAACTAACTCTTTAGAACCACCATGTGTCCATGTGACTAGCAGATGCCACAGAAATGGCTACTGTGTGGCATCCCAGAGAGGTTTAGCATGATTTCCTTCATGACTGAACCTGCTTTTCTTCTTCATGCTCTGCCCTTGCCTCCTGACTAGAAGTGTTCAAAGGCAAGCAGATGCCTTCTCTGTACTGTCTGTTCCCACTCGGTCTAGTTCTTCATTTGATTTCCCAGTCTTCTCCAGATACTAATGCCAGTGAGTGTTGACACAGGCAGAGTTCATCTCTAGAAGATCCTTTCCCTAGCCTGAGTGTTGCCAAGAATTTTTTTAGGAAAAGCCTTCCAAAGGTTAGATCTGGGAGTTTTAGCATGAGAATCTTGTCAAACAATCTCAATAAAGAGAATCATTTCTCCCATGTATTAGCAATGATATTCTATTACCTAGCCCAGCTATCTTAGGAAAGGGATCATAGTAATTATTTTCTTTGGGTTATTATTAGCCTAGTTCTGTTTTCTTGTGGATCACTGATTATATTGTGCTTAAATGTCTTTGGGTAAATGCCTGTCCACATGATGCCTCGCCATTCTCTGCCCTGCATCTTGGATGGCCATGACAAACACAGTCACAGAGCCAGGTGAGGCTCTTCTTCAAGGTGGGACATTACAATGATACTGCCCTCTGCTTTCTCCCCTGTGGCCTTCGTGAAAGGCTTGGCTCTTCTTTCCACTTGACTGAATAAGGAACTGGATAGTTTCTCTGAGTCCTGATAGGATGAGAACTATGTCCTTGGGTAGTCTACACAGCTTCAGGTTCTCTGTCTGCCCTTAGAGATAGGTCTGCATCTTGCTTGCCATTAGGTTCAAGGCCGGAAGCACTGGAAGGTGAAGGTCCTTTTTAGAGAACACATTCTTTTTTTCTGGTCTGACTACTTTTGTTCTTTCTCTATCTCTCCTAGCTCTTTTACGGTTTAGCCCATGGTGTTATAGGACTTGTCATCCTGTGGCCACTGCCTCCTGAGTGGCAGAATTAAATGTGTACATCAGCATGCCTGGATTATGTGTTTGTGTATGCACAACAAACACTCTACCAACTGAGCTATATCTAAAATTCCATTTTGCTTTCTTTTTGAGCGTCCAGTTTTTCAAATTGGCCAAGCTACATGCTTATATGAAGAATCACAGAATGTGTTGGACAATGCCACTATACAATTTACTTTCTTAAAAACAGAGAATCCAGTTGACTATTGGTTTGCTTTGGGGAGAAACCAGATAGAGAAGACTGGGTCTATTGAACTCAATGGGATACTCTTTTATTTTTAGTCCAAGAAGTACAATCTCTGGGCTAATAGGTTCAAATGCCCAATGCTCAGAAATCCGAAAAAGGGTGTTTTCCTAGGAGCTGGCTGGAAACTCAGTTGGGCACGTGTCTGGGAAAGATAAATAGAAGAGCCAGGCTTGCCCTCTGGCCAAGGGGCAGTGCTGAGGGTAGCAGCATGCCAATGTTTGCATTTAGGGCAGTACTCGTGCCCACCTCAGTTTATCTGATTAATTATTCTCAGCTTTTTCTTCTCTGTCTGAGATAATCTTCCACTACTTGCAAAAATCAAACCATACAAAAACAAAACACAAAAAAACAAAAAAACAAAAACCCAAACAAAACAAAACAAAAATCAAAAGAGCAGATTCACAGCTAGATTTTGTTGTTTCTTTGAACAATTCTTGAAAGAGGACCACTTGGGTGCAGTTCTGATCATCTGGACCTGAACAGCACCCAAGGGTACTTGAACACTGAAGGGCATCTTTTCTCTCTTGAGTTGTGGGAGGAGCTACTTCAGGGTTTGGTGCATGGAATGATTCTGGGAGACAAGTGACTGATAAGACACCATTGAAGTGACCACTGACTTGAACATGGTGGAAGGTGTCATTGGATGTCCTTTATCTGTAGAGAGACCTTTCTCCCTACTGCTTCATTAGTGACAATTTTATGGCTGGTGTAAGTGCTGGTCCTATTTCAGATAGTCTCCATGTTTTGCAAGGGCACTGCATGGCTTTTATTGATTTTTGTGGTAAAAGCCCAGAGGTAGGAAAGATTTTTTTCTAATCAGCTGATGCTGGGCTCCAAGCAGCTCAGATGATGCTGCAGCTTTTTTGGAACTCCTGCTGTAGCCTGGTACCAGTAGCTGAATATGCGCCAGACACGTGAAGCCCTGAGATGGTCCTCCATTGACACTTCTCTTAATGTTAGAGAGACATTCACTGGCTTGGACTCAGGAGGCTGCCTCATTTGAATGTCTGCATCTTCAGGATGATTGGAGTCAGTATTGCTCAGGGTTCAAAGGCCTTCCTCACAGGCTGATTGGCATTAGAGTCCATGAGGGGTAAGGCGGAGCACAGGCTTCTCCCACCCTGGAGGGTTCTCTACCTAGGCAAGGCACAGCTCCTCACAACCAGGCTTTGCCTCACTTTCCAGGCTATCACACGGGAATCATTCAGTTGGATGCGGGGCATATGTGAGTCGTTTTTTCTAGGTCACATTTTATTGTACCCTTTCCCATAAATGAAGTTATTTCTTCTATAAATATCCTACAGCAACTTTTCTTCAAAAAGTATACAAGTGCCAAAAACATCTTTTGTGAATTGTATTTTCTAGTTCTGAGTTTGAAGAACTAGGAGGCCAAAGAATGCTTGAAGGTCCATATGGCTAAGTGTAGACACAGTCATCTGATTGGATGAAGAAAGTTGTTCAATCTGGTGAAATCCTGTAGACAGGTATCTCTGGATTTGACATTGGTTTTGGAAAGCTGGTTTTCTATCCTCTATATCGCAGTACTTTTCATTATGTAGATCTCTATTTAGCATAGTCTTGATGAAGCTCTTCTTCCTAGAAGAGTTTTCAGGCTCACAGTCTAGGTGTACTTGGACTCTAAACTTTAGTTTATCATTTAGACATCAGCAGGAATTCACATTGGCCAATAGCCTGAAGATGCATTTTGTGAGGAGACTTTTTGCTTTTTTAAAATTCACATGTCCAAACATACCCAAAATAGGTGCAGAGAGATGTCATTGTCATAGATTTCAGGCACAACATAGGGGAAGGCTGTGTGAGCAAGTTGTGCAGGGGAGTGCCAGGAGCCCATCAATAGGCCCAGTTCACAGCAGGGGTCTGTAACACTCTTCTGACCTGCATTTCTCTGGTGATGGGCTTTCATCAGGTGATGAGCTTCAGGATGAACTGGCTCTGCATCTCTTCAGCAGCTTTTCTCTGAGGAAGGACTCATGGGAGCTGGGTGTGGTTACAGAGTCCTTTGATTCTCCTGGCATGAGTGCAGAGTCTTGACATGGCTTGTTTGGATTCCATAGGAGAGTTGTTCACAGTGCCTGGGTATGGTGCCTCAATCTCCAGGATAGATAACTGGTTATCTTCTTCAAAATTAATCGTTAGTGGTGCTAAGTGTCAGAATATAGGAGTGACTGTCTAAGGCTCCAGACTCCAGTTCCACTTCTGCAGAATTGGTAAGGCCATGATGATCACACCATTTACTGGGTCTGAATTCATTCCCTGTGACCTCCTCCTGCCCACTGTTCTCAAGAATAGCAGCCAGGAACCTGACTGACCACCTCCTGAAGAACAAGAAGAACTGGTTTCCAGCATTCAGGGGAGGGGCTTGGCCTGCCTTTGTATCTTGGGAGAGAAGGATTAAAGATGGAGAGTTGAACCAGAAGCCATGTGTTTTTGTGTCTCTCCATGTGTTTTCTCTTGCCCCCGTTCCTTACCCATCTCTCCTTCCAGGGAACCCGCTGTTAGAATGTGTGAGCTGGATTCTACATATGGCGCCAACGTGGATTATAACTGGAAACAGAGAGGCAGAATGAGGTATGTTGTCTGATTGGAGCTCCATGGAAAAAGGAAAAAAAGTTTATGTATTCGGCACAGTAAGCAACAGGGTATTAATTTAGCGCTAACAATGTCATTTATTTCTAATGGCTGTTGCTAAAGGAGTGCGTACAGATACAGGCTAGACTGAATTAGTGAAGGCCCTGCACTAAGATCAGCTAGGGTGTGACAGTGAAATGGAACAGGGAATTAATTTAGTCAGGCATTTGTCCGCATTCTAAGAACTGCACCAGGCAAGAGAAATAGGACATAAATTATATAAAACAAAATAAAAAGAGAAAAAACAAAAAAACAAACAAAAATGTTTCTAAAAACATGAAGGAAGAGGGAGAGAAGGAAAATGGATTTAATTACATTGCAGGCACTCTTCAATTTCTATGTCTTCGGTGCACTGATTGTCTGTCCACGTGTACGTTTATTTGTCCGTGTTTTGTGTGAATGACTGTTTCATGTTGAAAAAATAAAAGTCAGTGAAAATTTCATCTGCTGGGACCTCTTAAGCCGGCCGCAGGCTGATGTAAATCCGCTCGCAGCAGCTGGCAATGGTGGTGCACACCTTTAATCCCAGCACTTGGGAGGCAGAGCGCATGGTGGCGCATGGCGCGGCGCATGGCACAGGGTGGCCTCAACTAGAGGGAACCTGGAACTCTGCGGGCGGCAGGCGAGTGGCCCGGGCGAGCCGCTGGAGGTAGAGCACGAGCGCTGCGGCTGCAGAGCACAAAGCAGCATGGCACAGCCTCAGCGGTGGGCCTGGGGCAGCGGCTATGATTCTGGACTCGAGCCAAGCGGCCTCTGGGCATGGCCTGAGGAACTCAGTTTTTCTGAGGGACAGCAGGAGGGAGGTGTCTCCCCACCACTTCCTCCCTTTGCACCGCGCCGGGGCCCTGGGTTTTCCAAGCAGCACCTAGCAGTCAACTTACATGAGAAGGAGTGTTTTGTCTCTTCTTCAGTACAAGAAGCTCAGATCTTAGATTTTTTAATATATTTCATTTATAGAAATTTCTTTTGTTTTATAAAAATATTTGTTTATAAAAATGTTTTGTTTCTAGAAAAACAGGCCTTTGCTTTTGGGTTTTTAAATTTTTTTTAAATAAATAATTTTCAAAGGTTATTAAAATAAATTAATTTGCTAAGACATCTCTTTAAGCTTGCCACAGAAGGACTTAAACTTATTTTCAAGGCAGATATAAATCAACTGGCAAAGGATAGATAATTTTACAGATAAATGCTGCTATAATCAGCTGTTTATGATATATGTTCACTGCCATTCCTTGGCAAAAGTAGCATTAATATAGAATCACATTTTTTGCTCTCGAAATAAAGTTTTTTACTTCCTTCAATAAAGATATTGATTTGTTGTTAAAATGTTATAGAGATATTTTAAAGGAATGTTTTAAGAGCCTAATAAAACGTTTATTCCTTGCTTCAAGCAGCAATCAAATTAATTATTATTAACGGTTGATCTATTACATGGCAAGCCTTTTTAGGCAAAATTAATAATTGTTATCCAAAAATAAGTTGTTGCAATTTACTTTATATTTCTATACATACATCCCATGAAGATTATATCAACTATGGGAGTATAATTAGATCACACATCTAATCCTTTAAGTTTTCCTTGCTTCAGCACTTGGGTGCTATAGCAGCTGTTTTTAAGATCTTAAAAAATCAAGCTTTTAATATATATATTAATATATATATATAGGTTTACCATTGCTTAAAATTGTTCCATTTTTAATACTGCTAATTCTTAATTTTTACAATTGTTTATACAAATGTAATTCAAATTTCAAAGGATATGTTCTCTAAATGACTGTCTTTTAGATATTTGAAAGCTAATCCAAAGGCTAGAGAAACAGCCATGGGTGCTGGGAGCCAAACTCTTATATTTTATAGTTGGAAGCCTGGAGAGATGGCTCATCCATTAAAGGCTAGGCCCTCATTCACGGAGCATGGGAGTTCATATCCCAGCAGCCACATGGTTGCTCACAACCACCTGTGGTGAGGTCTGATGCCCTCTTCTGGTGTGTCTGAAGACAGCAACAGTAATATATATATATATATATAATTAATCTTTAAAAAGGTGCCTGGGCAAGACCCCTTAAGGCAAGGCACATAAAATTTGTATCCCAAACAGGCTATATAGAAACATTCGGATGTACAAGCATATTTATTATTTATATCATCAAAAGGGTAATGACTTAAAATAATAAAATAATTTTGTATTTTTATGCACATCAAATTATAAAGATTTGTTCTTGATGTCCTCAATTTCTACTTCTGCCACACAATGGTGTTGATTCTAGAGGACTTAATAAATTTTTACAGATAAATGATACTCATATTTCTAATTTAGAAAATCAAAATGTGTGCATATAACTATGATTCATTTTGGGGCATTCTAGTTGCAACTGCACTAGCAAAAACTGACTGAGAATGCTATGTTTCTTTTCTATAATTACATAGTTATTGCCTATGTTATGGTATATGCTTAGTGTTCCAACTTTGATTGGAACAAGCAATTGAACTGGCCATTTAATAAATAAAGGTTATTCATTTGAGATATCTTTGACAATTTGATTCTTTATTATCCTCAAAGACAAGGTAATATAAAACATTTTTTAAAAACAAAACAGAACAATATCTTCTTAAAAAAGAAAAAGAGAGGTGAAATGGTATCCCAATGCATATAATTGAATTATGCTTATATATTTTAAAATTCACTTATTGGCATGGCCATTGTCATCAAGATAGATTAATAATGTTTTTTAGATATGCATGAGGTTGTATTTCCTAATATGATCTTTACAGCTGCTTCTCCCATATTGGGAAGGTAGGCTGCTTTTCCTCTAGCCATTAATTCGCAAGCCAGGTTTTATTCCTGAGCTACTAATTTGCAACCAAATTAAATACCATGGGTCCTCTAGAGAAACAGTCTAAGCAGTTTTCCTTTTAATCTCTTATTTTGTGGTTCAAGCAGGTATCTTTCAGATACAGCACTCGAAGGTGGGCTGCTACAGCAATGGCTTCCAGGACTCGAAGGTGGGCTGCTATGAAAGCCAGCCGCTAGCTCATATTCACAGGACATTTACTTTACCAGTGGATCCCAAAGATGGGGCTTCATAGAATTCAGATCTATGCATGTTTGTTAATTAAAGAAACATGGGCATCAGTTATGAGGTGCAAGGCAAGGCACTGCAAGGGAAAAAGGAAATGTCCTGCTTCTGAGTTTCCCTGAAAGTAAGCCTGACTGCATAGGGGTTGACGTTGAGAGACTGTCCTTTAAAATAATAAGGCAGTCTATTTCCCCTCCCCTGAAAAGGATGTCAATTAATATTTAAGGGGGTCGAGGCCAATGTTTTCCCTCACTGGTCAACGCCCATTGTTTTTTGATGAATATATTTATCCACTGGTTTTTCTTTAAATTAATAAAATGGGAGGAATTGTGACCTCCTCCTGCCCACTGTTCTCAAGAATAGCAGCCAGCAACCTGATCTGCCTGCCTCCTGAAGAAGGAGAAGAACCGGTTTCCAGCCTTCAGGGGAAGGGCTTGGCCTGCCTTTGTATCTTGAGAGAAGGGGATTATAGATGGAGACTTGAAACCATGTGTTTTTGTGTCTCTCCATGTGTTTTCTCTTGCCCCCGTTCCTTACCCATCTCTCCTTCCAGCGAACCCGCTGTTAGAATGGGTGAGCTGGACTCTACAATTCCCATTACAAGTTTGCAGATAACCCACTTCTGAGATGGTTGGTGAATATGTTGAGGTGAATACCCTTTGGGTTGTTGTTCTCTGTGTAGGCAGTTTAAGGCTGTAAAAAGCATAAACCAAGATTATTAGAGAATTCCTGGGTCAGCAGAACTTTAGGGTAAAAAACTAGGAAGTCTGAAAAAGCCATCTGTCCTTCGGGTCTGGAGAATTAAAAGTGGCCTGCCATGTACATATCCTAGACTCCCCAGCCAAGGATGTAATGGCATTGGTGCTGTGTCCATATAGCTTGCTGCCTACTTATTAGACAATTATATTTCTTTCAAAGGTGTTGTAATATTTTGGCCACAGCAAATAGATCACTGAATGGGAAAGGTGCCATCTCCCTCTACAGGACCCTGTTGTGTATTACATATCTGTCCTACTACAACAGACAGGAAATAGCAGAAATGCCCCCAGGACAAATCCAGAAAATGTTTCTCTCATTTCTCCTACTCATCTCTTTTTGCAGGAATTTTCTAGATTAGAGGGTATTCTTTCTGTTTTCAGCAAATGCTTTCATTTTCTTCACCTGTTGCTAGTGCCCACATCATTCCAGTGTATCTGTCTCTGATCAAACTGGAACTGACCACACCATGGCTATCTTAGGGGAATCTATGGGGATAGGGAAAGGTGATTCCTTAATCCATGTCATCTTGGGTCTGAGGGCACCTGGTTGGGGATCTAGTGACAGTTGGAAATGTCAGGGAGGCTCGGGGGTCACTTCTATACTGGTTAGGAATGTAAATACCACATCACAGAGTTATTCACAGTTGCCTGGGCTGAGGAGAGAGTGTAGGGTGAGAAGCTGGAAATTCCTGAATGGTTCTCATGGCACATTTTCACTGAAGTTTCATGGGCAGCCGTGCGTGTGTAGGGAGAGGATGCGCACTGGCCTAGGGACTATGGTGGCAGAAGGCACGGTGTACAGAGCCATATTGGGGCAGTCCTGCACATGGTCAGAGTTTGACTTTGGTCAAGGTTAACTTCTCCCAGATAGCCAGGATCCTGCTCCACCTAGGGCCGAGTGCTCGAAGTAAAGGTTAAGTTCATTGTTCCTCCAGGTCTAGGAATTCCTGAATTAAGCAGGTGACCCACCCAGCTGCCGGAGCAGTCAAGACGAGGACCTCCAAGAGAAGCTAGACAACTTCCACCGGAACTCAGCCCAGAGTCTGGGGGGAAGGGTTTGCCCAAACTGTTAAAAGGTCTGGCGCCATTAAAGTTTCTGGCTTTGATTAGTGAATATTGTCTTAGCCATACTTCTTTTCACCCCTCTTCCCTATTTATCCCTCAGCTTCTGTTCCAGAAACCCACTTCGTAATAGCTGCAGGCAGCTATGGAACCCAACACACGGCATGAGGCATCCACTCATTTTTTTCTATATTCTTTGTTTACATTCCAACTTCTTTCCCCTTTCCTGGTTCCCCCCTCCCCATATGTCCCATAAACCCTCTTCTCTCCACACATTCCTGCTGCAGTGGCCCAGTGAAATCTGTAAAACAAAATTTTACAGACAGAGGCGAGAAATGTCTCCTGGAAATTTGCTGAACACCCTGTACAGAAGCTGAAACTCTCACTTGGCAATTAACTATACTTCAGAAACTCTCCTCCTTCCTAGTGGCCAGGACTAAGAAATACCGAGCATATTAAAATGTAAAAGAATCCATCTTGTAGCCAAAAAATTCTGCAATGCTTTGCTCCAATCGTTTATGTAATTACATTTTCTTCCCAACAGGATATATATGTAGTACGGCTCCAAATATGGTAGAAAAAACATTTTTAGCAGGCAGAATTTTTCAGGAATCCTAAAATCACAGGTTCCTTTTGTTATTTGGCCCTCACACTGTGTCCTTGCTGAACAGCTGGATGTTGGGCAAATTAGAAAGAATTTATATTTGAGTTGTTGCAAAGCTCAAAGCTACCTCCCCCACCCCAGAGGCCAGGCTTGCTGTCTTTTGAGTTGATAATTTGCAACTGAATTGGATACCTCAGGGACAAGCTAATCCTGTTACACCTTTAACTCTTGACCTTGTTGGTAAGCAGACAGGCTGTCTCCACCCAGGCTCACCTGGATAGAAAGATCCTGTGTCTGTTAAAGACACTGGCTGACCTAGGGAATCTTTAGCCAAACGACATTCCTAACTTATCTAGGTATGATTTGCCTCAATGGAAGCTACAAAACTGCTTTTGTTTTGTAGACCCCCACCTAGGAAGTTTTTGACCAAAACAACCTTTTTAGCTTATCCAGGTGTGATTCAGGATACAGTTCATATTTAATACTCATGAAGACTCATTTTAGACTCAGAGAGTTTGACAAAAATGTCCTTTAAATATCTTTAAAAGTTTATATCAAGAAAACTGTTGTCTAGGTTCGAGCTTCTAAATTTGTTACATGGGAAAACATTTTACCTGGTTGATTTTATACTTCCTTGTGCCTGATTTACTGGATACATCTTTTGATATGTAAATGTCAACCCCTCATGCTTAAAGATTTATGCCTCGAAACAGAAAAATACATCAGATGCAAGCCACCTCTATGTGTGGTTGTGTCTGTTTGTCACTCGCCAGAACCTGTTCCTCTCCTGATATCCAGAATTTCCCCTTGGATTTAGTTCCTGGCAGGGACTGTCTATGACATATTCCCCAATCACCCCCTCCCATTTCTCTGTCCTGGTACTCCCCTGCTAAATCAAGCCTTTCCAGGCCCAGGGCCCTCTCCTCCCTTCTTCTTGGGAATCATTTGATATGCTAATTGTGTCTTGAGTATTCAGAGATTCTGGGCCAATTAATATCCACTTATCAGTGACTGCATTCCATCTGTATTCTTTTGTGATTGGGTTACCTCACTTAGGATGATATTTTCCAGTTCCAACCATTTGCCTAAAAATTTCATGAATTCATTGTTTTTAATTGCTGAGTAGTATTCCATTGTGTAAATATACTACATTTTCGGTATCCATTCCTCCATTGAGGGACATCTGGGTTCTTTCCAGCTTCTGGCTATTATAAATGAGGCTGCTATGAACATAGTAGAGCATGTGTCCTTATTGCATGTAAATAACCCCTCACCCATATTCCTATAAGTAGCCCCAATAAAACTTATTGGTTCACCAAGTAGGACTTTGGTAGTATGGGCACTTTGGTCTCTCCTGGGTTCCTTATCCAGGGTAAACAAAGGTCTGTCACACAATAGTACCTACTAGGTTTTATAACTGTAAAATTCTATTTATTCTTTGTAAGTAGCAAGCATATTGTATGTGAGTACATATTTTGAAGGTCACTTATATTTTGAGGGCACTTATAGTTCTATAATTGACCATGATGAGACAGTTTTCTAGAAGGCAAATGTACTAGTCAGGACAAGCTGAACTGTGCTGAGATGATTTAAGTAACCCTGTGCTCTGCTGAAAGGACTTAGATTTGTATCAATTCATTCAAACTTCCCACTCTGGCAAGGGGACTCTGAAATCCTGGACCCAGGTTGGGTTTGGGGAGGGTGTCCAACCTCCAAAACATTGATTTGGGTTCTTTCAGATGACATCATAACTAGTTATGGAACCTTGAAGTCTATTGATAGGGGCAACCCCCTGAGTTAAACATCATTTGCGAGGTTGCCTCCGATGTGTTAGCTGCTAGGTTTAGGCCTGGTATCTTACTACTGATTAACTAGGACGATTAGTCTTATTTTAAAATTTTGTATATTTAGCTGGATAAAGCAGGCTAGGAGGATACTTCTGAGGAGGCATTCTTAGATCTGCTCAGAGTTTCCCAGAGTAGACCCCTGACATGGAAAGTAAACTCTGTTTCTAAAGAAAAGTTTTTCTGAGGCTGATAGGTTTCCAACCTTGGACCAACCATCTGTTAGAAGAAGCGATTCTTCAGGATCCAGGAACAACAACCAAAGAGTACCCACATGGAGTTGCTTTTGCTTGGACATTAGAAAGGCTTTACTACACTGGAGCCAACACCCTCTAAAAAACAACACAAACAGTTCTCCATGTGGCAACCTAATCAGCCTGAGATGGAGATGAAGTCCGAAGCTTCAGGAAAAGGGAGAAAATGCAAATGCCAAGATGGAAGTGGGACAGAGACAGATCCTAAAGCTTTGGGACAAGGTCCAAAAAGGACATGCCAGGATGGAACAGACATGGTCTTTAAAGAGCCTGGCAATGCTCAGAAGAAGAACCCTCAGGAGCAACAACACCTAGAGCATCAGAAAGAACAGCCAGGCAGGGGTCAGGGACAGAAACCCCAGGAAGAGAGTCTAAGACAACTAAAACTCCCACAGAACACCAAAGGTCCTCTTGAGCAGGCTGACACTAAGAGGAAACCTGCTGATGGGTGCAAGGGTCGCAAGAGGACCTATTCCATCCTGGAGGAAAACGAAATCAGCCCCGAAAAGAAAAAGCACAGGTTACTTCCACACCATCAATGTGAAGATCATGGAAGATCCAATCCACACAAGGCCAGACTTACCCGGAACACCAGCTTAGATTATTCTGGATAGTGGGATCGGAGATAGTTTACTCCCCAACAAGATGCCCATACTTGCAGAAAAGAAAAAGCCTCTCAGAAACCAAGAAAAGGGCACAGAAGTGGATCAAATCCTTGATATTAAAGAAGACATGGAGAAGGAAATTAAGAATCCACTGAGTCCAGGAGCCCTAGAGGAAATCCTAAGTAGCAGATTAAAGCTGCAACCTGAGGAAATATCCAGACCCTGGAGAACAGTCAGTGGCTCAATGATGAGGTCATCAACTTCTACATGAACCTTCTGGTTGAAAGAAATGAAAAACAAAGCTACCTAGTTCTTCACATATTCAGCACGTCCTTTTACCCCAAGCTAAAGCGTAGCATTTACACTTCTGTGAAAAGATAGACTTGAGGAATCAATTGCTGAAAAAGAACTAATCTTGGTGCCCATCCACCAGAAGGTACATTGGAGCCTGGTGGTCATCTATTTAAGAAAACCAAGTATTGTGTACCTCGATTCAATGGGACAGACAGGGAAGACTATCTGTGAGACCATCTTCCAATATTTACAAAATGAGAGCAAGACACAAAGGAACATTGAGCTGGACCCTTTGGAGTGGAAGTGATACGGTGTGACAGCAGAGGAGATTCCTCAGCAACTGAATGGGAGTGACTGCGGAATGTTTACCTGTAAATACGCAGATTACATCGCTAGAGACCACCCTGTGACCTTTTCTTACCAGCATATGTTCATCTTCAGGAAGAGGATAGTATGGGAAATCCTGCACTGTCACTTACTGTAACAACATCCACCTGGTTGCTATGGTCCCCAGCCCTGTCCTTTTCCATCCATGATTCTAATATACCTCAAGTAGGAGGAGTTGAAGAGATTAGAAACAGGTACTGAGCTGTCTGACTGGATGAAGCCCACTCTCTTCAACATAGTCCTGTCATGGGATGTGGGACTGCTGCACTAATGCCATCTCTAGGATGCATGCAACTACCTCAAGCTTAGAAACTGCTGCTGTCCAACACACAGGAGACTATGTGTTCAGGAAATGCTGTTATAGTGCTGGATTTAGTCAATGAATTGGTGTTTTTGTTCTTTTGTTTTTGTTTGTGGTTTTGTTTTTGTTGTTTTGTGTTTTTGTTGATGTTTTGTTTTTTTGTTTCCTTTTTTGTTCTTTTTTGGGTTTTTGCGTGTTTTTGGCTATTGTTTTTTTGTGTTTTGTGTTTTTGGTTTTACTTTTTGTTTGTTTTTTTCAGTTTGTTTTTATTGTTTGTTTTTTATTGTGTTTTTGTATTGTCTTTTGTTGTTTGTTTTTCTACCTGCCTGTTGTTGTTTGTAGTTTTGTTTTTGCTTTTTGTTGTTTGTGGTTTTGTGTTTGTTGTTTTTTTGTTTGTGGTTTTGGTGTTGTTTTGTTATTGTTTTGTTTGTTTTTTGTTTGTGGTTTTGTTTTTCTTTTGATGTCTTCCTGTCCATAACCCACTGATTCTTTTCCTTAACTCACTTGCAAACCTTGGCCATTGTCATTTTCCAATCCTCTAGTCCCCGTTAGAACTGTTGATTTCCAGAAAGGAAGACCCATCACAATGACATTCCCTGTTGAAGAACAGTAGGGACATCAGCAGGAAGGAGCAGAAGCTGTGCACAAGCATCTCTAATGCTGGAGTTGTATGCTGTTAAATTGAAGCTGGAGGTAGTGGTGGTACTTTCTTTTTTAAAGTTTTGGGTTTTTTTAAGTTTGAAAATAGTGTCAGAAATGATAATGAGTTACACAGACCAGTGCTATTCTGGATTTAGTCAACGAATCAGTGTTTTTGCTTTGTTCTTTTGGTTTTTGTTTGTGGTTTTGTTTTTGTTGTTTTGTTCTGTTTTTGTGTTTTGTTTTTGTTGATGTTTTTGTGAGTTTTTTTGTATTTCGTGTTTTGTTTTTGTTTTTGTTTTTTGGTTTTTGTTTGTTTTCAACTGCTTTTTTGTATTTTTGGTTTAATTTTGTGGTTTGCTTTTTGTTTGTGTTTTGTGTTTGGGTTTTTTTCTTGTTTGTTGGTTTTTTCTTTTTTCTTTGTGGTTTTGGTTTTGATTTTTGTTCTTTTTTGTGTTTTGTGATTTTGGGGTTTTTTTTTGTCTTCATGTAAATTACACGTATTTTCTTAGTTATACATTATGCATAGCAAAATTTGCATAATGGTGACTTACCGATGCAGAACAAATTTAACTATTTCTTTTCTGGGTCTTATTATATTAGATACAGTATCATTATCCAACAGCAAGGACTTTTTCTGTTCCAAACATTTTCCAGTCATATGAGAATGGAAAAACATCATTTATAATTAGATAAAGGGAAGACTTAACCATAAGAAATGTAAGGAGAAATGCACAAAATCCTTGAAAGGAAAAGCTAAATAACACTCTAGTATACAACGGCTAGAACACATAGAAAGATCAATCTTGATTTTGTCTGTAGAAAGACTTAATTTCAAAAACTGTATATTTTTCTCCAATATCACTACAAACCCAAGAAAATAAAAATAAAACTTATGAGTGTGTGGTAACTGAAAAAACTTACTATTTTAAGTTGACATGAGGTCTTAACAGACAAAAACATACACAATACTATGTAAAATAAAACTATTAATTAGCTTGCCATTATCATTATGGCAATTGTGAACACCAGATTGTGAATCTGGTATGAGAAAAAATAAAAATAAAAATTTAGAAGTAGGCTCAATGCAAAATTCATTTGTAATGCTTTAAATTTTTTATAACTTCATACATGTATACCATGTTTATGACTATGTTTACCCCATTAAATTTAGAGGACAAATACCTTACCCCCTCCTATCCCAGTCCTGCTTTTACCCATCTTCTTCCCAAATAGTTTTCCTCCTTTCACATTTTTTTTTAAAAGATTTATACATGAAAGAATTTCAGTTCAGTGGGGAAATGATTGATTAGTAAATAATAATGGAACCAGGCTGTAACTGTGCAGAAATACACACACACAGGATTTCCAACATCTTATAACAAAATAAATTCTAGATGAATCATACAAATAAAAATATATTCATAGTTATTAAAGGTATAAAATTGTTAAAAATTATTGTTAAAAATAATTTAGCACTGTTATGTTCTCTCTAAATATAACTACAAAAATTAAGAATTAGGCTAAATTTTACAATAGCAATAAAAAGGAAATGTTTTATAATAGAATTTTCTATTTTTTTCTATTAGTAGGTTTTTTTGTTGTTGTTTTGTTTTGTTTTGATTTGGTGTTTTCAAGACAGGGTTTCTCTGTATAGCCCTGGCTGTCCTGGAACACACTCTGTAGACCAGGCTGGCCTCGAACTCAGAAATCCGCCTGCCTCTGCCTCCCAGAGTTCTGGGATTACAGGCGTGCGCCACCACCGCCCGGCCCCTATTAGTGGTTTTAAGAAGAAACACAGTTTCTGACTTTTGAGATTCCCTTTCAGTGTTCTGTATCTTTTGCTTGCCCTGACTCTAGAGATCTTTCATTTAAAACGGTAGGGAGATGATCTTCTTTAAGCAAATCTTCTAAGTAAGTATCAATCTGCTGAAGGTCTCCTGCTGGACCACCCAGCTGAAGTTTCTGCAGCAGCAAGGCCAGCCTTGCTTGGGGGTCGCTAAGTTTCTCCTCAGTTCTCTTCCTTTTCCGTACACACTGTCCCAGAAAAACTTCGTTGAGTATCCGTCTTCTGTTTGCCTCAAAGATAATGGACTGCATTTTCCTTTTGAGTCTTTTCTCATATTGAGCCATGTAGATATTTCTGGATCTGGTTCAAACACATTCATAGCTTTTCATTTATATTCTCCGGGCGTCGCTCCAGCTCAGGATTTGTTATGAGTTCTTCCACAGATGTGCACTCAAATTCAGATGCCAGCTGAAACTCAGGAACAAAATATAGAAGAATCTCCCTTAAATCAGACAACAGTTTTCTTGCTGTTTCCTCCACAGAAATGCTTCCAGAAGGTGTCAGTGAAGAGGCAAGCTGACAGTTGCCATTCACAGAGCTGACTTTGTGTCCGGAACATGGACTTGCACGCAGGGCAAGCTTTTCCAGTGAAGTGCTGAAGAACTTCCTTTCGCTACTGGAGCATCATCACACAGCTCTTGTTTGTCTGACCATGTGAGGGGCACATCCTCTTTTTCTTGTTTCAGTGAGACCTTGGTGCTGCTTTCATCCCAAACCTTTAATTCTAGTGCTCCAAAGCCAGATGCAGGCAGATCTCTACGAAGGAGATTTGTGAAGTCAGGGATTTTTTTTTTTTTTTGATTGTTGTGTTTTGTTTATGGTTTTGGCTTTGGTTTTTATTGTTTGTGTTTTTGTGTTGCCATTTATGGTTTGTTTTTGTGGTTGTTTGTGGTTTTGTTTTTTGTGTTTTGTTGCCTGTTTTGTTTGTTTGCAGTTTTTGTTTTATTTTTGTTTTGTTTTTTGTTTGTGGTTTTTGTTGTGTTGTTTTGTTATTTGTTTTTTGTTTGTGGTTTTGTTTTCATGTGTTCCTGACATCACTCCACTGATTCTTTTCCTTAACTCACTTGCAAACCTAGGCCATTGTCATTTTCCAATCCTCTAGTCCCTGTTAGAACTGTTGATTTCCAGAAAGGAAGACCCATCACAATGACATTCCCTGCTGAAGAACAGCAGGAAGGAGCAGAAACTGTGCACTAGCATCTCTAATGCTGGAGTTGTATGCTGTTAAACTGAAGCTGGGGTAGTGGTTGTTCTTTCTTTTTTATTTTATTTTTTTAATGTTTAGGGGTTTTTAAAAGCATGAAAATAGTGAAAGAAATGATAATGGGTTGCAGAGACCAGTGCTATTCTGAACTACCACACTCTACTGGACTTGTACAGGATGTAGATCTGCAGTCACACTACTGACTGGAATCCAGGACAATTAAGAAAAGCACTGTGGTCATTTAAAGACTCATTCCTTCCCAGACCTGCCTTAGTTTTGGACATTGATTTGAAGTAACTATAATGGCAGATGTCCATTTATATCTCAGGTCCCATCTAGTGATTTAATTGTTATTTTTTGTTTGTTTTTTTAAAGTTTTATTCAATTTAAATTTTTCTTTAAAATTTTTAGAATATAGTAAGATTAAAATTGAGATTTTCTTTTCCTCATTAGATTAACATTCCCACTGTGGAAAGCAGGCGTTTGGTATTTAGGATTAATGCCTCCAGTTATAAAATAACCTATTTTGCATGGGATAGCTTATATTTAACTTTTCTATTCTTTATCTTACAGTTCTCTTTATGCAATTTTATTTAATAAAGTTTACAGTTATTTATACATTTCCCAAGATCTGGTGTCTCCTGTTTCTTTTATGACATGGTAATTAAACCTGGTTTGTGAGGTGATCTGAAAAGCAAGTATTGAGGGCGTGGCTCACCAGCTTAAGCCTGGTTTGCATTGTGCACATCCACGATTGTTATTCTGTTCTGGCCTCTGCAATGGCGTTGGAATGTTCCAGACAGCATCCACTGCTTTACCTTGGGTTGTACAGGGAGAACACATGTGGAGCTCTGTTGAAAAGTGTGCAGCTGAGCTGTAGTGTTAGCTACCGACAAATGTATTGATGTACACAGGACACTTGTCATTGAAGCTACTCTGCATTACTGTAAATGGGACCTCAGACAGGTCCACTGCTGACCCCCACCACAGACTGAGACTGACACTGGAAAAGGAAACAGTACCTTCATAGTTTTGCCAAGGAGAGAAAATATCTCAATCCTCTTTTGTCTATAGCAGTTTGAGGATATATAGAAAAGACAACACCAAGATGGGGAATGGCTCAGTTGGCAAAGAACTTGCCAGTAAGTGTGAGGATCCATGTTGCACCAAGAGCCCCATTAAGACAAACCATGATGGGCGGCCTGGAGATGGAAGAGCCCAGGTCCTTCATGGCAGAGTGGTTTCCCATCTCATCTCTTTCCTCCAGCTCAACACCTCCCTTGGGAGTATGATTTTAACTAATCAGCAGTCCTTGCTTGTTCTTCAAGTAGAAGTCTCTAATTGATTCCTTGAGGACAGAAGATCCTAGAAATCCTCTGAAGGGTGTTCTGAACCCTGTGGTCATCTGATATCAGAGGGTTTATTTCCAAATGCTTAATGTGTACACTTTCCCAAAGAGCATCACAAGAGCTGGAGAGATGGATGAAAAACCTGAATCTTGCTAGTAGATGGGAGATGTTACCCACTTATGATGTGTGAGTAGAAAAATAAGAGTTTGGAGTGTTAAAATACATATTGGAGGATGTTTTTTCAATGTCAAACTGGCAATTAATAAAAAATACAAACTAAAGTCTAATCTAGAAAAATACAACATGTCAATAAACAGACCATCTTATTAATAAATAATCACTTAATAACCAAAAGAATTAAGGCTACAAATGTGGATGGGGTGCCTGGAGAGATGTCTCAGCAGTTCAGAACACTGACTGCTATTCCAGAGGACATGGTTCAATTCTTAGCACCCACATAGCAGCTTACAGCAGTCTGTCTAGTGACTTGGGATGTGACAGCCTCACACAGACATGCATGCAGGCAAAACACAAACCAACACTCATAAAATAAAAATGAATTATCACTAAGAACCAGAGGGCATATCATAAAATATTTAGAAACCAGTCAGTTATCAAGGAAACACCAGTGAAATTGTATGCCTACACAAAACAGCATACATTGCAGAGATTTGAGGCAAGTTTAACACTAAAATGGATGAGAAAATTACAAAGAGAAAGGCTCAAGAGCTTCTGAAACAGAAAAAT
Organism: Apodemus sylvaticus; assembly: GCF_947179515.1. Lineage (NCBI taxonomy): Eukaryota > Metazoa > Chordata > Mammalia > Rodentia > Muridae > Apodemus > Apodemus sylvaticus. Next base: position 163,961,790 of record NC_067473.1, on the reverse strand, counting down.
TCACCAGAAATTGCAAGGAAGAGAGAGTATCAAAATCCATAGCAGTTGTGACTGAAAAATGTCTGTTGTCACATTGTGAGGATAGAGAGCACACACAAGTCAGTGAAATGATACGTCATTTCCCCAAGAAAATGAACAAAAAAACACCATATATAAGTGATTTTCAAATAGTCAATAAACATGGGAAAATATAATCAAAGCCAGAACAAAGCAATGCTTTTCAACCTATACACAGATCAAAGTTCTCAAACAATTACAACAATCCATAGATTTATCTTCTGTGTAGAAGTGTTGTGTCTGCATGTATGTATGTGTACCACTTGGATGACCACCACCCTCAGAAGTCAGAAGAGTGTGCTGGATCCCTCGGAACTGGAATTATGGGGAGCTGCCATCTGCACCCCAGGCTCTGGGAACCAAACCTGGGTCCTGTGCAAGAGCCACGAGAGATGTTAACTGTTGAGCCCACCCCACTCCACTCCCAAGTAAACACTTTTTAAAGACTGCACTTGAAAATGCTGAGCTAAGGGACTGGGGATACAGCCTCGTGTTCTCAAGCTTGCCTAGCATGCACAGAGCCCTGGGATTGATCCTCAGCACACATGAACCAGGCATGCTTGTGCATTCTTGCAAATCCAGCCCTGGGGAGGCAGGGGCAGGGAGATCACAAGTTCAAGACAATCCTCAGGTACACAGGAAGTCTGAAGCTAGCCTGGGGTACATGTGTGTGCGTCTCTCTGAGCTTATTCATGATCAACCATATTGCTATGAGCCCACAGATCTGAAGTTAGTGCCAGGAGCTGGAAGACATGAAGGATATTTTTACAGAAAGCATAAATGTCACAACTGTGTTCTGATACCACAAAATAATTTAAATTGAGGTCATTTCTCATATCCTGTGTTGCCAATGCCATTAACATAATATTAGAGAACTAGAGGTGTCTAATATTTAAGAGCCTGGCTATACCCAATGCCAAGTTGCACAAAACATCTGGATTTTTTGAACAGAAAGACCTGAAAGCCAAAAAGATGTCAGGGTATTTCAATAATTAAGAAACATCTAGAAATTTGTTGATGTTTCTATTCCCGGAATGAGGCCCTGAGAGCCTCTCCATTGCAATGCTATTTTTTTTTTTTACAATGGTATTGTTTTTACTTGTTGGTAATTACCAATTTAACAATTTTCCCATAAACAAACCCTATTCTTTTTTTCCTTTTTTTTTATTCGATATAATTTATTTACATTTCAAAGGATTTCCCCTTTTCTAGCCCCCCACTCCCCGAAAGTCCCGTAAGTCCCCTTCTCTTCCCCTGTCCTCCCACCCACCCCTTCTCACTTCCCCGTTCTGGTTTTGCCGAATACTGTTTCACTGAGTCTTTCCAGAACCAGGGGCCACTCCTCTTTTCTTCTTGTACCTCATTTAATGTGTGGATTATGTTTTGGGTATTCCAGTTTTCTAGGTTAATAACCACTTATTAGTGAGTGCATACCATGATTCACCTTTTGAGTCTGGGTTACCTCACTTAGTATGATGTTCTCTAGCTCCATCCATTTGCCTAAGAATTTCATGAATTCATTGTTTCTAATGGCTGAATAGTACTCCATTGTGTAGATATACCACATTTTTTGCATCCACTCTTCTGTTGAGGGATACCTGGGTTCTTTCCAGCATCTGGCAATTATAAATAGGGCTGCTATGAACATAGTAGAGCATGTATCCTTATTATATGGTGGGGAATCCTCTGGGTATATGCCCAGGAGTGGTATAGCAGGATCTCCTGGAAGTGAGGTGCCCATTTTTCGGAGGAACCACCAGACTGATTTCCAAAGTGGTTGAACCAATTTGCAACTCCACCAGCAGTGGAGGAGTGTTCCTCTTTCTCCACACCCTCTCCAACACCTGCTGTCTCCTGAATTTTTAATCTTGGCCATTCTGACTGGTGTAAGATGAAATCTTAGGGTTGTTTTGATTTGCATTTCCCTAATGATTAATGAAGTTGAGCATTTTTTAAGATGCTTCTCCGCCATCCGAATTTCTTCAGGTGAGAATTCCTTGTTTAACTCTGTACCCCATTTTTTAATAGGGTTGTTCGGTTTTCTGGGGTCTGACTTCTTGAGTTCTTTATATATATTGGATATTAGCCCTCTATCTGATGTAGGATTGGGGAAGATCTTTTCCCAATTTGTTGGTTGCCGATCTGTCCTCTTGATGGTGTCCTTTGCCTTACAGAAACTTTGTAATTTTATGAAGTCCCATTTGTCAATTCTTGCTCTTAGAGCATACGCTATTGGTGTTCTGTTCAGAAACTTTCTCCCTGTAACGATGTCCTCAAGGATCTTCCCCAGTTTCTTTTCTATTAGCTTCAGAGTGCTTGGCTTTATGTGGAGATCCTTGATCCATTTGGATTTGAGCTTAGTACAAGGAGACAAGGATGGATCAATTCGCATTCTTCTGCATGCTGACCTCCAGTTGAACCAGCACCATTTGTTGAAAAGGCTATCTTTTTTTCATTGGATGTTTTCAGCCTCTTTGTCGAGGATCAAGTGGCCATAGGTGTGTGGGTTCATTTCTGGATCTTCAATCCTGTTCCATTGATCCTCCTGCCTGTCACTGTACCAATACCATGCAGTTTTTAACACTATTGCTCTGTAGTATTGCTTGAGGTCAGGGATACTGATTCCCCCAGATTTTCTTTTGTTGCTGAGAATAGTTTTAGCTATCCTGGGTTTTTTGTTGTTCCAGATGAATTTGATAATTGCTCTTTCTAACTCTGTGAAGAATTGAGTTGGGATTTTGATGGGTATTGCATTGAATCTGTATATTGCTTTTGGCAAAATGGCCATTTTAACTATATTGATTCTACCGATCCATGAGCATGGGAGGTTTTCCCATTTTTTTGAGGTCTTCCTCCATTTCGTTCTTCAGAGTCTTGAAGTTCTTGTCATAAAGATCTTTCACATGTTTGGTAAGAGTCACCCCAAGATACTTTATACTGTTTGTGGCTATTGTGAAGGGGGTCATTTCCCTAATTTCTTTCTCATCCTACTTATCCTTTGAGTATAGGAAGGCCACTGATTTGCTTGAGTTGATTTTATAACCTGCCACTTTGCTAAAGTTGTTTATCAGCTGTAGGAGCTCTCTAGTGGAGTTTTTTGGGTCACTTAGGTAGACTATCATGTAGTCTGCAAATAATGATAGTTTGACTTCTTCCTTTCCAATTTGTATCCCTTTGACCTCCTTATGTTGTGGAATTGCCCGAGCTAGTACCTCAAGTACAATATTGAAAAGATAAGGAGAAAGGGGGCAGCCTTGTCTGGTCCCTGATTTCAGTGGGATTGCTTCAAGTTTCTCTCCATTTAGTTTGATGCTGGCTACCGGTTTGCTGTATATTGCTTTTACTATGTTTAGGTATGGGCCTTGAATTCCTGTTCTCTCCAAGACTTTAAGCATGAAAGGATGCTGAATTTTGTCAAATGCTTTTTCACCATCCAATGAAATGACCATGTGCTTTTGTTCTTTGAGTTTGTTTATATAGTGGATTGTATTGATGGATTTCCGTATATTGAACCAACCCTGCATTCCCGGGATAAAGCCTACTTGATCATGGTGGATGATCATTTTGATGTGTTCTTGGATTCGGTTGGCAAGAATTTTATTGAGTATTTTTGCATCGATGTTCATAAGTGAAATTGGTCTGAAGTTCTCTTTCTTTGTTGGATCTTTGTGTGGCTTTGGTATCAGCATAATTGTGGCTTCGTAGAAGGAATTGGGTAGGGTTCCTTCTGTTTCTATTTTGTGAAATAGTTTGAGGAGTATTGGTGTTAACTCTTCTTTGAAGGTCTGATAGAATTCTGCACTGAAACCATCTGGTCCTGTGCTTTTTTTGGTTGGAAGACTTTCTATGACTCCTTCTATTTCTTTAGGCATTATGGGACTGTTTAGATGGTCTAGTTGGTCCTGATTTAATTTTGGCATTTGGTATCTGTCAAGGAAATTGCCCATTTCCTCCAGATTCTCCAGTTGTGTTGAGTACAGCCTCTTGTAGTAGGATCTGATGATTTTTTGGATTTCCTCAGTTTCCGTTGTTATATCTCCCTTTTCAGTTCTAAGTTTGTTAATTTGGATACTTTCTCTGTGCCCTTTGGTCAGTCTGGCTAAGGGTTTATCTATCTTGTTGATTTTCTCAAAGAACCAGCTCCTGGTTTTGTTGATATTTTGTATGGTTCTCTTTGTTTCTACTTGATTGATTTCGGCCCTGAGTTTGATGATTTCCTGCCTTCTGTTCCTCCTGGGTGAAATAGCTTCTTTTTGTTCCAGGGCTTTCAGGTGTGTCATTAAGCTGGTAATGTATGCTCTCTCCATTTTCTTTTTGGAGGCACTCAGGGCTATGAGTTTTCCTCTTAGCACTGCTTTCATTGTGTCCCATAGACTTGGGTATGTTGTGTTTTCATTTTCATTGTGTTCTAAAAAGTCTTTAATTTCTTTCTTTATTTCTTCCTTGACCAAGGTATCATTGAGTAGAGTATTGTTCAGTTTCCACGTGTATGTGGGTTTTCTGTTGTTTCTGTTGCTATTGAAGACCATTTTTACTCCATAGTGATCAGATAGGAGGCATGGGATTAGTTCGATCTTCTTATATTTGTTGAGGTCTGTCTTGTGACCAATTATATGGTCGATTTTGGAGAAGGTACCATGAGGTGCTGAGAAAAAGGTATATTCTTTTGTTTTAGGATAGAATGTTCTATATATATATCTGTTACATCTAATTGGTCCAAAGCTTCAATTAGTTTCATTGTGTCCCTGTTTAGTTTCTGTTTTCCTGATCGGTCCATTGAGGAAAGTGCAGTGTTGAAGTCACCCACAATTATTGTGTTGGGTGCAATGTGTGCTTTGAGTTTTAATAAAGTTTCTTTTACGAAAGAGGGTGTCCTTGCATTTGGAGCATAGATGTTCAGGATTGAGAGTTCTTCTTGTTGTATTTTTCCTTTGACCAGCAAGAAGTGTCCCTCAGAGTCTCTTTTGATGACTTTGGGTTGAAAGTCAATTTTATCTGATATTAAAATGGCTACTCCAGCTTGTTTCCTGAGACCATTTGCTTGTAAAATTGTCTTCCAGCCTTTTACTCTAAGGTAGTGTTTGTCTTTGACCCTGAGGTGTGTTTCCTGTAAGCAGCAAAATGTAGGGTCCTGTTTACGTATCCAGTCAGTTAGTCAGTGTCTTTTTATTGGGGCATTAAGTCCATTGATGTTAAGAGATATTAAGGAATAGTGATTGTTACTTCCTATCATTTTGGGTGTTATTTTTTAAATTTGATTGCTTAACTTCTTTTGGGTTTGATGAAAGGTTACTATCTTGCTTTTTCCAGGGTGAAGTTTCCCTCCTTGTATTGGTGTTGTCCTCCTATTATCCTTTGTAGGGCTGGGTTTGTGGATAGATATTGGGTAAACTTGGTTTTGTCATGAAATATCTTAGTTTCTCCATCTATGGTGATTGAGAGTTTTGCTGGATATAGTAGTTTTGGTTGGCATTTGTGTTCTCTTAGAGTCTGCATGAGATCTGCCCAGGATCTTCTAGCCTTCATAGTCTCAGGTGAAAAGTCTGCTGTGATTCTGATAGGTCTTCCTTTATATGTTACTTGGCCTTTTTCTCTTACTGCCTTTAATATTCTTTCTTTGTTTAGAACATTTGGTGTTTTGATTATTATGTGACGGGAAGTATTTCTGTTCTGGTCCAGTCTGTTTGGAGTTCTGTAGGCTTCTTGTATATTCATGGGCATCTCTCTCTTTAGGTTAGGGAAGTTTTCTTCCATAATTTTATTGAAGATATTTGCTGGCCCTTTAAGTTGTAAATCTTCACTCTCATCTATGCCTACAATCCTTAGGTTTGGTCTTCTCATTGTGTCCTGGATTTCCTCGATATTTTGGGTTACAAGCTTTTTGCATTTTACATTTTCTTTAACTGTTGAGTCCATGGTTTCTATGATATCTTCAGCATCTGAGATTCTTTCTTCTATCTCTTGTATTCTGTTGTTGATATTTGCATCTTTGTCCCCTGATTTCTTCCCAAGGCTTTCTATCTCCAAAGTTGTCTCCCTTTGAGTTTTCTTAGTTGTTTCTACTTCTGATTTTAGATCCTGGATGGCTTTGCTTAGCTCCTTCACTTGCTTGTTTGTGCTTTCCTGTAATTCTTTAAGAGATTTTTGTGTTTCCTCTTTCATGACCTCAGCCTGTTGACCAAAGTTCTCCTTTAAGTTTTTCTTTAAGGTTTTTTTGTGTTTCCTCATTGTTGGCTTTTGTATTCTCCTGGATTTCTTTCAACGATTTTTGTGTTTCCCTTGCAAGGGCTTCTAACTTTTGATCCATTTTCTCCTGAATTTCTTTAAGTATGTCCTTCATGTGTTTCTGTACCAGCATCATGACCAGTGATTTTAAATCCAAATCTTGTTTTACTGGTGTGTTGGGGTATCCAGGACATGCTGGTAGAGGAGAATTGGGTTCAGATGTTGCCATATTGCCTTGATTTCTGTTAGTGACGTTCCTGTGTTTGCCTTTTGCCATCTAGTTCTCACTGGTGTTACTTGGTCTTGTCAGTGCTGGACTCACCAGTGCAAGCTGCCCCTTCCCCGTTGGCCTCTGGTGCACAGCTTACCCCCTGCACTGCCTGTAGACAGGGTGCTGCTGCCCAGGCTGTTCAGATCCGGAAGCAGGCACCCGAAGGCTCCAGCTGGGGCCCGCTGGATTCACTGGAGCACACTGACTTCTCCCAGCTGGCCGCCCGGAATCCCCTCTAGCCTCTTGCAGGACCTGGAGATGTGGTGCTGCCGCCCAGGCTGATCTGGATCCGGAAGCGGAGAGAGTTGAGCTGAGGGCTCCCGCCTGAGGCCTTGCCCCAGATTGTGTCTGTGGACCAAATGGAGCCGGTGTGCACCCCCAGGGAGCGCGGATGGTGTATGCTGCCGGGACCTCCCCTGTGTTCCGATCACTCCGCTGGGCAGCCGATCCCCCAACCGGGCTGGCGCACACAAGGTTAGCCTGGCCGCCCATGCCCTGAGTCCAGGCAAAAGCCTGGGAGGCCAAGGTCCGAGCCAAGTTCCCCTAGGGCTATGACTGTTAATTGGGTCTGCCAGGTAACCAGGATGGCGGGCGTGTGCGCCCGCGCTCCCCAAAAGCGCCGGGAGAGTCTGCTGTGCTAACAACCTCCTGGGCGGGTTGACTCACAGATGGCCCACCAAGCCGCCCGGATCTTGGGGTCAGTCCTGTGCCTTTTGGGGCCTAGACCCCCGCTTTGTTAGCCTCAGGCTCTGCCTGTTATGGCTCTGCGCGCCAGAGCTCTCTGTCGTCCTGCAGGCAAAATGGCGGTGCGCGCGCAGGCCTGGGCAAAAAACCTCCTGGCTGGGTTGGCACCCCGATGGCCCTCCGAACAGCCCAGGGCCTGGGTGCAGGCCAACGCCCGTCAGGCTCAGACCCCCGCGGTGTTGGCCTCGGAATATGTTTGTGTACCTCAGACTGTCCGATGTCACCGGAGTTCGAAATCAAGATGGAGAGGCCGAGTTCTGAAGTGGCTTCAGTGCAGCGAAAGGCACCGCAAAACCGCAGCTTTTTGCAGCCCGGCTGGTCAGCGAAGGTCAGTGGTCATGGGCACAGGGCCTAACTGGACCCTGTGTCGCCTTGGTTCCACTGCTGATGGCCCTTCAGCTGGACCAGCCACTGCTGCACTGCCGCCGCCGCCGCCGCCGCCCCCCGCAGCTAGTCCTGCAATGCTATTAATAGCACTGTCTGTGGAAAACAGCACTGAGGCCTGGCAGCTTAAGAGACCCATGGATGGGCACCTTTGCTGGGTCACAAAGCTGTAGTGTGAAAATGTTTGTGGATGCTCCATTGCACGAGGAGGATGCAGCAGACAGCCGAATTCAGTAAGACGATGAAGTTTCCAAAGCAGTTGTATTACAGATGGATCTGTTCTTTCACTGGACATCTATCTCTCTTCGTGTTCATATGGTATGTCATCAGAGGGAGGATGTAGCAGACAGCCAAATTCAGTAAGACGATGAAGTTTCCAAACAGCAGTTGTATTACAGATGGATCCGTTCTTTCACAGAATGTCTCTTCATGTTCACGTGGTGTGCCATTCGATGTAGCTGGCCTTCAGTAAAGGCAATGTAGTCTTTGGAAGAGCAAAGTGGGCCTGCAAGTGTAGACATGGTGTTACAGTTATGATTTCCATGCTCCAAGAAGATTGGAGTCTCTGCAATGGAATCAGACCCAGATCATTTTGGAATATTCCATCATGCATTTTGTTGAGGCCAAGTAATGATCTGGTCAGTGATCATTACTGGGCCTGAAAACCAGCACACTATTGGATAACAGTGGATAAAGTGCTTGCTATATAAGCATGAGGACTTGAATTTGGATACTTAGCATTTGTGTGAGAAGCCAGGCTGTCAGTAATGCTGGAGCCCCGGGATTGGGAGGCAGAGGTATGGTCAGCCAACCTATTAGTCAGTGAGCTACAGGTTCAGTACACAAGGCATAGAAGCATACACCCAGGCCCATGTCAGGAGCCATAATAGGACAAGCTAATATACTAGCAGGTGATCATCCTGAAATGGCCTCCTTCAGATTATTACATATTCTGCAACAGGTGTGTCCTCATTAAGCAAGGCTGTAAGGGACTCATTTTAGGAAAGATTCCTGCTATTAATATTCCTTTCCTGTTATTATTAAACACATATAATATCAATAAGTAATAGCACACCTCTTTGGAGTGTATCTCTTCAGATCCACAAAGATGTACTGTCTTTCGTGATGCTATGTAGACAAATAGGTGACAAATAGAAAAATAAATGATGATCCTACAAGAATTCCTAAAATTAAATCTGTGATTATTAAGCTCTTTTATAGTAGGACTGCTATTAGGTGGGTTGTTGATAGTCAAACCTGCAATGAGAAGTCTGCCAGTCTGCAGGTCTCCCAAGTGTCACAAATTGCTCTTAGATGGCAACCAGACCTTTTTCTACTCAGAGCACATTCTGAGAGGTTATAAAGCAATTAACCAAAGGTCATAAAAAGGGAACTAATGATTTATTATAGGTGCTAGGACAGAAGATAAAATATTGACTGGGTTTATCTATAAAAAACTTCACTAATAATTTACTCATTCAAAAAACCTGAAGTAGCCAGCGGGGAAGGTACATACCTTTAATCCCAATACTTGGGAGACAGAGGCAGGCAGGTATCTATTAGCCAAGGCCAGCCTGGTCTACAGAGCAAGTTCCAGGGCAGCCAAGATGACACGCAGAAGCCCAAGACATCAATTCTTTTTTTTTTCATTTTAATATTTCATTTATTTATTTGTTAATTTTTATTTGACAGTTAAAATTATATAGCCCTATAATATATGCAATATATAATAATATAAAATATTAATAACTCTTTGTGAATGTTTCTTGTATACATCACTTATCCTAAAGTTTTGCATGTATATGGAAGTCCAGTTTTTATAAAAATGCATTTAAATAGTGAAAAATCACTTGAGAATGTTTTTCTTTTTTTTCTTTTATTTATTTATTTTTTTTTAATTTTTTTTATTCCATATATTTTTTATTTACATTTCAAATGATTTCCCTTTTTCTAGACCCCCACTCCCCGAAAGTCCCATCAGCCCCCTTCCCTCCCCCTGTTTTCCCACCCAACCCTTCCCACTTCCCTGTTCTGGTTGTGCCCTATACTGCTTCACTGAGTCTTTCCAGAACCAGGGGCCACTCCTCCGTTCTTCTTGTACCTCATTTGATGTGTGGATTATGTTTTTGGTATTCCAGTTTTCTAGGTTAATATCCACTTATTAGTGAGTGCAATATCCACTTATTAGTGAGTGCATACCATGATTCATCTTTTGAGTCTGGGTTACCTCACTTAGTATGATGTTCTCTAGCTCCATCGATTTGCCTAAGAATTTCATGAATTCATTGTTTCTAATGGCTGAATAGTACTCCATTGTGTAGATATACCACATTTTTTGCATCCACTCTTATGTTGAGGGATACCTGGGTTCTTTCCAGCTTCTGGCGATTATAAATAGGGCTGCTATGAACATAGTGGAACATGTAACCTTATTACATGCTGGGGAATCTTCTGGGTATATGCCCAGGAGTGGTATAGCAGGATCTTCTGGAAGTGAGGTGCCCAGTTTTCTGAGGAACCACCAGACTGATTTCCAGAGTGGTTGTACCAATTTGCAACCCCACCAGCAGTGGAGGAGTGTTCCTCTTTCTCCACATCCTCGCCAACATCTGCTGTCTCCTGAATTTTTAATCTTAACCATTCTGACTGGTGTAAGGTGAAATCTCAGGGTTGTTTTGATTTGCATTTCCCTAATGGCTAATGAAGTTGAGCATTTTTTAAGATGCTTCTCTGCCATCCAAAATTCTTCAGGTGAAAATTCTTTAACTCTGTACTCCATTTTTTAATAGGGTTATTTGGTTTTCTGGAATTTAACTTCTTGATTTATTTATATATATTGGATATTAGCCCTCTATCTGATGTAGGGTTGGTGAAGAACTCTTCCCAATTTGTTGGTTGCCGATTTGCCCTTTTGATGGTGTCCTTTGCCTTACAGAAACTTTGTAATTTTATGAGATCCCATTTGTCAATTCTTGATCTTAGAGCATAAGCTATTGGTGTTCTGTTCAGAAACTTTCCCCCTGTACCAATGTCCTCAATGGTCTTCCCCAGTTTCTTTTCTATTAGCTTCAGAGTGTCTGGCTTTATGTGGAGGTCCTTGATCCATTTGGAGTTGAGCTTAGTACAAGGAGACAAGGATGGATCAATTCGCATTCTTCTGCATGCTGACCTCCAGTTGAACCAGCTCCATTTGTTGAAAAGGCTATCTTTTTTCCATTGGATTTTTTCAGCCCCTTTGTCGAGGATCAAGTGGCCATAGGTGTGTGGGTTCATTTCTGGATCTTCAATCCTGTTCCATTGATCCGCCTGCAAGGCATCAATTCTAGTGGAATATAAAACACATACTCCAAAGTAGAACATGATTATGATAGGCTGCCTCTAACTGGTAAATTTCAAGGTAAAAACAGCTGCCCAACAACTCTAACTGTATGAGACTCACTTTCACATAGCTAAGGCACAGAGCGCCCTCTGCTGGGAGTCCTGAATGAATTCAAAAGCCCATTCTATTTCCAGATGAGTTTAACACCAATATTTGAAACTTTAAGGGATTTCACAACTCATCGACGTAATCGTTTCTTGTACCCATAAGATCACCGTCAACATTTCCCATAAGAACCATCCTAGGCTCACTACAAACGACAGGGCCCCCATATCTCTCTGCTTTTCCACTACCTCGCTGGAACATCCCATCAATCCTTCCATTCCCTCCCACCTTAGGTGAGAGTCCACGTGGGTGCTGAGAATAGAACCCAGGTCCTGTGCAAGCACAGGAGCTCTTAACCACGGAGCCAACACTCCACCCGCCTCCCACACCTTCCAAACCCCACGGGGGGTCGTCAACTCTTACCCTCTGTTCCCCCGCGAGTTTCCGGAGCTCGGCTGCGTGGGTGGGAATGTGGTGTGGTTAGGGAGGTATCCATCCCTCTGGTCAGCGCCTGCCAGGAGGAGTTGGGAAGCAGCACCTACAGCTCTGCCCTCCGCAGCCACGTCCAAGAGAGACCAGCCTGCTAAAAATATAAAAGCTTCTGCACTGGCCGCAGGCGGAGAGCAGGAATCTGACAGGTCTAAGCCCTGCTCCAAGCTGAGCACTGAACACCCGGGCTCTGCTTCTCACGCGTTTTTTTAAGTTTGTCCCTCAGGAAATTGCACTGTTCCTCAGCAACAAGCCCATCTTTCAAACCTTTACTCCACGCCCAGGCTCCGCCTTCTACGCTCCTAAGTTCCGCCCTCGCACTATTGCTCCACACTCGGACTCCGCCTCTGGCACTCTAAGCCCCGCCCTCAACCTAATTTCTCTACTACTGGACTCAGGTTTCTGAGCTCCTAAGCTCCGCCCTCAGCCTAATTACTACAGACCTGGGCTCCGCCTTCATCAGCTATAAGATCCGCCCTCATTTCGGTTCTTTCCCGGGCTCCGCCTCTAGCGCGCTGAGCTCCGCCCTCAGTCAATTTCACCACTTCCGGCCTCTGCCTTCTGTGCCCCTGAGCTCCGCCCTCAGCCAGTGGCGTCTCACCGAGGCCCTGCCCCCCAAGTGCCAGACTGCCTCCCCCGCCCCCAGCACCCCCTGTCCTTCCAAAAGTTCCACAGTTGCAGGCGACCAGCCCTGTACTTCAAAGGTTGGGGTGGAAAGCCGGTGGCTCCCAGCAGTGGTGATAACCTCAGAGCTTCCACTGGTAATGCGGCCCCTCCCTCACACACGGAGCCTGTAGTCCAGGGAAGAGAAGCCCAGGGCGGCCCTGGAGAGGTTGTAGGTGCAGGAGGACCTGAGGAGGAGTCTCCATCAGCTTCGGAAAAGCACTGAGAGACACACTGAGAGGAGTCCCTTTCCCAGACATTAGAGTCGACCCGCTATGCATCTCCTCTTGAAGGATCTGGGATTGTCCACTAAAGTGGCATTAGGCATCGTTTGTCCAGGGCACATTGGCCTGTGGCCTAAGAAGTTAGTGCTCTGGGCCACTGAGTTGTCCACGGGGCACATGGGGCATCACTTTTATGTAGAGATTGTGCCCCGGGGCTGAGGCATGGGCGGGAGCTAATGTCCACAGGCAGTGTCAGCAACATGCAAATGCACCAAGCACCAAGGAAAAGCCACAAGGCTGCTGCTGTCTTCTTTCAGGCAACCCAGTTTTGTGCTAAATCTCAGTAGGTTTCTTTTGTCAGAACCATGCAAAGAGCAGGACACCAGCCATTCATTCAAGGATGGAGACAAAAGAAGCTCCCCAAAACTATGAGTGGTGTCAATTATATTTAGTCACCGCCTCCAAGGCTTTATTAAGGTAACTTAAAATGCCTTTGAGATGACAAAAGCTAAGACTCATCATTTTACTTAGATTTGCCCCCTACCGTTATAATTTTAGGCTCCGTCATGAATCCTAACTTTTTACTATCTCTGTATCATCTTTTAATTCATTCACCCATTTTTTCATCCTGGCCAGGTTCTCTCCTCACTTCCTTCCCAGCATGCACTTGGACCTGCTGTGGACTCCACCCCCTGCAGCACTACAACAGGACTACTTAGTCCTTAGAGGATGAGCAGCCAAACAAGGTGCCTAGCTGCCTGCCAGGAGGGCTTCCTGAAAGACTTCAGTTCTTGGGCATCCAGGTAACTTATCCATGAAAACTCATTTTTTAATTTCCATTTTATGTATATAGGTGTTTTGACGTATATATGTCTATATGAACCTTTGCATTCTTGGAACCCTTGGAACAGGAGTTACAGTCATGAGCAGCCCTGTGGGTGCTGGGAATTGAACCCGGGTCCTCTGGAAGAACAGCCAGTGCTCTTGAGTCATCTCTCCAGCCCCTGAATTATTTTTCAAGACATTTCTCATGTGTGCCTTAGAGACTAATAGAACTGTAACTTATAAGCTCTTAAAGGGCATTTTTTTTCCCTAGAAGAAACATTTATTACATAAGGAAATCAATAGTCTGGAGGTAATTAAAATATTTTTAATTTATGCCTAAGAGACTCATGTGTATGAAAGTTGTTATATGCTATATCATAGTATTTGAGAAATTAAGGAGAATTTTAGAGTTTCAAGATTAGGGACATTTCATCTTTTTGTGTTTTTCATTTAGATTTCTTTGGAAGTTTTGGGTTGGTTTACTTTTTGTTACTTCCAAATCTGGGGATGGGTGTGTCTCAATATACTGCTTGTACCCGTCTCTAAGTCCAAGTCGCTCTTCATTTCTAAAATGGCCAAGTCTGGCAATGTGCTGTATCCCAAACCAGCACAGGATTGCACAAAGATGCGAAAGTAGCCTGGGGATGGCCCAGTGATCAGAAGCTTGCCTGGAGTGCTCACCACGGCCTTGTGATCCTGCCTGATCAGTTCCAGTCCTGATCCTGCAAGTTAATAACATCACCAAGCAGTGCTGGCCATTTCCCAGGCCTGCTTCAATCCCTTGATGTAAGGACAGAGGCTGTCGTGTCAGGCCTGCACCCTTGGCTGGCTCTGGACTCTTGCTTCCTGCCAGCAGCCCACATTTGCCCTTCTCTGACCAGGCACTGGCCCTTGCTAGCTTCAGGCTTAGGCTAGCCTTTCCCTGTCTCCACCCAGGACTTGTTATTGAACTTCAGGTTTCTTTCAAGCCTCAGCTTCATGACCAGCCCCAGGAGTACCAAGAGCTCCTCTGTTGTACTGAGGACCCACTTGATCAACATTGGCTCACTCGTCCTGTGTGGCAGGGAGTATTCTATGGGTTTGAGGCAACGCTAAGCCCTCCAGGAAATTTCCTGTTCCCAGGACCTCTGCAGTGTTGCAAAAATTGATTCAGTGGACTATCTTCCTCCCTGGACTAGGAAACCTCAAGAGTAGTCATTCCTTAGTGCCTGCCCAGGCTGCCCTCCAGTACAGTTGACACGAGACCCTGCAGAACATATGTGCCTTGAGTTTAGGCCCACTGAATGATGGTGGGAGCCCTTCTCACTAAAGGCTGCTACCAAATGTCCCAGCTAGTGCTTGGCCTGGCAGTCAGGGCTCTCACTGACAGCTGACTGCTCAAAGGTGGGATTCCAACTTCCAAGTGCTTGTCTCACCTGTGCTGGGTGTGAGTCTGCTTCTCAACTTCTCTGCACATCTGGCACCCCAGTGGCAGGACAACAGTGTGACCATTTTCAAGATCTGAACCCTGGAAATTTTTGCTTCCTGGAACACCAGTGTGACCAGGACAGGGAAAGTCCCCAAAGCTGTAGGCTGGGCCTTCTACCCTCCCCTTTATTTTTTTCCTGTTCCTCTGTAGGGTTTATTTTAGCTTCTTTGGTCCATTCCAGCCTCCCCTTGCCTGTCCTAAATTCTTTCTACAACGTTAAGTTTTCTCTCTCAGCTCCCAGGCTCCCTCCATGTCCCTTATGTCCCCCTCTAGTTCTAATGTCCCTTTTCCCAGCCCTGGTCCCCATTTCCTTCTCTCTACTATAGCTTTTGCTAACAGAATACCAAGAAGCTTCTGATGTCTGATCCCCGACTTCTGGGATCCTAGCAGGCTACAGTAGGCTGACCCTGCTCTGTCCCCTTCAGTCACTAGAATCCCGAGGAAGCAGAGTCATCTGTCCAGACCAGAGTAGCATGTGGAGGGCACAGGCATGCACAAGGGGATGCTCTTACATGGTCCAGCTAAGTTTTTAAACTGAGGACTTTATTAATCAAATACACATCTCCTCAGAAAACCCTGTGTGAAAGCCAACCTTTCCTGTCTCTTTTTCCATTAGGGGAAGGTGAAGAAAGGTGAAGTAATTTGTCCCAGGTCATAAATGCTGTGGACGCTAGAGTTGCTTCTATACCCTGTTAGCCCCTGGGTATCACTCTCAGACCAACTACTCTTCTGTCCACGGTAAAGCAAGCAGCTATAAAGCTTAAGATGCAGTCAGGCCCAAGCTAGAGGTACCATTATGTGGAAGTCAGGAACATCTACCAGATCTATGACAAACACCCAGAGACTGGTGACCACAAGGCACTATTTGAACAGAGATTCTCAGATATTTTGGTCTCCATGAAACACTGGGTAAGCCCTGGGCCTCTTGGGATTGTGGAAAGAGAGAGCGTTGTTCCCTAGCTGAGGCAGTCAGTAGAGGGCGCACACACAGGAGACCACTGCTGGGAGGGGGCCAAGGCTGGAGAGCGGCAGGGTAGAAGGAGGTCTTTCTTTTGGTGAGTTTTTCATCTTATTCTCACCTATTCTTTCTGCACTGGGTGGAACCTGGCACCTCCATGCTAGCCTACCTAGCTATCACTCCTCCACTGAGGCACACTCTTAGCCCAGAAGCTCTGGTGGTGCCTGTGTCATCAAGGCAGGAGCAGGAACCAGGACAAAGGAGGCAGGAGGATCAATGGAACAGGATTGAAGATCCAGAAATGAACCCACACACCTATGGCCACTTGATCCTCGACAAAGAGGCTGAAAACATCCAATGGAAAAAAGATAGCCTCTTCAACAAATGGTGCTGGTTCAACTGGAGGTCAGCATGCAGAAGAATGCGAATTGATCCATCCTTGTCTCCTTGTACTAAGCTCAAATCCAAATGGATCAAGGACCTCCACATAAAGCCAGACACTCTGAAGCTAATAGAAAAAAAACTGGGGAAGACCCTTGAGGACATCGGTACAGGGAGAAAGTTTCTGAACAGAACACCAATAGCGTATGCTCTAAGAGCAAGAATTGACAAATGGGACCTCATAAAATTACAAAGTTTCTGTAAGGCAAAGGACACCATCAAGAGGACAAATCGGCAACCAACAAATTGGGAAAAGATCTTCACCAATCCTACATCAGATAGAGGGCTAATATCCAATATATATAAAGAACTCAAGAAGTTAGACTCCAGAAAACCAAACAACCCTATTAAAAAATGGGGTACAGAGTTAAACAAAGAATTCTCACCTGAAGAACTTCGGATGGCGGAGAAGCATCTTAAAAAATGCTCAACTTCATTAGTCATTAGGGAAATGCAAATCAAAACAACCCTAAGATTTCATCTTACACCAGTCAGAATGGCTAAGATTAAAAATTCAGGAGACAGCAGGTGTTGGAGAGGGTGTGGAGAAAGAGGAACACTCCTCCACTGCTGGTGGGGTTGCAAATTGGTACAACCACTCTGGAAAGCAGTCTGGCGGTTCCTCCGAAAACTGGGCACCTTACTTCCAGAAGATCCTGCTATACCACTCCTGGGCATATACCCAGAAGACTCCCTACCATGTAATAAGGATACATGTTCTACTATGTTCATAGCAGCCCTATTTGTAATTGCCAGATGCTGGAAAGAACCCAGGTATCCCTCAACAGAAGAGTGGATGCAAAAAATGTGGTATATCTACACAATGGAGTACTATTCAGCCATTAGAAACAATGAATTCATGAAATTCTTAGGCAAATGGATGGAGCTAGAGAATATCATACTAAGTGAGGTAACCCAGACTCAAAAGGTGAATCATGGTATGCACTCACTAATAAGTGGATATTAACCTAGAAAACTGGAATACCCAAAACATAATCCACACATCAAATGAGGTACAAGAAGAAAGGAGGAGTGGCCCCTGGTTCTGGAAAGACTCAGTGAAACAGTATTCAGCAAAACCAGAACGAGGAAGTGGGAAGGGGTGGGTGGGAGGACAGGGGAAGAGAAGGGGGCTTGCGGGACTTTCGGGGAGTGGGGGGGCTAGAAAAGGGGAAATCATTTGAAATGTAAATAAATTATATCGAATAATAATAAAAAAAAAAGTGTCCATTCCCAAAAAAAAAAAAAAAAAAAAAAAGAACTCCTATAGCTGATAAACAACTTCAGCAAAGTGGCTGGTTATAAAATCAACTCAAGCATATCAGTAGTCTTCCTATACTCAAAGGATAAGTAGGCTGAGAAAGAAATTAGGGAAATGACACCCTTACCAAGCATGTGAAAGATCTGTATGACAAGAACTTCAACACTCTGAAAAGGAAATAGAAGACCTCAAAAAATGGAAAAACTTCCCATGCTCATGGATTGGCAGGATTAATATAGTTAAAATGGCCATTTTGCCAAAAGTTTCTGAACAGAACACCAATAGCTTATGCTCTAAGATCAAGAATTGACAAATGGAATCTCATAAAATTACAAAGTTTCTGTAAGGCAAAGGACACCAACAAAAGGGCAAATCGGCAACCAACAAATTGGGAAAAGTTCTTCACCAACCCTACATCAGATAGAGGGCTAATATCCAATATATATAAATAAATCAAGAAGTTAAATTCCAGAAAACCAAATAACCCTATTAAAAAATGGAGTACAGAGTTAAAGAATTTTCACCTGAAGAATTTTGGATGGCAGAGAAGCATCTTAAAAAATGCTCAACTTCATTAGCCATTAGGGAAATGCAAATCAAAACAACCCTGAGATTTCACCTTACACCAGTCAGAATGGTTAAGATTAAAAATTCAGGAGACAGCAGATGTTGCCGAGGATGTGGAGAAAGAGGAACACTCCTCCACTGCTGGTGGGGTTGCAAATTGGTACAACCACTCTGGAATCAGTCTGGTGGTTCCTCAGAAAACTGGGCACCTCACTTCCAGAAGATCCTGCTATACCACTCCTGGGCATATACCCAGAAGATTCCCCAGCATGTAATAAGGTTACATGTTCCACTATGTTCATAGCATCCCTATTTATAATTGCCAGAAGCTGGAAAGAACCCAGGTATCCCTCAACATAAGAGTGGATGCAAAAAATGTGGTATATCTACACAATGGAGTACTATTCAGCCATTAGAAACAATGAATTCATGAAATTCTTAGGCAAATCGATGGAGCTAGAGAACATCATACTAAGTGAGGTAACCCAGACTCAAAAGATGAATCATGGTATGCACTCACTAATAAGTGGATATTGCACTCACTAATAAGTGGATATTAACCTAGAAAACTGGAATACCAAAAACATAATCCACACATCAAATGAGGTACAAGAAGAATGGAGGAGTGGCCCCTGGTTCTGGAAAGACTCAGTGAAGCAGTATAGGGAACAACCAGAACAGGGAAGTGGGAAGGGTTGGGTGGGAAAACAGGGGGAGGGAAGGGGGCTGATGGGACTTTCAGGGAGTGGGGGTCTAGAAAAAGGGAAATCATTTGAAATGTAAATAAAAATATATGGAATAAAAAAATTTAAAAAAAATAAATAAAAGAAAAAAAAGAAAAACATTCTCAAGTGATTTTTCACTATTTAAATGCATTTTTATAGAAACTGGACTTCCATGTACATGCAAAACTTTAGGATAAGTGATGTATACAGGAAACATTCACAAAGAGTTATTAATATTTTATATTATTATATATTGCATAAATTATAGGACTATATAATTTTAACTGTCAAATAAAAATTAACAAATAAATAAATGAAATATTAAAATGAAAAAAAAAAGAATTGATGCCTTGGGCTTCTGCGTGTCATCTTGGCTGCCCTGGAACTTGCTCTGTAGACCAGGCTGGCCTTGGCTAATAGATACCTGCCTGCCTCTGTCTCCCAAGTATTGGGATTAAAGGTATGTACCTTCCCCGCTGGCTACTTCAGGTTTTTTGAATGAGTAAATTATTAGTGAAGTTTTTTATAGATAAACCCAGTCAATATTTTATCTTCTGTCCTAGCACCTATAATAAATCATTAGTTCCCTTTTTATGACCTTTGGTTAATTGCTTTACAACCTCTCAGAATGTGCTCTGAGTAGAAAAAGGTCTGGTTGCCATCTAAGAGCAATTTGTGACACTTGGGAGACCTGCAGACTGGCAGACTTCTCATTGCAGGTTTGACTATCAACAACCCACCTAATAGCAGTCCTACTATAAAAGAGCTTAATAATCACAGATTTAATTTTAGGAATTCTTGTAGGATCATCATTTAATTTTCTATTTGTCACCTATTTGTCTACATAGCATCATGAAAGACAGTACATCTTTGTGGATCTGAAGAGATCCACTCCAAAGAGGTGTGCTATTACTTATTGATATTATATATGTTTAATAATAACAGGAAAGGAATATTAATAGCAGGAATCTTTCCTAAAATGAGTCCCTTACAGCCTTGCTTAATGAGGACACACCTGTTGCAGAATATGTAATAATCTGAAGGAGGCCATTTCAGGATGATCACCTGCTAGTATATTAGCTTGTCCTATTATGGCTCCTGACATGGGCCTGGGTGTATGCTTCTATGCCTCGTGTACTGAACCTGTAGCTCACTGACTAATAGGTTGGCTGACCATACCTCTGCCTCCCAATCCCGGGGCTCCAGCATTACTGACAGCCTGGCTTCTCACACAAATGCTAAGTATCCAAATTCAAGTCCTCATGCTTATATAGCAAGCACTTTATCCACTGTTATCCAATAGTGTGCTGGTTTTCAGGCCCAGTAATGATCACTGACCAGATCATTACTTGGCCTCAACAAAATGCATGATGGAATATTCCAAAATGATCTGGGTCTGATTCCATTGCAGAGACTCCAATCTTCTTGGAGCATGGAAATCATAACTGTAACACCATGTCTACACTTGCAGGCCCACTTTGCTCTTCCAAAGACTACATTGCCTTTACTGAAGGCCAGCTACATCGAATGGCACACCACATGAACATGAAGAGACATTCTGTGAAAGAACAGATCCATCTGTAATACAACTGCTGTTTGGAAACTTCATCTTCTTACTGAATTTGGCTGTCTGCTACATCCTCCCTCTGATGACATACCATATGAACACGAAGAGAGATAGATGTCCAGTGAAAGAACAGATCCATCTGTAATACAACTGCTTTGGAAACTTCATCGTCTTACTGAATTCGGCTGTCTGCTGCATCCTCCTCGTGCAATGGAGCATCCACAAACATTTTCACACTACAGCTTTGTGACCCAGCAAAGGTGCCCATCCATGGGTCTCTTAAGCTGCCAGGCCTCAGTGCTGTTTTCCACAGACAGTGCTATTAATAGCATTGCAGGACTAGCTGCGGGGGGGCGGCGGCGGCGGCGGCGGCAGTGCAGCAGTGGCTGGTCCAGCTGAAGGGCCATCAGCAGTGGAACCAAGGCGACACAGGGTCCAGTTAGGCCCTGCGCCCACGACCACTGACCTTCGCTGACCAGCCGGGCTGCAAAAAGCTGCGGTTTTGCGGTGCCTTTCACTGCACGGAAGCCACTTCAGAACTCGGCCTCTCCATCTTGATTTCGAACTCCGGTGACATCGGACAGTCTGAGGTACACAAACATATTCCGAGGCCAACACCGCGGGGGTCTGAGCCTGACGGGCATTGGCCTGCACCCAGGCCCTGGGCTGTTCGGAGGGCCATCGGGGCGCCAACCCAGCCAGGAGGTTTTTTGCCCGGGCCTGCACGCGCACCGCCATTTTGCCTGCAGGACGACAGAGAGCTCTGGCTTGCAGAGCCATAACAGGCAAAGCCTGAGGCTAACAAAGCGGGGGTCTAGGCCCCAAAAGGCACAGGACTGACCCCAAGATCCGGGCGGCTTGGTGAGCCATCGGTGAGTCAACCCGCCCAGGAGGTTGTTAGCACAGCAGACTCTCCCGGCACTATTGGGGAGCGCGGGCGCACACGCCCGCCATCCTGGTTACCTGGCAGACCCAATTAACAGTCATAGCCCTAGGGGAACTTGGCTCGGACCTTGGCCTCCCAGGCTTTTGCCTGGACTCAGGGCCTGGGCGGCCAGGCTAACCTTGTGTGCGCCAGCCCGGTTGGGGGATCGGCTGCCCAGCGGAGTGATCGGAACACAGGGGAGGTCCCGGCAGCATACACCATCCGCCCTCCCTGGGGGTGCACACCGGCTCCATTTGGTCCACAGACACAATCTGGGGCAAGGCCTCAGGCGGGAGCCCTCAGCTCAACTCTCTCTGCTTCCGGATCCAGATCAGCCTGGGCGGCAGCACCACATCTCCAGGTCCTGCAAGAGGCTAGAGGGGATTCCGGGCGGCCAGCTGGGAGAAGTCAGTGTGCTCCAGTGAATCCAGCGGGCACCAGCTGGAGCCTTCGGGTGCCTGCTTCGGGATCTGAACAGCCTGGGCAGCAGCACCCTGTCTACAGGCAGTGCAGGGGGTAAGCTGTGCACCAGAGGCCAACTGGAAAGGGGCAGCTTGCACTGGTGAGTCCAGCACTGACAAGACCAAGTAACACCAGTGAGAACTAGATGGCAAAAGGCAAACGCAGAACGTCACTAACAGAAATCAAGGCAATATGGCAACATCTGAACCCAATTTTCCTTTACCAGCATGTTCTGGATACCCCATCACACCAGTAAAACAAGATTTGGATTTAAAATCACTGGTCATGATGCTGGTACGGGAACACATGAAGGACATACTTAAAGAAATTCAGGAGAAAATGGATCAAAAGTTAGAAGCCTTTGCAAGGGAAACACAAAAATCATTGAAAGAAATCCAGGAGAATACAAAAGCCAATAAGGAGGAAACACAAGAAAAACTTAAAGAAATACAGGAGAACTTTGGTCAACAGGCTGAGGTCATGAAAGAGGAAACACAAACATCTCTTAAAGAATTACAGGAAAGCACAAACAAGCAAGTGAAGGAGCTAAGCAAAACCATCCAGGATCTAAAATCAGAAGTAGAAACAACTAAGAAAACTCAAAGGGAGACAACTTTGGAGATAGAAAGCCTTGGAAAGAAATCAGGGGACATAGATGCAAATATCAACAACAGAATACAAGAGATAGAAGAAAGAATCTCAGATGCTGAAGATATCATAGAAACCATGGACTCAACAGTTAAAGAAAATGCAAAATGCAAAAAGCTTGTAACCCAAACAATCGAGGAAATCCAGGACACAATGAGAAGACCAAACCTCAGGATTATAGGCATAGATGAGAGCGAAGATTTACAACTTAAAGGGCCAGCAAATATCTTCAATAAAATTATGGAAGAAAACTTCCCTAGCCTAAAGAGAGAGATGCCCATGAATATACAAGAAGCCTACAGAACTCTAAACAGACTGGACCAGAACAGAAATACTTCCCGTCACATAATAATCAAAACACCAAATGTACTAAACAAAGAAAGAATATTAAAGGCAGTAAGAGAAAAAGGCCAAGTAACATATAAAGGAAGACCTATCAGAATCACAGCAGACTTTTCACCTGAGACTATGAAGGCTAGAAGATCCTGGGCAGATCTCATGCAGACTCTAAGAGAACACAAATGCCAGCCAAAACTACTATATCCAGCAAAACTCTCAATCACCATAGATGGAGAAACTAAGATATTCCATGACAAAACCAAGTTTACCCAATATCTATCCACAAACCCAGCCCTACAAAGGATAATAGGAGGAAAACACCAATACAAGGAGGGAAACTTCACCCTGGAAAAAGCAAGATAGTAACCTTTCATCAAACCCAAAAGAAGTTAACCAATCAAATTTAAAAAATAATGTCAAAAATGACAGGAAGTAACAATCACTATTCCTTAATATCTCTTAACATCAATGGACTCAATGCCCCAATAAAAAGACATAGACTAACCGACTGGGTTCGTAAACAGGACCCTACATTTTGCTGCTTACAGGAAACACACCTAAGGGTCAAAGACAAACACTACCTTAGAGTAAAAGGCTGGAAGACAATTTTACAAGCAAATGGTCTCAGGAAACAAGCTGGAGTAGCCATTTTAATATCAGATAAAATTGACTTTCAACCCAAAGTCATCAAAAGAGACTCTGAGGGAAACTTCTTGTTGGTCAAAGGAAAAATACAACAAGAAGAATTCTCAGTCCTGAACATCTATGCTCCAAATGCAAGGGCACGCTCTTTCGTAAAAGAAACTTTATTAAAACTCAAAGCACACATTGCACCTAACACAATAATTGTGGGTGACTTAAACACTGCATTTTCCTCAATGGACCGATCAGGAAAACAGAAACTAAACAGGGACATAATGAAACTAATTGAAGCTTTGGACGAATTAGATTTAACAGATATATATAGAACATTCTATCCTAAAGCAAAAGAATATACCTTTTTCTCAGCACCTCATGGTACCTTCTCCAAAATCGACCATATAATTGATCACAAGACAGACCTCAACAAATATAAGAAGATCAAAATAATCCCATGCCTCCTATCAGATCACTATGGAGTAAAAGTGGTCTTCAATAGCAACAAAAACAACAGAAAACCCACATACACATGGAAATTGAACAATATTCTACTCAATGATACCTTGGTCAAGGAAGAAATAAAGAAAGAAATTAAAGACTTTTTAGAACACAATGAAAATGAAGACACAACATACCCAAATCTATGGGACACAATGAAAGCAGTGCTAAGAGGAAAACTCATAGCCCTGAGTGCCTCCAAAAAGAAAATGGAGAGAGCATACACTAACAGCTTAATGACGCACCTGAAATCCCTGGAACAAAAAGAAGCTATTTCACCCAGGAGGAGTAGAAGGCAGGAAATCATCAAACTCAGGGCTGAAATCAATCAAGTAGAAACAAAGAACCATACAAAGAATCAACAAAACCAGGAGCTGGTTCTTTGAGAAAATCAACAAGTTAGATAAACCCTTAGCCAGACTGACCAAAGGGCACAGAGAAAGTATCCAAATTAACAAACTTAGAACTGAAAAGGGAGATATAACAACGGAAACTGAGGAAATCCAAAAAATCATCAGATCCTACTACAAGAGCCTGTACTCAACACAACTGGAGAATCTGGAGGAAATGGACAATTTCCTTGACAGATACCAAATACCAAAATTAAATCAGGACCAAATAGATCATCTAAACAATCCCATAATGCCTAAAGAAATTGAAGGAATCATAGAAAGTCTTCCAACCAAAAAAAGCACGGGACCAGATGATTTCAGTGCAGAATTCTATCAGACCTTCAAAGAAGAGTTAACACCAATACTCTTCAAATTATTCCACAAAATAGAAACAGAAGGAACACTACCCAATTCCCTCTATGAAACCACAATTACGCTGATACCAAAACCACACAAAGATCCAACAAAAAAAGAGAACTTCAGACCAATTTCCCTTATGAACATCGATGCAAAAATACTCAATAAAATTCTTGCCAACCGAATCCAAGAACACATCAAAATGATCATCCACCATGATCAAGTAGGCTTTATCCCAGGGATGCAGGGTTGGTTCAATATACGGAAATCCATCAATGCAATCCACTACATAAACAAACTCAAAGAAAAAAACCACATGGTCATTTCATTGGATGCTGAAAAAGCATTTGACAAAATTCAGCATCCTTTCATGCTTAAAGTCTTGGAAAGAACAGGAATTCAAGGCCCATACCTAAACATAGTAAAAGCAATATACAGCAAACCTGTAGCCAGCATCAAACTAAATGGAGAGAAACTTGAAGCAATCCCACTAAAATCAGGGACTAGACAGGGCTGCCCCCTCTCTCCTTATCTATTCAATATTGTACTTGAGGTACTAGCTCAGGCAATTCGACAACATAAGGAGGTCAAAGGGATACAAATCAGAAAGGAAGAAGTCAAACTATCATTATTTGCAGATGACATGATAGTCTACCTAAGTGACCCAAAAATCTCCACTAGAGAACTCCTACAGCTGATAAACAACTTCAGCAAAGTGGCAGGTTATAAAATCAACTCAAGCAAATCAGTGGCCTTCCTATACTCAAAGGATAAGCAGGCTGAGAAAGAAATTAGGGAAATGACACCCTTCACAATAGCCACAAACAGTATAAAGTATCTTGGGGTGACTCTTACCAAACATGTGAAAGATCTGTATGACAAGAACTTCAAGACTCTGAAGAAGGAAATGGAAGAAGACCTCAAAAAATGGGAAAACCTCCCATGCTCATGGATCGGCAGAATCAATATAGTTAAAATGGCCATTTTGCCAAAAGTAATCTACAGATTCAATGCAATACCCATCAAAATCCCAACTCAATTCTTCACAGAGTTAGAAAGAGCAATTCTCAAATTCATCTGGAATAACAAAAAACCCAGGATAGCTAAAACTATTCTCAGCAACAAAAGAAAGTCTGGGGGAATCAGTATCCCTGACCTCAAACAATACTACAGAGCAATAGTGTTAAAAACTGCATGGTATTGGTACAGTGACAGGCAGGAGGATCAATGGAACAGGATTGAAGATCCAGAAATGAACCCACACACCTATGGCCACTTGATCCTCGACAAAGAGGCTGAAAACATCCAATGGAAAAAAGATAGCCTTTTCAACAAATGGTGCTGGTTCAATTGGAGGTCAGCATGCAAAAGAATGCAAATTGATCTATCCTTGTCTCCTTGTACTAAGCTCAAATCCAAATGGATCAAGGACCTCCACATAAAGCCAGACACTCTGAAGCTAATAGAAAAGAAACTGGGGAAGACCCTTGAGGACATCGGTACAGGGAGAAAGTTTCTGAACAGAACACCAATAGCGTATGCTCTAAGAGCAAGAATTGACAAATGGGACCTCATAAAATTACAGAGTTTCTGTAAGGCAAAGGACACCATCAAGAGGACAAATCAGCAACCAACAAAATGGGAAAAGATCTTCACTAACCCTACATCAGATAGAGGGCTAATATCCAATATATATAAAGAACTCAAAAAGTTAGACTCCAGAAAACCAAACAACCCTATTAAAAAATGGGGTACAGAGTTAAACAAAGAATTCTCACCTGAAGAACTTCGCATGGCGGAGAAGCATCTTAAAAAATGCTCAACTTTATTAGTCATTAGGGAAATGCAAATCAAAACAACCCTGAGATTTCACCTTACACCAGTCAGAATGGCTAAGATTAAAAATTCAGGAGACAGCAGGTGTTGGAGAGGGTGTGGAGAAAGAGGAACACTCCTCCACTGCTGGTGGGGTTGCAAATTGGTACAACCACTCTGGAAATCAGTCTGGCGGTTCCTCAGAAAACTGGGCACCTCACTTTCAGAAGATCCTGCTATACCACTCCTGGGCATTTACCCAGAGGATTCCCCACAATGTAATAAGGATACATGCTCTACTATGTTCATAGCAGCCCTATTTATAATTGGCAGAAGGTGGAAATATCCCAGGTATCCCTCAACAGAAAAGTGGATGCAAAAAATGTGGTATATCTACACAATGGAGTACTATTCAGCCATTAGAAACAATGAATTCATGAAATTCTTAGGCAAATGGTTGGAGCTAGAGAACATCATACTAAGTGAGGTAACCCAGACTCAAAAGGTGAATCATGGTATGCACTCACTAAAAGTGGATATTAACCTAGAAAACTGGAATATCCAAAACATAATCCACACATCAAATGAGATACAAGAAGAAAGGAAGAGTGGCCCCCTGTTCTGGAAAGACTCAGTGAAAGCAGTATTCGGCAAAACCAGAACAGGGAAGTGGGAAGGGGTGTGTGGGAGGACAGGGGTGGGTGGGAGGACAGGGGGAGAGAAGGGGGCTTGTGGGACTTTCGGGGAGTGGGGGGTTAGAAAAGGGGAGATCATTTGAAATGTAAATAAAAAATATATCGAATAAAAAAAAGAAAAAAAACATGCAAATGTTTAAAAAAATAATCATGACCACATTCCAGCCCTTCCTAGGACCCAAAGCTGATCTTGTTAGAATCAAAGGGGAAAATTACAGTTACAGTTGTCTCAAAGGACAAAGGAACACTAAACAACTGCAAACATTCATTAATAATTTAAACAAAACAAAAACAAAATCTAAGTAGGATTATAGGGGATATTATTGACCTAATAAAACCTACAGTGTGTGGAGAAATAGCCAGAAGATCCCTTTCACCATCAGGAAGAAGAGTTGAGGGCTGTGCCTTCTGGGAGGCTAAGCACCCTTGGAGAGGTGCCAGCCAGAACAGCCAGCAAAGGAACATAAGTCTAAGAACTGAAAACATTGTTCTGCAGGCCCTGAACCATGAGATAGACGGCACTGAGAAGGTGCCATGGGTCGGGGTCCTTCAGAGATTCACCAGTCTGACATAAGTTTTGTTTCAGTAAGTAAGAGGCTTTTTTATTAAAAGAGGACTTGCCAGGACCAAGCAAGGGAGAATTCTCTAGATATGGCCATGCTGTTGCTAGCTAAATGATTACATATGCAAAACCTACAAAGTTACAATTTTGTGAAAGTAAAATAACTTATACCCTGTCCAGGTACAGGCAAGGCTTGATTCTGTGACATGTCCAGCAGGTGCCTTGGTCATGCAAACAAGCAGGCATCTTGTACAAAAGCAGAACTTAACAGTTAGCCTGTTTAATCTTGTGAGCCATCACTTTGTAGGACTACTGAGGCACTGAAATATTTTGAAACATTCAGCAATATTTTTAAGAGTAGCTCAACTGTACCAGAAAGTGGTCCATCTCAGGCTACCTGAAAGGGTACATTAAAGATACAGTAATTTCCTCATGGCTTATGCAAGCTAAAAACAATTTTGCTTTTACAAGCCTAACACAATAAATTTCTCCTCTAAACATAACATTAGGTTATTCAGTCATGTAGGTCCAATGTGGTAGTTTCAATATTTTTTCCCATGGGTACCCTAATTACACAACAAGGTGTAATTAGAAAGAAGAGAAAGAAGCCTGGTACAAACAAAAGGACACCTGGGGAAAAGACAGTCACAAGAAATTCAAACCTTTTACAGAAAAAAGTACATGTTTTCCTTATAGTAAAACATCGGTATAAATATGCTTACACAATTTGATAATATTTTCTTTGGAAAAAACAAACAATATGTATCACAACCCTTTTCTCATATTTTTGTAAAAATATCAGCATACCTTTGAGTGTAGGTCTAAGAGATGCTCAGGGATCTGGAGATGGATCAGTGGTTAAAGTGCTTGCTGTTTAATCATGGTGGCTGGAGTTCAGATCCCAGGACCCACTGAAAACACACACCTCTGTAACTATAGCTACAATCGAATTCTTCCTACAGTTTTCTAGGGAGGAGGTTAGGGCTTGTGTTGTTGCTATGATTGTAACTGAAATAGTGCTGTATCTTTGCCAATGGATCCTATTGACAATGGTGAGATTTTATTTATTCTCTTACGGCAATGTTTTGATTCTTGGTGAATTGGTACCAGTTTGGCAAGTTTCCTCCAATATTGAAACACTGAACCATATCACCCTTCATTCACTCTGAAGGGAAGCTGCTCAGAAAGGAAGGCAACTCAAAAGATCCCAAAATGGTCCCTGAAACTGATGAGATTCGCTAGGCTCCTTCCCTGCCAGAGAACAACAAGAGCTGAAAGTCCCTCTCAGATGGAAGGAAGTCAAGCTGCCAAGAAGACTCTCAGAAGAGCCAACCTTATACCCGCTATCTGGAAGGAGTTTAGACCAACTGAGGCACCTGGAAAGGACATTCTCCAACCTGGTGAGCCATCTACAGGCTGTGTGGTTTCTCCAGGTTCCCAGCTTTTTGAGCTGTTACCCCTGCTGTGTGGGCTTTGGTGAGGAAACTGGGTTTGAGTCATTTCTGCTCCTGTAAGTCACTCTTCGTTAATATTCCTATAAGTAACTCCAATAAAACTTATTAGTTCACCAAGCAGGACTTTGGTGGTATAGGCACTTTGATCTGTCCTGGGTTCCTTATCCAGGGGAGAACAAGGTTTGTCACATAACAGTACCTACTAGGTTTTATAACTGAAAAATTCTATTTATTCTTTATAAGTAGCTAGAATATTGTGTATGAGTACATATTTTGAAGGTCACTTACATTTTGTAGGATACTCATGTTCTATAATTGACCATGATGGGACAGTTTCCTAAAAGACAAATGTACTAGTCAGGACCAGCTAACCTATGCTGAGATTATTTAGGTAACCTTGTGCTCTGCTGAAGCGACTTAGATTTGTATCAATTCATTCAAACTTCCCATTCAAGCAAGGGGACTCTGAAAACCTGGACCCAGGTTGGGTTTGGGGAGGGCGTCCACCCTCCAAAACACTGATTTCGCTTTTTCAAGTGACATCAAAACCAGCTTTGGAACTTTGAAGTCTGTGGCTAGGAGCAACCCCCTGAGTTAGACATCATTCATGAGGTTGCCTTTGATGCGTTAGTTGCTAGGTTTAGAACTGGTGTCTTACCAGTGATTGACTAGGACTATTAGTTCGATTTCCAAGTATTGGGTATTTAGCTGGTTACAGTGCCCTAGAAGGATAGCTCTGAGGATGTATTCTTAGATCTCCTCGAAGTTTCTCAGAGTGGAGCCCCGGTGAAGTGCCAACATCTGACCATTTACCAATCATTTTCCAATATTACCAGCTTAATTATCTCCATTTTTTGACCAGCTCCAACATACAAAGTCAACTCTGTTTATAAAGAACAGCTATTCTGAACATAATAGGTTTCTGACCATGGACCAACCATCTATTGGAAGAAGTGATTCTTCAGACACCAGTGCAAACAACCCAAGAGTACCCACATACCAGGCATGCAGTTGCTTTTGCTTGGAAATTAGAAAGGCAGTACTAAACTGGAGCCAACACCCTCGAAAAAGCAGTCCAAGCAGTTCTCCATGTGGCAACCTAAACAGCCTGGAGTGAACCTGAAGCCTGAAGCTTCTGGAAAAGGGCAAAAATGGAAATACCAGGATTAAAGTTGTACATAGACAGAGCCTGATGCTTTGGGACAAGATCCAAAAAGGAAGTTCCAGGATGGAAAAGCAATGGTCTTTAAAGAGCCTGGCAAGGTTCTAAAGACCACTCAGGAGAATCAAGACCTAGAGCATCAGAGAGAACAGCTGGGCAGGGTCATGTACAGAAACCCCAGGAAGAGAGTCCAAGTCAACTAAAACCCCTAGAGTGTATCAAAGGTCCTCCAGAGCAGGCTAACACTGAGAGGAAGCCTGCTGAGGGGTGCAGGGGTCATAAGTGGCCCGATTTAGTCACAGAGGAAATGAACAAAGCCCACAAAAGAAAAAGGATGAAAGGTTACTTCCACACATTCAATGTGACCATCATGTGAGGTCCTACCAACACAGCCCTAAACCAATTTTTGAGAATACATTGAAGATAAAGGCATTCCAGGGCATAGTCATGGATCAGAAACAACACAGAGAGATCAAGAACCATCTACTCTTGTTGACAAAAGAATGTCTCCAACCAGACAAGAGAGAAGTATTGTTGAGAGACGAAATGTGCTACACAAAAGAAAGCTTGTGGAAAGCTTGAAGGTGAGGGTGGAACAGCTGGGAGCCAGTCTTACTGAGAATACCAGCTCAAATCGTCCTGTATAGTGATGATGGAGACAGCTGACTCTCCAACAAGATGGAAGTAATTGAGGCAGGGAAAAACCCTCTCATAAACCAAGAAAAGGGCAGAGAAGTGGATATTACAGAGGACATGGAGAAGGAAATTAAGAATGCACTAGGTCCAGGACCCCCTAAGTAGCAGATTCAAACTGCAAATCACCTGAGGAGAAATCCAGACACAAGAGAACAGTTAATGGCTCAATGAAGTCATCAACTTCATGAAGTCATGAACCTTCTGGTTGAGAGAAATGAAAACCAAGGCTTCCTGGCTCTTTGTGTATTCAGCACGTTCTTTTACCCCAAGCTAAAGCATTCAGTTATAGTTCTGTTAAAAGAATCTCTTTGCAAAAGAATTTATCTTGGTGCCTATTCACTGGAAGGTATATTGGAGCCTGGTGGTCATCGATTTAAGAAAATAAAGTATTGTATACTTCCATTCAATGGGACAGACAGGGAATATTATCTATGAGACCATCTTCCAATATTTACAAAATGAGAGCGAAACACAAAGAATTATTGAACTGGACCCTTTGGCCAATGTCATTTTCCAGTCCTATAGTCCATGTTACAACAGTTGATCTCCTGAAAGGTATGCCCATCCCAGGGACAAGAACAGGAGGGACATCAGCAGGAAGAGACAGAAGCTGTGCACTAGCATCTCTAATGCTGGAGTTATATACTGTTAAATTGAAGCTGGGAGTAGTGGTGGTAGTTTCTTTTTTATTTAATTTTTTTAATGTTTCAGTTTCTTTTTAAAACTTTAAAATTGTATAAGATATGATAATGGGTTGCACAAACCAGTGCTATTCTGAACTACCATACTCTACTGGACTTGTTCAGGATGTAGATCTGCAGCCAGACTACTGACTGGGATACAGGATAATTAAGAAAAGCACTATGGTCATTTAAAGACTCATTCCTTTTCAGACCTGCCTTAGTTTTGAAAGTTGATGTGAAGTAACTATAATGGCAGATGTCCATTTTTATCTTCAGTCCCATGTAGTGCTGGAGTGAATTGTTGTTGTTGTTGTTGTTGTTGTTGTTAAAGTTCTATTGAATTTATTTTTTTCTGTAAAATGTTTGGTATAGATCTTTGCTCCTATGACTGTGTAGAGTTGCAGACAGGTACACAGGGATCACTCCAGTAGAAGATCACTTGGGACACGTCCAAATAGTACTCCACCTGCACCCAGGAGCTCAGCAACACCACAGTCAGCTAGCAGGGCACCTACCCTGACAGGGGTCATCTGCCCTGCAGGGAGGCAGTTAGAGGGAGTCCTAAACTTAGAGGCGAGGGGCTGCCATCTGTGCTCCTGTGACTGTGTAGAGGGGCAGACAGGTACACAGGGATTACCAGAGTAGAAGATCACTTGGGACACAGCCCACCAGGACTCTACCTGGACCCAGGACCTTGGCAGCAACACAGCAATCTATGCCAGGGGAAAGCAGGTCACCCAGGGTTGCTGAGATAGGCTGACAGGCACACAGGAGGGGAAGCACCAGCCAGTGACAGCAGGACCAACTAACATCAGAGATAACCAAATGGCAAAAGGCAAATGTAGGAACATTGCTAACAGAAATCAAGACAATATGGCACCATTCGAAACCAATTCTCCCACAACAGCAAGTCCTGGATACCCCAATTCATCAAAAAGCAAGATTTGGATTTAATATCACAGCTCATGATACTGATGGAGGGCTTCATGGAGGGCTTCAAGAAGGACAAAAATAACTCCCTTAAAGAAATAAAGGAGAACACAAGTAAACAGGGAGAAGCCCTTGAAGAACTAAGGGAAAACACAACAAAACAGCAGAAGGAATTGAACAAAGCCATCCAGGACTAAAGATGGAGGTAGAAACAATAATGAAATCACAAAGGGAGACAACTCAGGACGTAGAAAACCTAGGAAAGAAGTCAGGAGTCATGGATCCAAGCATCAACAACAGAAGACAAGAGATAGAAGAGAGAATCTCAGATGCAGAAGATGACATAGAAAGCATTGATACAACAGTCAAAGAAAATGAAAAATGGAAAAAGCTCCTGAATCAAAACATTCAGGAAATCCAGGACAAAATGAGAAGACCAAACCTAAAGATTATAGGTATAGAAGAGAGTGAAGATTTCCAAATTAAAGGGTCAGTAAATGGCTTCAACAAAATTATAGATGAAAACTCCCCTAACCCAACAGTAAAAGAACTTCTGGAAGAATCACTATCCCCGACCTCAAGCTGTACTACAGAGCAATAGTCTTAAAAACTGCTTGGTATTGGTACAGTGACAGGAAGGTAGACCAATGGAATATAATTTAAAGACCCAGAAGTGAACCCATACACCTATGGTCACTTGATCTTTAACAAAGGAGTTACAACCATTCATTGGAAAAAAGATACCCTTTCAACAAATGGTGCTGCTTCAACTGGAGGTCAGCATAAGAAAGAATGCAAATCGTACCATTTTTATCCCCTTATCCTAAGCTCAAGTCCAAGTGGATCAAGGACCTCCACATAAAACCAGACACACTGAAACTAATAGAAAAGAAACCGAAGAATACCCTTGAGGACATGGGCACAGGGGGAAAGTTCCTGAACAGAACACCAATAGCTTATGCTCTAAGACCAAGGATTGCCAAATGGGACCTCATAAAATTACAAAGGTTCTCTAAGGCAAAGGACACTGTCAAAAGGACAAAACAGCAACCAACAAATTGGGAAAAGATCTTTACTAACCCTACATCCTACAGAGGACTAATATCCAAGATATACAAAGAACTCAAGAAGGTAAGACTCCAGACAGTCAAATAACCCTATTAAAATAAAAAGGGATACAGAGCTAAACAAAGAATTTTCACCTGAGGAATATCGAATGGCTGAGAAGCACCTAAAGAAATGTTCAACATCCTTAGTCATCAGGGAAATGAAATCAAAACAACCCTGAGATTTCACCTCACATCAGTCAGAATGGCTAAGATCAAAACCCAGTAGAAAACAGGTGCTGGCAAGATGTGGAGAAAGAGGAACATTCTTCCACTACTGGTGGGGTTGAAAACTGGTACAATTACTCTGGAAATCAGTCTGGTGGTTCTAAAG
This sequence comes from Apodemus sylvaticus, assembly GCF_947179515.1. NCBI lineage: Eukaryota > Metazoa > Chordata > Mammalia > Rodentia > Muridae > Apodemus > Apodemus sylvaticus. The sequence goes on along the minus strand of NC_067473.1, from coordinate 163,927,800 downwards.
AAAACTGGGCATGAAACTATTGGAGGACCCCGCTGGGGCATATAACCAGAGGATTCCACTGCATGTAATAAGGACACATGCTCCACTATGTTCATAGCAACCCAATTTATAATAGCCAGAAGCTGGAAAGAACCCAGATGTCCCTCAATGGAGGAATGGATAGAGAAAATGTGGTATAATTACACGATGGAATACCACTCAGCTATTAAAAACAATGAGTTCATGAAATTCTTAGACAAGCAGGTGGAACTGGAGAATGTCATCCTGAGTGAGGTGACCCAATCACAAAAGAACACACATGGTTTGCACTCACTGATAAGCAGATATTAGCCCAGAAGCTCAGAATACCTAAGAAACAATTCACATATCAAATGATGTCCAAGAAGAAGAAATGAGAGGCCCCTGGTCCTGGAAGAGCTCAGTGGAGCAGTGTAGGGGAATACCAGGACAGGGAAGCAGGAAAAGGGTGGTTGGGGAACAGGGGGAGGGAGGAGGGCTTATGGGACTTTTGGGGAGGGGGGACCTAGGAAAGGGGAAATCATTTGAAATGTAAATAAAGAATATATCGAATAAAAATGTTGATATATTAAGATGGAAACTGAGAAATTTTTCCCCATTATATTAACATTACCACTGTGGAAGTGAGGCATTTGGTATTTATGGTTGCTAGTTTTGTAATAACCTAGTTTGCATGTGATATTTGTATTTAACTTTTATGTTCATTATCTTATGGTTTTCTTAACAAGTTTTACGTAATAAAGTTTAAAGTTATTTAAACATTTGCTGAGATCTGGTGTCTCCTATTTCTTTTATGACATGGTAATTAAACCTGGTTTGTGAGGTAATCTGAAAAGCAAGTTTTGAGGGTGTGGCTCACCAGCTTAAGCCTCGTATACATTGTGCACATCCGTGATTGTTATTCTGTTCTGGCCTCTGCAATGGAGTTGGAATGTTCCAGACAGCATCCACTGCTTTACCTTGGGTTGTACAGGGAGAATACATGTGGAGCTCAGTTGAAAAGTGTGCAGCTGAGCTGTAGTGTTAGCTACCGACAAATGTATTGATGTACACAGGACACTTGTCATTGAAGCTACTCTGCATTACTGTAAATGGGACATCAGGCAGGTCCACTGCTGACCCCCACCACAGACTGAGACTGACACTGGAAAATGAAACAGTATCTTCATAGATTCATCCAGATTTGAGGAGAGAAAATGTCTCAATCCTCTTTTGTCTATAGCAGCTTGAGGATGTATAGAAAAGACAACACAGAGTTGGGGGATGACTCAGTTGGCAAAGGACTTGCCAGTAAGTGTGAGGATCCAAGTTGCACCAAGAGCCCCATTAAGACAAACCATGATGGGAAGCCTGGAGATGGAAGAGCCCAGGTCCTTCATGGCAGAGTGGTTTCCCATCTCATCTCTTTCCTCCAGCTCAACTCCTCCCTTGGGAGTATGATTTTTTTCTAATCAGCAGTCCTTGCTTGTTCTGCAAGTAGAAGTCTGTAATTGATTCCTTGTGGACAGAAGATCCTAGAAATCCTCTGGAGGGTCTTCTGAGCCCTGTGGTCATCTGATATCAGAGTGTCTATCTTCACATGCTTAATGTGTACACTTTCCCAGAGAGCATCACATGAGCTGAGAGATGGATGAAAAACCTGAAGCTTGCTGGTAGATGGGAGAGGTCACCCACTTATGATTGTGAGTCCATGTGTTCAGTCCTCAGCACCTGCAAAAGGAAGAAAAATAAGAGTTTGGAGGGGTAACATATACATTTTGAAGGTCCTTTTTTCAATGACAAACTGGTAATTAATGAAAAGTACAAACTAAAGTCTAATCAAGAAAAATACAACATGTCAATAAACGGACCATATAATTTATAATCACTTAATAAGAATGAAGGCTACAAATAGGGGTATGGTGGCAGGAGAGATGGCTCAGAAGCTGAGAACACTGACTGCTATTCCTGAGGACATGGGTTCAATTCCCAGCACCCACATGGCAGCTTAGTCTCTGTGGTTACAGGAATCTCACATCCTCACAGAGACATACATGCAGGCAAAATGCAAATCAATGTTCATAAAAGGAAAATGAATTATAATTTTAAAAAGATGGCTGAGCATTATAAATAGAAACCAGTCAGTTGTCAAGAAAACACCAGAATATATGTGTGTCTACACAAAACAGCATACACTGCAGAGACTTAAGGCAAGTTTAAAACTAAAACGAATGAGGAAATTACAAAGAGAAAGGCCCAAGAGATTCTGAAACCAAAAAATCCATCAGAAATTACAAGGAAGAGAGAGTGGTATATTTGGTGATGTTTAGTAATTTAAAAGTGATGCGTATCAGAAAGACAAGCATTACACCAGTCAGTGGTGACACAAACCTTTAGTCCCAGCAGAGGAAGGTAAGTCACAGTTCGAGGCTAGCCTGTTATACAGAATGAGTTTCAGGGCAGCAAGAGCTATACAGGGAGACTCTGTCTTGAAAAACAAAAGACAAAAGCAAAAAAACCAAAAGGCACACAACTAAAGAGCAAACAATATAAAAATTCATAGCAATTGTCATTGAAAAATGTCTGTTGTCACATCGTGAGGATAGAGAGCTGACACAAGTCAGTGAAATGATAAGGCATTTCTCCAAGAAAATGAACAAAAATACACAATATAGAAGTAATTTTCAAATAGTCAATAAGCATGGGAAAGCCAGACCAAAGCAATGCTTTTCAACCAATACACAGATCAAAGTTCTCAAACAATTACAACAATCTGTAGATTTATTTCTGTGTAGAAGTGTTGTGTCTGCATGTATGTATGTGTACCACTTGGATGACCACCACCCTCAGAAGTCAGAAGAGGGTGCTGGATCCCTTGGAACTGGAATTATAGGGAGCTGCCATCTGCACCCCAGGCTCTGGGAACCAAACCTGGGTCCTGTGTAAGAGCCACGAGAGATGTTAACTGTTGAGCCCACACTCCACCCCACTCCACCCCCAAGTAAACACTTTTTAAAGACTGCACTTGAAAATTCTGAGCTAAGGGACTGGGGATACAGCCTCGTGTTCTCAAGCTTGCCTAGCATGCACAGAGCCCTGGGATTGATCCTCAGCACACATGAAGCAGGCATGCTTGTGCATTCTTACCAATCCAGCCCTGGGGAGGCAGGGGCAGGGAGATCACAAGTTCAAGACAATTCTCAGTTACACAGTAAGTCTGAAGCTAACCTGGGGTACTTGTGTCTGAGTCTCTCTTGAGTATTTTTCATTAACCACAATACTGTTATGAGCCCACAGATCTGGCACTGAAATATTGCTAGCCCTGTTTTCAAAGATGCATGTCCTAAAAAAAAAAAAAAAAAAAAAAAAAAAAAAAAAAAATCCCGCAGGGAGTAACAGAAACTGTCTTGAGAATACACAAAGGTCACCCTCCCTCACCCCTGTGTCACTGAGCCTGCACTCTCACTGATAAACAGCTAAGGGTTTCCCACTGTAGCTGGCTCCTGTACTTGGGAAAAAGTGAAGACCAAACATCCTTGGAGAGATAAGGGTCCCATGTATGGACATGAGAGGAGGGCAATCAAGCATCCCAGACAGCTGTGGCCAGTTGTCAAAACACACTAGTTCCTGATAGCACCATAAAGTTACTTCCCAGGTCAGAAGAGTTCCTGTACTGGCTGGTTTTGTGTGTCAACTTGACACAGGTTGGACTTATCAAAGAGAAAGGAGCTTCAGTTGGGGAAGTGCCTCCATGAGATCCAACTGTGAGGCATTTTCTCAATTAGTGATCAAGGGGGAGGGCCCCTTGTGGGTGGTATTCCCATCCCTGGGCTGGTATTCTTGGGTTCTATAAGAGAGCAGGCTGAGCAAGCCAGGGGAAGCAAGCCAGTAAGAAACATCCCTCCATGGCCTCTGCATCAGCTCCTGCTTCCTGACCTGCTTGAGTTCCATTCCTGACTTCCTTTAGTGATGAACTGCAATGTGGAAGTGTAAGCTCAATAAACCCTTTCCTCCCCAACTTGCTTTTTGGTCATGATGTTTGTGCAGGAATAGAAACCCTGACTAAGACAGTTCCCCTTTCCAGTTGCATGATTCTGTATCTGCTGCCTGAGCAAACAATATCGTGTTTGAAAGATGGCTTACCTTGTTACCTCCCCTTTCACCCTAAAATCCAAAGAATCCTTGACTATGCTGTATACAAACACCAAACCCCTAGGCACTGGGTCAAACTCCTCTCCTGCAAAGTGAGAAGGTTTGAGATCTGAGTCGGCCTTAAACTAAAAGACTCTACTGCATCGGTTATGCACTACTTAAAGAGTTCTCCTGGGCGTCCCTCAGTGACTTGGACACAACTTTGCCAATGCCATTAACACTCTATTAGAGAACTAGAGGTGTCTGAAATTTCAGATCCTGGCTATACCCCATGTCAAATGGAAGAGAAAGAGCATTTGAATTGTTGGACTGAAGGACCCTTGTTCATAACACATCCTTGTGAGCCATAAACCTGTCAGGGTATTAAAATGACCAAAAAACATGGTCACTTCTGGTAACTTCCTGTCATCTCTATATCCAGGACAAATCCCTGAGAGCCTCTCCATTGAAACCAAAGACTGCAATACCATTAATAGCACAGTCTGTGCAAAACACCACCGAGGCCTGGCAGCCTGAGACTCATGGATAGGTACCTTCGCTGGGTCACAAAGCTGTAGCTTGAAAATGCTTGTGGATGTTGCAGTCCTCAGGGTGGATGTAGGAGACAGTCAATTCAGTAAGAAGATGAAGTTTCCAAACAGCAATTATATTGCAGATTGCTCTGTTCTTTCACAGGACAACTCTCTTCGAGTTCATGTGGTTTTCCATCTGACATAGCCTGCCTTCAGTAAAGGTAATGGACTCTGGAGGAGCAAAGTGGGCCTGCAAGTAGAGACATGATGTTAAGTTTATGATTTCCAAGAAGCTTGGAGTCTCTTCATTGGAATCAGTCCCTCATGCTTTTAGAATATTCCATCATGAATTTCCTTGAGGCCAAGTACTGATCTGAGCAGTGGTCATTCCTGGGCCTGAAAACCAGCACACTACTGGCCATCAGTGGATAAAGTGCTTGCTATATAAACCTGACGACTTGAGTTTGGATCCTTAGCATTCCTGTGAGAAGCCAGGCATGGCAGAAATGCCTTGAGCCCCAGGACTGGGAGGGAGAATGCTGTGGGAAATATTAAAATGAACCTGTCAGCTTTCTGGGTCTGCTCTAGACTTCTGTGAATTCCCTCAAGTGGCCTCTGCTCCGACAGCCATGGTCCTGCTCTGGTATTGCAACTGGTGGATACAACACTATTGTCCCAACAGGTCCCATGAGATTCCATTAAAAAAATCCCACAAATACCACTGGCCACCAGCTCTCTGCCATGACTGACCCATATTCCAGTAACCAAGTACATCTAAACTCTTAATGCTTGATTACCTAACCAATTAGATTCAAGTATATTATACACACAATTTCAAGATGCCAATTGACAATGATAACAGTCTTATCCATATATTTGTAACCTCATGAAACACACAGAGAACATGTCACAAGCCACTGTTCATCAACCCATGCTCAGGCCTCCCTCTGTGGACACCTGCAAGCCCTTCCTCTGTAACTCCTACCTCAGCCCTGTTTTTCCTTATCCAATCACAGACCCTCTTTGCCCTGATGTTTTGTTTTCAGGAAACTTCCTGTAACAGCAGAGCTATGGTCAGCCAACCTATTAGTCAGTGACCTCCAGGTTCAGTGCACAAGGCACCCACTCAGGTCCACACATGGGAAATAAAAGTAAATATACCGAGGAGCCAGGGAGCAGCGGCGCCATAACCCTTAAAGAAATAGAAGCAGTCATAGAAAGCCTTCCAACCAAAAAAAGCACAGGACCAGATGGTTTCAGTGCAGAATTCTATCAGACCTTCAAAGAAGACTTAACAGCAATACTCTTCAAACTATTCCACAAAATAGAAACAGAAGGAACACTACCCAATCCCTTCTACGAAGCCACAATTACACTGATACCAAAACCACACAAAGATCCAACAAAGAAAGAGAACTTCAGACCAATTTCCCTTATGAACATCGATGCAAAAATACTCAATAAAATTTTTGCCAACCGAATCCAAGAACACATCAAAACGATCATCCACCATGATCAAGTAGGCTTTATCCCAGGGATGCAGGGTTGGTTCAATATATGGAAATCCATCAATGCAATCCACTACATAAACAAACTCAAAGAAAAAAACCACATGGTCATTTCATTGGTTGCTGAAAAAGCATTTGACAAAATTCAGCATCCTTTCATGCTTAAAGTCTTGGAAAGAACCGGAATTCAAGGCCCATACCTAAACATAGTTAAAGCAATATACAGCAAACCGGTAGTCAGCATCAAACTAAATGGAGAGAAACTTGAAGCAATCCCACTAAAATCAGGGACCAGACAGGGCTGCCCCCTCTCTCCTTATCTTTTCAATATTGTACTTGAGGTACTAGCTGGGGCAATTAGACAACATAAGGAGGTCAAAGGGATACAAATTGGAAAGGAAGAAGTCAAACTATCATTATTTGCAGATGACATGATAGTCTACCTAAGTGACCCAAAAAACTCCACTAGAGAACTCGTACAGTTGATAAACAACTTCAGCAAAGTGGCAGGTTATAAAATCAACTCAAGCAAATCAGTGGCCTTCCTATACTCAAAGGATAAGCAGGCTGAGAAAGAAATTAGGGAAATGACACCCTTCACAATAGCCACAAACAGTATAAAGTACCTTGGGGTGACTCTTACCAAACATGTGAAAGATCTGTATGACAAGAACTTCAAGACTCTGAAGAAGGAAATGGAAGAAGACCTCAAAAATGGGAAAACCTCCCATGCTCATGGATTGGCAGAATCAATATAGTTAAAATGGCTTTGCCAAAAGCAATCTACAGATTCAATGCAATACCCATCAAAATCCCAACTCAATTCTTCACAGAGTTAGAAAGAGCAATTCTCAAATTCATCTGGAATAACAAAAAACCCAGGATAGCTAAAAGTATTCTCAGCAACAAAAGAAAGTCTGGGGGAATCAGTATCCCTGACCTCAAACAATACTACAGAGCAATAGTGTTAAAAACTACATGGTATTTGTACAGTGACAGGCAGGCAGATCAGTGGAACAGGATTGAAGATCCAGAAATGAACCCACACACCTATGGCCACTTGATCCTCGACAAAGGGGCTGAAAACATCCAATGGAAAAAAGATAGCCTTTTCAACAAATGGTGCTGGTTCAACTGGAGGTCAGCATGCAGAAGAATGCAAATTGATCCATCCTTGTCTCCTTGTACTAAGCTCAAATCCAAATGGATCAAGGACCTCCACATAAAGCCAGACACTCTGAAGCTAATAGAAAAGAAACTGGGGAAGACCCTTGAGGACATCGGTACAGGGAGAAAGTTTCTGAACAGAATACCAATAGCTTATGCTGTAAGAGCAAGAATTGACAAATGGGACCTCATAAGGTTACAGAGTTTCTGTAAGGCAAAGGACACCATCAAAAGGACAAATTGGCAACCAAAAATTTGGGAAAAGATCTTCACCAATCCTACATCAGATAAAGGGCTAATATCCAATATATATAAAAAACTCAAAAAGTTAGACTCTAGAAAACCAAACAACCCTATTAAAAATGGGGTACAGAGTTAAACAAAGAATTCTCACCTGAAGAACTTCGGATGGCAGAGAAGCATCTTAAAAAATGCTCAACTTCATTAGTCATTAGGGAAATGCAAATCAAAACAACCCTGAGATTTCACCTTACACCAGTCAGAATGGCTAAGATAAATTCAGGAGACAGCAGGTGTTGGTGAAGATTTGGAGAAAGAGGAACACTCCTCCACTGCTGGTGGGGTTGCAAATTGGTACAACCACTCTGGAAATCAGTCTGGCGGTTCCTCAGAAAACTGGGCACCTCACTTCCAGAAGATCCTGCTATACCACTCCTGGGCATATACCCAGAGGATTCCCCAGCATGTAATAAGGATACATGCTCTACTATGTTCATAGCAGCCCTATTTATAATTGGCAGAAGGTGGAAAGAACCCAGGTATCCCTCAACAGAAGAGTGGATGCAAAAAATTTGGTATATCTACACAATGAAGTACTATTCAGCCATTAGAAACAATGAATTCATGAAATTCTTAGGCAAATGGATGGAGCTAGAGAACATCATACTAAGTGAGGTAACCCAGACTCAAAAGGTGAATCATGGTATGCACTCACTAATAAATGGATATTAACCTAGAAAACTGGAATACCCAAAACATAATCCACACATCAAATGAGGTACAAGAAGAAAGGAGGAGTGGCCCCTTGTTCTAGAGAGACTCAGTGAAGCAGTATTCGGGAAAACCAGAACGGGGAAGTGGGAAGGGGTGGGTGGGAGGACAGGAGGAGAGAAGGGGGCTTATGGGACGTTTGGGGAGTGGGGGTCTAGAAAAGGGGAAATCATTTGAAATGTAAATAAAAAATATATCGAATAAAAAAATTTTAATATTAAAAAAATTAACAGGAAAAAAATAAAACAGGAGCCAATCGGCCAACATAACAATTCTCTCCAAGTGATAGAGCTTGCAATGTGTTTCCAGGCCACAGTGCAAAGCTAACTAAATCCCAAGATTAAGGAATACAGGTTACATTCTCTGAATACCAAAAATCCCCAGGGAAATCAATGAAAAGCAATGGAAAGTTTTTAAGTGTTTGGAAATTTGGCACATAAAAGAAATAAAAAGTGACAATATAAACAATCTGAGAAAAAAAGTAAATACATCTTTGGAAACAAAAGGCAAGATGAAAGCTCAGAAGGGGAACAATTACATGTCTCGTAAAAGAGAATATTTTAAAGCAGGACAGGGTGGCCTCTGCCTCTAATCCCAGCACCCAGGACAAAACAAGAAAACATAGCAAAACCAAAGTGGCCTGCAGAGATGGCCTAGCAGGTAAGGGCGCTTCCTGTCCTTCCAGAGGATCCGGGCTCAGTTCCCAGCACCTACATGGTGACTCACAACTATCTTAACTCCAGCCCAAGAGGATGGGATGGGATGTGCTCCTCTGGACTCTGTGTACATAAACACTCAGAAACATTAAAAACACATATAAATTTAGAAAATATGAAACAGAATTAGAAGAGATGATGGCTCAGCAGTATTCACTCTTAACTGTACATTTTGTGCAGTTTTACTATATGTAATTAAAATGTTCTACTGTAGATATCTATTCCTTTACAATGACAAACAATTATTATGAAAACAACTCTGCAAATGACTTATCTATGTTGTGCTTGGTCAAAAAACTTTGCCAAACTTCATTCTCTGTTCCCTGAATAGGACACAAATATGTTTTCAGATACAGGGAAGTGAGTACAATCTTCTTCTTGCATATACAGATCAATACTCTCTGCAACCCTCCACTGAGGTCATGCAGTTCTCACTGTATTGGCTCCTTGGGAATGAAGCAAGGTCTGCAGCAGACTTAGGTTAGACAAACATGCCTTAAATGCTATGTTTACTACAGCTGGCTCAGTAGGAAATTAGAGGAGCCTGTCAAAACCCTTCTGTAGCAGCTTTGCTTGAGATTTTTCCTGATTTAAAATCTTCCTGCTTTAGAAATTCTTTTCCCACTCAACCTCAAAGTTATAACTGGGTTCAAAGTTCACATGCCCTAACTCTCAAGCAGCAACAGCCTGAACCCCATACACGCTGGCACCAAACACAGTTTGCTCTACAAGGAATCTGCATACTCAGCTCTGAGTGAGAGTTTATGTCACCTTCTGACATTTGGAGCAACAATACTGTAGGATCATTGAAATTCAAATGTCAAACTGACATAATGACATAGATAAGTGCTGGTTAAAACAAGGAGTAAACTGCAGAGTGAACAGAGGCTGGTGTCCTTAGCATAGGACAGTTAGACCAGAGGCTGGTGTCCTTAGCATATCACAGTTAGACCCCTTAGACCTGCTGGGAACAGCAAGGCTGACCAAGGTGATTGTCAACCCTTCTCTGCTTTAATACAGTTCTCTGTGCATAAACTTTGCCTTTACAATGTGCAGTTCCCATCATGCACCATGGCACATCAGCATACCAATCCCATCAGTGTAGGAAAGGGAACTAAACACTATTTTGAAAATCCCAATCCCATTCCTGGATTTTCCATATTTCCTTCACATCAACTCACAATTTTCCCCTATTAACGTTTTCCCATTAGGTGGACTACCAAAAATCCCAAGATGTAACTCATTCAAGTAACCTGAAATAGTCAGTGGGGGAGGTGCATACCTTTAATTCCAATACTTGGGAGACAGAGGCAGGCAGGTATCTCTTACTCAAGGCCAGCCTGGTCTACAGAGCAAGTTCCAGGACAGTCGTGGTTACATGGAAAAGCCCTGACTTGAAACACCCCCCAACCACTAACACCAAAAATAAACCTGATCCACCCATGGAGTGGGAACCTTTGTCCTGTAACAATCTTCACCCAAATTCCTTACTTTGTCTCATTTCTGAAGTCTTTCTTTGATGGTGACAGGAAATACTGGGAAGAGATCCTATCTGGTATGTAACTGTGTGGTCTTCCCAGCCAAGCCCACACATATACCATCTATGAGAAGTCCTTGTGAGTACAGGGGCTGAAATGAATCACTGAAGATAGCCATCTACAAAGGATACACATAGGCTGTTGTCTAACTCAGGGTTTCTATTCCTGCCCAAACATCATGACCAAGAAGTAAGTTGGGGAGAAAAGGGTTTATTCAGCTTACACTTCTGCATTGCTGTTCATCACAAAAGGAAGTCAGGACTGGAACTCAAGCAGGTTAGGAAGCAGGAGCTGATGCAGAGGCCATGGAGGGATGTTTCTTACTGGCTTGCTTCCCCTGGCTTGCTCAGCCTGCTCTCATATAGAACCCAAGAATACCAGCCCAGGGATGGTACCCACCCACAAGCCCCCCCCCCCTTGATCACTAATTGAGAAAATGCCCCACAGCTGGATTTCATGGAGGCATTTCCCCAACTGAAACTCCTTTCTCTGTGATAACTCCAGCCTGTGTCAAATTGACACAAAACCAACCAGTACAATTGACCCCTTGTCAACTTGACCCACAAACACATCACTGTTAAGCCTTAACCCTTACTTTCTTATTCATCCCCTAGATCTAAATTACTTTAAAAGTCCCACAATCTTTACATATTAAAAGTTCAATCACTTCAAAATGTCCAATATCTTTAAAATTCAAAGTCTTTTAAAAATTCAAAATGTCTTAACTGTGGGCTCCACTAAAATACTTTCTTCCTTCAAGAGGGAAACATATCAGGGCACAATCACAACCAAAAGCAAAACTCAAACTTCAATGATTCAATGTCTGGGATCCAACTCATGATCTTCCGGGCTCCTCCAAGGGCGTGGGTCACTTCTCCAGCTCTGCCCTTTGTAGCACACAGCTTGTCTTCTAGGCTCCAGCTGCCTGTACTCCACTGCTGCTGCTGTTCTTGGTGGTCATCGCATGGTACTGGCATCTCCAAAACACTGCTATCTTCCACTGTAATTAGGCTTCACTAATAGCCTCTCATGGGCTCTCTTCATGGTGACAAGCCTCTGCTCCTATGCATGACCCCTTCAAGTCCTGGGCCATCAATTGCAACTGAAGCTGCACCTTCACCAATGGCCTTCCATGGCCTCTCACTGTGCCAAGAGCCTCAGCTGCTCTTCATGACCCCTTATGCCTTCAAAACCAGAACCATCTGGGTGACTCTTACACAGTACCAAGTCCAGCCACAGCACAAAATACAACTATGGCCATCTCTGGAACACAGCCTCTGTGCTCTCAGAAAACACTTCCCAGAAGATTTCACCTCAGTGATGCTGGTCTCTTCTTAATCACCTCTAATTTCTTAGCTCCAGCTAACCACCATCAATAGTCCCAGTAACACAAAGGTTTGCTTTAGTGGTTCTGGTATCTTGTTAATCACAGTTGATTCTTCAGTCCCAGCTAACCAAAACCACAGAATCTTCACAATCAAAACATGGCCCCTTTAAGAGTCTTTAATCTTCCCTCCGAAATTTCCCAGGCCTCCGTTTTCTGCACTGTTTGTAACATTGTCTTCCAAGTGCCTACAGAACTTTCCACAGAGCTCTTAATATCCTAATGGCTTTTCTAGCTCAAAGTTCCAAAGTCCTTCACAGTCCTCTCCAAAACATGGTCAGGTTGTCACAGGAATACCCCCACTACACTGGTAACAATTTGTCTTAGTCAGGGTTTCTATTCCTGCATATAGAACCCAAGACTACCAGCCCAGGGATGGTACCACCCACAAGGGGCCCTCCCCCCTTGATCACTAATTGAGAAAATGCCACACAACTGGATTTCATGGAGGCACTTCTCCAACTGAAGCTCCTTTCTGTGTGATAACTCCAACCTGTGTCAAGTTGACACACAAAACTAGCCAGTACAGCTGTGTTGCTCTGAAATGTGTATTTTTGAGGATTTTTGTTCAAAGAAAAAGTCTTTCTTTATGTGATGCTGGATGTCCTGGAACTCACTTATGTAAACCAGGCTAGCATGTAACTCAGAGATCTGCTAGGCTTTGTCTCCTGAGTGCTGAGATTAAAGGTGTGCTCCATGACAGCTTGGCTGAATTTTCTTACTTTTTAAACTTGCTTACTTTTATTTCATATGCAATGATGTTTTGTCTGTGTGAGGGTGATGGATCTCTTGGAATTGCAGTCAGTTATGAGCAGCCAGGTGAGTGCTGGGACCTGAACAAGGGTCCTCTAGAAGAACAGCGAAGGTTCTTCCCTAGTGAATCATCTCTGGGAGGTCAAAGCATTTAAGAATCTTAATTAAAGTAGGTTTTGAAAGAAAACCCAAGCCTACAAGGCATGGTGGCTCATGTCTTTAGTCTCACTACTCAGGAAACAAAGACAGGTGGATGCCTGTGAGTTCAATACAAGTCAGGTCTATATAAAAAGTTCTAGGACAGCCAGGGCTACATCGAGACCTGGTCTTTTCAAAGAATAAATAAATAAAAAATAATTAAGTAATTTACTTTCTGAATCCTGATGAATGTAATTAACATTTAAGTGAGTTACCATTAGTGTCACGGGTACCTAGAAAGTGCCTTTGATATAAAGTATTGACTCATTCTTTGGGCTCCCAAGGCAATAAAAGCCTGGCATCTCTACCTTCATCTGTATTTGTCTCCCTTCCTCTGTACACTTCATCATCACATGTTTTAACTCAGTGTTAGCTATGCTAAGTATTATAGAAATAGCTGTTTAAAAACCAAGGCTAGCTAACCTGTCCCCAACAGTTGAAGAAACAGTATGTATCTTATCATAGCTTTCATGATACCGTGTTGTGGACTCTGAAAGGGTGCCTGAATGTCTCCAGACATGGTTTTAAATCTGTAATTATCTTGAACTTCAGGAACAGCAGTGCCTCGGAGACAGTGGGAACAGCTACATGTCTTATGGAAGCAGAGCTCAGATAATGGTCAACCAGACCACAGAGATGAGGACCAACCAGGCCACACCGTGACCAAGCCTGCTTACTTATGCTTTTATAAATACTTCCTCTATATAAACCTAAAGTTCACACCAGTGCCCTGATGGTGGACTTGTAGTCACTAAGTGAGCCCCTTTATCCGTACCTCCTAACACAGCCACACTGCTTAACCCTTCTCTGCCTGTCAGCACTGTGTGTCTCTATAACTGGTGTGGTGTGACAGGTGGCTGGGCCTAGTTGCTTGGGATTCCCAGAGCTCTGGCCACACTCCAGTGACATCACTATGGTGGTTCTGATTGCATTCCTCTAGTAACTAATAATGCTGAGCACACCTTACATATGCTGTGCTCACAGTCTCTGAAGCAGCCTTCTCCTGTCCATGTAGCCATCCAGTGTGTGCTCTGTCTCCTCAGTGTGAGACCAAAACTCAAATTCCCACGCTCTCTTGTAGGCATGTCTCCCAGACTTGAGTGTGGTGTCTCAACAGGAAGCTCTTTAGTGTTCCAGTAGAGGCTAGGCCAAGCCTTGACTCACAAGTGGTAAGAAAACATCAGTAGCAATATTCATTCTATGTACCTGGTGTTGCCTGTCTGGTCCATCCAGGATCAAAGATGGAGGAGACTGTGGGGACCCTTTCCAAGTGCTGATCACTCTGCAGGGCAAACAGTGCAGGACAGGGCTGGCACTCAGACCCACAGAGCTGCCCAGTCCTTATTTTAGGGAAAGGGACAGATTTATTTTGTCTAGATCGAGGCTGAAATTCTAGAATATATGCAAAACACTAATAGGAATAGGAATGTACTGAAGTGATAATAGAGTGACCACCTCGCTAACCAGATTTAATGGAAATATTATGAAAGCTGTCAAGAATAGAGCTTTTCTCTGAACACTATTCTAACTTAAAGAAACAAACTGACAACCTATGGTAATTCAAGGTTCAACACTGGTCAATATTTTCTCAGCAATTACAGAAATTAAATTGTCATTTCAAACACAATCACATAATATTTTTTGCCAAAGCTGAATGTGACTGTTCAGAAAATGTTAGCATTTTGAAAACCTGTTGGAGCCGCCTGGTGAGTTTGACCACTTACACATCAATACTTAGTAGCTGGGTGTGTTAATCAAATTTTAAATTTTTATTGAATGAAATTTGGCAATGAATGGAAGGCCTGCACAAAACAATGAACCAATATTTCCCACAAGGCTTGTACAAGGTGCTGGAGAGAAATCTTAGCAGTTAAGAGCAGTTGCTGCTCATCCAGAGGACCTGAGTTCAATTACTGACACCCACTTGGTGATCCACAAGCATCTATAATTCTACTTCCAGGGGACCCAATGCCCTCCTCTGGCCTTCTGTGCACTGCATGCATATAGGAAGTACATAGGCACCCATGAAGGCTAAAAAAAACCCTACATATGTAAAATTATGCATGTATGTAGATATGTGTGTGTATATATATATATATATATAAATTTTTAAAAGACCACTACGGGGCTGGAGAGTTGTCTCCCTGATTAAGAGTACTGAGACTGAGTACTCTTCCAGACGACCTTGGTTCAATTCCCAGCACCCACATGACAGCTCACAACTGTCTGTAACTCCAGTTTCAGGAGATCTAACATACTCACACAGACATACACAAATGCAGGCAAAACACCAATGCACATAAAATAAAAATAAATTATTAAAAAAGACCGCTACAAATTTAAGAATGTTAAAATCGTGCACACCCTCTAAATGCTGAGTCACTTGAATGTAAAACATATCCAGTCCTGCAAGCTCACGGATAGGGTTTATAACTGGCTCAGTAATTCACTTTACAAAACTATCACTCCCAAAAAGAATGTTCTAAAACTGGATTTTTCCCTTTGATAATGTTTTCTTTTCATATTCTTAGTTTTATTTATATGCATTTGTGCGAGTCTCTGCGTGGGTATGTGCATGCAAGGACTGGTGCTCATGAAGGCCAGAGATATTGGGGTGCCCTGTAACTGGAGTGACAGGTGGTTCTGAGTCACCTGTCATGTGCACCAGAAATAACCTCTGATCCATTGCAAGCACAGCATGGCTTTTAATTGCTGAGCCATCTCTCAAGTTTCCTTGGTTGCTTTTTGAGACAGGGTCTTTATCATGTAGATCAGGCTGACTCAATCTGTGTTCTAAAACTACTTTTATACTAGCTTTTTACAAAATAGTAAGAGATAGATTATAATTTATTTCTAATGACTTATTTATTTTTATTTTATTTGCATTAGTGTTTTGCCTGCATTTACATGTGTGTGAGGGTGGTTCTGGTACTCTGGTTCTGAAATTTCAGATAGTCATGAGTTGCCATGTGGGTGCTGGGATTTGAATTCAGATTCTAGGAAGAGCAACCATTACTCTTAACTGCTGAGCTGCCTTTCCACCCCCTAAATTATAATTTTTATATTACTGCAATTAAAATATTGTAAAGTCTTATTATTGCACAAACTTTTGCTGGTAGTCCAAGAAACAGTGATTGTCTTCAGGAAAGTGAGGACAGTTTTTTTTAAACTTAAAAACCTAGTCTTGTTATTTTATGTGCTCCTTAGTGTGTTGTGTGTATGTGTGTGTGTGTGTGTGTGTGCCATGACTCTCAGGTGGAGGCAGAGGATAGCTCACTGGACAGTCCTTTGCTTCCACTATGTGGATTCTGGCATCAAACTCAGAAGAAGCTTGGTTGCAGGTGCCTTTACCCAACTATTTTGCCAGCCCCATTCTCTCCTCTTTTACTTTCTTATTTGGTGGGTACATTGCCCAAAAAGGAGCAGAACTAAACCCTGTAAGATCTGGTGCCATGGGTTCTCTAGCTGTCTTGAGGGCAACATTCACAGCCTATCGCTCTTTTGAAATACTTCCCTTCCATCTTCTATCACACCACTTTAAAAATAAACATCATTTTCAACATTTCCTATCAGGACCATCCTAGACTCACCATAAATGTCAGGGCTCCCGTATCTCCCCACCTGTCCACTACCTGCTGCGACATCCCGCCATCCCTTTTTTTCCCTCCCACCCTAGGTGAGACTCATGTACATGCTGAGAATGAAACCCAGGTTCTTTGCAAGGTGCTCTTAACCATGGAGCCAGCTCTCCATCTGCCTCCCACACTAGGATCCACACCCACTGGGGGACCTCAGCGCTCACCCCCAGGTCCCCCATGAGTTTCCAGAGCTCAGCTGGGTGGGTGGGAATGTGGGGCGCTTGGGGAGGTATCCAACCTTTGGTCAGTGCTTGCCTGGATGAGTCAGGAAGCAGCACTTACAGCTCTGCTCTCCATAGCCGCCTCCAAGAGCATTTTCCCTCCCTGAAAAGATAAAAACTTGAGCCTCAGGCAGGGAGCATCAGTCTGGCAGTTCTTAGCCCCGCCCCAAGCTGACAACTGAACCCTGGCTCTGCCTCTCAAGCGTTTTTAATTTTACCCCTTTGGATGCAGCACTGCTCCAGAGCAACAAGCCCCGCCCTCAGACCGTTGGCCAACGTCCGGGCTCCGCCTTCTGTGCGCCTAAGTTCCGCCCTGGTCCTGTTGGTCCACACTGGGACTCCGCCTCTCCAAACCCCGCCCTCAATCTGATTACACCTGTACTCCACTTTCTGAGCCTAATTACTACAGACCTGGGCTCCTCCTTCATCTCCTCTAAGATCCGCACTCATTTCAGTTGCTTCTCTACCGGGCTCCTCTTCTCGCGCTCCAAGCTCCACCCTCAGCCGATTTCTCCATTTCCGGGCTCCGCCTTCTGTGCCCCTAAGCTCCTCCCTCAGCCAGTGACTTCACACCGAGTCCCCGATCCCCACGTGCCAGAGCTCCTCCCCTAGCGCTCCCGGGTCCTTCCAGAAAGTATCACAGTTGCACCTGACCAGTTGTGCAACTTCACTCCTACCCCGTGAAGATACCCCGTGATCTTCACGGGGTAGGAGTGGGAAACCAGTGGCTCCGGGCAGCAGTGATAACCCGGCCCAGAAGCAGATTCGCATTTTGGAGCATCCACTGGTAACGCGGCCCCTCCCTCACACACGGAGCCAGTAGTCCAGGGAAGAGCAGCCCAGGGCAGCCCTAGAGAGGTTGTACATGTAGGCAGACCTGAGGAGGAGTCTCCATCAGCTTCGGAAAAGCCCTGAGAGACACGCGGAGCTGAATCCCTTTTCCAGACATTAGAGTCGCCCTGAAGGATCCATCTGGGATTGTCCCCTAAAGTGGCCTTAGGCACCATTTGTCCAGGGCACGTTGGCCTGTGGCCTCAAAAGGTCGTGCTCTGGGCCACTGAGTTGTCCACGGGGCACATGGGGCATCACTTTTATGTAGCGATTGTGCCCGGGGCTGAGGCATGGGCGGGAGCTAATGTCCACAGGCAGGGTCAGCAACATGCAAATGCACCAAGCACCAAGGAAAAGCCAACGCATTGACTTTCAAGGCTTTTGAAAGTCAAAATTCCCAATCCAGTGAGCATTGGAGAACCCGGAGGTCATTTTGTTGAGTATTGTGCCCTGTGTCTCTAACCTGCCTCCCTCTGAAGACCTCAACTGCACACCCTGAACAAGAAGAGAAAGGATGACTCAGAAGCAGAGCTGCAGAGATGCACCTCAGCAGGCAGACGCCAAATTTTGATCACCTGCTACTAACAGTATTTGTATAAATGAAGAGAGGAATTCTACTTTTGCCTGAAATAGGCAAGAAAAATGGGAGCTAGAGAGAAGACTCAGGAGTTAAGAACATCTGCTTATGCAGAAGACCAAGGTTTGATTCCCAGCTCACAACTGTTCTATAGCTCCAGTATCAAAGGTCAGATGGTGACTTCTGGCCTCTGAAGGCACCAGGCAGGAAAAGGTGTGGTGTACATGCAGGTACATGTACCCAAAAACATATATATATATATATATATATAGATAGATAGATAGATAGATAGATAGATATCCTACAATATATATATATATCCTACAATATATATATATCCTACAATATATATATCCTACTATATATATATATCCTACAATATATATATATATATATATATGTATATATATATATATCTCCAAAGTAGAAAATCAATCCACAAAACATGTTTTTGCAACTTGTATATTTTTAGACCAAAGGTCATTGTAGGATATTAATGGAAGAAATAACTTCATTTGTTGGAAAGGGTTCAATTAAATATGACCTACAAAAAATGGCACTACAGAAGCCTTTCTTTAGGGTCCCTAAGAACAACATTCTTCTCTGATTTTAGTGCCAAAAGTCCCATCTCATTGTTTAAATACTGCTACTTACACATACCCATTGCTATTGACACACACATAGTCATACCTGCCAGATCCCAGGGAGCACATCTCCCATAAATCATTGTTTCTCCTGTCCTTACAGCAGTCATTTTCTCTCCACTAAGAAAGCTAATGGTGTGTAGCGGCCACGTTCAAAATAGGAAGATGCTTTTCTGGAGCTCGTTCTTAGCACAAAGCTTTGGGGAAACCCTCACAAACATTTCCTCCTTTCTCCTACAGCTCTGCTTCCTGGCACCTTTGCAAACCAATTCAGCACTATGGGAAAACAAATCCACCAAGGAAATGCTTTAAAAACTGTGAAGTCAAGCTGGGTACAATGTCTCATGCCTACACCTGGGACGCTGAGGCAGGAGGACTGCTGAGAGTCTGAGAGCAGCTAAGTAAGACTGTCTCAAACAACAACAACAACAACAACAACAACAACAACAACAAAAACCCTCAAAAACCAAAACAAGAAAGAAAGAGAATAACATGATATCCTGGTGTGAGTGGCTCTTGGATCACTCTAGTTTTCCCTACTCTGAGGATATCAACAAACTAATTCCTTAGAACCACCATGTGCCAATGTGACTAGCAGATGCCACAGAAATGGCTACTGTGTGGCATCCCAGAGAGGTTTAGCATGATTTCCTTCATGACTGAACATGCTTGTCTTCTTCATGCTCTGCCCTTGCCTACTGACTAGAAGTGTTCAAGGGCACGCAGATGCATTCTCTGTGCTGTCTGTTCTCACTCGGTCTAGCTCCTCATTTGATGTCCCCGTGTTCTCCTGATACTAATGCCAGCAAGTGTTGACATTGGCAGAGTTCATCTGCAGAAGATCCTTTCCCTAGCCTGGGTGTTGCCAAGAATTTTTTAGGAAAAGCCTTCCAAAAGTTTGAGACTGGGAGTTTTAGCATGAGAACCTTGTTAAATAATCTCAATAAAGGAGAATAATTTCCCCTAAGTATTAACAATGATACTCCTTCTATTGCCTATCCCATCTATCTTAGGAAAGGGATCATAGTAATTATTTTCTTTGGGTTATTATTAGTCCACTTCTGTTTTCTTGTGGATCACTGGTTTATATTGTGCTTAAATGTCTTTGGGTAAATGCCTGTCCACATGATGACTCACCATTGTTGGTCCTGCATCTGGGACGGCCATGACATCCACAGTCACAGAGCCATGTGAGGCTCTTCTTCAAGGTGAGCCATTACCAGGATGCTACCCTCTGTTTTCTCCCCTGTGGCACTTCGTGAAAGGTTTGGCTCTTCTTTCCACTTGACTGAATAAGGAACTGGATAGTTTCTCTGAGTCCTGATATGAAGAGAACTATGTCCTTGGGTAGTCTACACAGCATCAGGTTCTCTGTCTGCCCTTAGAGATATGTCTGCATCTTTCTTCCCAAGAGTTGGAAGCCTGGAAGCACTGGAAGGTGAAAGTCCTGTTTAGAGCACATATTCTTTTTTGCTGGTCTGACTACTTTTGTTCTTTCTCTCTCTCCTATCTCTTTTATGTTTTAGGCCATGCTGTCATAGGACTTGTCATCCTGTGGCCACTGCCTCCTGAGGGACAGAATTGCATGCGTACACCATCATGCCTGGTTAATGGGTTTGTGCATGCTTATGAAATACTCTATCAACTGAGCTATATCCCAACCTCCATTTTGCTTTCTTTTTGAGTGTCCAGTTTTTCAAATTGGCCAAGCTACATGCTTGTGCGAAGAGTCACAGAACATGTTGGCCAATGCCACTGTACAATTTACCTTCTTACAAGCATATAATCCAGTTCACTGTTGGCTTGCTTTGGTGAGAAACTTCGGAGAGAAACCAGGTAGTCCAGAAAGGAGACTAGGTCTTTTGAAGTCAAGTGGATATTCTTTGATTTTAGTCCAAGATGTGCAATCTCTGGGAGAAAAGGTTCAAATGTTCAATGATCAGACCTCTGAGAAAAAATGCTTTCCTAGGTGCTGGCTGATAAGTCAGTCAGGCATGTGTCTGGGAAAGATAATGTGGAAGAACCAGGCTTGCCACCTGGCCGAGGGGCAGTGGTGAGGGGAGCAGCCTGCCAGTGTTTGGGTTTGAGGCAGTGCTAGTACCCACCTCAATTTGTGTGATTGATTTTGCCCAGTTTTTTCTTCTCTGTGTGAGATAATCTTCAACTATTTGCAAAAAAAACCATACAAAAACAAACAAAAAACAACAAACCAAAACCAAACAGCAGATTCATAACTAGATTTTGTTGATTCTTCAAACAAATCTTGAAATAGGACCATTTGAGTGCAGTTCTGATCATCTGAACCTGAACAGCACCCAAGGGTACTTGCACACTGAAGGGCAATCTTTCTCTCTGAGTTGTGGGAGGAGCTACGTCAGGGTATGGTGCATGGAATGATTCTGGGAGGAGAAGTGACTGGTAAGACACCATTGAGGTGACCACTAACTTGGACATAATGTAAGGTGTCATTGGATGACCTTTATCTGTAGAGAGACCTTTCTCCTTACTGCTTCATTAGTGACATTTTGCTTGCTGGTGTAAGTGCTGGTTCTATTTCAGATAGTCTCCATGCTTTGGGAGGGCACTGCATGGCTTCTACAGACTTTTGTAGTAAAAGCCCAGAGGTAGGAAATCTTTGTAACTAATCAGGTGATGCTGGGCTCCAAGCAGCTCAGATGAGGTTTTTGGAACTCCTGCTGTAGCCTGGTACCAGTAGCTGAATATGCACCAGCCACGTGAAGCCCTGAGATGGTCCTCCATTGACACGTCTCTTAATGTTAGAGAGACATTCACTGGCTTGGACTCAGGAGGCTGCCTCATTTGAATGTCTGCATCTTCAGGATGATTGGAGTCAGTATTGCTCGGGGTTAAAAGGCCTTCCACATAGGCTGATTGACATTAGAGTCCATGAGGGGTAAGGCAGAGCACAGGCTTCTCCCACCCTGGAGGGTTCTCTACCTAGGCAGGGCACAGCTTCTCACAACCAGGCTTTGCCTCACTTTCCAGGCCATCACACGGGAATCATTCAGTTGGATGCAAGACACATGTAAGCCATTTTTTGTAGGTCATATTTAATTGAACCCTTTCCAACAAATGAAGTTATTTCTTCCATTAATATCCTACAATGACCTTTGGTCTAAAAATATACAAGTGGCAAAAACATGTTTTGTGGGTTGATTTTCTACTTTGGAGTTTGAGGGAATACAAGGCCAAAGAATGCTTGGAGGTCCATACTGGTAAGTGTAGACACAGTCATCTTATTAGAAGAATCTTGTTCAATCTTGTGAAATCCTGTAGACAGGTATCTCAGGATTTGGCACTGGTTTTGGGAAGCTAGACTAGTATTCTTCGAGTTGCAGTACTTTTCATCATGTAGATCACCATGTCACACAGTCTTGATGAAGCTCTTCTTCCTAGAATAGTTTTCAGGTTCACAGTCTAGGTGGACTTGGACTCTAGAGTTTAGTTTATCCATTATACCTCTGCAGGAATTCATATTGGCCAATGGCCTGAAGATGCCTTTTGTGAGGAAACTTTTAGGTTTTTTAAATTTTAGACATCCATACATATCTAAAATAGGTTTAGACAGATGTCATTCTTGCAGATTTCTGGCTCAACATAAGGGAAGGCTGTGTGGGAAAGTTGTGCCAGGAGCCCATCCAGAGGCCCAGTTCACAGAACTTTAACATGCTTCTGATCCACATTTCTCTGGTGATGGGCTGTCATCGGGAGGTTGAGCTTCAGGATGAACTGGCACTGCATCTCTTCAGCAGCTTTTCCAAGATGACAGAGTCCTGTGAGCTGGGAGGGGTTACAGAGTCCATTGATTCTCCTGGCAGGGGTGCAGAGTCTTGAAACTGAATTCCATCAACGAGTTGTTCATAGTACCTGAATATGGTGCCCCAATCTCTAGGATTGATCCATAACTTTGTATCTTCTTCAAAAACTAGTCATGTTTAACTGTGCTAAGTGTCAGGATGCAGGAGAGACAGTCTAAGGCTCCAGACTCCAGTTCTGCTTCCCTAGCATTAATAAGGTCTTGATGATCACACCATTTCCTGTTCTGAGATGATTGGTGAATATGTTCAGGTGAATACCCTTTGGGTTGTTGTTCCCTTGTAGACAGGTTAAGGCTGTAAATAACATAACCCAAGATTATTAGGGATTTCCTGGAGAATCAGAACTGCATGTTTAAGAAACAAGGAAGTCTGAGAAAGCCATCTGTCCTTCTGTTCTGGAGAACTAAAAGTGGCCTGCCGTGTACATATCCTACACTCCCCAGTGAAGGATATAATGGCGTTGGTGCTGTGTCTCCTACTTTGTCCATATAGCTTGCTGCCTACTTATTAGACAATTGTATTTCTTACAAAGGTGTTGTGATATTTTATTTTGGCCACAGCAAAGAGATCACTGAATGGGAAAGGTGCCATCTTGCTCTATAGGACAGTGCTATGTTGTACATAGCTGTCCTACGACAGCAGACAAGAAATAGCAGAAATGGCCCCAGGACTACTGCAGAAGATCTTTCTCTGGTTTCTCCTACTCATCTCTTTTTGCAGGGATTTTCTAGATTAGAGGGTATTCTTCCTGTTTTCAGCAAATGTTTTCATTTTCTTTATCAGTTGCTAGTGCCCACATCATGCCAGTGTATCTGTCTCTGATAACTTGGGAGTTGACTATACCAAGGCCACCTTGGGGGACTCTATGGGGATGGGCAAAGGTCATTCCTTAATCCATGTCCTCTTGGGGAAGAGGGCACCTGGTTAGGCATCTAGTGAGAGCTGGAAATGTCAGGGAGGCTCTGGGGTCACCTCTATACTGGTTATGAATGTAAATACTACAAAACAGAGTTATTGAGAGTTACCTGGCCTGAAGAGAAAGTGTAGGGTTAGAATCAGGGAAGGCTAGAAATCCCTGTATATATCACATAGCCCATTTTTACTGAAGCTTCATGGACAGCCATGCATGTGTAGGGAAACAATGAACATTGGCCTAGGGACCGGTGACAGAATGCAAGGCATGAAGCACATACACACTCTTACTCTTGGGGTTTTGCCACTTCCTTGCCACCTGTATGTCTCAGTATCTAAAGCATTGCTTCCATGAAGTCTATCTTGCAATAAGGTTGAGAAGCTATATAGCTAAGTCCACAGGCTAATAGATAGAAGCGCCAGGTTTGAGAACAGAGTTGGACAACATTGATATTTGTTTACCTCTGTTCCACCAGCAGGTGATCACAACAAGGACACGAAGGAGACCTTGCAGTCCAGGCATGCACACATGGACACCCTCAGAGGGACTGGATCCGACATTCTCTCAGGAGGCTTCCTCAGCCCTTTCCACACTGCAGTCCAGGCCAGGGTTTTCAACCTTCCTTGGAGAGCAACCAGCTCTGCCATTCTGGTTGTGGCCCCTCAGGCTTTCCTGGTGCCCCTGGTGCCCGCTCCCTGCTTCCTTCACCCACATCCAGAGCATCTGAGTTGGTTCCAATCCTCATGTCCCTGTCGTCTTTTCTGATCTCTTCCCTCTGGCCTTACTGACGCAGTCTGCACTCAGATCCACCTACTTCTTTCCAGGATTACTGTCGTGACCTCATCACTGCTTCCTGTGATTCCCAAAGCATCTCTCCTGCCATGCTATACCCAGCCTTAAGATGCTTTCAGGCCCCGTGGTTCCTCAACGGTGAGCTCTGAGCTCTGCAGTCGATCTGCTGGGCTCCTGAGACTCAGCTTACAGTGTTCTCTGCTCTACATCTGGGCTGTGTCTAGACTGCTCCCATTGGACCATGGATCCTCTCACCTGCCCCCAACCAGGTTAGGTGACCACTGTTTGCCCAGCCAGGCTTCTGCAGACCTCTGTCTAGCAGGGGTGTTCTTCACTGCCATTTCTGTTTGTCCTGGGACAGCAGTGTCTGCCTATCCTTGTGGGTTCTCACACCCTGCACACATTCCTGGGTGCCCTGGGGCTAAAGGAAAGGAAGAAATGATTCTATGGCTGCCCTAGGATGGGCTGATATGTTCATCATGACTGGCTTCTCTCCTGGACCGTTCTTTCTTGGTCTCCTCTTCCTTTTGTTTACACTGTGCTGAGTGCACCGCTTCTGCCCAGTGTGCTAGAAGCAACCAGGCTCCCAGAAGAAAAACCTGGGTGATGAACAGTTCTGCCTCAGGCTGCTGCCACCCAGTGTTGAGGATATGACTTTCATTTCCTTTGTACTTCATGGCCTGGCTTCACTCTTCACTTCTAAAATGGCCAAGGCCAGGCTTGTAATGTGCTGTATCCCAAACCAGAGCAGGATTGCACAAAGGTGCAAAAGTAACCTGGGCATGGCCCAGTGATCAGAAGCTTGCCTGGAGTGCTCACCACGGCCTTGAGTTCAGCCCTGATCCTGCAAGTTAATAACATCACCAAGCAGTGCTGGCCATTTCCCAGCCCTGCTTCAATCCCTTCATGTAAGGACAGGGGCTGTCGTGTTAGGCCTGCACCCTTGGCTGGCTCTGGACTCTTGCTTCCTACCAGCCGCCCACATTTGCCCTTCTCTGACCAGGCACTGGCCCTTGCTAGTTCCAGGCTTAGGCTAGCCTTTCCCTGTCTCCACCCAGGACTTGTCCTTGAACTTCATGCTGCCTTCAAGCCTCACCGTCCTGACCAGCCCCAGGAGCGCCAAGAGCTCCTCTGTTGTACTGAGGACCCACTTGACCAACATTGGCTCATTTGTCCTGTGTGGCAGGGGGTATTCTATGGATTTGAGGCAATACTACGCTTTCCAGGAAATTTCCTGTTCCCATGGCCTCTGCAGTGCTGTGAAAATTGATTCAGTGGACTATCTTCCTCCCTGGACTATGACAGCCTCAAGGGAAGATGTTCCTTAGTGCCTGCCCAGGCTGCCTTCCAGTTGACCAGAAACCCTGAAGAACACATTTACCTTGAATTTGGGCCCATTGAATGATGGTGGGAGCCCTTCTCACTAAAGGCTGCTCTCAAATGTCCCAGCTCATACACTTGGCCTGGCAGTCAGGGCTCTCACTGACAGCTGACTGCTCAAAGATGGGATTCCGATTTCCAAGTGCTTGTCTCACCTGTGCTGGGTCTGAGTCTGCTTCTGGACTTCTTGGCACATCTGGCACCCCAATGGCGGGGCAACAGTACAGCAAAAATTTTCCAGGTTCCAGAACCTTCCTCAAACACCAGTGTGACCTTGACAAGGTAGGTCCCCAATCCTGGAGGCTGGGCCTTCTACCCTCTCATTTTGCTTCTTGCCAGTTCCTCTGTAGGGTATTTTGTAGCTTCCTTGGTCGGGTCTACCCTCCCCTTGCCTGTCCTACATTCTCTGTATAAGATTCCCATTTCTCCCTCATCTCTCAGGTTCATCCCCTGTTTCTTATGCCCCCCTCTTGTTCTAATGTTCTTTCTTCCCATCCCTGCTTTCTGTCATCTGATCCCCAACTTCTGGGATCCTAGCAGGGTACAGCAGGCTGGCCCTGCTCTGTCCCCTTCAGTCACTAGGATCCTGAGGAAGCAGAGCCATCTGTCCAGACCAGAGTAGCATGTGGAGGGCGCAGGCATGCACAAGGGGATGCTCTTACATGGTCCAGCTAAGTTTTTAAACTGAAAAGTTTATTCAAATACACATCTCCTCAGAAAACCCTGTGTGAAAGCAAAACTTTCCTATCTCTCTTTTTCCAGTAGGGGAAGGTGAAGAAAGGTTAAGTAATTTGTCTCAGGTCATAAATGCAGTGGGCACAATCGTGGCTCTTTACCGTGTTACCTTCTGGGTATCACTCTCAGACCAACTATTCTTCTGTCCACAGGAAAGCAAGCAGATGTAGAGCCTCAGATCCAGTCAAGACTAAGCTATAGTAACCATTATGTGGAAGCCATGAACATCTACTAGATCTATGACAAACTCCCAGAGAAGGGGGGCCTCAAGGCACTATTTGAACAGAGATTCTCCATTGCTTTGGTCTTCATGAAACACTGGGCAGGCTCTGGGCCTTTTCTTCCTGCATTGGGATTGTGGAAAGAGAGAGCTTTGTTCCCTAGCTGAGGCAATCAGTAGAGGGTGCACACACCTGTCTAGAGCAGGCAACTTTGGCTTCCCCCAGTCCAAGCTGCCACCTCACTCTCCCTCCCCTGAGAGTTCCTACTCATTCTCATGGGGCTGTGGTGTAGTTCTGTAGGCTGCTGTGGCTTGTCCCCAGTGCAAATGGCAGTAAGGCACAGCAAAGGAGGGGATGGGGTCCTTAAGGCCCAACTCTGAGGAGTACTTTGAGCCCTTCAGAGATCTGTCCTTATTTGGAAGAGGGGATTAAAACCCATGGGTGTACTGGACAAAGCCAGGACTGTACCTTAGGCCCTTTCCCCTACGGATTGCTGCTCTCTTCCGGGTCTGACATTTCCCCAGGCACTCGCCAGGCACACACCAGGACATCCCCATGAATCTGAGGCTCCTGCCACTGAGCCCATGCCCACAGCTGACTGTGGCCATCTCACCTCATTTTCAGTCACCTGATCCCCACACCTGTTCCAGGCCATGTGTGAGGCGCCCCCTGAAAGAATAGGGTGCAGAGAAGGGCAGCATTCAGAAGGGTAACTGGTGAAGGGGCTGGCTGTATTGGGCTGTAGCTGCAGGGAGAGGCAGTGCTGGGCTCCGGAGACTAGGGGACATCTGTGTGGTAGGTCTCCTGTGTACTGAGGGAAGGTTAGGTGCCTCTGCATCAAGGGACCTTCTCACAGCGCCACCCAGAGGCAAGGGGTGCAACAGCTGTGTGCAACTTTTGTTCAAGGCAGGAATGTCAGGCACTGGGGTTGGAGGAGACCTTGGTTTTGTCCCAGGGACCTTACACTGGTCACATCATGAAAGCATGCAGATATGAAGGGGGTGTGCAAGTAGCTCCTGGGGTGCCAAGATGTGTGAGTGTGTATAAAAGGGGTTTGTTTGTTTGTTTGTTTGTTTGTTTGTTTGTTTGTTATAGGATCTCCCTAGCATGGTGCACAGAGGGATCTTTTAGATCCACAGCCACTGCCCCTTCTTTTTCATACTTACTATTACTTCACAGAATATTTGCTGTCTTTATATTGCTTAGCATGAAAAAAAAGTTTTAAAAAAAGCCAAAAGCAATGTTCATACCCACAATCCTAGTATTTGGGAAGATAAAGCAGGAGTCTAAGCCCAGCCTGAACTTCATAGCAAAATAAGGCCTGCAAGAAATAAAAGAAAAGAAGGTCCCACTAGGGCATAGGAGGGTGTGTGTTAGATGATTAGTAATGGAGCATTGGTGAGAAGCCTGTAGTCCCTGATTTCAGTCCACGGAGCAGCAATAGTTTAGAGTCTGAGCTCATTCGCTGAAGCCCCTACTTTCTCAGACAGCATCAACAAGGCTTTGCAGGCCTGTAATTCTCTACTCATCCTGCGTCAGCCTCAAAGCCATGGCAGGTCTCTGCCTCAGCCTCCTGAGTGCTGGGATCAGATGTGAGTCACTGTGACCAACCTTCCTACTAGCCGTTTACAGAAAGGCGTGGTCCACAGTTGTGCTCCATGTATCTAGTCACAGCACAACCTGAACACACACACCCTTGAGCTCCTTCCAGGCCAGGCTGACAAACTTGGTCCTCTAGGATTGCTCTAAGACTTAAGGAGGAGAGAGCCCTGGCTCTGCTGGACTCTCTGTGCAGCTGTCCTTCCCTGCAGGATCATGATGGAGGCACGGTGGGAGACTGACCATCCTGGGTAGGGAGTGGTGGGTGTTTCCTAAAGGGGACTGTTTGTTTCAGAGGCTCAGCATAGGCCTGAGTGCTGTTGTAACTGCTTGTCCCTTCCACCTAGTGGCTGCGTTTCATCTGTGCATGGTACACCAAGCCACATTTCCTCATGGAAACAATTTTCCTGGAGGAGATATTTCCTCTGTTCCATAACTGTACACACTCAGCCCATGTGTTGTTCCTCTGCAGTAGTAAGTGTGGGTTCTTCTCAGCACTTTTGTTGCTGCATAATCTTGCATTGTGCCATAGGACAATTAACACCGCCCCCACCCCCGGCAGTCTGCAGAGACCACGCTGCAGGGAAACTGCTCCGGTGACAGCACTGCCTGTGCCCTGTGCCCTCAATCCTGCCCACCCTGCTCCCAGTGCTGTCTTTGCTGTTTAGGGAGAGTTCTGGGTGTCAGGGCCTGGGGCTGCCTCTGTGTGTGGACACCCTGGACTTCGTGGCGGTGATCCCAAACCAGCTGTGCTGTGGCTCGAAAAGGCCTCCTTGTCTTCTGTGTGCCATTTGCAGGAATAGAAGCAAGACACTGTGATAAGCTCAATAAGGCAGACTCATATGTGGAACCTATGTTTTATGAAAATGAAATACATATATATATAAATGAATATATACATATATTTACAGATGTAAATGACTGAAGTAGAAGTAGGAGCTATGTAGTGGGGGTGCAAAAGTACTGGGGATGAAAATGAACCAATCCGAACCTGGCATAATAAAACTCTCCACATTAATAGGAGGAGTTAAATTACATTAAAGGAGTGTACTTCTTTAAGTCCTGTGCCCAATATGGGACTCTGGTTCTCCCCTCAAAGGATCAAGAAACCCAATTTCTAGACATTTAATAGCAATATCTCCTATCTACAAATAATTCATTTTTGACAATTATATATATATATATATATATATATATATATATATATATATATATATATATATATATATATATTGATAATAGCCACCCCCAATTCTGCCCAGTACTTCCAGTCCCATCTTTGCAGCTTTTGTCTGTTTCTTTTGGGCTCCAGAAGTCCCACTGCATCCTGCTGAAGAGTCAGGAGCACTCACTCAATCCACAGCACTACTGGGCACCTTACTGAGATCAACTGCTCTGCTGTGCTAAACTGAACTAGTCTGGGCTTCAGAGCAGCCTGATGCAGAAGCCCCAGCTGTTCCTGCTGCACCCTCCCTCTCTCCACTCCCAGTCCTGAGCAGGGATGTGGGAGGCCTTGCCTGGATGGCTGGGCCCGCCCTTCAGTGGACACCTTCCTCCCTCTACCAGACTCAGGAAGGACAGCACATTCTTATTTGGATTCGGAGTGTGGTGACCAGGTCTTGGAATTCCCAGAAGAACTCGAAGAAGTGCTGACCCCATGTAGAGAAACAAAACAGTCTTTTATTCGAGTTAGACTTGGATCTCAAACCTTCCCACGGCACAGGATAGGAGTGTGACCCCATGGCTAGGGGCTTAGAGTTTTTATATGCATGCAAGCAAAAGCAGGGATCCTCAGACTTTGGGGTTACACGGGGAGGTGATAAGGGAAGTCATCCTTCGAACATGACGTCATCTGTTTAGGCAGTGGGGCACAATTGTGCAACTGGGAGAGGGAACTCTTCTAAAAGTAACCTTATGGTGCTGCCAGGAACTACTGTGTTTTTACACTGGACACAGCCATCTGGGAGAACTTAACTGACCTTTTCTCATGGCCCAAAAGTAGGGGGCTTCTCTTCACTTCTCCTAAGGACAGGGGCCATCTGACCTGGGAAGTGCTAGCCAACTATCAGGGAGAATTCCAGCCATGGCAGCACATAGGCTGAGAGATGTTACCTTTGGTCTATTCCCCAGCTGGTATCTGTCATTCCTGGGCGTTGGAGAAGGTCCTTAGGAAGTGCCACCATGAAAATGGGGACACCAATATTCAGGCACCAGGCTGGGTCCTCTCTGAAAGGTCAGGGAGGGGAGGGGAACTCCTCGTGAGTGGAGCTGAGCCCCATGTGAGTGGTGAGAAAGGACAGGATTCCTGATTTCTTCAGGAGGTGGAGACAAGACTGTGAGGAGAGTTGGGGCTGAGAAGCGAAGGTGATTTGATCTCAGTGGTAAGGGAAAGGATTTGGGGTCAGGGGAGGTCAGCGCTGTTCTTCACAGGGAGTTGAGGATGAGAATGGAGAAGTGACCTGTCTCCTTTTCAAATAACAGGACTGGACCTCTCTGCTTTGACAGAAACATGGTCACTCAGAATAAAACCACATTTCCAAGCTTCCACTGTGGCCAGTGTGGTTATGTTTGGCCAGTGGAGGTAAGCAGATGTATGATTTCCAGGAGGGACCAAAAAGGGAGGGGAACACTCTTTATTCTAGGGAATTGTAGGGAGTATGATATAATGTCTGGATGTAGTGTAACTATGTAGCACTGTAGCTACACTGGACTCTGAGATGACCTTAGACTGGCAACTACTCAAGACATAGTAGAAAGACCATAGTGTTACACTTCTCTCATGGATTTCATGTGAAATATATTTTTTTCATGTTTAAGTCATTTCATTATGAAATGACACAATACAGTTTTTGGAATTAGTAGACAAACTTAATTCTAATCCATGACAGTATCCAATCTGGATACAAATTTGGAGGCAACACAGTTGCAAATAGCAATGATGGAGATGATGATGATGATGATGATGATGATGATGATGATGATGATGATGATGACGATGACTACACCTACCTACATCTTTTGAGACAAAACTTGGAGTCCTGTCTCCGCCTTCCAAAGGCTTCCATTGCAGGCATTCACCACCAGGCCCTGCTCCTCCTTGCACTTTACAGTTTACAAAGTCCTTCTAAAACATTCTAGCTGGATGTCCACAGCTGCACTGTGCTCCTGCAGACATTCTTTTCAGAGATGAAGAGCCAGGAAGATCAGTGCCTAACCCCAGCGGGCATCATGGCCTCCTGAGTAAAGTCCCTACAGGCTCCCGTGGTTGAATACTTGGTCTTCAGCTGGTGGCGCTGTTCTGGAAAGTTACAGAGCCTTGCTGGCAGTAGGATCCTAAAGCCAAGCCTGGAAAGTTACAGGACAGCTCAGTCCCCTGTGTCCTGATCTACTTAGAGATGACCAAGCTGCCACCAGCCCCACTGCCCCTGGGTGAGCAGGACCTGTTACCATATCTCCCACAACACCCTGTGTTCCCTCAAACCATACCTTGCTTCTCTTTGGTGTTTTACCACAGTGGCCAGAAAAGTTATACCTGGGAAACACACTGCAGACCTTCCGCCTCTCTTGGCGCCTCAGCCAGCTCTCATGAAAGCAGGTGGGAGGCCAGGCTTTGCCTGAGGCTGAGGGAGAGACTGGAAAGCCCAGAAGGGACACAATGTGGAGTGGGAGTGGTTCACTTGTGGAGCACTTGCCTAGCACATGAGGCCCTGGCTTGCATCCAGGAAAACAAAACAGAAAATGAAGGGAAGATGAAGAAAGCTTCCTTCCTTCCTTCCTTCCTTCCTTCCTTCCTTCCTTCCTTCCTTCCTTCCTTCCTTCCTTTGTTCCTTCCTTCTTTCTTTCTTTTTTGATACAGCAATTACCTTGTGGGTAAAGTAATCCCACTGTTGTAAGGATGATATGATGACCAGGAGGCTGTGGGGCTAACAGAGAAGACAATAGCAGATGACCCGCTCCATTGGAGGGAAATGTGTTTGCCCTCTGGTAGGCTCAGGAGTGTATTCTAGAGGAAGCAGGAGTCCTCAGATGATTAGCTTGAGGCTGCTGAGTGTCCTGAGACCGTTATTTGTTTGTTTGTTTGTTTGTTTATCTATCTATCTATTTATTTATTTATTTTTCAGGCCGAGCTCCAAGTTAGAACTTTGCCATACTTAGCCCAAGTCTGCTGAGTGTCCAGAGACCTTTTTATTTATGAAACTTTTCAGGCCTAGCCGAGAGTTAGAACTTTGCCATACTATTTTTATTCTGCCTTTCCCCCTTAGTTACATTGTTTTGAGATAGGATTCCACAGAGCTCAGGTTGGATTTAAACTCACAATTTAGCTGAGGATGACCTTTGTCCCTAGCCCTTTAAAAGATGGGGATTATAAATATATGTCACCACGTTTGCCTTCAATGACAACTTATCAGACTTCTTTCCAGTCTTGAAATCCAGCTCTGAGTCCTGACAGCCACACAGGGCTGGTGTGTGCCAGCTCATTGCCTACAGGGCACAGACCCAGTCCTGGCTTCAGGCTGCTTACCCAGGATCTCACTCCCCTTGCAGATGGCCATCTGTCTTCTGTCTCCACATACTGTTTTTCTAGGTTCTGCTCTGGGAAGCAAGAAGACCCAGAAAATCCCATTCTGTCAAACCCTTGTGGCCCCTGTAACCTTGACTTGAGACCCCAGCATGGCTCTGGAGACACATTAAAGCAAGCCTCAGACGCCTGCCCAAGGGGGCCTGGGCCCCTCCCAGCTGTGATCTGCCCACTTGCTCTTTCTCTTCATCTCTCTGCTCTGGGATTCCTGGCTGTGCTCCCTGGCTTTGATATTTGCTTCTGAGTTCTCTGGCAACTCACCACATTCCCCTGCGGCTTTGGGGGACGCTATCAATTTTGTAGGTCAGCCCTCTGCTGTGTCCATGCTCTGATTTTATGTACCAACTTGGCCCTTCATGAGGAACATTCTCTCCAGTTGGGTTCAGCTTGTACACTATTTGACTTTGTGTATCAAGGCAGTGTTTATACAATGTCTCCTTCCCTTGTTCTTTGATTAGTGCTCAGTTACCTCACAGGTCCACTCAGTGTTAAATATAACTTACAAGCTTAATTACATTATTTCATCTATTTAAAAATAATTAAACAGCTGGGCATGGTGGATCACAGGTGTTAATTCCAGGACTGGGATACTGATGAATTCAGCCTTGACTACAGTGTCAAATCCTATCTCAAAAATCAAAAAAAAAAAAACAAAAACAAAAACAAAAAAACAAAAAATTAAGAAGACAAAGAAAAACATAAAATTTAACATTTTAAACATTTACTATCTGACCTGTTATCTTAGGGTTGTACTGCTGTGAAGAGACACCATGACTAAGGCATCTCTTATAGAAGGAAGGCCTTTAATTGGGGCTGGCTGACAGGTTCAGAGGTCCAGTCCATCATCATCATGGCAGGAAGCATGGTAGTGTACAGGTAGACATGGTGCTGGAGGAGCAATGAGTTCTACATCTTGATCCAAAGGCAGCCAGGAGGACACTGGAGTTTTACACTGGGTGGAACTTAAGTGGAGCAAACCTCAAAGCCCACCCTACAGGGCCACACCTACTCCAATAAGCCCACACCTCCTAATAGTGCCATTCCCCTGGGCCAAGCATTCAAACACATGGGTTTATGGGGTACACACCTATTCGAACCATCACATCTGTCTAAAGCTGACTTGAAAATCTAACAAATTCTTCTACAATCAATGTTTAACACAAAATTAACTAATCAAGTTTTGAAATAATTTTAGGAAAACTATTAATTTAAAAATTAATTCATTCAAAAATTTAGAGAAAATAGACAAATTCATAGAAAATATAACCTACAAAAAGCAAATAGAGGGAGGAAAGGAACATTTATATAGTTACTAGAGAGTAAATGAGGATTTATAGTATTTCACCCAAAAGAAAGCACAAATAACAGGGTATTTTTCTGCAAAGTTCTGTCATACATCCCAGAAACATGAATCCACTAAGAAAATAGCTCACTGTAAAAGCTATGTGATAGTGTGAGTTCAGTGCTATGAACATACAGACACAGACACGCAGACAAACACACACACACACACACACACACACATACATTGAAGGAGGAAAACACAGTCAGATGCATGGATCCAAATTATTACAAACTTTTATGTAACCAACTCCAGGAGACTTTACCAGGCTGGGAATCTTTGATGCTAAAACAGAGGGTAAAAGCTAGGTGTAGGGTTGCATGATCACGATCTCAGGGAAGACTGAGGCAGGAGAATCTCAAGTTCAAATCTAGCCTGGGCAGCATAACAAAGGCTACATAACAACATCCTGTCTCAAACAAAAAAGTAGAAAAATAATAAAGTACGGGAAAGAGAGCAACGTGTTGATGTGATTCAATAAAACATGCAAATGTTTAAGAAATAAAGAATCACGACCATGATCTTCCAGCCCTTCCTATAACCCAGAGCTGATCATGTTAGATCAAAGGGGAAAATTACAGTTACAGTGACAGTTGTCTCAAAGGATAAAAAAACCCAAGATAAATATAAACATACATTAATAATTAAAAAACCAAAAATAAAATCTAAGTAGGATTACAGGGGATTTTATTGACCTAATAAAACCTACAGTGTGTGGAGAAATAGCCAGAAGATCCCTTTCACCATCAGGAAGAAGAGTTGAGGGCTGTGCCTTCTGGGAGGCTGAGCACCCTTGGAGAGGTGCCAGCCAGAACAGCCAGCAAAGGAACATAAGTCTAAGAACTGAAAACATTGTTCTGCAGGGCCTGAACCATGAGAGAGAAGGCACTGAGAATGTGCCATGGGTCGGGGTCCTTCAGAGATTCATCAGTCTGATTCAAGTTTTGCTTTTGGTAAATTAGAGGCATGTTTATTAAAAGAAGACTGGCCAGGACCAACCAAGGGAGAATTCTCTAGATAAGGCCAGGCTATTGCTAGCTAAAGGATTACATATGCAAAACCTATGAAGTTACAATTTGGGGAAGCCAAAATAACTCATACCTTGCCCAGGTGGAGGCAAGGCTTGATTCTGTGACATGTAAAGCAAGTGCCTTGGCCATGCAAACAAGCAGGCATCTTGTACAAAAGCAGAACTTAACAGTTAGTCTGTGTAATCGTGTGACCCATCACTGTGTAGGACTACTGAGGCACTGAAATATTTTGCAACATTTAGCAATATATTTAAGAATAGCTCAACTGTATAAGGAAGTGGTCCATCTCAGGCTACCTGACAGGGTACATTCAAGATACAGTAATTTCCTCATGTCTTATGCACGCTAAAAGCAATTTTGCTTTTACAAGCCTAGCACAATAAAATCACCCACTACACATAATGCTAGGTTATTCTGCGATCTAGGACCAACGTGGTAGTTTGAAATCTTTTTTTCTTTGCATGGGAACAAATCACTCCAAGGTGTAATTAGAAAGAAGAGAAAGGAGACTGGAACAAAAAGACACCTGGGGAAAAGACAATCAGAAGAAATTCAAACTTTTTCAAGAAAACAAAGTACATTTTTTCCTTAGAGTAAAACATTGGTATAAATATACTTGCACAATTAGTTAATATTCTCATTGGAAAAAACCAAACAATATGTCTCTCAGCTCTTTACTCTCAAGGGGCCTGAGATGAATCAGTGGTTAAAGTGCTTGCTGTTTAGTCATGGTGGCCTGAGTTCAGATCCCAGGACCTAGTGAACACACACACCTCTGTAACTCCAACTACAACTGAATTCTTCCTACTGTTTTCTAGGGAGAACGTCAGGACTTGTGTTATTGCTAGGATTGTAACCAAAGTAGTGATGTATTTTTGTCAATGGATTTTATTGACAAGGGTGAGATTTTATTTTTTCTCTTAGGAAAATGTTTTGATTCTTGGGGAATTGGTATCAGTTTGGCAAGTTTCCTCCAATATTGAAAGACTGAACCATATCACCATTCACTCTGAGGAGAAGCTCCTCAGGCAGGAAGGCAACTCAAAAGATCTGAAAATGGTCTCTGAAACTGATGAAATTCACTAGGCTCCTTCCCTGACAGAGAACAACAAGAGCTCAGATGAAAGGAAGCTGAGCTGCCAAGAAGACTCTCAAAAGAGCCAACCTCATACCCGCTGTCTGGAAGGAGTTTAGAGCAACTGAGGCACCTGGAGAGGACATTCTCCAACCTGGTGAGCCATCTACAGGCTATGTGGTTTCTACAGGTTCCCAGCTTTTTTGAGCTGTCACCCGTGCTGTGTGGGCTTTGTGAAGGAGCTCTCTTTGAGTCATTTCTGCTCCTGTAACCCCTCACCCATATTCCTATAAGTAACCCCAGTAAAACTTACTGGTTCACCAAGCAGGACTTTGGTGGTATGAACACTTTGGTCTGTCCTGGGTTCCTTATCCAGGGGAGAGCAAGTTTTGTCACATAATAGTACCTACTAGGTTTTATAACTGTAAAATCCTATTTATTCTATGTAAGCAGCAAGCATATTGTGTGTGAGTACATATTTTGAAGGTCACTTATATTTTGAGGGGCACTTATACTTCTATAATTGCCTGTGATGGGACAGTTTCCTAGAAGACAAATGTACTAGTCAGGACCGGCTGACCTACGCTAAGATGATTTAGGTAACCCTGTGCTTTGCCAAAGAGACTTAGATTTGTATCAATTCATTCAAACTTCCCACTCTGGCAAGGGGGCTCTGAACTCCTGGACCCAGGTTGGGTTTGGGGAGGGCGTCCACCCTCCAAAATGTTGATTTGGGTTTTTCAGATGACATCACAACCAGCTATGGAACCTTGAAGGCTGTGGCTAGGGGAAACCCACTGAGTTAGACATCATTCGTGAGGTTGCCTCCAATGTGTTAGCTGCTAGGATTAGGCCCGGTGTCTTACTAGTGATTAACTAGGACGATTAGTCCCATTTCAAAGTTTTTCATATTTAGCTGGTTACAGCACCCTAGAAGGATACTTCTGAGGAGGTATTCTTAGATCTGCTCAGAGTTTTCCAGAGTGGACCCCTGATGTGGAAAGTCAACTCTGTTTCTAAAGAAGAGCTTTTCTTGGACCAACCATCTATTGGAAGTGATTCTTCAGGCTCTGGGGACAACCCAAGAGTACGCTCATGGAGCCAGGCCTACAGTTGCTTTTGCTTGGACATTAGAAAGGCAGCACTATACTGGAGCCAACACCCTCAAAAAAGCAACCCAAACAGTTCTCCATATGGCAACCTAAACAGCCTAGGATGGACATGAAACCCAAAGCTTCAGGTAATGTGTGAAAACGGAAATACCAAGATGAAAGTGGGGCAGAGACAGAGCCTGAAACTTGGGGGCAAGGTCCAAAAAGGACGTGACAGGATGGAACAGACATGGTCTTTAAAGAGCCTGGCAATGCTCAGAAGAAGACCCCTCAGAAGCAACAACACCTAGAGCATCAAAAAGAACAGCCAGGCAAGGGTCAGGGACAGAAACCCCAGGAAGAGAGTCCAAGAGAACTAAAACACAGAATACAAAGGGCCTCCAGAGCAGGCTGACACTGAGAGGAAGCCTGCTGATGGGTGCAAGGGTTGCAAATGGACCTATTCCATCCTGGAGGAGAACGAAATCAGCCCCCAAAAGAAAAAGCACAGAAGGTTACTTCTACACCTTCAATGTGAAGATCATGTAAGGTCCAAGCCACACAGGCCAGACTTACCAGGAACACCAGCTCAAATCATCCTGGATAGTGGGAACGGAGATAGTTTTCCTCCCCAACAAGATGCCAGTGCTTGCAGCAGAGAAAAAGCTTCAGAGACCAAAAAAGGGGCAGAGAAGTAGATCAAATCCTTGATATTACAGAGGACATGGAAAAGGAAATTAAGAATGCACTGGGTCCAGGGCCCCTAGAGGAAATCCTAAGTAGCAGATTCAAGCTGCAAGTCACCTGAGGAGATGTTCATACCCTGGAGAATGGTCAGTGCCTCAATGATGAGGTCATCAACTTCTACATGAACCTTCTGGTTGAGAGAAATGAAACCCAAGGCTACCCGGCTCTTCATGTATTCAGCACATTATTTTATCCCCAAGCTAAAGCATAGTGGTTATGGTTCTGTGAAATGATAAACTGGAGGAATCAATCTCTTAGAAAAGAAATTAATCTTGGTGCCTATTCACCAGATGGTACATTGGAGCCTGGTGGTCATAGATTTAAGAAAACCAAGTATTGTGTACCTTGATTCAATGGGACAGACAGGGAAGGCTATCTGTGAGACCATCTTCCAATATTTACAAAATGAGAGCAAGACACAAAGGAACATGGAGCTGGACCCTTTGGAGTGGAAGTGATACAGTGTGACAGCAGAGGAGATTCCTCAGCAACTGAACGGGAGTGACTGCGGAATGTTTACCTGTAAATATGCAGATTACATCGCTAGAGACCACCCTGTGACCTTTTCTCACCAGCATATGCTCATCTTCAGGAAGAGGATAGTATGGGAAATCCTGCACTGTCACTTACTGTAACAACATCCACCTGGTTGCTATGGTCCCCAGCCCTGTCCTTTTCCATCCATGATTCTAATATACCTCAAGTAGGAGGAGTTGAAAAGATTAGAAACAGGTACTGAGCTGTCTGATTGGATGAAGCCCACTCTCTTCAACATAGTCCTGTCATGGGATGTGGGACTGCTGCCCTAATGCCATCTCTAGGATGCATGCAACTACCTCAAGTTTAGAAACTGCTGCTGTCCAACACACAGGAGACTGTGTTCAGGAAATACTGTTATAGTGCTGGATTTAGTCAATGAATCGGTGTTTTTGTTTTGTTTTTTTTTTGTTGTTGTTGTTGTTGTTTTTTGGTTTTTCGAGACAGGGTTTCTCTGTGTAGTCCTGGCTGTCCTGGAGCTCACTCTGTAGACCAGGCTGGCCTCGAACTCAGAAATCCGCCTGCCTCTGCCTCCCAAGTGCTGGGATTACAGGCGTGCGCCACCACGCCCGGCTTGTTTTTTTGTTTTTTGTTTGTGGTTTTGTTTTTGTTGTTTTGTGTTTTTGTTTTTGTTTATTTTGTGTTTGTTTTTTGTTTTCTGTTTTGTTTTTAGTTCTTTTTGGGTTTTTGTGTGTTTTTGGCTATTGTTTTTTTGTGTTTTGTGTTTTTGGTTTTACTTTTTGTTTTTTTAGTTTGTTTTTATTGTTTGTTTTTTATTGTGTTTTTGTATTGTCTTTTGTTGTTTTTTTTTCTACCTGCCTGTTGTTGTTTGTAGTTTTGTTTTTGCTTTTTGTTGTTTGGTTTTGTGTTTGTTTTTTGTTATTCTTTTGTTTGTGGTTTTGGTGTTGTTTTGTTATTGTTTTGTTTGTGGTTTTGTTTTTCTTTTGATGCCTTCCTGTCCATACCCCACTGATTCTTTTCCTTAACTCACTTGCAAACCTTGGCCATTGTCATTTTCCAATCCTCTAGTCCCCGTTAGAACTGTTGATTTCCAGAAAGGAAGACCCATCACAATGACATTCCCTGTTGAAGAACCGGAGGGACATCAGCAGGAAGCAGCAGAAGCTGTGCACAAGCATCTCTAATGCTGGAGTTGTATGCTGTTAAATTGAAGCTGGAGGTAGTGGTGGTACTTTCTTTTTTATTTTATTTTTTTAAAGTTTTGGGTTTTTTTAAGTTTGAAAATAGTGTCAGAAATGATAATGAGTTACAGAGACCAGTGCTATTCTGAAATACCAAACTCTACTGGCATGGTACAGGATGTAGAATGGTGGCCACACTACTGACGGGACTATAGAACTATGAAGGAAAGCACTGTGGTCATTTAAAGACTCATTCCTTCCCAGACCTGTCTTAGTTTTGGACATTGATGTGAAGTAACTATGATGGCAAATGTCCATTTATATATCAGGTCCCATCTAGTGATGGATTGAATTGTTGTCAATGTTTTTTTTTTTTTTAAGTTCTATTCAATTTAAATGTTTCTTTTAAAATTTTGGTATTTAATGGAAATTGAGATTTTCTTTTCCTCATTAGATTAAAATTCCAGCTGTGGAAATCAGACATTTGGTATTTAGAGTTGATACTGCCAGTTATACAATAATCTATCTTCCATGTGATTGTATTTAACTTTTCTAATCATTATCTTACGGTTCTTTTATGCAATTTTTATTTAATAAATTTTAAAGTTATTGATACATTTCCCAACATCTGGTGTCTCCTGTTTCTTTTATGACATGGTAATTAAACCCAGTTTGTGAAGGACCTAAAATGCAAGTGTTGAGGACATGGCTCACCAGCTTAAGCCTTGGATACACTGTGCACATCCGTGATTGTTATTCTGTTCTAGGCCTCTGAAATAGAGTTGGAATGTTCCAGACAGCATCCACTGCTTTACCTTGGGTTGTACAGGGAGAATACATGTGGAGCTCAGTTGAAAAGTGTGCAGCTGAGCTGTAGTGTTAGCTACCGACAAGTGTATTGATGTACACAGGACACTTGTCATTGAAGCTACTCTGCATTACTGTAAATGGGACATCAGGCAGGTCCACTGCTGACCCCCACCACAGACTGAGACTGACACTGGAAAATGAAACAGTATCTTCATAGATTTGCCCAGATTTGAGGAGAGAAAATGTCTCAATCCTCTTTTGTGTATAGCAGTTTGAGGATGTATAGAAAAGACAACACAGAGTTGGGAGAATGGCTCAGTTGGCAAAGAATTTGCCAGTAAGTGTGAGGATCCAAGTTGCACCAAGAGCCCCATTAAGACAAACCATGATGGGCAGCCTGGAGATGGAAGAGCCCAGGTCCTTCATGGCAGAGTGATTTCCCATCTCATCTCTTTCCTCCAGCTCAACTCCTCCCTTGGGAGTATGATTTTTCCTAATCAGCAGTCCTTGCTTGTTCTGCAAGTAGAAGTCTCTAATTGATTCCTCAAGGACAGAAGATCCTAGAAATCTCCTGGAGGGTCTTCTGAACCCTGTTGTCATCTGATATCAGAGTATCTATTTTCAAATGTTTAATGTGGACACTTTCCCAAAGAGCATCACATGAGCTGGAGAGATGGATGAAAAACCTGGAGCTTGCTGGTAGATGGAGGAGCTTACCCACCTATGATGTGTGAGTAGAAAAATAAGAGTTTGGAAGGGTAACATATACATGTTGGAGGATGTTTTTTCAATGTCAAACTGGCAATTAATAAAAAATACAAATTAAAGTCTAGTCAAGAAAAATACAACATGCCAATAAACAGACCATCTAATTAATATATAATAACTTAATAACAATAAGAAGTAAGGCTACAAATGGTGGGGTGGCTAGAGAGATGGCTCAGCAGTTAAGAACACTGACTGCTATTCCAGAGGACATGGGTTCAATTCTCAGCACCCATCTGGCAGCTTAAAGCAGTCTGTCTAGTTACAAGTGATGTGAAACCCTCTCACAGATGTAGATGCAGGCAAAACACAAATCAATGCTCATGAAATAAAAGTGAATTATTGTTAAAAAGAAAGAGGGCATACCATCACAAAATAGTTAGAAATAAGTCAGTTATCAAGGAAACACCAGTATAAATGTGTGCCTACACAAAATAGCATATATTGCAGATATTTGAGGAAAGTTTAAAACTAAAAGGAATGAGGAAATTACAAAGAGAAAGGCCTAAGAGCTTCTGAAAAAGAAAAATAATTGAGAAATTACAAGGAGGAGAGAGTGGTACATTTGGTGCTGTTTAGAAATTTAAAATTGATGTGTATAAGAAACTGAGCCAGGCAGTGGTGGCACACACCCTTAGTCCCAAGAGAGGTAGGCAAGTCAGAGTGCAAGGCTAGCCTGTTATTCAGAGTGAGTTTCAGGGCAGCAAGAGCTATACAGGGAGACCCTGTCGTGAAAATATAAAAACATAACCAAAAAAACAAAAAGGCTCACACCTAAAGAGTCAACCATATCAAAATTCATAGCAGTTGTGACCGAAAAATGTGTATTGTCACATACTGAGGATAGAAAGAAAGTCTATACAAGTCAATGAAATGCTAAGGCCTTCACCTCCCAGAGAAAATGAACAAAACTACACAATTTTCAAGTGATTTTCAAATAGTCAATAAACATGGGAAAATATAAACAAAGCCAGAACAAAGCAATGCTTTTCAACCTATACACAGATCAAAGTTCTCAAACAATTACAACAATCTCTAGATTTATCTTCTGTGTAGAAGTATTGTGGTTGCATGTATGTATGTGTACCACTTGGATGACCACTACCCTCAGAAGTCAGAAGAGGGTGCTGGATCCCTTGGAACTAGAATTATAGGGAGCTGCCATCTGCACCCCAGGCTCTGGGAACCAAACCTGGGTCCTGTGCAAGAGCCACAAGAGATGTTAACTGTTCAGCCCACACTCCACCCCACCCCACTCCAAAGTAAACACTTTTTAAAGACTGCACTTGAAAATGCTGAGCTAAGGGACTGGGGATACAGCCTCGTGTTCACGAGCTTGCCTAGCATGCACAGAGCCCTGGGATTGATCCTCAGCACACATGAAGCAGGCATGTTTGTGCATTCTTACAAATCCAGCCCTGGGGAGGCAGAGCTAGGGATCACAAGTTCAAGACAGTCCTCAGTTACACAGTAAGTCTGAAGCTAACCTGGGGTACATGTGTGTGCATCTCTCTGAGTTTATTAATGAGCAATCATTCTGCTATGAGCCCACAGATTTGAAGTTAGTACCAGGAGCTGGAAGACATGAGTATTTTTACAGAAAGCATAAATGTCACAACTGTGTTCTGATACCACAAAATAATTTAAATTGAGGTTATTTCTTGTACCCTGTGGTGCCAATGCCATTAATACTCTATTAGAGTACTAGAGGTGTCTAATATTTAAGATCCTGGCTATTCCCAATGCAAAATGGCTTAGAAAGAGCATCTGGATTTTTGGACGGAAGGACCTGACAGCCAAAAAGCTGTCAGGGTATTCCAATAACTAAGAAACATCTAGAAACTTGCTGACATTTCTATTCCCAGGACAAGTTCCTGAGAGCCTCTCCATTGAGACCAAAGTCTGCAATGCTATTAATAGCATGGTCTGTGGAAAACAGCACCGAGGCCTGGCAGCTTAAGAGTCCCATGGATGGGCACCTTTGCTGGGTCACAAAGCTGTAGCGTGAAAATGTTTGTGGATGTTCCAGTCCACAGGTAGGATGCAGCAGACAGCCAAATTCAGTAAGACAATGAAGTTTCCAAACAGCAGTTGAATTGCAGATGGCTCTGTTCTTTCACAGGACATCTCTCTTGGTGTTCACGTGGTATGTCATCAGATGCAGCTGGCCTTCAGTAAAGGCAATGTAGTCTTTGGAACAGCAAAGTGGACCTGCAAGTGTAGACATGGTGTTACAGTTATGATTTCCATGTTCCAAGAATCTTAGAGTCTCTGCAATGGAATCAGTCCCAGATCCTTTTGGAATATTCCATCATGAATTTCATTAAGGCGAAGTACTGATCTGGGCAGTGATCATTCCTGTGCCTGAAAACCAGCACACTACTGGCCATCAGTGGATAAAG
Source organism: Apodemus sylvaticus (assembly GCF_947179515.1). Taxonomy (NCBI): domain Eukaryota; kingdom Metazoa; phylum Chordata; class Mammalia; order Rodentia; family Muridae; genus Apodemus; species Apodemus sylvaticus. The sequence continues at coordinate 163,883,953 of NC_067473.1, read as the reverse complement.
TGCTTGCTATATAAGCATGATGACTTGAATTTGTATAAGAAGCCAGGCATGGCAGCAATGCCTGCAGCCCCAGGACTGGGAGGCAGAGCTGTGGTCAGCCAACCTATTAGTCAGCGACCTCCAGGTTCAGTGCACAAGGCATACAAACATCCACTCAGGCCCACACGTGTAAAATAAAAGTAAATACATCTTTAGAAACAAAAGGCAAGATGAAAGCTCAAAAGGGGAACAATTACATGTCTCGTAAAAGAGCTTATTTTAAAGCAGGACAGGGTGGCCTCTGCCTCTGATCCCAGCACCCAGGACAAAACAAGAAAACATAACAAAAAAGGCAAGTAGGCTGCAGAGATGGCCAACTGTTAAGGGTGTTTGCTGCCCTTCCAGAGGATCCAGGCTCAGTTCCCAGCACCTACGTGGTGACTCACAACTATCTTAACTCCAGCCCAAGAGGATGGAATGTGCTCCTCTCGACTCTGTACATAAACACTCAGAAACATTAAAAACAAATAAATTTAAAAATATGAAAGAGGCTTAGAAGAGATGATGGCTCGGCAGTATTCACTCCTAGCTGGACATTTTTGTACAGATTCACTATATGTAATTAAAATGTTCTACTGTAGATAGCTATTCCTTTGCAATGAGGAACAAATATTACAAAAACTCTACAAATGACTATTATCTATCTTGGGCTTGGTCAAACAACTTTGCCAAAATACAGCCTCTGTTTCCTGAATAGGACACAAATATTCTTTCAAATACAGGGAAGTGAGTAGGATCTTCTTCTTGCATATACAGATCAATACTCTCTGCAACCCTCCACTGAGGTCATGCCAGTCACACTGTCTGGGCTCCTTGGGAATGAATCAAGGTCTGCAGCAGATTTGCTTACACAGTGTACCTTAAATGCTCTGTTTACCAAAGCTCGCACACTAGCAAATCTGAAGACCCTGTCAATGACATCATGCAGCAGCTTTCCTTGGGGTTCGTCCTGGTTTAAAACCTGCCTAGGCTTTGAAAATTCTTTTTCCACTCTGCATCAAAATCACAACTGGGTTCAAGGTTCCCAGGTCCTAACTCTCAAGCAGCAATAGTCTGAACCCGATACTCGCTGGCACCAGACATTCCTTGTTCTCCATGGTATCTGCATACTCAGTGAGACCTCATGTCGCCATCTGACATTTGGAGCAACATTACTGTAGGGTCTTTCAAATCAAAATGCCAAACTGACAGAATGAGACAGATAGGTGCTGGTTAAAATGAGAAGTGAACTGCGTGGTGAACTGAGGCTGGTGTAGTTAGCATATGACAGAACAGAGGCTGCTGCAGTGAGCATATCACACTTAGACCAGAGGCAGCTGTAGTGAGCCTATCATGGTTATATCAGAGGCAGTGTCCTTAGCATATCACAGTTAGACCAGAGGCTGGTGTAGTTAGCATATCACAGTTAGACCAGAGGCAGTGTACTTATATCACAGTTAGACCCCTCAGACCTGCTGGAGCCAGCAAAGCTGACCAAAGTGATTGCCAGTCCTTCTCTGCTTTATTACAATTCTCTGTGAAGAACCTGTGCCTTTACAATGTGCAGTTCCCATCATGCACCATGGCCCATCAGCATCCCCACCCTATCAGTGTAGGAAAGGGAACTGAAACCTATTTTGAAAATCCCAATCCCATTCCTGGATTTTCCATCTTTACTTCACTTCAAAGCACAATTTCCCCTATTAAAGTTTTCCCATAAAGTGAGCTACCAAAAATCCCAAGATAAAACATATTCAAGAACCCTGAAATAGCCAGCAGGAGAGGTGCATACCTTTAATCCCAATACTTGGGACACAGAGGCAGGCAGGTAGCTCTTAATCAAAGCCAGATTGGTCTACAGAGCAAGTTCCTGGACAGCCAAGGTTACATGGAGAAGTCCTGGCTTGAAACACCTCCCCACCACCAAAAAGAAACCTGACCCACCCTTGAAGTGGGAACCTTTGCCTTGTAAAAATCTTCACCCAAAATCCTTACTTGGTCTCATCTGTGAAAGTACAGGAACTAAAACTTAACAATGAAGATAGCCATCTACAAAGGATATACATAGCTTGTTGTGTTTGCTCTGAAATGTATATTTGTGAGCATTTTTGTTTTTGAAACAGGGTTCCTTTATGGGGTAGTCCTAGAACTCACTTATATAGACCAGGCTAGCCTGTAACTCAGAGATCTGCGAGGCTCTGTCTTATGAGTGCTGAGATTAAAGGTGTGCACTGTGACAGCTTTGCTGAATTTTTTCTTTTTAAACTTGTCTATTTTTATTTCCTATGCAATGATGTTTTGTCTGTGTGTGGGTGTTAGATCTCTTGGAATTGCAGTTACAGGTAGTTATAAGCAGCCATGTGAGTGCTGGAAACTTAACAAGGGTCCTCTGAAAGAAAAGTCAAGGTTCTTACCCAGTGAATCACCTCTCCGGCCTTGAAATCGGTATTTTTTAAAAAGAATTACTGAATATATATGAATACAATAGAGCTGTCTTCAGATACAGCAGTAAATGGCATCAGACTCCATCACAGATGGTTGTGAGCCACCATGTGGTTGCTGAGAATTGAATCCAGGACCTTAGGAAGAGCAGTCAGTGCTCTAAACAGCTGAGTCCTCTCTCTAGATCAAAATGTGCATTTTTAATAATGGAAATAGGTAAACAGAAGACTGACCTTAGGTCAAAGCTGTGTTGGTTCATAAGTGATTATCAGTCGATAAAAGGAAATGAAACAGAATTCCAGCCTTCAGCAAGAAAAGGAAAACCTTCACCTTGGTTACTGCACCAACAGGCATGCATACACTCATCCTTATCCTCAAGGAAACCAGCAATGCTCACCTACTTCCAGTAGAACCTGGGCTCAATTCCCAGCACTCACATCCACCACATGCTCTGAAGCCTCAGGGCTCCCCATCAGTTTGCTCCTAAGGTGCTCAGAGCGCACCATTTTCTCTAGCCTGGTGTGGCCAGCAGGTCCTGTTTCTATTCAACTATCTTGTGTAATCTCACTGTCTGGTGGAGCAGCCAGCAGCTCCAAACCCAGGGACTCTCCAAGCAATTTTCAAAATACCACTGAGTTTGTTAATATCTTGGTTACAAAGTTATGTATCTTGAGTAAGTAGGCTACTGACAACTCTAAATATTTTACTTATATTTTATTCAACTTGATGGTCCTAAAGCCATGAAAAACATCTGGTTATAACACTAGAGACTCTCATTTGTTTCTATGTAACTCTGGCTGACTTGAGACTTTCTGGGATTGGCTTTGAACTTGCTGTGAACTTCCTGCTTCTGCTTCCCAGGTGCTAACATTGCAGGACTACACCATAGTGTTGGCTTTTTAAAATAAAACTTAGCTTAAAATTAATTTAGTGGTTAAGAGCCAACTTTTTTCAGTAAAACATGGGAAAAAACCCAAAACTACACTTCCCATAAAGAAAGACAAGTGTTATATCATGAAATGTGTTTGCTTTGTTTTTTGGAGATAAGGTCTCACTCTTCAGCCCTGGCTGGCCTGACACTTGCTATGTAGCTCAGAATTCACAGAGATCTCTGTGCCTGATTCTCCTCTTGAATGATGGGACTAAAGACACAAGCAATCCGGCACAACATAAAATGATCTGATTTTTACTTAAGTGAAATTTAAGTGATTATTACTTTAATTGAAATGGTTTATTTCAAATTAAAATGTATTCCTCAAAAATTTCAAAATACAAGACATTGCAAAGTGGATTAAAAATAAAATCTTAATGTTAGATACTAAAATGTTTTAAAAAATTATACAAATGACTACTAGTTTTAGATTCAAAATGCTGTTGAAGGAAGAAATGCTTTAGTCATATAATTTCCTTCCTTCCTTCCTTCCTTCCTTCCTTCCTTCCTTCCTTCCTTCCTTCCTTCCTTCCTTCTTTACATTCTTCCATCTTAGGCTTTCTTTTATTGTGAACAGACACCATGACCATGGCAACTCTTATAAAGGAAAGCATTTAATTGGGGATGGCTTACAGTTCAGAGGTTTAGTTCATTTCATCATGGCAGGAAGCATGGTGGCACACAGACAGACATGGTGCTGGGGAAGAAGCCAAGAGTTCTACATCTGGATCAGTAGACAGGAGGAAAGGAGTGCCTCACTGGACCTAGTTTGAGCATCTTAAACCTCAGAGCCTTCCCCCAGTGTCACATTTCCTCCAACAGGGCCACACTTCCTACCACTGCTACTTCCTGTGAGCCTATGGGGACAATTTTCTTCCAAACCACTGTTCCTTCTTTTCTTCTTTCCTTCCTTCCTTCTTTCCCTCCTTCCTTCCTTCCATCTTCCTTCCTTCCTTCCTTCCTTCCTTCCTTCCTTCCTTCCTTCCTTCCTTTTTCTTTGAGACAGAGTCTCTCTACTCCTGTCTGTACTGGAACTTGTTTTGTAGACCAGGCTGGTCTCAAACTTACAGAAATCCCTTTACCTCTGCTTCATGTGTGCTAGGATTAAAGGTGAACTCTATCATGTGCAGTGATGCAACATTCTTAATGGACAAGTCAGGCCTGAAAGACCCACATTTGACACAATTTAATATAAAGGAATTATTGTTTGAGTTATGAACTGTGAAGTTGACATTGCCTAGAAGACCTCAAAAAAAAGAAAAAACAAAAAAGGTCTCAACTGAGTACTTAGATGTATAAAGTTGGTCTGCGGGCATGTACATGAGAGACTGTCTCCATTATCTGAGTTTATACTGGAGAGCTCAGTGCACTGTGGGTGGCGCCATTCCCAGGTGGTCCTGGGCTGTAAGGGAAGCTAGCTGAGCACAGCTGGAACATCATTCCTGCACGGTTCTTCCCTCCAGTTTCCTTCCTGCCCTGGCTTCATTCAAAGATGGACATGACCTAGACATATAGGGCAAACACATCCTTTCTTCCCTGGCCTGATTTTGGTCAGAGTATTTTATCATAATAACAGAAAGGAAACTAGGATATCTATGCTTAAAGAGAAGTTAGAATAAAGCAAAAGTGAAATAGTCTATTAGACTTTTTCACAAGGTTTTATATATATATATATATATATATATATATATATATATATAGAGAGAGAGAGAGAGAGAGAGAGAGAGAGAGAATCGACTTACTGTTTCTGTGCAGTAATGTCTATACTAATTATTTTATATAGCATATATTTAAACACACATAGTGTTTCAAAACCAAGTCTTCAAGGACATCTGTTTTTCTTCAGTGCTGGGACTGAATCCAGAACTTCACATGTGGGGAGCAAACACTCTGCCAACTTGCAAATCCAGCAACAATAAAAACCTTCCAGTCATGAAAATGAAAAGATAAAAACAAGGTGTCAATTCTAGTGGAATATAAAACACATACTTCAAAGCAGAACATGATTTTTTTATTCAAAGTTCTTTATTTTAGTGCATATGTCTAAGGAAGGGGGATATTGTGGCAGATTTGATAAAATGTGTTCAATATGCCTGTCAGATTCTTTAACTAATTCTGTCTGATGTTTCAAAAAGTTTAAGTACACATACATACCTTGTTCTAGAATACAATGTATTTGTATGCTATAATTAAGTTGGTCACAATTACAGGATTCACTTATTATCGTGAGCATTTCCCAGGATCCTGACTCAGAGGCTTTTGTTCAGCCACCTCTCTGCATCTCAAATGTTAATCATCATTGTTGGAGGACAAGTGACTTAGTCAATCCGACTTGAAATTTCACTAGCGAGTGCTCGGTCCTTTGGACCTTCAGCTACTCAGGCTTATGTGATCAGTGATTGTAAAACACCAGTGATCCAAAGTACTATTTATTCTAGAGACAAACAAATAGGTTTTCTTCTCTCTAATCCCATGGAACTTGCCCATGCTACCAGGACCTTTGGCTGTCAAAATAAAAGTCATTCTAGTGCTTTTATAGTTAAAAATTAAAATGTTTCAATATGTCCCTTGCACGGTTCCTCTTTGACATTTTTGTATTTTTATATCTGCCTGACTCTCTTCTTTAAATTGTCCATCACACAACTTTTGTTTAATGAATTATGAAAAGATATGAATATACATCTCAGTGTATTCTGAAAATATACTGTCAGTTTGTGACACATAAAACAAGTTATTTCTTCATACATCTTTTTATATTATAATTCATATTTCTGTTTATGTGTTTCATGAAATGTGAAATAAAAACTAGATAAAACTGGGATGTTTTTCCCTGAAATTCTCATCATTCTACCAAGAATATTTTTCTTTTTACACGTGTTTAAATGTCTTTACACTGAAGACATTTAGTATGTTCCTTGTATTGATAGCAGATTAATATTTTACTATTACTGATTATTATTGTTAATTTATTCCTCGAATATGAGAACAACCTGAAACTAAATATAAATAAGAATGAGTAAGTATTTATATATGGTTATATCTACATGGGATAACGGAATAACTATTTGTAGACAAAAACAATATCATATTCCTATATAGATCAAATATTACTTCGATACCTCTCTCTCTCTCTCTCTCTCTCTCTCTCTCCTCTCTCTCTTTGAAAAGCATAAGCAGAACATGATTATGATAGGCTGCCTCTAGCTGGTAATTTTCAAAGTAAAAACAGCTGCCCAACAACTCTAACTGTATGAGACTCACTTTCACATAGCTAAGGCACAGAGCGCCCTCTGCTGGGAGTCCTGAATGAATTCAAAAGCCCATTCTATTTCCAGTTGAGTTTAACACCAGTATTTGAAACTTTAAGGGATTTCACAACTCATCGACGTATTCGTTTCTTGTACCCATAAGATCACCGTCAACATTTCCCATAAGAACCATCCTAGGCTCACTACAAACGACAGGGCCCCCATATCTCTCTGCTTTTCCACTACCTCGCTGGAACATTCCATCAATCCTTCCATTCCCTCCCACCCTAGGTGAGAATCCACGTGGGTGCTGAGAATAGAACCCAGGTCCTGTGCAAGCACAGGAGCTCTTAACCACGGAGCCAACTCTCCACCCGCCTCCCACACCTTCCAAACCCCACTGGGGGTCGTCAACTCTTACCCTCTGTTCCCCCGCGAGTTTCCGGAGCTCGGCTGCGTGGGTGGGAATGTGGTGTGGTTAGGGAGGTATCCATCCCTCTGGTCAGCGCCTGCCAGGAGGAGTTGGGAAGCAGCACCTACAGCTCTGCCCTCCGCAGCCACGTCCAAGAGAGACCAGCCTGCTAAAAATATAAAAGCTTCTGCACTGGCCGCAGGCGGAGAGCAGGAATCTGACAGGTCTGAGCCCTGCTCCAAGCTGAGCACTCAACACCCGGGCTCCACCTCTCACGCATTTTTAAGTTTGTCCCTCAGGTTGTAGTGCCTCTCCCGAGCAAGAAGCCCCGCCCTTGGACTGGGCTCCGCCTTCTCCGCTCCTAAGTTCCGCCCTCGCACTACTGCTCCACATTCGGACTCCGCCTCTGGTGCTCTAAACCCCGCCCTCAACCTAATTTCTCTACAACCAGACTCTGGTTCTGAGCCCCTAAGCTCCGCCCTCAGCCTAATTACTACAGACATAGGCTCCGCCTTCATCGCGTCTAAGATCCGCCCTCATTTCTGTTGCTTCTCCACGGGGCTCCTGGTCTCGCGCGCCAAGCTCCGCCTTCAGTCAGTGGCGTCACACAGAGGCCCCGCCCCCACGTGCCCGAGCTCCTCCCCTAGCGCTCCTGTCCTTCCGGAAGTCCCACAGTTGCACGTGACCAGCTGTGTACTTCACAGGGTAGGGGTGGGAAGCCGGTGACTCCGGGCAGCGGTGATAACCCGGACCAGAAGCAGAGTCGAATTTCAGAGCATCCACTAGTAACACGGCCCCTCCCTCACACACGGAGCCTGTATCCAGGGAAGAGCAGCCCAGGGAGGCCCTGGAGAGGTTGTAGGTGCAGGAGGACCTGAGGAGGAGTCTCCATCAGCCTCGGGAAGGCACTGGCAGACACACTGAGTGGAATCCCTTTTCCAAACATTAAAGTCGTCCCTCTATGTGTCACTTCCTGAAGGATTGATCTGGGATTTTCCGCTAAAGTGGCCTTAGGCACCGTTTGTCCAGGGCACGTTGGTCGTGCTCCTGGCCACGGAGTTGTCCATGGGGCATCACTTTTATGTAGAGATTGTGCCCGGGGCTGAGGCATGGGCGGGAGCTAATGTCCACAGGCAGGGTCAGCAACATGCAAATGCACCAAGCACCAAGGCACAGGACTGCAGCTGTCTTCTTTTAGGCAACCCAGTTTTGTGTTAAATCTCAGTAGGTTTCTTTTGTCAGAACCACGCATAGAGCAGAACACCAGCCATTCATTCAAGGATGGAGACGAAAGTAGCTCCCCCAAACTATGAGTGGTGTGAATTATATTTAGTCCCCGCCTCCAAGGGTTTATTAAGATAACTTAAAATGCCTTTGAGATGACAAAAGTTAAGACCCATCATTTTACTTAGATTTGCCTCCTACCGTTATAATTTTAGGCTCCGTCATGAATCCTAACTTTTTACTACCTCGGTAATGTTTTTTAATTCATTCACCAATGTTGTTTCAGGTTCTCGCCTCACTTCCTTCCCAGCATGCACTTGGACCTGCTGTGGACTCCACCCCCTTCAGCACTACAACAGGACTACTTAGTCCTTAGAGGATGAGCAGCCAAACAAGGTGCCTAGCTGCCTGCCAGGAGAGCTTCCTGAAAGACTTCAGTTCTTGGGCATCCAGGTAACTTATCCATGAAAACTCATTTTTTTTTTATTTTATGTATATGGGTGTTTTGACTTGTGTGTGTGTGTGTGTGTGTGTGTGTGTGTGTGTGTGTGTGTGTGTGTGTAAAAACCCTTGGAACAGGAGTTTCAGACATGAGCTGCCGTGTGGGTGCTGGGAATTGAACCCAGGTCCTCTGGAAGAGCAGCCAGTGCTCTTGAGTCATCTCTCCAGCCTCTGGATTATTGTTCAAGACGTTTTTCATCTGTCTAAATAAATTAAAGACTAATAGAACTGTAACTTATAAGTATATCTTAAAGGGCATTTTTTCCTAAAAGAAACGTTTATTGCATAAGGAAATCAATAGTCTGAAGGTAATTAAAATATTTTTAATTTATGAAAAAGAGGCTCATGCCTATGAAAGTTTTGATTTGCTGCATCATAGTATTCAAGAAGTTCTGGAGAATTTCAGATTTTCAATATTACGGACATTTCATCTTTTTGGTTTTATCCTTTTTGTTTTCTTTGGAAGTTTTGGGTAGGATTACTTTCTGTTACTTCCACATTTGGGAGTGGGGGGTGGGGATCTCAATATACCACCTGTACCTGACTCTAAGTCCAAGGCACAAGCAATTCTCCTGCCTCAGAATCCCATATGCTGGAAATACAGGATTGTGACTTCATACCTTCTACCTATATTTTGATAAGACTTTGGAATTACAGTTTGATAGTGACATAGGCTAAGAATTTGAGGGCTGTCAAATATATATATATATATATATATACATATACATATACATATACATATATATACATATATAATATATATGTGCATATGCATATGCATATACATGAAAACTTAAAGTCTGGAGAGCAGAGTGTTATAGATTGAATTAGGTGCCTTAAGAACTTATCTGTTAGCCTGGTATGGTGGCACATATTTGTAATCCCAGCACTTGGGAGATAGAGGTATGAAAACTATAAGTTCAAGGCCATTCTTTGTTATTGTGTGTGTGTGTGTGTGTGTACGCTGAGTTTGAGACCAGGGTGGGCTACATGAAACCTTGTTTCAAAATATTAATGAATAAATAAAGAAATAAGCAAAAAACCTTTCACACTCTCCAATGCAGTCCTATAGTTGCTAGGGTTGCCCTCACAAAATAATATAGCCATTGTCAAGAAAATGGCCCAAATACAGAGTATATGCCTGTGATCCCAGAGCTCAGGAGGCCAGGGCAAGAGCCTGGGTTACATAATGGCACTATTTGAAAAAGCAAGTGGAAAGAGTGCAGAGGGCTGGAGAGATGACTGACTCCATGGTTAAGAGCTCTTGCTATGCCAGGCCTGGTAACAAACTCTAATGCCAGTACTCGGGACAGAGTCAGCCTGATCTCTGTAAGTTCAGTACATAGAGGGACTCTTTTAATCACCCACCAAGCAACAACAACAACAATACCAAGAATCAACTCTTGCTGCATTTGCAGAAGACCTAGATTTGGTTACTAGCACCAACATGTTAGTGTCCAGCCTTTTGTAGCTACAGTTGAAGGCTATCTGATCCCTTCCTCTGACCTCCATGGCTGCCACCGCACCTGTAAAATGCACGTGACACATTTTGGCAAAACACTCAGACACATTAAATCTTTAAAAAGTTTTCTTTTTTAAAGACAATATAGATTGGGAAAACAGTTTGCAAACTCTGTCTCTTACAGTCTGCCTCGAATATATGAATAACTCTAAACTCAACAAAAAGACAGCCCTATTTAAAAATGAGAACTGATGCTAGCTAGCTAGGCAAGTGGCTAAAGTCTGTAATTCTAGCTACTCTGGAGATTGAAGCAGGAAGCTCACAAGTTCAAGGTCTACCTCACTAACTTTGTGAGACCTTGTCTCAAATTTTTAAAAGGAAAATGAGCACTTTGATCTCTTGATCAAAGAGATAGGGATGAAGGGAAGGAGTTGAAGAGCTCTTTCTCTCTCTTTCTTTCTTTTGCTTTTTTATTGAATATTTTCTTTATTTACATTTCAAATGATTTCCCCATTCCACATCTCCCCTTCAGAAACCCCCTCTCCCATCCCCCACCCCCTGCTTTTATGAGAATACTCTGCCACCCACTCTAACCACCCACCCACCACTCCTGCCTTCCCACCCTGGCATTCCCCTACACTGGGTCATCGAACACCCTCAGGCCCAAGGGTCTCTCCTCCCACTGATGTCCAACAAGGCCATCCTCTCACACATATGTGGCCAGCGCCATGGGTCTCTCCATGTGTGCTCTTTGGTTGGTAGTCCAGTCCCCGGGAGCTCCAGGAGGTCTGGCCTGTTGACACTGTTGCTCCCTCCATGGGGCTGCAAACCCCCTCAGCTCCTTCAGTCCCTTCTCCAACCGATCCATCGAGGACCCCTGTGCTCAGTCCAATGCTTGGCTCTGGCAGAGCCTCTCAGGAGACAGCCATATCAGGCTTCCACCAGTAAGTACTTCCTGTCATCCACAATAGTGTCCAGGTTTGGTGGCTGTATATGGGATGGCTCCCCAGGTGCATAGGTCTGATGGCTTTCCTCCAGTCTCTACTCTACACTTTATCTCTATATTTCCTCCTGTGAGTATTTTGTTCACCCTTCTAAGCACTTAGGCTTCTTAGGCTTCATATGGTCTGTGAATTGAATAATGGGTATTCTGAACTTTTAGGCTAATATCCACTTATCAGTGAATACATACCATGTGTTTTCTTTTGTGACTGATTTACCTGACTCGGGATTATATTTTCTTTTTTTTTTATTCTTTGTTTATATTCCAAAATCTTTCCCCTTTCCCAGTCCCCGCTCCCCGCCATATGTCCCATAAGTCTTCTTCTCTCCCTCCATTCCCCTATCTTTCCCCCTCCCTTTTCTCTGTCCTGGTACTCCCCTACAATGCTGGATCAAGCCTTTCCAGGATTAGGGCCCTCTTCTTCCTTCTTCATGGGAATCATTTGATATGCTAATTGTATCTTCAGTATTCAGAGCTTCATGGCTAATTAATATCCACTTATCAGTGACTGCATTCCATGTGCATTCTTTTGTGATCACATTACCTCACTTAGGATGATATTTTCCAGTTCCATCCATTTGCCAAAAAATTCATGAGTTCATTGTTTTTAATTGCTGAATAGTACTCCATTGTGTATATATACCACATTTTCTGTATCCATTCCTCCATTGAGGGATATCTGGGTTCTTTCCAGTTTCTGACTATTATAAATAAGGCTGCTATGAACATAGTGGAGCATGTGTCCTTATTGCATGCTGGAGAATCCTCTGGGTATATGCCCAGGAGAGGTATAGCAGGGTCCTCCGGAAGTGTCATGTCCAGTTTTCTTAGGAACCGCCAGACTGATTTCCAAAGTGGTTGTACCATCTTACAGTCCCACCAGCAGTGAAGAAGTGTTCCACTTTCCCCACATCCTCGCCAACACCTGCTGTCTCCTGAGTTTTTAACCTTAGCCATTCTGACTGTTGTGAGGTGAAATCTCAGGGTTGTTTTGAATTGCATTTCCCTAATGACTACTGATGCTGAGCATTTCTTAAGGTGCTTCTCAGCCATCCGAATTTCTTCAGGTGAAAATTCTTTGTTTAGGTCTGTACCCCATTTTTTAATAGGGTTATTTGGTTCCCTGGGGTTTAACTTCTTAAGTTCTTTGTATATATTGGATATTAGCCCTCTATCGGATGTAGGGTTGGTGAAGAAGATCTTTTCCCAATTTGTTGGTTGCCGTTTTGTTCTTTTAACAGTGTCCTTTGCCTTACAGAAACTTTGTAATTTTATGAGATCCCATTTGTCAATTCTTGAGCTTAGAGCATAAGCTATTGGTGTTCTGTTCAGGAACTTTTTCCCCTGTGCCCATGTCCTCAAGGGTTTTCCCCAGTTTCTTTTCTATTAGTTTCAGTTTGTCTGATTTTATGTGGAGGTCCTTGATCCACTTGGAGTTGAGCTTAGTACAAGGAAATAAGAATGGATCAATTCGCATTCTCCTGCATGCTGACCTCCAAAATGTTCCACAAAATAGAAACAGAAGGAACACTACCCAACTTGTTCTACAAAGCCACAATTACACTGATACCAAAACCACACAAAGATCCAACAAAGAAAGAGAACTTCAGGCCAATTTCCCTTATGAATATTGATGCAAAAATACTCAATAAAATTCTTGCCAACCGAATCCAAGAACACATCAAAACGATCATCCACCACGATCAAGTAGGCTTCAGCCCAGGGATGCAGGGATGGTTCAATATAAGGAAATCCATCAATGCAATCCACTACATAAACAAACTCAAAGAAAAAAAACCATATGATCATTTCATTAGATGCTGAAAAAGCATTTGACAAAATTCAGCATCCTTTCATGCTAAAAGTCTTGGAAAGAACAGGGATTCAAGGCCCATAACTAAACATAGTTAAAGCAATATACAGCAAACCGGTAGCCAATATCAAACTAAATGGAGAGAACTTGAAGCAATCCCACTAAAATCAGGGACTAGACAAGGCTGCCCTCTCTCTCCATATCTTTTCAAGTTCTAGCTAGAGCAATTAGACAACATAAGGAGGTCAAAGGGATACAAATTGGAAAGGAAGAAGTAAAATTATCACTATTTGCAGATGACATGATAGTATACTTAAGTGACCCAAAAAACTCCACCAGAGAATTTCTACAGCTGATAAACAACTTCAGCAAAGTGGCAGGTTATAAAATCAACTCAAGCAAACCAGTTGCCTTCCTATACTCAAAGGATAAGCAGGCTGAGAAAGAAGTTAGGGAAATGACACCCTTCACAATAGCCACAAACAATATAAAGTATCTTGGTGTGACTCTAACCAAACAAGTGAAAGATCTATACAACAAGAACTTCAGGTCTCTGAAGAAGGAAATGGAAGAAGACCTCAGAAAATGGAAAAATCTGCTACACTCATGGATTGGCAGGATTAATATAGTTAAAATGGCCATCTTGCCAAAAGCAATCCCCATCAAAATCCCAACTCAGTTCTTCACAGAGTTAGAAAAAGCAATTCTCAAATTTATCTAGAATAACAAAAAACCCAGGATAGCTAAAACTATTCTCAACAGTAAAAGAACTTCTGGGGGAATTAGTATCCCAGACCTCAAGCAATACTACAGAGCAATAGTGTTAAAATCTGCATGGTATTGGCTCAGGGACAGGCAAGTGGACCAATGGAATAGAATTGAAGACCCAGAAATAAATCCACTCACCTATGGTCACTTAATCTTCGACAAAGGAGCAGAAAACATTCAGTGGAAAAAAATAGCCTTTTCAACAAATGGTGCTGGTTCAACAGGGATTATATTTTCAAGTTCCATCCATTTGCCTGTGAATTTCATGAAATCATTGTTTTTAATAGCTGAGTAGTACTCCATTGTGTAAATGTAACACATTTTCTGTATCCATTCCTCTGATGAGGGACATCTGGGTTCTTTACAGCTTCTAGCTTTATAAATATGACTGCTATGACCATAGTGGAGCATGTGTCCTTATTACAAGCTGGATAATCCTTTGGGTATATGCCAAGGAGTGGTATAGCTGGGTCCTCAGGTAGTATACTATGACCAGAGGTGTGAGGTGCAATGTCAGGGTCATTTTTATTTGCATTTCCATGATGACTAAGGATGTTGAACATTTCTTAGGTACTTCAGAGCCATTGGAGGTTCCTCAGTTGAGAATTCTCTGTTTATCTCTGTTCCTCATTTTTTAATAGGGTTATTTGGTTCTCTGGATTCTAACTTCTTGAGTTCTCTGTATATATTGGATATTAGCCCTCTGTTGGATGTGAGATTGGTACAGATCTTTTCCAAATCTGTTGGTTGCCCTTCTGCCCTATTGACAGTGTCTTTTGCCTTACAGAAGCTTTGCAATTTTATGAGGTCTCATTTGTCAATTCTTGATCTTGGAGCATAAGCTATTGGTGTTCTGTTCAGGAACTTTTCCCCTGTGCCCATGTATTCAAGACTTTCCCCCACTTTCTCTTCTATTAGATTCAGTGTGGACAGAGGAGGGCAGCGGCGGCGGCGGCAGCAGTGGCTGGTCCAGCTGAAGGGCCATCAGCGGTGGAACCAAGGCGACACAGGGTCCAGTTAGGCCCTGCGCCCACGACCACTGACCTTCGCTGACCAGCCGGGTGGTTCTGTGGAGCCTTTCACTGCACAGAAGCCACTTCAGAACTCGGCTTCCCGCCAGTCAGGAGAGACTCACCTCCATCTTGATTTCGGACTCCAGAGATCGGACAGACTGAGGGACAAAAACATAATCCGAGGTCAACACCGCAGGGGTCTGAGCCCGACGGGCGTTGGCCTGCACCCAGGCCCTGGGCTGTTCGGGTGGCCATCGGGGTGCCAACCCAGCCAGGAGGTTTTTTTGCCGTGGCCTGCGCACGCGCCGCCATTTTGCCTACAGGACCCAGAGTGCTCGGGAGGGCAGAGACGGCTAACAAGCGTAGCCTGAGGCTAACAAAACGGGGGTCTAGGCCCCAAAAGGCACAGGACTGACCCCAAGAACTGGGCGGCTTGGTGGGCCATCTGTGTGTCAACCCGCCCAGGAGGTTGTTAGCACAACAGACTCTCCCGGTGCTTTCGGGGAGCGCGGACGCGCACGCCGGCCATCCGGGTCACCTGGCGGACCCAATTAACAGTCATAGCCCTAGGGGAACTTTGCTCAGACCTGGGCCTCCCAGGCTTTTGCCTGGACTCAGGGCCTGGGCGACCAGGCTAACCTTGTGTGCGCCAGCCCGGTTGGGGAATCGGCTGCCCAGCGGAGTGAGCAGAACACAGGGGAGGTCACAGCAGCATACACCTTCGGCGCTCCCTGGGGGTGCACACGGGCTCCATCTGGTCCACAGACACAATCTGGGGCAAGGCCTCAGGCGGAAGCCCTCAGCTCAACTCTCTCCGCTTCAGATCAGCCTGGGCGGCCGCACCACATCTCCAGGTCCCTCAAGAGGCTAGCGGGGGCTTCCGGGCGACCAGCTGGGAGAAGTCGGTGTGCTCCAGTAAATCCTGCGGGCCCCAGCGGGAGCCTTCAGGTGCCTGCTTCGGGATCTGAACAGCCTGGACAGCAGCACCCTGTCTACAGGCAGTGCAGGGTGTAAGCTGTGCACCAGAGGCCAACGGGGAAGGGGCAGCTTGCACTGGTGAGTCCAGCACTGACAAGACCAAGTAACACCAGTGAGAACTAGATGGCAAAAGGCAAACGCAGGAACGTCACTAACAGAAATCAAGGCAATATGGCAACATCTGAACCCAATTCTCCTCTACCAGCATGTCCTGGATACCCCATCACACCAGTAAAACAAGATTTGGATTTAAAATCACTGGTCATGATGCTGGTACAGGAACACATGAAGGACATACTTAAAGAAATTGAGGAGAAAATGGATCAAAAGTTAGAAGCCCTTACTAGGGAAACACAAAAATCATTGAAAGAAATCCAAGAGAATATAAAAGCCAACAAGGAGGAAACGCAAAAATCACTTAAAGAAATACAGGAGAATTTTGGTCAACAGGCTGAGGTCATGAAAGAGGAAACACAAAAATCTCTTAAAGAATTACAGGAAAGCACAAACAAGCAAGTGAAGGAGCTAAGCAAAACCATCCAGGATCTAAAATCAGAAGTGGAAACAACTAAGAAAACTCAAAGGGAGACAACTTTGGAGATAAAAAGCCTTGGGAAGAAATCAGGGGACAGAGATGCAAATATCAACAACAGAATACAAGAAATAGAAGAAAGAATCTCAGATGCTGAAGATTCCATAGAAACCATGGACTCAACAGTTAAAGAAAATGCAAAATGCAAAAAGTTTATAACCCAAAATATCCAGGAAATCCAGGACACAATGAGAAGACCAAATCTAAGGATTATAGGCATAGATGAGAGTGAAGATTTACAACTTAAAGGGCCAGCAAATATCTTCAATAAAATTATGGAAGAAAACTTCCCTAACCTAAAGAGAGAGATGCCCATGAATATACAAGAAGCCTACAGAACTCCAAACAGACTGGACCAGAACAGAAATACTTCCCGTCACATAATAATCAAAACACCAAATGTTCTAAACAAAGAAAGAATATTAAAGGCAGTAAGAGAAAAAGGCCAAGTAACATATAAAGGAAGACCTATCAGAATCACAGCAGACTTTTCACCTGAGACTATGAAGGCTAGAAGGTCCTGGGCAGATCTCATGCAGACTCTAAGAGAACACAAATGCCAACCAAAACTACTATATCCAGCAAAACTCTCAATCACCATAGATGGAGAAACTAAGATATTGCACGACAAAACCAAGTTTACCCAATATCTATCCACAAACCCAGCCCTAAAAAGGATAATAGGAGGACAACACCAATACAAGGAGGGAAACTTCACCCTGGAAAAAGCAAGATAGTAACCTTTCAGCAAACCCAAAAGAAGTTAAGCAATCAAATTTAAAAAATAACGTCAAAAATGATAGGAAGTAACAATCACCATTCCTTAATATCTCTTAACATCAATGGACTTAATGCCCCAATAAAAAGACACAGACTAACTGACTGGATACGTAAACAGGACCCTACATTTTGCTGCTTACAGGAAACACACCTCAGGGTCAAAGACAAACACTACCTTAGAGTAAAAGGCTGGAAGACAATTTTACAAGCAAATGGTCTCAGGAAACAAGCTGGAGTAGCCATTTTAATATCAGATAAAATTGACTTTCAACCCAAAGTCATCAAAAGAGACTCTGAGGGACACTTCATGCTGGTAAAAGGAAAAATACAACAAGAAGAACTCTCAATCCTGAACATCTATGCTCCAAATGCAAGGGCACCCTCTTTCATAAAAGAAACTTTATTAAAACTCAAAGCACACATTGCACCTAACACAATAATTGTGGGTGACTTCAACACTGCACTTTCCTCAATGGACCGATCAGGAAAACAGAAACTAAACAAGGACACAATGAAACTAATTGAAGCTTTGGACCAATTAGATTTAACAAATATATATAGAACATTCTATCCTAAAACAAAAGAATATACCTTTTTTTCAGCACCTCATGGTACCTTCTCCAAAATCGACCATATAATTGGTCACAAGACAGACCTCAACAAATATAAGAAGATCGAACTAATCCCATGCCTCCTATCTGATCACTATGGAGTAAAAGTGGTCTTCAATAGCAACAGAAACAATAGAAAACCCACATACACGTGGAAATTGAACAATACTCTACTCAATGATACCTTGGTCAAGGAAGAAATAAAGAAAGAAATTAAAGACTTTTTAGAACACAATGAAAATGAAAACACAACATACCCAAATCTATGGGACACAATGAAAGCAGTGCTAAGAGGAAAACTCATAGCCCTGAGTGCCTCCAAAAAGAAAATGGAGAGAGCATACATTACCAGCTTAATGACACACCTGAAAGCCCTAGAACAAAAAGAAGCTATTTCGCCCAGGAGGAGTAGAAGGCAGGAAATCATCAAACTCAGGGCCGAAATCAATCAAGTAGAAACAAAGAGAACCATACAAAAAATCAACAAAACCAGGAGCTGGTTCTTTGAGAAAATCAACAAGATAGATAAACCCTTAGCCAGACTGACCAAAGGGCACAGAGAAAGTATCCAAATTAACAAACTTAGAAATGAAAAGGGAGATATAACAACGGAAACTGAGGAAATCCAAAAAATCATCAGATCCTACTACAAGAGCCTGTACTCAACAAAACTGGAGAATCTGGAGGAAATGGACAATTTCCTTGACAGATACCAAATACCAAAATTAAATCAGGACCATCTAGACCATCTAAACAGTCCCATAAAGCCTAAAGAAATAGGAGTCATAGAAAGTCTTCCAACCAAAAAAAGCACAGGACCAGATGGTTTCAGTGCAGAATTCTACCAGACCTTCAAAGAAGAGTTAACACCAATAGTCTTCAAACTATTCCACAAAATAGAAACAGAAGGAACACTACCCAATTCCTTCTATGAAGCCACAATTATGCTGATACCAAAGCCACACAAAGATCCAACAAAGAAAGAGAACTTCAGACCAATTTCCCTTATGAACATCGATGCAAAAATACTCAATAAAATTCTTGCCAACCGAATCCAAGAACACATCAAAACGATCATCCACCATGATCAAGTAGGCATTATCCCGGGAATGCAGGGTTGGTTCAATATACGGAAATCCATCAATACAATCCACTACATAAACAAACTCAAAGAACAAAACCACATGGTCATTTCATTGGATGCTGAAAAAGCATTTGACAAAATTCAGCATCCTTTCATGCTTAAAGTCTTGGAGAGAACAGGAATTCAAGGCCCATACCTAAACATAGTAAAAGCAATATACAGCAAACCGGTAGCCAGCATCAAACTAAATGGAGAGAAACTTGAAGCAATCCCACTGAAATCAGGGACCAGACAAGGCTGCCCCCTTTCTCCTTATCTTTTCAATATTGTACTTGAGGTACTAGCTCGGGCAATTCGACAACATAAGGAGGTCAAAGGGATACAAATTGGAAAGGAGGAAGTCAAACTATCATTATTTGCAGACGACATGATAGTCTACCTAAGTGACCCAAAAAACTCCACTAGAGAGCTCCTACAGCTGATAAACAACTTCAGCAAAGTGGCAGGTTATAAAATCAACTCAAGCAAATCAGTGGCCTTCCTATACTCAAAGGATAAGCAGGCTGAGAAAGAAATTAGGGAAATGACACCCTTCACAATAGCCACAAACAGTATAAAGTATCTTGGGGTGACTCTTACCAAACATGTGAAAGATCTGTATGACAAGAACTTCAAGACTCTGAAGAAGGAAATGGAAGAAGACCTCAAAAAATGGGAAAACCTCCCATGCTCATGGATCGGTAGAATCAATATAGTTAAAATGGCCATTTTGCCAAAAGCAATATACAGATTCAATGCAATACCCATCAAAATCCCAACTCAATTCTTCACAGAGTTAGAAAGAGCAATTATCAAATTCATCTGGAACAACAAAAAACCCAGGATAGCTAAAACTATTCTCAGCAACAAAAGAAAATCTGGGGGAATCAGTATCCCTGACCTCAAGCAATACTACAGAGCAATAGTGTTAAAAACTGCATGGTATTGGTACAGTGACAGGCAGGAGGATCAATGGAACAGGATTGAAGATCCAGAAATGAACCCACACACCTATGGCCACTTGATCCTCGACAAAGAGGCTGAAAACATCCAATGGAAAAAAGATAGCCTTTTCAACAAATGGTGCTGGTTCAACTGGAGGTCAGCATGCAGAAGAATGCGAATTGATTCATCCTTGTCTCCTTGTACTAAGCTCAAATCCAAATGGATCGAGGACCTCCACATAAAGTCAGACACTCTGAAGCTAATAGAAAAGAAACTGGGGAAGACCCTTGAGGACATCGGTACAGGGAGAAAGTTTCTGAACAGAACACCAATAGCGTATGCTCTAAGAGCAAGAATTGACAAATGGGACCTCATAAGGTTACAGAGTTTCTGTAAGGCAAAGGACACCATCAAGAGGACAGATCGGCCACCAACAAATTGGGAAAAGATCCTCACCAATCCTACATCAGATAGAAGGCTAATATCCAATATATATAAAGAACTCAAGAAGTTAGACTCCAGAAAACCGAACAACCCTATTAAAAAATGGGGTACAGAGTTAAACAAAGAATTCTCACCTGAAGAACTTCGGATGGCGGAGAAGCATCTTAAAAAATGCTCAACTTCATTAGTCATTAGGGAAATGCAAATCAAAACAACCCTAAGATTTCATCTTACACCAGTCAGAATGGCTAAGATTAAAAATTCAGGAGACAGCAGGTGTTGGAGAGGGTGTGGAGAAAGAGGAACACTCCTCCACTGCTGGTGGGGTTGCAAATTGGTACAACCACTCTGGAAATCAGTCTGGCGGTTCCTCCGAAAACTGGGCACCTCACTTCCAGAAGATCCTGCTATACCACTCCTGGGCATATACCCAGAGGATTCCCCACCATGTAATAAGGATGCATGCTCTACTATGTTCATAGCAGCCCTATTTATAATTGCCAGATGCTGGAAAGAACCCAGGTATCCCTCAACAGAAGAGTGGATGCGGTATATCTACACAATGGAGTACTATTCAGCCATTAGAAACAATGAATTCATGAAATTCTTAGGCAAATGGATGGAGCTAGAGAACATCATACTAAGTGAGGTAACCCAGACTCAAAAGGTGAATCATGGTACGCACTCACTAATAAGTGGTTATTAACCTAGAAACCTGGAATACCCAAAACATAATCCACACATCAAATGAGATTCAAGAAGAAACGAGGAGTGGTCCCTGGTTCTGGAAAGACTCAGTGAAACACTATTCGGCAAAACCAGAACGGGGAACTGGGAAGGGGTGGGAGGGAGGACAGGGGAAGAGAAGGGGGCTTACGGGACTTTCGGGGAGTGGGGGGGCTAGAAAATGGGAAATCATTGGAAATGTAAATAAATTATATCGAATAAAAAAATTAAAAAAAAAGATTCAGTGTGTCTGGTTTTATGTGGAGGTGCTTGATTCACTTGAACTTGAGCTTTGTACAGGGACATAAGAATGGATCAATTTGCATTCTTCTACATGTTGACTACCTTTTGAACCAGCACCATTTGTTGAAAATGCTTTCTTTTTCCACAGAATGGTTTTAGTTC
The DNA here is from genome assembly GCF_947179515.1 of Apodemus sylvaticus. NCBI lineage: Eukaryota > Metazoa > Chordata > Mammalia > Rodentia > Muridae > Apodemus > Apodemus sylvaticus. Next base: position 163,862,514 of record NC_067473.1, on the reverse strand, counting down.
CCTTGTCAAAGATCAAGTGACCATAGGTATGTGGATTCATTTCTGGATCTACAATTCTATTCTTTTGTTCTACCTGCCTGTCACTGTATCAGTAGCATGCAGTTTTTAATCACTATTGCTCTGTAGTACAACTTGAGGTCAGGGATGGTTATAACCCTGGGTTAAAACCCAGAGGTTTTTTTTTATTGTTACAATTAATATTCGTATCCTGGGTTTCTTGTTATTCCAAATGAATTTGAGAATTGCTCTTTCTAACTCTATGAAGAGTGGGTTGGAATTTCCCTGCCAGGAACCAAACCCAGGACCCTATGCGTTGTAGACAAGCACTTTGCCATAGGACTCCTGTCCCAACCCCTAGGACGTCTTGGGAGGCCTCTGACTAAATGTGCTACCTGTCCTACATGCTCACCTTCATTAAGGAAGCTGTGTGACTGAGCTTTGTGGGGATCCAAGGTTAAAATGAAGAAGGGTTAGCCCTGTGTGGTGGTACACTCTTGTATGAGGCACAAGGATCAAGCATTTGAACCCAGTGCACTCTGTGCAGTGTGACCAGTCTCCAAACACAAAACCTCTATTAGTGAAATAAAGATTTTCTGCTGAGAGGGAAACTATTAACTTCTACCAGACTTTCTTAAGGTTTATTAAATTGTAAACCTCAATAGATACATTTATTCAGACATCTCTACATAGCAAGTGAAATAGAAGGCTCAACTGAAGAAAGGGTCAGTGTGGAGGTAGAAGGAAATTAAGTGGATATGAAAGTGTTGGAGGATGTTTAAAACGGAGTTTCCAAGTTTAAATTCTGCTAGAACCCCAGAATTTGAGAACAGATGTGAGTTTGTTTTGAAAGGAGGTTGAGTTCTTTCTCCAAACTTTCGAAAATTAGATTTATAGGTCAGAAATCACTAAGAATAATAAGAGATACTTTGGAGTCAAACTGGGAATGTAAACCGAAGTGTGAAAGTTAAAATCAGTTGCACTGGGTTCTTAGGGCTGCCACATCCAAGGGGCACAGACGAGAAGTTTATCATCTCCAGTCTGGGCCTGAGGATGTTGCATAGATGGGGCACTAACATGCTTAGCATCCATGAAGCCCAAAATTCAATAGGCAGCATCCCTTCTCTCAGAAAATCCTTAGGATGTTGGCAGAGTATGCTAACACTGAACTGGGTTTATGAGTAGAATATCTAAAACCTTTATTAGGGCTCCCTATGCCTCTTCCTGCCTCTGAGGATTAGATGAAAATCTCTGGTCTTTGGCTTGCAATTGTAACCCCCAAGTATCTCCTCTCTCTCCTATCTCTGTCTCTCCCTCTCCCTTCTTCTCTTCCCTACCTCCTGTATGCTAGTGTGTTTATTTCAAACAGGATCATATTATGTTTCCTGGGCCAGCCTTGAATAAGTTCTTTTTTTTTTTTAATTTTTTTATTTGATATAATTTATTTACATTTCAAATGATTTCCCCCTGTCTAGCCCCCCACTCCCCGAAAGTCCCGTAAGCCCCCTTCTCTTCCCCTGTCCTCCCACCCACCCCTTCCCACTTCCCCGTTCTGGTTTTGCCGAATACTGCTTCACTGAGTCTTTCCAGAACAAGGGGCCACTCTTCCTTTCTTCTTGTACCTCATTTGATGTGTGGATTATGTTTTGGGTATTCCATGTTGTCTAGGTTAATATCCACTTATTAGTGAGTGCATACCATGATTCACCTTTTGAGTCTGGGTTACCTCACTTAGTATGATGTTCTCTAGCTCCATCCATTTGCCTAAGAATTTCATGAATTCATTGTTTCTAATGGCTGAATAGTACTCCATTGTGTAGATATACCACATTTTTTGCATCCACTTTTCTGTTGAGGGATACCCGGGTTCTTTCCAGCATCTGGCAATTATAAATAGGGCTGCTATGAACATAGTAGAGCATGTATCCTTATTACATGGTGGGGAATCCTCTGGGTATATGCCCAGGAGTGGTATAGCAGGATCTTCTGGAAGTGAGGTGCCCAGTTTTCGGAGGAACCGCCAGACTGATTTCCAGAGTGGTTGTACCAATTTGCAACCCCACCAGCAGTGGAGGAGTGTTCCTCTTTCTCCACACCCTCTCCAACACCTGCTGTCTCCTGAATTTTTAATCTTAGCCATTCTGACTGGTGTAAGGTGAAATCTCAGGGTTGTTTTGATTTGCATTTCCCTAATGACTAATGAAGTTGAGCATTTTTTAAGATGCTTCTCCGCCATCCGAAGTTCTTCAGGTGAGAATTCTTTGTTTAACTCTGTACCCCATTTTTAATAGGGTTGTTCGGTTTTCTGGAGTCTAACTTCTTGAGTTCTTTATATATATTGGATATTAGCCCTCTATCTGATGTAGGATTGGTGAAGAGCTTTTCCCAATTTGTTGGTTGCCGATTTGTCCTCTTGATTGTGTCCTTTGCCTTACAGAAACTTTGTAATTTTATGAGGTCCCATTTGTTAATTCTTGCTCTTAGAGCATACGCTATTGGTGTTCTGTTCAGAAACTTTCTCCCTGTACCGATGTCCTCAAGGGTCTTCCCCAGTTTCTTTTCTATTAGCTTCAGAGTGTCTGGCTTTATGTGGAGGTCCTTGATCCATTTGGATTTGAGCTTAGTACAAGGAGACAAGGATGGATCAATTCGCATTCTTCTGCATGCTGACCTCCAGTTGAACCAGCACCATTTGTTGAAAAGGCTATCTTTTTTCCATTGGATGTTTTCAGCCTCTTTGTCGAGGATCAAGTGGTCATAGGTGTGTGGGTTCATTTCTGGATCTTCAATCCTGTTCCATTGATCCTCCTGCCTGTCACTGTACCAATACCATGCAGAGTGAATTCCAGGACAGCCAGGACTACACAAAGAAACCCTGTCTCAAAAAACGAAAAAAAAAAAAAAGGACATAAATGAATCTCTTAAAGAAATACAGGGGAACATGAATAAGCTGGAAACCTGTATAATGGAAACACAAAAATCACTTAAAGAAATTCAGGAGAATAAGGCTCAGGAGAACAAGATGGCAAAGGGCAAATGCAGGAATGCTACTAACAGAAATCTAGGCAATATGGCAGCGTCTGAACCAAACTCTCCAACATCAGCAAGTCCTGGTTATGACAACACACCAGAAAAACAAGATTTGGATTTAAAATCACTGGTCATGATGCTGCTAGAAGAACACAAAAAGGACATAAATGAATCTCTTAAAGAAATACAGGGGAACAAGAATAACCTGGAAATCCGTATAATGGAAACACAAAAATCACTTAAAGAAATTCAGGAGAATAAGGCTCACGAGATAGAAGCCAATAAAGAGGAAACACAAAAATCACTTAAAGAAATGCAGGAGAACTTGAGTCACCAGGCAGAAGTCATGAAAGAGGAAACACAAAAATCTCTTAAAGAATTAAAGAAAAACACAAACAAACAAATGATGGAACTGAGCAAAACCATCCTGGATCTAAAAACAGAAGTAGAAACAACCAAGAAATCACAAAGGGAGACAACTTTGGAGATAGAAAACCTTAACAAGAAATCAGGGGCCATAGATGCAAATATCAACAACAGAATACAAGAGATGGAAGAAAGAATCTCAGATGCCAAAGATACCACAGAAACCATTGACTCAACGGTCAAAGAAAATGCAAAATGCAAAAAGCTTGTATCCCAGAACATTCAGGAAATCCAGGACACAATGAGAAGACCAAACCTAAGGATTATAGGTATAGATGAGAGTGAAGATTTACAACTAAAAGGGCCAGCAAATATCTTCATCAAAATTATGGAAGAAAACTTTCCCAACTTAAAGAGAGAGATGCCCATGAATATACAAGAAGCCTACAGAACTCCAAACAGACTGGACCTGAGCAGAAATACCTCCCGTCACATAATAATCAAAACCCCAAATGCACTAAACAAAGAAAGAATATTAAAGGCAGTAAGAGAAAAAGGCCAAGTAACATATAAAGGAAGACCTATCAGAATCACACCAGACTTCTCACCAGAGACCATGAAAGCTAGAAGATCCTGGGCAGATCTCATGCAGACTCTAAGAGAACACAAATGTCAGCCAGGACTACTATACCCAGCAAAACTCTCAATCACCATAGATGGAGAAACTAAGATATTTCATGACAAAACCAAATTTACACAATATCTTTCCACAAACCAAGCTCTGCAAAGAATAATAGGAGGAAAACTCCAATACAAGGAGGGAAACTACACCCTGGAAAAGCAAGATAGTTACCTTCTTTCATCAAACCCAAAAGAAGATAACCACTCAAATATAAAAATAACATCAAAAATGACAGGAAGTAATAATCACTATTCCTTAATATCTCCTAACATCAATGGACTCAATTCCCCAATAAAAAGACATAGACTAACAGACTGGATAAGGAAACAGGACCCTACATTTTGCTGCATACAGGAGACACACCTCAGTGTCAAAGACAAAAACTACCTTAGAGTAAAAGGATGGAAGACAATGTTACAAGCCAATGGTCTTGGGAAATGAGCCGGAGTAGCCATTGTAATATCAGATAAAATTGACTTTCAACCTAAAGTCATCAAAGAGACATCCTTTGCTGGTAAAAGGAAAAATCCACCAAGAAGAACTTTCAATTGTGAACATCTATGCACCAAATGCAAGGGCACCCTCATTCGTAAAAGAAACTTTACTAAAGCTCAAAGCACACATTGCACCTAACACAATAATTGTGGGTGACTTCAACACTCCACTCTCCTCAATGGACCGATCAGGAAAACAGAAACTAAACAGGGACACAGAAAAACTAATTGAAGCTTTGGACCAATTGGATTTGACTGATATTTATAGAACATTTCACCCTAAAGCAAAAGAATATACCTTTTTCTCAGCACCTCATGGTACCTTCTCCAAAATCAACCATATAATTGGCCACAAGACAGACCTCAACAAATATAAGAAGATCGAACTAATCCCATGCCTCCTATCAGATCACTATGGAGTAAGAGTGGTTTTCAATAGCAACAAAAACAACAGAAAGCCCACATACACATGGAGACTGAACAATACTCTACTCAATGACACCTTGGCCAAAGAAGAAATAAAGAAAGAAATCGGAGATGTTTTAGAATTTAATGAAAATGAAGGCACAACATACCCAAATCTTTGGGACACAATGAAAGCAGTGCTAAGAGGAAAACTCATAGCCCTGAGTGCCTCCAAAAAGAAAATGGAGAGAGCATACACTAGCAACTTAACAACACACCTGAAAGCCCTGGAACAAAAAGACGCCAATTCACCCAGGAGTAGTAGAAGGCAGGAAATCATCAAACTCAGGGCTGAAATCAATCAAGTGGAAACAAAGAGAACTATACAAAGAATTAATGAATCCAGGAGCTGGTTCTTTGAGAAAATCAACAAGATAGATAAACCCTTAGCCAGAGTGACCAAAGGGCACAGAGAAAGAATCCAAATTAACAAAATTAGAAATGAAAAGGGGGATATAACAACAGAAACTGAGGAAATCCAAAAAATCATCAGATCCTACTACAAAAGCCTATACTCAACACAACTGGAGAATGTGGAGGAAATGAACAATTTCCTAGACAGATACCAAATACCAAAATAAAATCAGGACCAAATAGATCATCTAAACAGTCCCATAACCCCGAAAGAAATAGAAGGGGGTCATAGAAAGTCTTCCAACCAAAAAAAGCACAGGACCAGATGGTTTCAGTGCAGAATTCTATCAGATCTTCAAAGAAGACCTAACAACAATACTCTTCAAAATATTTCACAAAATAGAAACAGAAGGAACACTACCCAATTCCTTCTACAAAGCCACAATTGCACTGATACCAAAACCACACAAAGATCCAATAAAGAAAGAGAACTTCAGATCAATTTCCCTTATGAACATCGATGCAAAAATACTCAATGAAATTCTTGCCAACCGAATCCAAGAACACATCAAAACGATCACCCACCATGATCAAGTAGGCTTTATCCCAGGGATGTAGGGATGGTTCAATATACAGAAATCCATCAATGCAATCCACTACATAAACTCAAAGAAAAAAAACCACATGGTCATTTCATTGGATGCTGAAAAAGCATTTGACAAAATTCAGCATCCTTTCATGCTTAAAGTCTTGGAAAGAACAGGAATTCAAGGCCCATACCTAAACATAGTAAAAGCAATATACAGCAAACCGGTAGCCAGCATCAAACTAAATGGAGAGAAACTTAAAGCAATCCCACTAAAACCAGGGACTAAACAAGGCTTCCCCCTTTCTCCTTATCTTTTCAATATTGTACTTGAGGTACTAGCTCGGGCAATTAGACAACATAAGGAGGTCAAAGGGATACAAATTGGAAAGGAAGAAGTCAAACTATCATTATTTGCAGATGATATGATAGTCTACCTAAGTGACCCAAAAAACTCCACTAGAGAGCTCCTACAGCTGATAAACAACTTCAGCAAAGTGGCAGGTTATAAAATCAACTCAAGCAAATCGGTAGCCTTCCTATACTCAAAGGATAAGCAGGCTGAGAAAGAAATTAGGGAAATGACCCCCTTCACAATAGCCACAAACAGTATAAAGTACTTTGGGGTGACTCTTACCAAACATGTGAAAGATCTGTATGACAAGAACTTCAAGACTCTGAAGAAGGAAATGGAAGAAGACCTCAAAAAATGGAAAAACCTCCCATGTTCATGGATCGGCAGGATGAATATAGTTAAAATGGCCATTTTGCCAAAAGCAATATACAGATTCAATGCAATACCCATCAAAATCCCAGCTCAATTCTTCATAGAGTTAGAAAGAGCAATTCTCAAATTCATCTGGAATAACAAAAAACCCAGGATAGCTAAAACTATTCTCAACAACAAAAGAAATTCTGGGGGAATCAGTATCCCTGACCTCAAGCAATACTACAGAGCAATAGTGTTAAAAACTGCAAGGTACTGGTACAGTGACAGGCAGGCAGATCAATGGAACAGGATTGAAGATCCAGAAATGAACCCACACACCTATGGCCACTTGATCCTCGACAAAGGGGCTGAAACATCCAATGGAAAAAAGATAGCCTTTTCAACAAATGGTGCTGGTTCTACTGGAGGTCAGCATGCAGAAGAATGTGAATTGATCCATCCTTGCCTCCTTGTACTAAGCTCAACTCCAAACGGATCAAGGACCTACACATAAAGCCAGACACTCTGAAGCTAATAGAAAAGAAACTGGGGAAGACCCTTGAGGACATCAGTATAGGGGAAAAGTTTCTGAACAGATCACCAACAGCATATGCTCTAAGATCAAGAATGGACAAATGGGACCTCATAAAATTACAAAGTTTCTGTAAGGGAAAGGACACCATCAAAAGGACAAATTGGCCACCAACAAGTTGGGAAAAGATCTTCACCAACCCTACATCAGATAGAGGGCTAATATCCAATATATACAAAGAATTCAAGAAGTTAGACCTCAGAAAACCAAATAACCCTATTAAAAAATGGGGTACAGAGTTAAACAAAGAATTTTCACCTGAAGAACTTCAGATGGTGGAGAAGCATCTTTAAAAAGATGGTCAGCTTCATTAGTCATTAGGGAAATGCAAATCAAAACAACCCTAACCCTGAGATTTCACCTTACACCAGTCAGAATGGCTAAGATTAAAAATTCAGCAGACAACAGGTGTTGGCAAGGATGTGGAGAAAGAGAAACACTTCTCCACTGCTGGTGGGGTTGCAAATTGGTACAACCACTCTGGAAATCAGTCTGGCAGTTCCTCAGAAAACTGGGCACCTCACTTCCGGAAGATCCTGCTATACCACTCCTGGGCATATACCCAGAGGATTCCCCAGCATGTAATAAGGATACATGCTCCACTATGTTCATAGTCCCTATTTATAATAGCCAGAAGCTGGAAAGAACCAAGGTATCCCTCAACAGAAAAATGGATGAAAAAATTTGGTATATATACACAATAGAGTACTATTCATCCATTACAAACAATGAATTCATGAAATTCTTAGGCAAATGGATGGAGCTAGAGAACATCATACTAAGTGAGGTAATCCAGTCTCAAAAGATCAATCATGGTATGCACTCACTAATAAGTGGATATTAACCTAGAAAGCTGGAATACCCAAAACATAATCCACACATCAAATGAGTACAAGAAGAACAGAGGAGTGGTCCCTTGTTCTGGAAAGACTCAGTGTAGCACTATAGGGCAAAACCAGAACAGGGAAGTGGGAAGGGGTGGGTGGGAGAACAGGGGGAGGGAAGGAGTCTTATGGGACTTTCGGGGAGTGGGGGGCCAGAAAAGGGGAAATCAGTTAAAAAGTAAATAAAAAATATATCGGGGGGGGGGGGGAGAAGAAATGCAAAAAAAAAGAAAAGAAAAGAAAAGAAAAGAAAAGAAAAGAAAAAGAAAAAGAAAATGTCATCAGTTGGGACAGTAGACAAAAGTTTTTCTGTCAAGAAGTGATATAAAATTTTTTATAAAGCCCAAGTCCTTGTGTATAGCTCCAGGTGTTCAGATGGACGTCTTCAAAGGTCCATTTCTGATCCATGCTTGAAGGATAAGGAGATTGCACTTGGAGAAATGAGATCCCACTGAAATGGCCCCTGGCTTGAACTTAGTGAAACCCTTCACCTGGCTTCCATAACACTACAGAAGCCTTTCTTTAGGGTCCCTATGAACAACATTCTTCTCTGATTTTAGTGCCAAAAGTCCCTTCTCATTGTTTAAATACTGCTAATTACATACACACATTGCTATTGACACACCCACAGCCATTCCTGCCAGACCCCAGGGAGCACATCTCCCATAAATCATTGTTTCTGCTGTCCTTACAGCAGTCATTTTCTCTCCACTAAGAAAGCTAATGGTGTGTAGCAGCCATGTTCAAAATGGGAAGATGCATTTCTGGAGCTTGTTCTTAGCACAGAAAGCTTTGGGAAAACCCTCACAAACACTTCCTTCGTTCTCCTACAGCTCTGCTTCTTGGCGCCTTTGCAAACCCATTCTGCACTGTGGAAAAACAAGTCCACCAAGGAAATGCTTTAAAAACTGTGAAGTCAAGCTGGGTACAATGGCTCATGCCTGCCCTTGGGAAGCTAAGGCAGGAGGACTGCTAAGAGTCTGAGGCCAGCTTGGGCTACAAGTGAGACTGTCTTAAAAATAAATAAATAAATAAATAAATGAATGAATGAATAAATAAATAAAACAAAAACCCAAACCCCAAAACCAAGAAAACAAAACTAGAAAAAAAGAGAATAACATGATGTCCTGGTGTCAGTGCCTCTGTGTGGCATCCCAGAGAGGTTTAGCATGATCTCCTTCATGACTGAACCTGCTTTTCTTCTTCATGTTCCGCCCTTGCCTCCTGACTAGAAGTGTTCGAAGGCAAGCAGATGCCTTCTCTGTACTGTCTGTTCCCACTCGGTCTAGTTCCTCATTTGATGTCCCCGTCTTCTCCAGATACTAATGCCAGCGAGTGTTGACATAGGCAGAGTTCATCTGTAGAAGATCCTTTCCCTAGCCTGAGTGTTGCCAGGGCTTTTTTAGGAAAAGCCTTCCAAATGTTAGAGGCTTGGTGTATTAGTATGAGAATCTTCTCAAATAATCTCAATAAAGGAGAATAATCTCCCCCAAGTATTAACAATGATACTCCTTCTATTGCCTATCCCAGCTATCTTAGAAAAGGGATCATAGTAATTATTTTCTTTGGGTTATTATTGGCCTAGTTCTGTTTTCTTGTGGATCACTGATTATATTGTGCTTAAATGTCTTTGGGTAAATGCCCGTCCACATGATGACTCACCATTCTCTGCCCTGCATCTTGGATGGCCATGACAAACACAGTCACAGACCCAGGTGAGGCTCTTCTTTAAGGTGGGACATTACAATGATACTGCCCTCTGCTTTCTCCCCTGTGGCACTTCGTGAAAGGCTTGGCTCTTCTTTCCACTTGACTGAATAAGGAACTGGATAGTTTCTCTGAGTCCTGATATGAAGAGAACTATGTCCTTGGGTAGTCTACACAGCTTCAGGTCCTCTATCTGCCCTTAGAGATAGGTCTGCATCTTTCTTCCCATGAATTGGAAACCTGGAAGCACTGGAAGGTGAAAGTCCTTTTTAGAGCACATATTCTTTTTTGCTGGTCTGACTATTTTGTTCTTTCCTTCTCTCCTATCTCTTTTATATTTTAGCCTAGGCTGTTGTAGGAATTGTCATTCTGTGACAGGATTGAATGTGTACATCAGCATGCCTGGGTATGGGTTTGTGCATACTCAACAAACACTCTAACAACTGAGCTATATCCCAACCTCCATTTTGCTTTTTTTTTTTTTTTTTTTGAGGGTCCAGTTTTTCAAATTGGTCAAGCTACGTGCTTGGATGCAGAGTCACAAAATGCATTGGCTAATACCAATGTACAATTTACTTTCTTAAAAGCATATAATACAGTTGACTATTGGCTTGCTTTGGTGAGAAAGCAGACATTTCAGAAAGGAGACTGGGTCTGTTGAAGTCCATTGGATACACTTTCATTTTTAGTCCAAGAAGTGCAATCTCTTGGAGAAAAGGTTCAAATGCCCAGTGCTCAGAAATCTGAGAAAAAGTGCTTTCCTAGGTACTGGCTGGTAACTCAGATGGGGATGTGTCTGGGAAAGATAAGGTGGAAGAGCCAGGATTGCCCTCTAGCCAAGGGGCAGTGCTGAGGGTGGCAGCCTGCCAGTTTTGGGGTTTGAGGCAGTGCTCATGCCCACCTCAATTTGTGTGATTGATTTTGCTCAGCTAATTCTTCCCAGTCTGAGATAATCTTCCACTACTTGCAAAAACTAAACCAAACAAAAACAAAACACAAAAAACAACAAAACCAAACAAAAGAGCAGATTCATAGCTAGATTGTGTTGTTTCTTTGAACAGTTCTTGAAATAGGATCATTTGGGCACAGTCCTGATCATCTGGACCTGAACAGCACTCAAGGGTACTTGAACACTGAAGGGCAACTTTTCTCTGAGTTGTGGGAGGAGCTATGTCAGGGTTTGGTGCATGGAATGATTCTGGGAGGAGAAGTGACTGATAAGACACCATTGAGGTGACCACTGACTTGGACATAATGTAAGGTGTCATTGGATGACCTTTATCTGTAGAGAGACCTTTCTCCTTACTGCTTCATTAGTGACATTTTGCTTGCTGGTGTAAGTGCTGGTTCTATTTCAGATAGTCTCCATGCTTTGGGAGGGCACTGCATGGCTTCTACAGACTTTTGTGGTAAAAGCCCAGAGGTAGGAAAGCTTTGTAACTAATCAGCTGATGCTGGGCTCCAAGCAGCTCAGATGATGCTGCAGCTTTTTTGGAACCCCTGCTGTAGCCTGGTACCAGTAGCTGAATGTGCACCAGCCACGTGAAGCCCTGAGATGGTCCTCCATTGACACGTCTCTTAATGTTGGAGAGACATTCACTGGCTTGGACTCAGGAGGCTGCCTCATTTGAATGTCTGCATCTTCAGGATGATTGGAGTCAGTATTGCTCAGGGTTCAAAGGCCTTCCACACAGGCTGATTGACATTAGAGTCCATGAGGGGTAAGGCGGAGCACAGGCTTCTCCCACCCTGGAGGGTTCTCTACCTAGGCAGGGCACAGCTCCTCACAACCAGGCTTAGCCTCAGTTTCCAGCCCATCACATGGGAATCATTCAGTTGGATGCAGGGCATATGTGAGTCGTTTTTTCTAGGTCACATTTAATCGAACCCTTTCCCACAAATTAAGTTATTTCTTCTATAAATATCCTACAGCAACTTTTGGTCAGAAAGTATACAAGTGGCAAAAACATGTTTTGTGAATTGTATTTTCTAGTTCTGAGTTTGAGGAAGTAGGAGGCCAAAGAATGCTTGGAGATCCATACGGCTAAGTGTAGACACAGTCATCTGACTGGATGAAGAAAGTTGTTCAACCTTGTGAAATCCTCTAGACAGGTATCTCTGGATTTGACATTGGTTTTGGGAAGCTGGTTTACTATTCTTTGGATTGAAGTACTTTTCATTATGTAGATCTCCATATCACACAGTCTTGATGAAGCTCCTCTTCTTAAAATAGTTTTCAGGCTCACAGTCTAGGTGTACTTGGACTCTAGTTAATCCTTTAGCCCTCTGCAGGGATTCAAATTGGCCAGTGGCCTGAAGATGCCTTTTGTGAGGAGACTTTTTGGTTTTTTAAAATTCAGACATCCAAACTTACCCAAAATAGGTGCTGACAGATATCATTCTCACAGGTTTCTGGCTCAACATAGGGGAAGGCTGTGTGAGAAAGTTGAGCAGGGGAGTACCAGGAGCCCACCCAGAGGCCCAGTTCACAGCAGGGGTCTGTAACACTCTTCTGACCTGCATTTCTCTGGTGATGGGCTGTCATCAGGTGGATGAGCTTCAGGATGAACTGGCTCTGCATCTCTTGGACAGCGTTTCCCTGAGGAAGGACTCATGGGAGCTGGGAGGGGTTACAGAGTCCTTTGATTCTCCTGGCATGAGTGCAGAGTCTTGACGTGGCTTATTTGGATTCCATAGGAGAGTTGTTCACAGTGCCTGGGTATGGTGCCTCAATCTCCAGGACTGATAGATAACTGGTTATCTTCTTCAAACCAAATCATCATTAGTGGTGCTAAATGTCAGGATGGAGGAGTGACAGTCTACGACTGAAGACTCCAGTTCTGCTTCCCCAGCATTGGTAAAGCCATGATGATCACACCATTTTCTGTGTCTGAATTTCTTCTTATTACAGCTTTGCAGTTAACCCACTTCTGAGATGGTTGGTGAATATGTTGAGGTGAATAACCTTTAGGTTGTTGTTCTCTCTGTAGACAGGTTAAGATTGTAAATAGCCTAAAGCAAGATTATTAGAGATTTCCTTGGGCAACAGAACTATTGGGCAAGAACTTAAGAAGTCTGAGAAAGCCATCTGTCCTTCTGGTCTGGAGAATTAAAAGTAGCCTGCCATGTACATATCCTACACTCCCTAGCCAAGGATGCTATGGCATTGGTGCTGTGTCTCCTACTTTATCAATATAGCTTGTTGCCTATCAGCCTATTGTATTTCTTTCAAAGGTGTTGTGATATTTTATTTTGGCCACAGCAAACAGATCATTGAATGGGAAAGGTGCAACCTACCTCTACAGGACACTGTTGTGTTCTACATAGCTATCCTGCCACAGCAGACAGGAAATAGCAGAAATGGCCCCAGGACTACTGCAGTAGATCATTCTCTGGTTTCTCCTATTCATCTCTTTTTGGCAGGGGTTTTCTAGATTAGAGGGTATTCTTCCTGTTCTCAGCAAATGTTTTCATGTTCTTCATCAGTTGCTAGTGCCCACATCAAGCCAGTGTATCTGTCTCTGATCAATCTGGAGCTGACCATACCTTGGCCATTTTGGGGGAATCTATGGGGATGGGAAAAGTTGATTCCTTAATCCATATCCTCTTGGGGCTGAGGGCACCTGGTTGGGGATCCAGTGACAGCTGGGAATGTCAGGGAGGCTCAGGGAACACTTCTATAGTGGTTAGGAATGTAAATACCACAAAGCAGAGTTATTCACAGTTACCTGGGCAGAGGAAAGAGTGTAGGGTAAGAAGCAGGAAATCCCCGAATGGTTCAGAAGGGTGACCGGTGAAGGGGCTGGCTGTATTGGACTGTAGCTGCAGGGAGAGGCAGTTCTGGGCTCCGGAGACTAGGGGACATCTGTGTGGTAGGTCTCCTGTGGCCGTGACCACCATCTCCTGAGTCTGTACATCCCAGCTCCAGAGTAGGTGCTGGGACAAGTTTGGGATTCCACCTCCATCCTGTGCACTGACTACTGTGATCTCAATTATAAATTCCTTCATAGTTAAAAAAATCTTTGGCCTCTTTCAGCTCAAAGGCCCCCAACACTGCTGGGCTGGGACTGGGTAGATGGATGTCTTAAAGGGAGTCCCAGGAGGTGCTGATAGAATGTCTACAGTGTACTGGAGATGGGGTCCTGTACTGAGGGAAGGTTAGGTGCCTCTGCATCAAGGGACCTTCTCACAGTGTCACCCAGAGGCAAGGGGTGCAACAGCTGTGTGCAACTTTTGTTCAAGGCAGGAATGTCAGGCACTGGGGTTGGAGGAGACCTTGGTTTTGTCCCAGGGACCTTACACTGGTCACATCATGAAAGCACGCAGATATGAAGGGGGTGTGCAAGTAGCTCCTGGTGTGCCAAGCTGTGTGTGTGTGTGTGCGTGTGTTTATGTGTATGAGTGTGTGTAGCATCTTTTTTTATAGGGTCTCCCTAGAATGGTGCACAAAGGGGTCTTTTAGATCCACAGCTACTGCCATTTCTTCTTTCATAGTTACAGTTAGTTTTACAGAATCTTTGCTGTCTTTACATTGCTTAGCATGAAATTACAGTTAAAAAACACCAGAAGAGTAGCCGGGCGGTGGTGGCTCACGCCTGTAATCCCAGCACTCTGGGAGGCAGAGGCAGGCAGATCTCTGAGTTCGAGGTCAGCCTGGTCTACAGAGTGAGTTCCAGGACAGCCAGGGCTACACAGAGAAACCCTGTCTCGAAAAAGACCGAATCCAAAAAACCAAAAAAAAAAAAAAAAAACCAAAAACAAAAAAAACCCAAACAAAAAAACAAAAAACACCAAAAGCCAAGCTCATACCCACAATCCTAGTATTTGGGAAGCTAAAACAGGAGTCTGAGCCCAGCCTGAACTACATAGCAAAATAAGGCCTGCAAAAAATAGAAGAAAAGAAGGTCCCACTAGGGCATAGGGGGGTGTGTGTTAGATGATTAGTAATGGAGCGTTGGTGAGAAGCCTGTAGTCCCTGATTTCAGTCCACGAAGCAGCAATAGTTTAGACTCTGAGCTCATTCGCTGAAGCCCCTACTTTCTCAGACAGCATCAACAAGGCTTTGCTGGCCTGTAATTCTCTACTCATCCTGCGTCAGCCTCAAAGCCATGGCAGGTCTCTGCCTCAGCCTCCTGAGTGCTGGGATCAGATGGGAGTCACTGTGACCAACCTTCCTACTAGCAGTTTACAAAAAGGTGTGGTCCACAGTTGTGCTCCATGTATCTAGTCACAGCACAACCTGAACACACACACCCTTGAGCTCCTTCCAGGCCAGGCTGACAAACTTGGCCCTCTAGGATTGCTCTAAGACTTAAGCAGGAGAGAGCCCTGGCTCTGCTGGACTCTCTGTGCAGCTGTCCTTCCCTGCAGGATCATGATGGAGGCACGGTGGGAGACTGACCATCCTGGGTAGGGAGTGGTGGGTGTTTCCTAAAGGGGACTGTTTGTTTCAGAGGCTCACCATAGGCCTGAGTGCTGTTGTAACTGCTTGTCCCTTCCACCTAGTGGCTGCGTTTCATCTGTGCATGGTACACTAAGCCACTTGCTACACCATTTCCTCCTGGAAATACTTTCCCTGGAGGAAATACTTCCTCTGTTCCATAACTGCTTTCTTCACTCTGCCCATGTGTCCCTCTGCAGTAGTAAGTACTGAGGATAAAATGAACCAGTCTGAACCTGTCATAATAAAACTCTGCAAATGCAGCATTGCCAGGTATGGTGGAGCATCCTTGGGATTCTAGCACCGGGAGGCAGAAGTGGGAGGATTGCCATTGTGAGACCAGCCTGGTCTACAAGAGCAAGTCGTCAGTCCACGTGCCCCACACAGAAGGAAACAACACTCAGCCTTAGTAGTGCATCTGTGTACTTCTTTGGCTTCTAGCAGATGGTGACTCATTTACTATACTGCTCAGTTACAGGGTGAAGAGTCCCAAATGTCAGCAGACCTGTAGCTTCACAACCCATTCCCACTGCTGAGTGTCAAGTGAGCTCTGGATAGTGGCTGTGAGCTCTGGAGAGGACTGGCAACTGGCAGGACTGGAAGGGCCCACCGGCCAGGCCAGGGGCTCAGATGGTTACCCTGGTAGTGGAATGTCTCTGTGGACTGGTTTTGAGTCAGTGATGCAGTCAGACCTGTGATTTGAAGAGAATGCTTACAGCAGTTGGGAGGAAGCAGAGGAAGGGAAATGGTGCTGAGGACACTGAGCCTGGAGGCAGAGTCAGAGATTTGAAGAGAACAATGGTGACTTAACCCAGTAGTGTCAAGAGTTGTGGTGAGAGGCCCTAAGAGATTTACTGGAAGAGCATGAGCAGGGACAGTGACAGGCTGTCTAGAAGAGACATGGAGAACTTCCCAACATGCCATCTTCCAGTTCTCTGTTCTGCCTTTTTATCCTCATGGTTTTTTGTTTTTTTTTAACTATCAACTGACTCTAAAAAGTGTGTAAAGTCTTAGATTATGAAAGTGTCTCTTAGAGACAACACTGAACATCACATTGCTAGAGGTGTTAGCACCTGTTATTGCTTGAATCTTAACTTTCCCCATAGGCTCTTGTTTTGAATGCTTGTCTCCATGGTGCCAATTCTTTGGGAACTGCAGAGACTGAACTGTGGGGTCTGGTTGGCAGAGGCAGAGCATGGGTAGTCGGCCTTTGAAGGTTATATCCACCCGGGCTGTAGCTATACTCTGCTTCCTGGATGGGAACACGCTTCTCTCCTGTGCCCAATGTCTTCCACATTGAGACCTTGGAAATGATGAATCAACATAAGATGTTCCTGTCTTTAGTTCTGTCAAGTCAGAATGTAGAGTATCAATACAAAAACTTGCTTCCAGTGAAGTGAGGTTGATTCAGTGTAAGCCAGACTCAGTGGTTCTAGGCCTCTGGAACGCACGTGTGGGAGGAATGGAGGAGAGTTTGGAAGTACAAACTAGAGGAGCCTCAGTGTGTTATAAGTTTATTTTAAATGTGTCCGGCAAAGTTTAAATAGCCAGAACACCTATAGAAGTGTAGACAGTAGACTGCCCATAGTTTCCAGATGGGGACAGGATTCTATTGGGAATTGTGAGAGGTATTTTTGTTACATTTTGATAAAGAATATCTATGTTCTGCTGGTATTTGAGGAAATATGAATTTTAAAAAGCAGTGGACAGATTTACTTGGCAGAGGAAATGTGAAAACAGTATAATATTCAGGCAATGGCACCATCATTGTGGCCTTAGAGTGAGGACTAAAAGAAAGGCATGAGACAAAATGATTTGAGATATGTGTAGGCAAGGAAAGGTGTGCATTCGGCTGAAGTTGCAGACAAATGGAGACAAAAGCCTGTATTTTTAGAAAACATTTATGTATTTATGTTTATATGTATGTATGTATGTATGTATGTATGTGAGTACATGGTCACTGTCTTCAGACACACCAGATGGCACCAGAACTCACTGAAGATGGTTGTGAGCCACCATGTGGTTGCTGGGAATTGAACTGAGGACTAGTGGAAGAGCAGCCAATGCTCTTAACTGCTGAGCCATCTCTCCAGCACAGGATGTATTTATTTAAAGAAAAATTTTTGTCTCCCTCTGAGCCTGTTAAAATTTTTCTTTTTAAAACCTTGTGTGTGTGTGTGTGTGTGTGTGTGTGTGTGTGTGTGTGTGTGTGTGGTGAGAGGGGTGTCTATTCCCTGGAGTTGCAGTTACCAGCAGTTGTGAGCTCCCTGATGTGGGAACTGGGAACCAAACTCAAACTTTGGGCCTCTGTAAGAACAGTATATGCTTTTAACCAGTGAGCCATCCGCCTCTCCAGCCCCAAGGCCTGTAATTTTTATAGAGATTAGAAGCCTTGCACTTTGCACTGGGACACTAGGGATGGTATCCTGAGGGCAAGATCCCTCTGAAAGGAAGCTCTGCCATCGACACCTCCAAGTCTAGGATAAAAGCCTTCACTTCTAAAGAGACTGCAAGCTGAAGGGGAATCCTGGTCCAGAGTCACCCAGGGAAGTGTTTCCTAGTCTCAGCTGCACAGGGCATCTGGCACAGAGGACCTGTCTAGTTCTCAGGCTGGACGCAGAACTGGGCACTGTCCATGTAGTGTTAGTTTTTCAGGATCACAGAATTCCAAGGTTGTTGGATCATGGGGACTTGAATCCCAGAGAGAAACCTATGAGACCAGGTGACATGTAGTCCACTCAGATTCCCTGCAGGGTCCCTCCAAGCAGGCTGCATGGGAAGCTGTGAAGGTGAAACCTGAGTTACAGTGGAGACTCCAGGGTGTTGTAGATGTGAGAGTGTGGGATGGTATCTGCCAACAAAGGCGGCATCAGTGGGTGGAGCTGGACAAAGACGCCATGGATGCTGTAAATGGCAGGACCATATGGCCTGAGTTGTCAAAGTTTCTTGGAACCCAGATGGTGACACCATGAGTCCCAGATGTTGGACATGGCGCTATAGAATTTAATGTTTGCCTTCCCAGGTTCCAGGAGTCTTTCTTTGGTCCATTATACACTTTCTTTATTTTTATTTTTTGCTGTTTTCTGCTTCTTCCTTTTGGAATCAGACCATTGTATACCAGAATGATGTCACCTTCTTTTTACGTGACAAGGACTCAAAGCTAAGAGAAGACACAGACTTTGGACACAGCAACAGTGTTGTGGCACACTAGGCCTGTGGAGGCTTTTGGAGTTGTATTAAATGCATTGCACTGTGAGATGACCAGGTGCTTTCCAGGCTAGGAGTAGTGTCTTGATTTGAACCTGACATCTTTCCCACTCCAATCTCATTTCTTGAATGAGTTTCCTCATGTGGCGTTGCTGTTTTGAGGGCTTAGGAGACTTTAAGAGGCAGGGTATGGGTGGTGACACTGGGACACTAGAGCCTGGCCTCTGAAGGTTCTCCCTGTCCCTGGTTGTTTCCCTGTGCCTACTCATCATCCTATGGCAGATGCCCACTTATGCTTCTGCTACCACGGGTGGAATGTGGTGGCATATTCTGCCATACCTATGTCAGGAAAGTAAATATTTCCTGACATAGTCTGACAGGCATTTATCCATATAGTGGAAAAGTTAAACAGTGCAACATCTAAGCAGGTGCCAGAAGCCCATGTGGGCATTCTGTTTTCTATTTAGTAAACAAACCGATTTTACTCCAGGCCTGGATAGGCAGGAGTGGCCTCCTTCCAAATCTTCCTTACAGGTATCTTACATCTTCCAGAGTAAGAAGAAAGCATGGGCCAGGGCAGATTTCTCCACAGTCCTGGGGAGAGGAGACATAGCCCCAGTCACACAGCTCTCCAGAGGCAGAGGCAGGTGAGGATGGTGTGTGAGGTCTGTTCCCTTCTCACTGTTACTCCACAAATGCTGAAAACTGGTCACGTGTTCTTCATACAGCTCTATGAAGAACACGTGACCAGCATCTGTGAGACCTGGGTCAGTCTGCAGCACTGACAAAACAGGAACAACAACAACTAAACTGTATCATTGTGTGCTTCTTTGTTTTTCATTATGTTGGAGACAGATTATGTAGCCCAGCATGGCCTCTCTCTTGCTAGGTAGTCTGAGGATGACCTTGAGCTTCTGATCCTCCTGCCTCTACTTCCCTGATGCTGGGATTACAGCACTGTACAGCTACATCCAGTTTTGTGTGGTACCTTGGGATCTAATTTCAGACCTCCATCTTCATGCATGCAAGACAAGCCCTCTGCCAGTGAAGCTCTGCTCACATCCCTGGCTTTGATGCAATTGGGTTTTTTGTTGTTTGTTTTGTTTTTGTTTTTGTTTTCTATTGCTTGTGAGAGGACATGGGCTTTTGTTCCCTTGATATTTATATTCTTTCTTTCTCTGTGTCTCTGTCTCTCCTCTCTGCCTGTGTGTCTGTGTCTCTTTGTGTCTGTCTGTCTGTCTGTCTGTCTCTCTCTCTCTCTCTCTCTCTCTCTCTCAAGTGTGTGTGTATGTGTGTGTGTGTGTGTTTGTGAGCATGTGTGTCCCTGTGATTGTTACCAAGCTTCAGACATAAGAAAGTTCCACACTAAGCCCCTGGGTGCCCTCCTCCACCTCAGCTTCATGTTCAGCCCTGCCCCATCTCATCTGTTGTAATATTCCCAAGTCTCTAGACCTTTCTGGAACACAGTCTGCCTGTCCCAGCACTGATGAAGCAGAACAGCCTGGTCTAAAGCTCACAAGCTTCAAAGCATGGCTCTAATGCTAGGCCCTGGCTTCCTGCCTTTTCTTCCAACTTGACAATGATTGGATTTTAGCAAATCCCATGGACTTGGACTTGAGGTGAAGGACTCCAAGTATTCTGTTTCCTGATGCTAAAGACAGAGCTGTTGTATGGTAGTCTCTTTGAAGCCAGCCTCAGGACAACTAATGTCCTCCCTGGGAAAGACTATGAGAGGAGCAGAACCCAACAAGCCTGGAATGACCCACTAGGGGTTCCCTGGTTTATTTGAGAACCAGCAGGAGCTTTGGGTAGGTGGTCCTAGCTTTGGTGTTAGGACTCAGTGCTTACAATGAGAGTGGACACTACCCACAACATATCTATTGGTCCCCTCCCCGATGCTCACACTCATCCACAGGGGGGAGAACCTGTTTCAGTAACACACAGGGAGCAGGCTGATGGAGAGCTTTGCTCACGGCATCCCTGTCCCTGGCTTCCATCATCACATCTTTGTCTGGCCAGTAGGTTATCATCAACAGAGGCCTGCAGGAGACTTACTAGGGATTTCACAGGGCTTTGAGGTATTGACCAGACAGCCTAGAGTTCAACACCTTGTCTAAAAGCTAATGATGGAAGGAGAGAATCAGGGAAGAAGTGAGTATGGTTCTGAGGGACTTAGAAGCCCTGCAGTGACAGCCCCTGAAAGTGCCCAAATTACTGAGCATAAAGTACTCCACAAGGAGCGAACTGTCTGATCCTGCGATGCCAGTGATCCCAAGGTAACGTGCATTTTTTCAAAAGAACTGAAATGCCTGCGTGAGCTGACAGAGCTGAGGAGAAGGTGGTACCCGAGAGCCCAGTGGACTCAGGCAGGATCAACACCAGACATTGGGGATCGACACCCAGGGGTCCCTGTGCTGCCAGTCTAACCTGTGCTGGTGCTGCTTGTTATACTGCTTCAAGTCATCTGGAGCAGAAGTGGAAGGTCCCTTGTTTGTGTGTTCCCAGCTCTGACAAGGTATTCTGTGGGAACACAGACATGAGCAGGGCAGCAGAGGGGGTGGCGCAGAGCGGAGGTGAGCAGCCCTCTGGAGTCAGACCACACTGACTCGGTGGACAGCCTTAGGGCAACACATTTAGTTGCACTGTACCTCAGTTTCCTGTCTGTAAAATAGGTGCAAAGTTATCAACCCCATGTATGAGCAGTGCTCCTCAGTGCTGAGCACATCCTCCAGTTCCAATAAATATGTATTGGCACTAACTCTGACTTCAACTGAGGAGACAGGCTAGTGAGCTATGCAGTAGGGCTGGGTGGTCCCCACAACAATTGGCCACCACAGATGGGAGAGATCAGAGCATGAAAGACTCGGAAGAGGCTTCCCTTGAGAGATGGGAAATATTTATTGATGGTCTTTCTTTCTTTCTTTTCTTTTCCTTTGTTTCTTTGTTTTTTTTGTTTGTTTGTTTGTTTTGTTTTTGTTTTTGTTTTTGTTTTGAGGTACTAGGAATGAATGATCCCCAGGTTTGACAGGGTCTGGGCAAGTGTTTTCTACCGTGAGCAACAGCCCCACCATGTTTTAGAACAGATGGGAGGAGTCTGACTGCTCCTAGTTGGAGAAAATAATCAATCCTCCCCAGTCTCTCTAATCCATGTTCTTGACCACACTCTTACCCCTCCCCCACTCTCTGCATCAAAAACAATTTAATGAGCTCCAGCTGAACCTCGGGCTGGTTGCACGACTGTGGTACACAGGGAAGGAAATCTGTTCTCAAGGAGAGGAGAGGAAACGGAGGAGCCTGGAGTAAGTCTCTGAGGCAGTGGCATGAGCCAGCCTCTGAAGATGGGCGTCTGTGTTAGCCGTTCCCAGACAGCCCTAGCCTTCTTCTCTCTCCCTTGGTGTGGGTCCAGGCCAAGACAGGCTTCTGGAGGTAGCATGGAGGCAGCCCCTTGGCTGTAGGAAAATAGCAGACACAACCCTTCTCTGAACACAAGCTGGAGGTTGGTCATGCTGTTGAGATCTAGTGTCGTTAGTTGCTCGTAAGCTTCCCCTCTGACCTGACCTAAGTGGCCTCGAAGAGGTTTGTTTACTCAGAGGCCTACTGTCCAGAGTTGTCATAGAAGAAAGCAGTGTTAGCCACCTCTGCACTGGTGGAGTATTTCCTGGGCCAGTGAGATGGGGAACTGTTTCTGCTGTTCCTCCCTGCTCCCCACACACCTGACTCTAGCGTTCGTGCCTCCCTGACTGCCCATAGCCTCCTGTGAATAATAATGCCCTTCCTAATGGCTACATGTGACTAACTTGCACTAATAGGTCCCTCCTCCTGTGCCACAGTTTGCTCATGCTTGCCTTTGTACCCACTCCATGAGAACTCACATCACATGGTCCTGACAGTGTCACTGATGGGGTCTCACTCTCTTGACTGTGTTGGTCTTAAGCTTCTGGGATTTTGTGAACCTTACCTCAGGTCTTCAAGAAGCCAGGCCAGCCTGGAAGTTCATTTTAAAGAAGGAAGTGAGACCTAGAGAGCCCAGCTATGCTGCTGTGATTGGTGATGCATTTGCACACCTGCTTTGTCGTAGTTAACCTCTGAAGCGCTTCAGACAATGAGAACATGGCGAGGGAGGAGCGTGGACAGAGTCCCTGGAGCTGCCGTTGGACTGAGGAAGCAGGAGGAGGTCACCTGTTGGGTGTGGGAAGTGGGATGGGAAGCCATCAAGGTCGCTCTGAGGGCACTGATGAGGTCCAGCATGGGTGTCAGTTTGTGACGGTGCAGAACCATCCCGGAAGGGCGAGGGGACCCAGAGGCAAAAAGCAAATGGAGGTGTCTCAGGAATCGAGAGGAGACCGAGTGAAAGAGGAGGTTGGCTCCCAGGGAAGCCTTGTACTTTGCTTTTTGTCTATGTGTTAAGAATGCAGAATGACTTTCCTATGGGGCCAGAGCCCCAGTAGTGGAATTGACCACATTTTTTTTCTTTAAAGCTCTTGCATGCCTGCTGTAACGTTTCCTTTTGGCTATTTAAGCCCTTGTCATCTCACCCATTTTCAGTAAAGGCTGCTGCAAACATGAAGGTTTCTTTTTACAGGAACGATAGATTTCTGCACCTGTTAATAGATCACAGACACCAGCAGCTGGCATGTCCTGAAACAGGTACACAAAGGAACAAGGGCACACCAGGGAGGCGCACACTGCGCAGGTGCACATGAGTAAGGCTCGCTGCACCATGGGAACAGCAGCAGGCCAGCGCTAAAGGTCC
The DNA here is from genome assembly GCF_947179515.1 of Apodemus sylvaticus. NCBI lineage: Eukaryota > Metazoa > Chordata > Mammalia > Rodentia > Muridae > Apodemus > Apodemus sylvaticus. The sequence goes on along the minus strand of NC_067473.1, from coordinate 163,839,248 downwards.
TCTGCTAACACTTTCCAGCGCTACTGACTAAGGGTACAGGATACGGCCAGCATTCCTCAAACTCTACAGAGTACCTGTCAGTTAAAGCAGCCACTGGAGAGCCCTCGGAGGCAGAGGTCCAGCCAGCATCACTGTATTATCCAAGGACAAGTGCATTAGGAACTACCCAGGCTCTGCAAATCTTTGGTCGTCTCTCTGTTGAGCCTCCAGCAGAGGGCTCCTTGTTCAGATTCTGAGTGCTGCAGTTTAGATGCACAGCCCTGTGTACTGACTGGAAGAAATGGACTCAGAAATCAGTGTATTTGAAGAGGGGTCTGAGGAAAGGGTAATGGGTTCAGGCAGGGCCTGCAGGCAGGCTGTGGACCCTAACTTAGCATCTCAGGAGCTCAAATTGAGCACTTGGCCCAGGAGGAAAATGGTGTTCTGATCAGCAAGCTGCCCAGGACGAGCTCATGAACAGAAATCACAAGGGCAGGACTGATAAGCTCATGTGCCACTCCAGTAGGTCACACCCAGCAGCTGCACTCCCTGGACACCAGGTCACTCTGTCTGCTCTCTGGCACATTCCAACCTTGCAGGGGCCCTTTCTCCATGGGAAAGCACTAGTGCTGAGACTGGCATCCACATTATTAGGAGATGGATAACATTAAAAGAGTGTACTTCTTTAAGTCCTGTGCTCAATATGGGACTCTGGATCAAGAAATCCAATTTCTAGACATTTAATAGCAATATAATCTTTCTATAAATAATTTATTTTGAAAATTTTATACATGTATATATCTTGATATTATCCATTCCGAATTCTGCCCAGTACTTCCAGCCCCATCTTTGCAGCTTTTGTCTGTTTTCTTTTGGGCTCCAGAAGTTCCACTGCATCCTGCTGAAGAGTCAGGAGCACTCACTCAATCCACAGCACTACCGGGCACCTTACTGAGATCAACTGCTCTGCTGTGCTAAACTGAACTAGTCTGGGCTTCAGAGCAGCCTGATGCAGAAGCCCCAGCTGTTCCTGCTGCACTCTCCCTCTCTCCACTCCCAGTCCTGAGCAGGGATGTGAGAGGCCTTGCCTGGATGACTGGGCCCGCCCTCCAGTGGACACCTTCCTCCCTGGACCAGACTCAGGAAGGACAGCAGATTCACATTTGGGTCGTGACTTGGGAACATGTCTGAGAGGAGAGTTAGGGCTGAGAAGAGAAGCTGTGGTCTACCCTGTGCTGAGACCTGGTGCATTTAGGGAAGGAAGAGGAGGAAAAGCAGGAGTGTGATTTACTCTCAGTAGTAAGGGAAAGATTTTGGGATCAGGGGAGGTCAGCACTGCTTTTCACAGGGAGATGAGGATGAGGATGGAGAAGTGACCACTTATGATAGAGACCCTTCTCTTCTTTTCAAGTAACAAGACCAGACCCTCTGTTTTGATATACACATGGTCACACAGAATAAAACCATATTTCCCAGCCTTCCTTGTACTTGAAGGTGACAAAGTTTGGCCAGTGATGGCCAATGTGCAGAGAAGAATGTTCAGGGGTGACCTGCAAGGGAGAGGGCATGGTCTTTATCATCCTAAGAAGTTGACTGAAATGTTATATAATGACTGGTTTTAGTTAGTTTCGATTTGTGTTTGTGTGTGCACACACCTCATTGGATTGTGGAAATCAGAGGACATTTTGGGGGTTGGGTCCTCTCCATCTATGAGGTTTCTGGGTATCAAACTCAAGTCATCAGGCTCTGTGTCAATCATCCTCAGTCTCAGATCTCCCCAGTCCTCGGCTGGATTTTGTGTAGCTATTTTGGACCTCAATAATGTTAGGAATGGGTGCTCCCCGTGGTTCAAACAAAAAGATCAAAAGATCTTGGATCCCTGATACCATAGTCTCATCACAGCCCTGGATAGATTCCATATGATAAAGTATTATTTCAATCATTTATATTTTAGGTTATTTTTTTTAAATTAGAAACCAAGCAATTCTAGCCCAGTAACAGATGTGAAGGCATACAGTTAAGACATGAGAGGCTGCAATCATTACGACAGTAACGATGCTTATTGAAGCAGGGCCCTGGGTAGCCCAGGAGAGCCTAGCCCTCCGCATCTTCCTGAGCGCTGGTATCCGGCCCCTGCTACCACACCCCGCTCTTCCTGACTTGGAGGCACTTTTCAGTTACAAAGCACTTCCAGATACACGTTCTTGCTTGACATCCACAGCTACATTAAAATCTTTCATGGGTGGAGCAATGGAGACCCAGAGAAATCAGTAGCTAACACACCTGGTGAGTGAACTGAGCCTTTTCTCCTCCCGCTGACCTGGCTCCTCAGTCAGCTCTCATGAATGCCAGCAGGGCAGGCCAGGAAGGTTCAGGGTTTGCTAATGCTGGATGTGAAAGCAGAGAGCTCTCCCTGGGAGAGCACAGATGCCTGGAACTAGAAACCTATAAGGAAACTGCTTTGGAGCAAAGGGTAGATCAACGGGACACTGTCCAACATGAGAGACCCTGGGTTCCAACCCCAAGATGTGGAAAAATGAAGAAGAAAACTTCTTTTTTTTTTTTTTGTACAGCAATCACCTTGTGTAAAGCAATTCTGCTGCTGTAGGGGTCGTGTGGGGCACAGGAGGCTGTGGAGAATAAAGAGAAGTGAACAGCAGAAGAGGGTTGGAGGGAAATGTGTTTGCCAGCTGGCGGGCTCGCAAGCCCATTTTAGAAGTAATCAGGAGTCATCAGATGCTTAGCCTGAGTCTGCTGAGTGTCTTGTGACCCTGTAAATGTTTTCTGGGTATCAAAGGGATCTGCTTCTCTTTGCAGTCCTCCCTCTTCAGAGGACAGCCTGGGACTTTTTGGAATTCTTTCCTCTTTGGTGACAACTTTGTTGACTTCTTTCCAGTTCTTTTCTTGAAATCTAGACGCAAATCCTGATCTGGACACCAGGGGTGGTGGTATCTGCCAACTCTTAGGGGAAGGTGGGCACCCAGGTTCTCACTGTCCTAACAGCAGGCAATCGTGAGGTTTCATTAGGCAGAATGTGGAAGCCAGGCCTTACAGCAAGCTATGTGTCTCTTAGTCCCACAAGCTGTCTCCTCAGGTTCTGTTCTAAGAAAGAACCCAGAAAATTCTATTCTGTCAAGCCCTACTATGGCCCCTGTAACCTTGACTCGAGACCCCAGCGTGGCTCTGGAGACACATTAAAGCAAGCCTCAGATGCCTGCCCAGAGGAGGCCCGGGCCCCTCCCAGCTGTGATCTGCCCACTTGCTCTTTCCCTTCATCTCTCTGGTCTGGGATTCCTGGCTGTGCTCCCTGGCTTTGATAGTTGCTTCTGAGTTTTCTGGTTTGGCAACTCACCACATTCCCCTGTGACTTTGGGGGCCTCTGGATTTTGTTGGTCAGCCCTCTGCTGTGTCTCCTCCTCTGATTTTATGTCCTTCCTTGGCCTTGCATGAGGAACATTCTGGCTTGGGCTCTGCAGAATCCTACGGCTATACCAGAGTTGGAAGTGGCCTTGAGATAACTTGTAGGAGAGAGCAAGGAAGACCCTCCCCCCATCCTGCCTGTGGCCACAGTTGCTCCTCTTCTGAGGGAGACACAGGCACAAGGCACCCATCACTGCTGACAGCAGAGCTGTAGCATCAACCTAATGTTCAAAGCACCAGGTGTGGCGCATCCCACAAACCATTTCTGAGCACACAGGAAGTGTCTGGCTCTGTTCTAGTTCCCTGAGACATGGCTGTGAAGAAAACCAAAGCCTCTCAGGCAAGGAGACTGCATTCAAGTTGGAGGAGACATACAGAAGAGAAATAAAATCAAGGCAGACCTCCTGTCTGTTTCTGTTGCTGAGAATTGTTGGCATACAGTCTTGAGTCTGCCTCCAGAGCCTCAAGGGCCTTGAGAGCATGGTTGCATGTGCATGTTTTCAGGGACAGACAGACAGACACACACACACACACACACACATCACTGGAAGTTCAGGACAACACCATTGTTCTAAGCCTTCCTTAGATTAAGAGTCCTGCCATTACCTGGGACAAGGGAGGGGTGGGTTGTTGGTAGGAGTTTTACATTGGAGGGCATGGAGGGGAAGCTGACCTGGCTGGGGGCAGTTCCAGGTCTTGTTAACTGGAATGGTGGGAAAGATTCCGAGCACAGGCAGACACAAGTGAAGATGAACAGTCTTCAGGGCTAGGAATTAGGGTTCTGAGTCATCTTGTGCATACTTCGGGAACTTTCTGGGAATACAAAGTTGCTTCTCACTCTTTAAGTCTTTGGTCCAGACCTGTGGGTGATTCCCATGCATACTGAAGGTCGAGAAGTAACTGGACAACTGGACTTTTTGTCTAAATGCAGCGTTTTTCTTTTCCGTTTTGTTTTGGGTTTTGGGTTTTGGGGTTTTTTTCCATATATTTTGAGACAAAATCAAAAATCCCAGGCTGGCCTCAAATTATCAATCCTCCTGTTTCAGCTTCTTGAGTGCCGGGATTATAGGTGTGTGCTGTTGACTATTCATACCAACTAAGTTTAAACAGAGTTTGCCTTTGTAAGCTCCGCCCCTGGAGACCTCCAGGTACCAGGCTTCAGCCCTAGACTGCTCTCCAAGTCATGCTGAAGAGCTCCTTCAGGTAGGAGCCCCTAAGGAGCCTTTGCTAGTCTGCCCCCGACCTGCCCTAAATAAAAACAAACAAATACAACAAAAAAACCCACCAATCCCTGAGCTTTCCCCAAGATCAGGCCACATATCTCTCCAATTTCAGACACCTTAGAGAGCTCCACCCTTCCAATACTTCAAGAAACATATGTGTGTGTGTACGTATATGTATATATATACACATACACACACACACACACATATATATATACACATACACATACACACACACACACACACACACACACATATATATATATATATATATATATATATATATATATATATATATATACACACACACATACACACACACACACACATATAAACTCTGTCTTCCGCTCAGTTCTCTGCTGCTTCTCTCTGACCTGAGTAGAGCCATCGCCTTCCTGGGTTGCCCTTCCCCCAAAATCTTTTGTGTGACTTTGTAATATTCCTTGGCTCCTTACTGCCATTGGATAGCTTTCCAGTCAGAGCTGTAACACATGTGCACTGTGCCTGGGTACTTAGAGGATTTTTAACTAAGGAACATCATTCTATAGCTTATTCTTCTTATACTTGGTGTTGGGGTAGAAACCCAGGGCTCAGCACATGGCAAAAGCACTACTACGGCACGACTTCCTCATCGCCAAGCCTACATGTGTGTTAGCCTGCAAACTGCTGCGTGTTTGTCCATTATTTTACTGTCTGAGGAGAACATTTGTGTAATAGAGTTATGTAATGCTAGAAGATATTTCTATATTATGTTTTCCAGTTTATGAAAGTTATGATTTTTATTGTTCTGTTTTATTTCACTTTGAGATAGGATCTGATGATGCAGTCTGCTCTTGCCTGGAAGTTGCCGTCTAGCCCAAGATGGTCATGAGTTTGTGATTCTCTTGCCTCAGCCTCCAAGGCACTGAGACTTCAGACCCAGCTGAAAGCTGTGAGTTTTAAGGCCTGGTTTTATGACGTTCAGTGCGCACATCCTGCTTCTGTGCTCACTGGTGTTTTACTGTTACTCCTCCTTCATATGCTATTTCACTGGTGCTCCGTTAGCTCGTGAGTTCTCCCCGCCTTTAATATCACTTACAAACTTGAGTAATTAAATGGGCTTAGACAGCTTAAAATATAATTAAGCGCTTCAAACATTTGACATCTAACATCTGCCTAAGGCAGACTTATAAATGTTACAAGATCTTAGAAGTAAGTGTTTAACGCTAAGAATGTCAAACATTGTTCAAAAAACACCAGGCTTCCGTTCGCAGCTCCTCGCATACTCATCCATGTGTTCTGACCACATCTGATCTGTCTCAACACTAAATAGCATGAAGCATGCTTCTGGACGTTTCCAACACCTTAAAAGGCAAGTTTTAAAAATTCTACCTTTCAAATTGGTTAATGTGTGGTGCAGGGGATTGGTGAGAAGTATACAGACAGCACAGGTGTGGGAAGGAAGAGAGAGGACAATGGAGTGGGATGATGGGCAGGAAGAAAAACAAGAACAAATTGTGCTTCATTTTTTTCAGACAGGACTTGTCTATGTGTCCCTGGCTGGCCTGGAACTTGCTATTGTAGCAACTTGTTATCACAGATTAGCTTTGAATTCACCTGCTTCTGCCACTCATGTGCTAGGGTTAAAGGCATGTGCTTTTCTTTCTTTTTTAAAAACCCAATACACCTAGTCAAATTTTGTTTAAAAACTCCTAAGGAAATCCAATTCTTTGTAAACTAATAACAAGTTAATTTTTAAAGATCTTGGATTAAGATGAAAATTAACTGCTTTGGAATTTACATATTGTTCTGATTTTTCAGATTAAGCAGAAGCCAAGAATTCTTTTAGAAAATGGTGGCTGGACCAGGGAGAGAGCTCAGTTGGTAAAGTGCTTACATCATAGACACAGGAGCCTGAGCTCAATGCCCCAAACCACTCTTAATAGCTTGGCATGATAGCTCACATCTATGATCCTAGCTCTGAGGAAGCAGAGACAAGCTCAATCCTGGAAATCACTGGCCAGTCAGACCATCTGAATCCACAAGGCCCAGATTCAGGAGAAACCTTTTCTTTAAGAAAAGTGAAGCGTGCTTGAGGAAGACCCTTGGAATCAGCTCTGGGCTCTACCCATACACACACACACACACACACACACACACACACTACACAAATACATCTCTCTCTCCTCTCTCTCTCTCTCTCTCTCTCTCTCTCTCTCTCACACACACACACACACACACACACACACACAAACACACACACACACACACACACACTGGCTAATATTGAATCTCAAGTGAATTTTACCACTAAAAATTTAAAACTATCCTTGTGGTTAAAGTTTTTACAACCACACTGTCCTAAAACCCACAACAAGAGTGGGTGTTAAAGTTCAATGTCTAATCATGATTATATTGTAAAGAATCAGCCTCACAGGTGGGCTAATATGATGAAATTGAAGATTCAAGGGCCCAGTTTGAGAGCACACACTAACCCTGTGTGAGAACTTGGGCTGGACTCTGAGCTCAGCCCCTGCAAAGCTTTGGGGATTGAATGCGGTTACAGCTTAGAGCGATGGGTGCCAGGGTGCTGCCTTGCTATGGCTAGGTGGGAAGGGGTAGGGTCTCTTGGAGATGGGACGCTGAGCCTGCAGATTTGGGTGTTCGGCCTGGACGGTGCTTTCAGAGTCAGTTCCTCGGGCTGGTATTTATCTAGGAAGCCACACTACTTGTTCTCCAGTGTGGTCAGTGCATCTTTCATCCTTTAAACTTGCTATGTGATGCAAGCTCAGCAAATGCTCAGCATAATTCTAAACTAAAATCTGGCTGTGGTGTTGCCACGATTTGACTCTGGAATGTCTCCCAAAGCCGGAATGTTAAAAGCTCTGTCCCCTGAGCTGCTGGGGGGGGGGGGGGTAGGGTGGAGACGACGTAAGGAGTGGACAGGTTTTCAGGAATTACTATTTCCTTTTGTTTCTTTGAAGCAAGATGCTATTCAATCACCATGGCTGATGAGGTACCTGCCCAGGCTGGCCTTGAACTCAGAGCATCCTCCTGCCTCAGCCTCCCAAATGCTGGGATTACAGGAGCTCCCTGCTATAGCCAGTTTGTCAACGAGCACAATGCCTTTCCATTTTGGCTTTTTCTTCCTTTTTCCTTTGCTGGGGATAGAACCCAGCCCACTACAGTGTGATTTGCACATGCTCAGATACTGGCCTCCAATAGCCTGACCGCTTAAAGACTCGGGGCTTCCTGAGAGAGCAGCTGATTCAATGTAGGAGTTTAAGAAAAATTAAAGTAAATCTGGTGGCTGAGGCCAGAAGCACACTAGTCTCTAGCCAGGTGGACGACAACATTAAAAGAAAAACAGACTCAAAAAAAAAACACACCAGATCAAGCCAAACAAATAGCAAAACCAAACAAACCAAAACCAAAAAGCAAGCTGAACTTTGACTATCACTGTTTCAGAAAGAAATCATGTATGAAACAGAAAAACTGATCTGTCATGACAACATAAACCTTTGGTCTCCATAAACTGATTTATGCTGCCTTTTTTTTTTTTAAGTAACAGCGAGCTGACCGACATGGATTCATACATTAACTGAATAGTGGGGGAACTCACACACATGCACATGTGTCTTTTTTTCCTTTTTTACAGAACATATCCATTGTCATGAAAGACTCTGGCTTTTCATAAAATATCTAATGGTAAAAGCTTGTTCTTTCTTTCTTTTCTTTCTTCCTTTTCTTTCTTTCTTTCTTTCTTTCTTTCTTTCTTTCTTTCTTTCTTTCTTTCTTTCTTTCTTTCTTTCTTTCTTTCTGTGTCTGTTTTTCTCTGACTACTATAGTCAACACGGCCGAGAACAGCGTGCTTCTGACCCCAGCTAGCAGATTTACTTTGATTGTTCTTGCCGTCAGTCTCCTATGGAATCCGCTGCTCTCCGGGGAAGCCCTGTGTCTTTAAGAGCACACAGGCTGTTAGAGACCAGGGGCTGTGCACTTGAGCGTGGAATCCTGTCATCCACTGAGGACAGAAGGCAGCGTGGCTGTGACTAAGCTCCTCTAGTGAGAACTGGAGCATGAGTTCACACTGATGTGTCCAATTTATCTCCAAGTCCAATCAGTCCTTCAAAAAATTACCATAAGAGGTTTCCATTTAGTCTATCCTTCCCTTCGGGGATCATCTCAGGCCCTTGTGCACGCTGGGCAAGTACCCTATCATTGAGTGACAGGTACTCCTGGTCCCTCCACACGTTGAATTCTCAATTTCTTCTACCGTTATTCTTAGTTAAAAACTACCAGATCTTCCTCCTCTTCCTCTCCTTCATTGGATCTTCCACAGTGTATTGCTTCAGATAGAAAGGTAATATTCGTAACCAGAGAATGTCTTAAAACTCAAATCTACAGTGATAAACAATCTGGTACATCTTTTGTCTTATTTCCCATGAGACAGGGTGGGCCTCATGTAGTCCAGATTGGCTTCAGACTTGATATGTAGCCAGGGATGACCTTAAACTCCTGATCCTCTTGCATCTACCTCCCAAGGGTAGCCTGGGCTACTTGTGTGAGAACCTGTCTAGATAGACAGAAAGAAAGATGAGAGAAAGAAGGAAGGAAAGCAGGATAGGAGGAAGGGAGGGAAGGAAGGAGGTAGGGAGGGAGGAAGGAAAGGGAAGGGGAGGGAAGGAAGGAGGGAAGAAGGGAGGAAGGAAGGGAGGGAGGGAGGAAGGAAGGAGGGAAGAAGGGAAGGAAGGAGGGAGGGAGGGAGGGAGGGAGGGAGGGAGGGAGGGAGGCAGAAGATTCTTGAGTTTGTCTGACTTAGAGCACCAAGCACTTACAGCTCTGTGTGGCTTAAAGTATAGGGAGCCTTTTGCTGTTACTTTTTAAACAAATGACCTACTGCTGTTAGAGCTGTTGAGGAGGAACCAGAGTCTCACAGGAGTGAATGATATGTCAAGAATCAAGGGTTCTAGATGTGTGATATTAAAAAGAATAAGTAACATATCAAGTCTTAAATATGCAAGGAGTCTAGGGCAACAGGAGGTGGGTGGCTCAGTAGGGAAATGACTTCAGATCATCAGAACCCACACAAAAAATAAACCTGAGTGTGGCACTGTGTGTCTGTGATCCCAGTACAGGGAAGGCTGAGACATGTGGGTCCCTGCGGGCTTACTGGGCTCTGTGCTCAGTGTCTCAAAAAATAAACTGGGGGGACTGGTGGGGCTCAGCAGGTAAAGATACTTGCCCACAAGCCTGAGTTTGATCCTTGGGATCTACATGATGGAAGGAGGGAACTGACTCCCACAGGGAGTCCTCTGACCTACATGGGGACACTGTAGTACTCCTGTGACACACACACACACACACACACACACACACACTCACACACACTCACACTAATATATTTTTAAAAAGAGAAAATAAAATGGAGAGTGATTGCGAAAGACACTCGCTGGTCTACACACACACACACACACACACACACACACACAACATGAATTCATGCACAATACACACACATGTGGATGCACAGGGAGTCATACAAAAAATGCAAAAACAAACTCCATCCAGATTTAAGGGGAAATGTACTGAGTGGGAAGATTCTTCCTGACCTACTTGTTAGAACGACAGGAGAGGAGGTGACTAAAAAGGAGCTAAAAGAGGTACGGGGGTGGGTGGGGTGGGGAGTGAGGGGGGAGACCAAAGCATCCGTGCTCGCTTAATCTGCATTGTCAGTATGACTGGATTCAGGATCACCTAGGAAGTGGGGAAGGACATCTTTCAGTGTGTCTGAGGGATTGCCAGAGAGGGTCAACTGTGAGGGAAAGGCGGCTCAGAAGATAGGTGCCCCATTCAATATATTGAGGGTTCCAGAGTGGGAAATGGAGCCGAGGAAGCCAGCAGTCATGGAAGCTACACCCTGAGAGAGTGTGCCTATTGTCACTCCCATCCCTACAGGGCGTCAGACTCCAGCCCGGACCTCACACCAGGCCTTCAGTGTCAGACAGGACCACTGCAGCTTCCGGGTTCCTAAATGAGTAGCTACCAGGTTCTCAAGTTCTCCAGCATGTTGCTGGATTATCTAGTCCCTATGGTGTAAGCCCTTTATAATATATATTCCAGTGTACACACACACAGACACACACACACAACACACACACACACACACACACACACACGGTGTGTCTCTAGGGAGCCTAGATAATAGCATCTGATGGCGAAAATGGGTGGATCCCACCCAGACTTGTTCAAATAGGCCAGTGTAAAAAGGTACCAACCTCCAGTGCTGCAGAGACAATGACACTTGTCCTCCGTAATGAACGTGGAAATTGATGGAAGTTTCATTGAGCTGGGGCACTTGGCAAAGGAGGGATTAGAATCCACTTAGGAGATGGGTTTTGTAATTAGTTTTAAAAATAGACTATGTTGATTTTTTTTTTCTTAGCAGTCAGATTTTCAAAGTAGTTATATCCCATGGAGGCACGGCTTTTGCCCTAATGCAGATTCACTGTCATCTGTAGATTAACAGGGAGGCCATATAATAATTCTATCTGTTTCAAGACCCCTTTCTCCTTTCTTAAGAGATAAATTTTATTGTTAAGCAAGGAGGAAAAGCCAGTAAAGGCATGGATATAGTCAAAGAAAAAGGAGCAGATGGCCTGCCCTACTTAATTTCCCAGGCTCTGAGTTTGTGCTGCTAAGAAAGGGAGTGCAGCCGCGGACTCTCGGGCAGCAGTAGAATGTGCTTAACTTCCCACTGGGCAAGGCCTTACTCTCCAGCCCAGACTGGCCTTTAGCCCATGATCCTCCTGTGTCAGCCTTCTAAGTGCATGGGTTATTGGTACATGATACCCTTCCCTGTTATCATCAGCCACTAATTTTTTTCTTTTTTCTTCATTTAAAAACATTTCATATGTGTCAATTTCACACATGTGTATAATGTTTTGATCACATGTACCTATCCTTACCCCCTCTAATCCCACTCACAGTTTGCCCAACAAATCCCCCTCTTAAATACCTACACATTTTTTTCTTTTTAATGCTGCACTGAGTTTAATTATGGCCGCTCGCATGAGCGCTGGAGAATGATCAACTCACCAGTAGCTACTTCACTGAAGAAAAATGCTACATCACTGAAAAACAATGGTCTCCTAGCTTTTCAGCAGCTGCTAGCAGGTAAGAGCCCCTTAGTCAGTGGTCGGACCTCATAAGCCTCTTCCCCTGTCCTCAGTGGACGACCACTCAGTCCTACACAGCGGAGGTCATAGGTGTGGCAGCCACGCTGTGAAAACAGCATCTCTCACTGTCCTTCCACACCCTCCAGCTCTCACATCCCTTCCTTTCTTCAGTTTAAATTTCTGTCAGCCAAGATTTTGGCAATTCATTGATGAATTTAATCCTTGAGACCGGTATGAGGTAACCCAGGCCAGCTTTGAACTTGCTAATAGCCAGGGATCACCTTGAGTTCCTTAGCTTCTTTCCCCCATCTCTCAAGTGCTAGGATTACAGGTAGAAGTTTTTCATATTTACACGTATCTACAAATATTAAAGGAAAAGGTAATATAATTTTATATTTTTACCCAGTATGGAATATATCCAAATGGTACTTGTTCAACTTACTGCAACTGAACATAGTACCTGAACATGTATATAAATTTTATTATGTTAATTATTCAGAAACTTGGAGAAATTATATACTTTTTTTGCATTTGTGACTACCCATGATATCATCTTAAAATTTCCTCTATATGCATATTACTTGTTCTTAATAAAGTTGACTTTTGGAAACATGACTGTTAAAGGACATTTATTGACATTTAATCTGTTAGTATACGGTGAGCACTTTATGAAATCAATGAGGTAAGATGAACTGTACGTAGAGGTTTATATCTAACAGTGTGCTAATTACCACAACTGTGTATGAAAATCAAAAACCTAACAGAACTTTCTGTTACGGATTCTTAATCATCTGAGTTGTAGTCATCGCTCACTACCAATTTACACGCAGCATCTGCTGGGACTGACATTTGATATTTTTTTCTTAAGAAAAAATGAGTAGATAGATGACATTTCAGAAGAGACATTAATTTTCTTGTGGACATAAAAAGAACGCTGTAACCAAGACCAGTATTGGTGGCCAGGAATAGTTACACGTGCTTGTAATCCTAGTATGCAGGAGATAGAGGAGGATCCCAGGTTGAAGGCTAACCTGGGCTACATAGTGAGACTTTGTTTTAAAAACCAAAAAGGAGAGTGTGCATGTGTGAAAGCCCAGGCCCACCTATAAAGACATCATTGATACCCCGTGATAGCCTCCAGGTTTTTGTGTAGGTGAAGATGCTTTTGAATTCCAATTCTCCCGCCTTCTCTCTCAGGTTTACATGCCTGGGCCACCACCCCTGGCCCCATTTTCCCTATCCCCTCTCTCTTTCTTTTTTTATTCTTCCTTCCTTCCTTCCTTTTCTCCCTCCTCCCTCTCCCTCTCCCTCTATCTCTGAGTGTGTATCGTGTGTATGCTGTCTGTGTGGAGGTCTGAGATTGAAATCGGACCCCTTTCTCAATTGCCCTTCACCCTGCTTGCAGGGGTCTCTGCTGAGATTCCGTTAGTCAGGTTAGCCTGCTCGCTTGGGGGATGGATCCTCACCAGTTTCTGACTCCTTAGTGCTGGGACTGCAGGCATCTGCCATTCCTGCCTGGCTTTTATGTGTGTCCTGGGGATCCATAGTCCAGTCCCTGCACTTGCACGGGAAGTGCCTCATCCTCCGAGCTATCTCCTCAACTTCCTACATTTTGTTTTTTTTTTTTGTTTTTTGTTTTTTTTTGAGGCGGGGTCTCCCTCTAGTTCTGCAGAACTATGTTGCCTAGATAGGCACTCTTTCCAGCCTCTGCATCTGAGGACTGGATTTTTAAAAGTAGAGCTCCACCTCTGGCTCATTCATTCATTCATTCATTCATTCATTTTGTGGCAATGGGAATTGGATCCTGGGCCTGGAGCATGGTAAGCATACATTCTACCACAAGATTACACTCTCAGTCTCTCTATATTTTAGTTGTAGTATTAATGAACTCTTCTCTGTCATAGATACATGTTTACTTAGAGCCCAGGCTCCTGGCCAGGGCTACACGGGTACTGGTTGTCTGTTTTACACTGTGTCTTATGCACCATCATCCTCTGGTCATCTTATTGGCAGTCACACAATCTAATTCCACCCAGCTCTATTCAGTGCACTTGGCTTTGAGTCCAAGTTTGAAGCATTGGCTTTGACTCGACTCTCCAGGAGCCGGGAGCTGCTTTTGTCTTCTGACTCCTGCCTGCGTTCTGTGCTTTAGATCACGATGTGTCATTTTTCCTCTCTCTCTGTCATCTTCAGGACTCCTCTCAAGCTGTCCCTGTGTGTGCAGCGCCTGCTAACCATCTCCTCGGTAAGAAGGCTGGGCTTTTGGAGGGAATATAACCTGCACGTGTCTAACAATGCTCACCCATTTGGCACACAGTGTATAAGTCAACGGATTTGTTTTTCACACAGTGTGCATGGTGGGAAAAGCAAAGAGCCCGGCTCTCTCCAGCTTGGACGGCAAGTAGACGCGCTCCTCTCCGCCCATCGTCATCCGCCAAGCGCCATCCTGAATGTTTGCCCTGCCTCAGCTCCCACCATGTCTGGCTGCGCCCTCCCATCTCCCACCTCTGTGCAGGCTGCCTCACCCCAGCCTACAAAAGGCTTTCTAATCCCACTTTCTTCTTTAGAGGACAAACCCTAAGAGAAGCTAAGACCTCACACTCCTGGGGTTCACACCCCTGGCTGCTACCCCTCCTGATGTGGGTAGGTGTCACCATGCAGGGTGTGTTGACTTGTGTGTGTGTGTGTGTGTGTGTTATCTGAGATGAGAGAACCTCAAATGAGGAAATTTCCCTACCAGATTGGCATGTAAACCTGCCTATAAAGCATTTTCATGACTTATTGTTGATGTTGAGGGTTGGTCCCCCCCTGGGCAGGTGGACCTGGCTATACAAGAAAGCAAGCTGAGCAAGCCACAGGGAGCAAGACAGTAAGAAGCAGGCATCCATGGTCTCTTCCTCAGCTCCTGCCCTGAGATCCTGCTGTGACTTGCCTTCAGGAACGACTGTAAATTGTAAGCTGAAATAAAGCCCTTTCCTCCTCATTTGCTGATGGTCGTGGCCTTTGTCACAGCCAAGGAACTGCAGCTGCGACACTGGGTTTCGATCTTGCAAGATTAATAAATGGCAGTGGTGGCTGGATGTGTCGTCTGTGGTTTTATTCTGGCTCCCTCCAAAGATTTCTGGCTGGTGTGGTGGAATAGAAGGCACATTCGGGGTGCTCTTGTGGCTGCCACAAGGACAGCTGCCAACAGACGGTCAGCTAGAAGCCAAGACCCGCCCCCCACCCCAGGCATCCGGCTATCAAGGAAAATCCAGACAACACCATCTGGCCAGGACCTTGACAGCACTTTCTAAGCCCCGCTAGGCTGTGCTGGGACTAACTTAGAGGAAGCTATGAAATACTAAATGTGCATAGGTTTTTTTTGTTGTTTGCCTTGATTTCTTTCCTTCTTTATTTTTATTCGTTTATTCTTTGGTTTTGTAGTCTAGGCTGGCCTCGAACTCACAGTGTAGCTGTGACTGGCCATGAAATTCAGGCCCCCTTCCTCTATCTCCCAAGTGCTAGCAAAGACAAGTGATGGGGAAAAAGCAGCCAAGAGGGAAAGCCCAAGCCTATGGTCCAGATGACCACATCTAGCTAAATGTGCATAGTTTTAAGACCTCAAGGCAGGTTCCATTGTTTTCACAGCAGTGGATAACCAATAACCTACAATAACCCACAACGTGTGGCATCTCCAGCCCCACTACATGGTAGCTGGTTATTTTATTACAAGTCACAGCTTAAGGACTGAAAAGCAAGGTCGCTGTTTCCTTTTCTTTCCATCCCATTCACCTATTTGTGCCTGAGCCATGCAAGTATGTCATCTTCTTCTCTGGAGCCTCATCTACTGCCTGACCTGGAACTTGTTGTCAAAACATCTACCTCCATCTTGCATTCCCTTGCACCCTCTTCTGCCCTAATCGTGGGCAGATTTAGTATTTGGGTGAGTGAAATTTCCAACAGGCAGACACTTGTCTACTTTCCTCTTGAAGACTGTCTCTCCTCCTAATCTGCTCCCTGGAAAGTGATGGTGTCCTGTGTCAGCGAGTCAGAGCTGTCTTCCCTGGCGTCCTCCTTTCCCTAAGTTGGCTCTTTCCTTTCTCCTCACTACACAGCCCTGCCTGCCATCTGCATCCAAGGGCTGGGGTTCTACTTAACCCTACCACTGTTAATTATTTTACTGTCCTCCTCTCCTGATGAACCTTAGAATCCATGCCAATGACAGTCTCAAGTCTCTCACACGTTATCACACTGGTTTGACAAACCCCAATCTTCAGATGAACTCAGCCATCCAATATCGCCATGTCTGTGTTAGTCAACCTCAGAGCACACTGGTGGACGTGAATGCTTGGGGACTGTGTTCAGGTCTCATATATTCACTCTTTCCCTCTTGGCTGGCTCCTCCCCCTAAGTGGGGAGCCTGTGGTGTGTGTGTGTGTGTGTGTGTGTGTGTGTGTGTGTGTGTATGTGTGTGCAAGTGTGTACATGCTTGTGTACACAAATTTTTTTCTCTATTGGGTATGGTGGTATATGCCTGTAATCCCAGTACTACAGGGGATAAAGGTGATAAATTCCAATATAGTGTGGGCTATATCGAAAGATCTTTGTCAATCAGTCAATCAATCAATCAACCAATCAATCACTGTCCTATTTCCTTCTGGAACTCCTAATACTTACACTATACATTTTAATACTGTCCCACATGCCTTTAAACTTGACTTTCTTTTTTTTTCAATCTCTTTCAGATGGATACTGTATTGATCTGCCTTCAAGCACGCATGTTTATCCTTTCCACTGAGCTCTTCTAGTTATTTTTTTTTTTTTTAGATAGAATCTCACTATATAGATGGCCTTACACTTGCAGCAATCCTTCTGTCTCCACCTCCTATGTGTCAGGATTTCAGGCCTGTGTCATCACTCCCAGCTTGATTTTTTTTTTTTCTTTTTCAGATAACCTATTTCTAGATCTTCTGCTCGGGTTTTCTAGATTCTGCTTTCAGGCCGAGGTTTCCTCTGTGTGTCTGCTCTCTCTAGGTTCATTTCTTATTACCTTGGAACAACCAAAGCCATTTTAAAATCTCTTTTCTGATAATTCCAACCTCTGGGCTGTCTTGACACTGGCTTCTATAATTTGTCTTTGCCTTGAGAGTGGTCACAGCTTTCTATATGCTATGAACTTTTGGATAATACCTTGAAGATTTTTGATTTTTATTTTATTTCTCAGAAAACTGTTGGTAGTTTTTATTTCAGTAGATGATTAATTTGGCTCAACTGAAAACCCTCCTGAATCCCTGGTAGGCTCAGCTCCCACCTCAGCACCATCCATTCTTCCTCTGTAGAAGGGCTGCCTGGGATTTCCCTGTCCTAAATTCCTTCAATGATGACCTAAAGTGTGGAAGTGTGAGTCAAACAAGCTCTTTCCTCCCTGAATCACTTTTGGTCACAACAGTAGTAATCTAAGACACCGACACACACACACACACACACACACACACACACACACACACGCTCGTGCGCTTGTGAACACCTTAAAAATCCTACCTACTCTCCAGAGCTCTCAGATGGGTTTCTTGTTTGGTTACTTTTGTAGAATGTTCAGAGTAGAGAGAGCTATTGTGAGTACTGTCTGTGTGAGTATTGTATGGTTGAATAGGAAGACCCTGCACACCACAAATAGGCCTCTTGCCATGAGGTTGTAGTTTTGTTTTTCATAGTGCTGGGTATTGAATCCAATGACTTAAATAAAGATAATTTAATTTAATTTTATGCATATGCATGTGTTTTCAGGTTTAGGGTTAGGGTTAGCAAAGACTTCTAGTAATAGGGGATACAAAGCCTCAGCTAGAAATCTCCTGTAACCAGGCAAGTCTTCCAGAGGAGGGATTGGGACATCAACCCGGCCATAAACCCTTGACCTACAATTTATCTTGCCTGCAAGAGGTGCTGGGATAAGGGTGGGGTGGCCAATCACCTTGAGACCCATGTCAGGAGCAGGAGCCCAGGCCCAAGCCTCACACTGCCTGGATGTGTAAGAACCAGAGGCCGAGTAGCTCAGAGACCGAGGATAGAACCAAACACAACTGGAAAAAAGTCAGTGGAATGATTCCTAATATTGTGCTGTACTCGTAGGCCAGAACCTCACATAATCATTATCTGAGGGGCTGTCTGGCAGCTGATAGGAGCAGAGGCAGAGACCCACAGCCAGACAGTAGGCAGAGCTGGGGGTGGGGACAGGGGGAGGAAGGACTGTAGGAGCTAGAGGGGTCAAGGACACCATAAGAGCACAGCCCACAGAATCAACTAGCCAGGGCTCACAGAGGCCCACAGAGACCAAAAGGACGATCAGGGAGCCTGTGTGGGACCAACCTAGGCCCTCCGCACATAGGATATAGCGGTCTAGGTTGATGTGCTCGTGGGACTCTGAACAGTGGGGGCAGGGGCTGGCTCTGGCTCTTCTGCCTGCTTTGAGACTCTTTTCCTGCCACTGGGTTGCCTCATCTGGCCTTGATGTGAGGTATATGCCTAGTCTTACTGTAACTTGCTACGCCATGTTTGGTTGATAGCCCTAGGAGGCCTGTGCGTCTCTGAAGGGAAATGGAGGAGAAGTGTATCTAGGGGAGAAGAAAGATGCGGGAGGAGGGCTGGTGGTGGAACTGTGGTCCAGATGTCATATATAAGAGAAGAAAATGTAAATAAATGAATTTAAAGCTGAAATAAATACATAAAAATTAATTGAAATTTTATGTGTATGTATATGTGTATGTGAATATGTATATGAGTGTGGTTTTCCCTGTATGTATGTATGTACATTATATGTATAGTTGGTGCCAAAAGAGGGCACCAGATCACCTAGAAAGGAATTTATAGGCATGTATTCCATCCAACACAGTCGTTGGGATCTGAACTCAGCTCCTCTGGAAGAGCAGTCTCCAGGCCCACACATCCATTTTTTTTGAGACAGGATCTCATTTTTTTGCTTATGTTCAAATTCCCCCAAGAAGCTGAGACTGCAGGTATGTACCAATGTGTCGTCATGCTTGACTTAGGCATCTCTCTCTCCTCTCTCTTTCCTTCCTTCATTAGTCTTCCTTTAGAAAATATTATTTACGTATATGACAGAAGAGGGCTGCAGAAGATTAAGAGTCACAGTGCGGCTGCTGGGAATTGAACTCAGGGCCTCCGGGAGAACGATCGTCTGAAGGAACTGCCTCCCCACATCCTTTTCCTCAGCTCTCATTCCCTTCTCAGATCTCTCCAGCACCACTTCCGTCTGGTCACAGTAAAGAAATGACCTTGCGCTTATTGGCTTATTTCTTGTCTTCCTTCAGTCTCTGATGCCCTGTGAATCACCTGACCTCAGCAAACGACCCACAGCTGCCTTCTTACACTGGTCGGAAACCTGAGCTCCCCCACCTCCCCTCGTGCCTCTCTTCCTGGCTTGCTGCCCTCCACCCCTTCACCCCTCACAGGCCGGGATCACACACCTGTACCACCACGCCCAGCTCTTGACCTTTCTTTTTCCTGACCTTTCACATCCACTGCGGATCTGTACAGTTTACTTCTGAGTCCTCTCAGGTCTATCCCGATGGCTCCTTCACCACTCCCAACCGAGACAAGCTCCGTTTTAGCTTTATCGTTGAAGCCTCCTGCATCTGTTTTTTTTAAAACCAGTGTCCCCTCTAATCCCTTCTCTACTCTACCCAGAGTCATAGGTTCAGAATGCAAATCCGATCATGTCGCTCTCTTTTTAATGTCATCCATGATGGCCTTTAACGGGTGATCCGCTTACCTCAGCCTTAAGTGCTGGATTACAGGCATGCGCCATGACACGCGGCACGTGTTGCTCTCTGGTCTGAAGCACTTCAGTGACGACTTATTTAGTAAAGAACATAAATATACATCGAAATCCTTAGCCTGGCAGGCAAGCTCCTCTGCTTATGGGAATCTATATCCTTATCGTATACAGAGGCTTTGTCAGTGCTGTGGCAAGCTCATCTTTGGGTTTAGCGTTGTTTGTTTACTATTTTATTTTTGAGAGTCTACCCTGTAGCCCTTTCTAGCCTGGAACTTACTGTTTAGACTAGGCTGGGCTTGAACTTACAGAGATCCACCTGTCTCTGACGCCCAAGTGCTAGGATTATAGTGGTAGTCATCATTCCTGGCTAATGTTGTTATTTTATATATTTAAATTATTTACTCATTATTTTATGTGTATGAGTGTTTTTCCTGCATGTATGTCTGTAAAACGTGTACATGTATAGTGCCCCCAGAGGCCAGAAGAACAGGGCTCTTGATCTCTGCGCTATCTCTTCAGCTCCTATTTATTTATTTATTTATTTATTTATTTATTTATTCATTCATTCATTCATTCATTCATTATTGAGACAGGATCTCACTATGCAGTCCTAGCTGGCCTGGGACTCAGTACATCAACCGGACTTGCCTACAATTCAAAGACTCACCTATCTCTGCCTCCCATGCACCACCATGTTTTATTCTACATGTATGAATGCTTTGCCAGCAATCACAACTGATTACCACATGGGTCTAGCACCCTTAGAAGCCAGAAGAAGCCATCAGGTACCCTGAATTTGGAGTTACAGAGGGTTATGAGCTGCCATGTGAGTGCTGGGAATCAAACCCAGGTCCCTTGGAAGAGCATCTGAGACATCTCTCTAGTCCCACCACCATTTAATTGACCAGTCTTTGTATACATGTTCTCCAAAGTAGAATCTTAAATGTGATTTTTTTTTTAAAACTGTGGAACGGCCCTCAATGAGCAGAGACTAACATTTGATAATTGCTCAATGAGAAAACTGATGATGGACATGGGTGATATGGCTCTCACCATTGTATTTGTTGATTTCAGCCACCCATCTGGATTTCACAGTTGCCGCCCACATGCTCTGCCAGCATGATGACCTCCCCCACATCCCCTCCCTCTCACAGACAGTTACCACACGCTCCTTCATGCTCTGCATAGCATGGAGACATGCCAACAGCATTGCTTCACCTGAAGCTTGTCTCCTGCAGGGGAGCTCTGCGTTCCTTGGCCTCAGTAACTCCTGCTGCGTTTCATGGAAGGCCTTTCTGTCTTTACACAGTCCGTGCTGACCCACAGCACTCCCAGACACAGAATCTGCTTTTCTCAGGCAGGTCTAATCAAGACCTTATAAAACTCACTCTAAACTTGTCTCTACTTGAGCGGTATTCCTTCTGTGGGTGCAGGCCCATTTTGGTTCACAAACATGCATGTACATGCCGATAGGATTGCTGATCGTCACATGCATGTATATGCATGCTGAGAGGATTGCTGGTAATCATTACGCTCAATGCTTAATCTTTTCCTGTGTTTTACACTCCCCACTCCCACAATACATCTGAGGCTAAGCAGGAGTTAGCATACCCCAATATGAAAAAGACACTAGTTGGAGGTGGAGTTGGCAGATTGATGACCTCCTGGTCTTGTAAATAAAGTTTTATTAGAACACAGTCATGTTCATTTATTTTTGTACAATTATGGTTACAGTTCTGCATGAGTGGCAGAGTTGTATGGTTGGGACAGAGAAGGCATAGCTATGGAGCCGGAAGTATTTACTCTCTGAGTATTTATGTTTGCCACTCTTTGATTTAGTGAATTTTTTATTCTTTGTCCATTTGCTTTTGTTTGTGAGAGAGGGTGTTGCTATGCAGCCCTAACGGCCCGCTAATGAATGTTTGGCAATTGTTCTATCTACTATCAATAAAATGGGCACAGTTGCCAGATTTAGCAATCAAAGAGCAAAGATATTTGTTTGTTTGTATTGGGGATTGAATCAAAGGCCTTGGGGCATTCTAAGCACATGGTCTAGTTGTGAGCTACATCTCCCAGCCAACAGCAGTACTTCTACAACATAGACTTGTTACTTTGTCACACTTCCTCACCCCGCCCCCCAAGTCCTGCCACATCTACTTCACTCTGATTCTTAGACGGTAAAATACATTGTAGAGAAAGGGGTCCTTCCGGAGAATATGCATTCTGTAGATGAGCTACATGGACTAGAAGAACAGAATCATCTTGGGTCACTTTTGTCTGCCTCGCTTGACAACTGGAGATGTAGGTTTAAAATCTTGGTGCAACCTGCAGGCATTGGCGACCACTACCTGCTCTAACAGGACAAGTCAATGTTGTGGAAGTAGGTGCATTAGGAAATGACTGCATCAGATGACTCGGGGCTGGAGATGTGGCCGGTGGTAGAGCATTTGTTTAACGTGCTATGGCTTTGAGGTCCATAGGAACTGCAAGGGAAGGCAGGACATTTCCCGTTAAACACTAGGTGAATTAGCTGTTAAATGTGCAGGCCAAGAAGACAAGCTGGGGTTATATGTCAATGTGTGTGTGCAAATGTGTGTGTGTGTGTGTGTGTGTGATGGACATGAGCTGGACAGAGATCAATGTTGATGTCTTTTCCTCTTCTTCTCCATCTTGTTTGTTGAGTTAGGGTCTGGAGCTTGCCCCACTGTCTAATGAGTCCCCACTATCTTCCTGTCAGAGCTCCTCCTTACCTGGGGATTACCAATGTACCAAGTTTTTAAGTACGCTCGGGTCCTCATACCTAGTAAAACATTTTATCAATTAGGTCATCTCCCCGGCCTCCTAGCTTAGTCTTTGTTGTCGCTTGAATGGCTTGGGAGGAATTCCCTGGCCTTCTGAGCCTCAATCTCCTTTTCTATAGAATGATGGGATGGTAGGGGCTTTTGTGGAGACACAAAACTTTTTGTGGTGGCACACAAGCTCTTGGGAGATGTTAGCTGTCACAGTCTATAGGAAACTCAGTGCCCTTGCAGGACCAATTCTTCCCATGAGGTGGCACCATCCATCAGCCACTGTCCCTTGACCTCGGGTAACTGGCTGGAAATGTACTTTTTGCTTATTATCATTTTTGATTTAGTATGGTAATTTCAAGGGGATAAGCCAACTTGCTATCTTACGAAACACTGGGAGACCCAGAAAGGCCAGAAATATCTTTGGCAGTCGGGGCTGGAAGGAGCTGTTCCGAGTATTGCCTGTGGTCATAGTTAAAGTGGCATATAATTTATTGTGCAAATTAGGGTGTCCTGAGAGCAAAAGCAGGATTATTAAAAGCCATGCCAGGACAAGAGGAGTGAATGGAATGTGCCCCCAGAACTTGGATGAACTTCCTGTATGGGTATCTAGCTCAAGATACAATTATCCTTCAGTGGTTCTGAAACATAATGGAATTCTTCAGAAGCCTGGTACCCATGTGTTTTCTGGAGTTCTTTCTCCGTAAGCTTCTGGCTTCACCATGAGGTCTATTTGAGTTCTCTCTTCAGTCAACACGATTGGAGTGTGCTTACCACACAGGTCATAGGTCACTTAGGTTCTTTGTGCTGAATAATTCCCTTTCTCCAGCTTTTCCAACAGCATTCCCTTGCAGTTATGAGCTCTGCAGCCTCCCAGCTCCCCCTGTCTCTGGGTGTGTCCAAGTGGGGTGGGCAGCCTGGGTCACCACTGAGGGGAGACACCTCAAGGTTCTCCGTAATTCTAAGATTTCAGATCTGCTCGTGTTCCTTTCGAGTGAGGGGAGGAGGAGAAAAGTAGCATTCACCCGAATCCATTTTCATTATCTTAGACAATCCTCTCATCTCCTAAGCCCGGAGTGGGGCTATTGGTGTGACTCTTTTCCCTAGTGAGGAGCTGATGGCCTAGGAGTCCACAGCCTAGAAGAGGCAGGCAGGATCAGATGCATGTGGCTCTGACACCGGGAGTTTGCACCTTACCAGACTGCTTTGTCTGATTCCATCACCAGGCCTGTACCTTCTCTTCTGCAAAGCAGACAGAACTGACCCTATCTGGTTGGAGTGCCAGGGATTGGATGTGAATGAGGCTTGGAAGGAAGAGAGGAGACCAGTTCTCTCTGTGGGAAATGAGGGTTCCAGGGGCTGGATTATGGGTTGAGTCTAACAGAAACAAGCTAGACTATGTGAGGCGGCCCAGGAGAGAAGTGGAAACAGCCAGGCAGCTGGGGAATACGGGGAGAGCTTTGCCATGCACACACTCTGTCTCAAGCTGGATTTGGTGGCCTGCACTCGAAGTCCTAAGCTCCCAGGAGGTCATTTGAGCAACACAGCCAGATACTATCAAAGCAAAGCAAAGAAAGAAAAAGTTGTCTTCTGCTGGGCATGGTGGGATGTCTTTAGTCCTTGCATTCAGGAAGCAAAGGCAGGAGGAGCTCTGTGATTTTGAGACTAGTGTGGGTGATCCACTCAGGGAGGTCCTGGCCAGCCTGGTCTACATAGTGAGTTCCAGGCCAGCCAGAGCCTACACAGTGAGATCTATCTCAAAACATTTTTTCTTCTGCTGAGATTTCAGTTCACTTATGAGGACAGAACACTTCCTATGACAATAAGAACAGAGAGGCGAGAGTTTTAGGGGCCACTTCAGAAAAAAGGTTAGCCTAGGTGTTTCTATGAATCCATGCCTGCACGAAGGTAGGCCACAGATAAATCTCTTGCTTCAGCTCGGCCGCTCCCGGCCCCAGTGCCCTTTGCTAATCCTTGGAGGCTCTAGCTCAAGGGAAGCAGCGGCTCCCCCAACAGGGTAACTCAGGGCAGTTATCTAACTCACACCCGCGTTGTCAACACTTCAAGTAGTCCTCCCGAAATACCAGGCAAGAATTTCTTAGGTGCGGAGTGGGGATGGTGAAGCCAGAAGTCCGGCAGGAGCTGGAAAGTCGAGACCCTGGGTAGCTTGTGTGAGCGCCCAGCCCAGGAGCTCCACCTTTCAGGCCCTGCCCTCCCTCCGTCCAGCCCCAGGAGGGTGCGGTCCCGTCAGATTAGTCGCTGGCAACTGGCGCAGTAGTGCCGCCTTGGGAGAACAGGAGAGCCGGGAATCGGGGTGCAGAGGGAGGCTTCTGGAACCCGGAGGGGAAAGCGGCACCGTCCTCCTTCCAGTGCTCACGCTGGACACATGGCCGAAGTGGAGGGGGCTCCGGAGCGGCCTCTGCCTCTTTCAATCGGTCTCTGCCTGGCCACTGGCAGCCGGGCCCTCCCACAGCTCAGCTCCCCATTCTGTCCGCCCCTCCCACCCCACCCCTAACGGGCCCCGCCCCCGAGCAGTCAGACCCCCGCCCCGCCGCCCGGTGAGGCCCCGCCCCTCCGCCTGCCAGCCCCGCCCCCTGTTTCCGCTGGCCGCGGCGGTGCGGGAGGGAGCGGAGCCGGGGCGCCACACCGAGTCCAAGCGCGGTGAGTGCTACCGGGGCGGGCCGGCGGCTCGGGGCTCCGGGGCGCGCGAAGTTGCTGGGGTTCGGCGCAGCGCGCGGGGCAGGCGGGGCCGGGCCTCGATCGGATTCCCACCTGGGTGGGAGTCTGGAGGTGCCCGGGGAGGCGGAACTCCCGGGGGGTGGAGGGGAGGTGGGAGGGCGGGTCGGGGGAGGGGTGACAGAGGAGGGGCGGGAAGGGGCCGGGGCGTGATGGGCTTGCCACCGCGCCCCCCGGGCTCTTGTTATGGGTCAGCGAGGTCTCAGGAATGTGGGGCTGCAGGACGGTGGACCTCAGGCTCCTCGCGCCCCAGCCCAGGGATGGAAGACCCCAGATGCCAACAGGGAGGGAGATGCACCCCCTGTTCCCCGGAACCTACCGGGATCCGGCAGACCGGCTGGAGACGGTTCGCCCAGGGCCGCAGATTTGGTCTGGGCCTGTCTACAGACCCGCTGGAACCCCCAGCCATTCCTCAGGCTACTGCTGGCCGAGCGGCTCTCAGAGTGACAGGGCTTTGGCACACCCCTGGATCTGAGATGTAGCCCATCTGTGCGCTCAAGTTTGGGCCTTTAAAAAAAAAAAACTTTTATGTGGATGAAAAAAGAAGAGTCTAAACAAGCAACAGCTTGTGACAGGGGCAGTTGTAACTGCATCGCGGACCCGAGTTTTGGGTCGCTTCTGTTTATTGTGAAGGATACTGCTCTCTTCAGCATCTTTCTCCGGATGGCAGGAGAAGTTGGCCGTCGGTGTAGTGAGCTCCCCTCAAAGCTGGAATGATCTTGGCTCTTCACACCGCGGGCAGGAATGCATCAGTTTACCTTTCTTGGCTCAGAGAACTGAAGTGGCCTTTTTGACCTGCCTCTGCCCCCTCCCCTGGGGTGACATAGGCATTTCCTCCTCCAGGAAGCTTTCCTGGACTAGTGGAAAGCACAAAGACCTCGTGCTTTGAACCTGTCTGCTTCTTCTCTATGCAGAACAGCCTCCGGGAAGGGTGTGTGTGTGTGTGTGTGTGTGTGTGTGTGTGTGTTGTCCATTCCAGGTGCGAGAAATAGGAGAGGGATTGTGAAGCATCTCAAACAATGGATTTGGCAAATCATTTATATTTAGCTGAGGAATGCAGGCAGGAGTCAGTCCTCTATCAGCCTGGCCCTGGTGCTTAATGTGGCTGAGTCTAAAGTTGGGGGAGGGGTGAGAGGGAAGGACATTGGGATCTATACAACTCCATGTGTTACTCAGGTCTTTTAATTGAAGACCTACTGTGCACAAGACCAAGACCAACGGGAGTGCTTCAGAATGGAATGCTGTTGTCTTTTCTTCTAGTTGGTCTGCTTGGGAGGGCTCTTGAAGTCTATGAACAGAGATGTAATATTAATACTAATAACTAGTTTTCATGTGGTAATTTATGGTAAGCCAAATGCATTTGCCTCACATACGCAGGATTTACTGTTAATGATCTAGACTTGTCCTTGGAGTCTTACTTTTACCCGCCCTATTGGTTAGGGAGATGGCACTAGAATAAATTATCTGTAATGTTACAAAACTTACTGAGAGTGAAGTAGGGCTGGATCTGGAAGCTTCTTAGTGCACCTGTCAGTCTCCATCTCAACCGAGCCTATCTGCTCCCGCCCTTCAACCATGCCTGAAGCCTTGGGCAAGTTTCTGTCCATCCCTGCTCCCCGTTTTGAAGGACCAGGTTGAAGTCTCCAGGGCCTCTTCCAGTAGCACTTAAACTAACACGTAACATGATCTCAGCACCCAGTTAGGCTTTTTTCTATTCATTTTTAAGTTAGCATACAAAGTAATAGTTTCCATTATGGCATTTTTGTATGCTTTTTTTTTTTCTTGAGCCTTCTTGCTTTCCTCTTCCTCGTTCTTCCTGCCCCACCACACTATTTTTTTTTAATTTTAGGTTGTGTATGTATTATAAGTATGTGTATGTGTTTGCATGTGTAGGTAGAATCTAGAGGTCTCTATTGGGTGTCTTCTTCAATTGTTTTTCATCTTCTATTGGATTTATTATATATTATATACATATCCATATATAATATATGCATGAAAGTAATATATATACATATATAATATATATACATATATATATTTGAGATAGAGTCTCTCACTATGTATATGTAGCCCTGGCTAGCCTGAACTTACTATGCAAACCAGGCTGGACTTGAACTTACAGCGATCTGTCTGCCTCTTAAGTACAAGTTTAAGGGTGTGGCACCTTCCCTCCACTTTCTGCTCTCTGTGTGGGTGTAATGTCTTCTTCGTCTCTTGCTGTGTGTGTATACCTTAAGCTTGCTGGCCTTCTCCATAGGCATTTCAGAGAAGCAGCCTGCTTTTCTGGTATGCAGTGTGGCTGTGGTGTGGGCTGGTTTACAGGGGTTTCTCCCTCCTCCCTGGCTCTGTGACCCCAGTGCACCTGGTCCTAGGAAGTGAAGGAGGAATTGAGGTAAGGCTTTGGGCAAGCGCTTTCAACCCTCTTGGCCTAGGCTTCCTGCTTACACAATGAGGATAACAATACAATGTTTCCAGGGCTGTGGGAAGGAACCCTGACTTAGTGCTGGAGGGTGAAGCCTGTAGCTCAGGGCCTCCTAACACAGCAGGTGCGCAGTCAGTGGAGGCTGTTATTTATAACCTAGTCGGGTGGCTAGACGAACATGCTGGGAACATGAGGACAAGACTTCTCTTCTCCCACTGAGTCTCGGGGCTGCTGAGGTGACCATCTCTGCTCACTAAGAGCGAGTGGATGTGATCCAGGTAAACTCACCTTCTCTTCTCTTCCGCCCTAGGCCGCCTGTTTAGCTTCCTCTTCTACTCTTGCCCTTCTAGGAACCCACAGGTCCAGCCAGACTCCTCCTCCAAACATGCTTTGGCCATTTCTTTTTAGCCCCAGAGTTTATTCTGTTCCACCTTCCTGAGTGTCCTTCCGATTTCTCTCTTTCTGTCGCCCGAGACTCCATTCAGTTGTAGCTCTTTTCAGGGGACCTTCTGAGTCACCCTCTTCAGTGAACTGTTGCTTTGGAATTCCTGTGGCATTTTGTGTCTTTACCTGTCTTTTGCTAGGCAATTCCTCGATGAATTTCATCACCTCCCTATCTTCATCATCATCATCACCATCATCATTTTTGTCTTTATTATTTTGAGACAGGGTCTTGCTATATAGTCCAGGATAGCCTTGAACTTGTGATCTTTCTACTTCTGCATCCAGAGCTCTGAGATGACATGCATTTACGACCATGCCTTGCATCCTATTAAATTTTTGTGCTACGTTCTGATGATATATAAAATAAAAATGATCCAAGTTGCAAGGTGTGATGCAAGTAATCCCAGCACTTTGAGGCTGAGGCTGGAGGATCAGGAGTCTAAGGTCATCTTTAACTACCTCCTCTGAGTTTGAGGCCAGATTGGAATGAATGAGACCCCATCAAAAAGAACAAAAACAAACCAAAAAAAGAGTCCTTGTTTTTTCTTTTTTCTTTTTGGACATTCAGTCAAGAAGTTAGGAAGGGGGTTCACAAAAACCACAGTTTAAAGTACAAAGTGAGATATGGGGCTGTGTGCCATAGTTCCAGATATTTGGGAGGCTGAGGCAGGGGGATGGCTTGGACCCAAAGTTTGAAGCCAACCCTGGATAGCATAGTTTAGTGAGTCCTTCTAAGAGCAGGATGTTGTGAGACATCAAAGTTTCAGGAGTAACCCTGATGGAGGAGGTATACTTCAGGCAGCAGGAGGTGAGAGATACCAACTTCAAGGGGGCCTGGTTTCCTGGGAGGAGGGAGGAACAGCCTGAGGACAGATGGGAGATTAGCTCTGCAGGGCCAGTGAAGACACCTGGATGAGCCACACTGAAGGTGGCTTCAGTTGTCCAGCCAGGGGATGAATTCCATCCATCCATCCATCCATCCATCCATCCATCCATCCACGAGAAATGGAGTGCCTGCTGTGTGCAGGCATGAGTTGGCAAGCCTTGGGAGATCCTGGGATGCTTGTGGTTTTGGCATGAGGGTCACAGAAGCAGGTCTGGGCTCAAGGAAGTGATTGATGCATGGAAATCATGGTGAGTGGCTGGGACCTGCCCGGAGTGGTAAAGACGATGAGACCCAGAGAGACTTTAGGAGCAGGACCATGTGTGAGGGCTGGGGTGTGGCTCCGTGGTAGAGCACGTTCCTAGGATGTGTGAGGCCCTAGGTTCCATCTTTATCATTGCAAAAACAAAAACAAACAAACAAACCCAAACCAAACAAAAAAGGACTGTGAATGTGTCACTGGTAAGGAGATAGACAGACAGTTCCAGGCTGTAGCCCTCAACAGCTGAAGGAGTTTCCCTGATCTTTTAGTAACCTTGACTCAGGCCAAACCAGAGGTTATGGCTTCATCACAGACAAGAATTTCAAGTATGAAGCAGCATTGGAGACTTTTTAAAAAGTATTTTGGTATAGACGGGGTTAGCAGGGAGAGAGGTGCTTAGAAAGAAAGCCATCAGAGGAGATTGTGGGTATGGGCTCTTCAGAATAGTATCATCGTTAGTTGTCTTAGTATTAATCATATGTGCACTTTTGATGGCTGTCAATTTATATTTTAAAAGCTTGCCTAGACCCCCCCATCCCCTCTTAAATTAGAAAGAGTTGAAGTAAAATATTTATTTATTTTGTTGATGTTTGTGGATGTGCGCATGTCTCTGTGAGTGTGGAGTCAGGGGACAGCTAGTGGAGTCCATTCGCTCCTTGCGCCCTATGGTTTCCTGGGGATTGAACTCAGGTCATCAGAGTCTTGCCCCTTAACCGCCTCCCTAGCCTACTCAGCCTGTTTTGATGTGAGGTTATAGGGTAGCTCTGGAGAAGCCTCGGATGG
Organism: Apodemus sylvaticus; assembly: GCF_947179515.1. NCBI lineage: Eukaryota > Metazoa > Chordata > Mammalia > Rodentia > Muridae > Apodemus > Apodemus sylvaticus. Next base: position 163,809,373 of record NC_067473.1, on the reverse strand, counting down.
AATTATAATACGATCAGGTAAAATTAAGAGCCACCAAAGTTGCACAAGGAGTTTAATTAGTCCGTGTTCTTTCCCTGCAAATAAGCTTTCTGGTCAGGTTCCTAGAAACTCGCAGACACGTCTGGGAATGGGGAAAGGCTTCAAGCAGTTGTCATTGGCTCCGGAACGCTTGCTTCTCCGCTGTGAGAGGTTTTAATCAGAATCTTGGTGAGGGGCTGCTCTCCCTTCTCATGTCCCTGTGATTTTCTGACATTCTGTCTTGCTTAACATTGCTTGGCAGGAGCTTGGAGAGACGGCTTAACGGTCGAGTGCTTGTTACTCTTCCAGAAGATCTCTTGCTGGTTTCTAGCACCAGTACCCACATAAGGTGCTGACACCTCCAGAAGATCTAGCATCCTCTTCTGGCCTCTACACACACACACACACACACACACACACACACACACACACACACACAAACACACCTTCCCATAAATAAAGACAAATATATGTAAAAAATATGCATAAACCTTACAAAGAGTTTCTTGGATTGGGTCAGGAAAGAAGCATGCTTGGGAATTGGCATTGGATCTGAGTGAGGTCTGATTGCTACACTGTTTCCAATGAGTTTCGTTTTTCTGACTAGTTTCTGAGTATCTTTAGGATGTGGCTTCTAATAGCCTCTGATATCCCTGTTGTCCTCACTACTCAGAGGCGAACACCAGGCTAGGCTCAGAGCAGTTTCTTGATATTCACAAGAAATGATCCTTGGGTCTTCTGGAATTCCAACTTTGCCCCCACAGCAATATTTGTACACTGGCCCAGTCTTCTCCGGGGTCATGTTTCTGTGGGGAGTCAGATGTTTCCTGTGTCTGTCCTCATATCCCAAGTTGACTGCCGGTAATGTCTGCTACAGTTTCTCTTTCTCTCCTTGACTCTTTTTCTAGCAAGTTGTAACTGCTCCTCTAGAGTTGCTGTGGGTATGGAAGATGTGGGAACAACACAGTTCCTTCCTACCAGCCCTAAGGTATAAGGAAACCAAAACCTTATACCTCGGGAAAGTTACAGACTCTTACATGTAGGTGAAAATTGTAATACTAAATCACTGGATTTAGTCTTTAGTCTGCCAGTCTATCCTGGGGATGGTAAGTATATGACATGGATATTGTTACCTACAAAACTGCCTAGAGCAGACATTACTAATCAATCACATCTGCCTTTCCTGCTGAGCTCGGGCTTGGGTTGTGCTCATAACCCTTTAGGCACCCACCGCCAGCTAAGTGGAGTTGGCACCTCAGCTGGAACCCATTTGCCATTTCTGGCCTTTGCCAGTCGTTGAATGAGTGGGTAGGAGACGGCTGCCCTACAGAGTGGCTTTTGCTGCCTGGAATTTACCCTGGTGTGCCTTCACAGCGGAGCAATGATTGAGGTTTGTGTTTTCATGTCGGAGCATCTCAGGGCCAAGCTGCTTGCAAGAAATACAAGGACACCAGGACTATGTCAGTCTGGTCCATCTTGTGCTAAAACCTCCTTTCCTCAAAAGCCTGTCTGAGGCCAGCTTTGAACACTTACCAGTGTGTATGTGTGTGTGTGTGTGTGTGTGTGTGTGTGTTTGTGTGAACGCACGCGCACATACCACAGCATGGGTATGGACACCTCTTCGGAAGTCAGTTCTCTCCTCCCTCTTCTCCTTGGTTTGAGGCAATGCCCATTGTTTCTGCTGCTGTACTGGATCCAGCTGGGATGACAGGAAGTCCTGCCTTCACCTTTTGCTTGAGTTCTGGGGGGTGGGGTGGGAGCTGAAATCTGGTTGTCAAGGCTTTCCCTGCAGCACTTCTTACCTGTGAGCCATCTCCTTAGACACCCCACCCCCAACCCTGGCCAAGGCCAGATTTTTACTGCGTACCTGGGACTGTATGTACTGGGCTAGAATTTGCTATGCAACTAAGAACTTGAGTTCACAGACTTCCTGCCCCAGCCTCACACAGGCTGGACTTACAGGTGCAAAGTCAAGGTGTTCTGTAACCATGGCCTGGGCCTAGCCTGGGAGACTGTGCTCTTGACTTTGAATTCCATTTTGCGGTCAGGAGAGGGTGGTTTGGAGGAAGCACGAGGAACCAGTAGTTCCCAGCGAAGACTTCCCCAGTAGGCTGGGGAGTCTGGTTGGAGAGGCTTCCTACAGGCAGGCAGGCTAGAAAGAAGCTTTGGGAACCTCCTAGTCCCGGGTGCTGCCCTTCCAGCCAGCACCAGGAGCGCCCACCGCCCACCGCAGCTCCTCCAGGCTCCTGGATCCTGCTGATGGAGTGTCTTTGTTCCCAGGGCTTACACATTTGGGCCCCTGCTGAGCTTGTCTTCCACAAGCTGCTAGCAAGAGTGGAGGGGATGCTGCTGATTCAGGTTCCCTGTGTGAGCTGCGCACAGACCTGGCCACATTACGTTTTAATTTATGCGCGTTTTATCCCCTGGCTTCTCCCTGCTGGGTGCCTTGTAAATCTCTTACCTTCTGTGAACCCTGGAGTGTGGTTGGTGGAGGAAGGAGGAAAGGCTTTGATGGTACATGTCTGGTGGCTTATTTCTGCCAAAAGAGTCCTTGCCTGTGACCGTTGAGTGGCCCAAGAGCCTCTTGTCCTGGCAGGTTTTGCACATTGACGTTAGGGTGTCTGCGTTTGTAATTTGTTAGCATTTAGCCCCAGGTTTTGGGTTTTTACATGTGTCCACCATGAATTTAATGTGGTTCTGTTTAACAGTGGCTTAAATCTCATTTTAAAATATGAGGCTAACAGAGGTTAACATTCATAACAGTCCCAAGAGGTAGCATTTTACAGGAACAGTGGCTAAGGCTGAAGTTCTCTTTCTTGTGGAGGATAGAACAGAGACCAGCCCAGGAACTCTCTGCACCTTGACATCTGCTGACCTAGGCAATTTCTTATCAGCCCCTGGGAATCAATCTCCTGCAGGACTCACCGAAAGGACTCAGACGAAAATCAGGAGCTCTCGTGTGTTTTGGAGTGGGGTGGGTTAGCTCTGGGTGACCTGGAACTCCCTATGTAGACCAGGCTGGCCACGAACTAACAGATCCAGCAGCTTCTGCTATCTGAATGTTGGGATTAAGGTTGTGTGCTCCCATTTTTAAGTCCTTCTCCTTCTTCCCTGGCCTGCAGCCCTGTGGTGCCCGCTCTTAAGGACTTAGGAACAAAGGATGGTTTTCCTGGGCACAGCCCCATCCCAGACCCTGTTGTCTGTGCTCCTGTTGGGCCTCACAGGCTGCATGTGGAAGGGACCTTCCCAGGAGACTTGCGTCACCCCGGGCAGACAGACAGCTTCTGACATCATGCCTTTCTCAGCCAGGTGACTGAGGCTTCCTCCTGCACATCTGTGTTGACACCCTGAGTGAGAGAGACCTTGTGAAGGGCTTAGCAGACAGGAAGTTTGTCCTGACTGATGGGCTGCGGCTTCTGGGGCTTGGGTTTTGCCATTTCTCGTCATGCTTGTGAGAGCCGGGAATGATGTCCCACTCTGTGGAGGGCTCAGATTCTGGCTGCTGCCTTTCATTGCAGGTGGCCTTTGTAAAGTCATTCGGGCTGGGGGACTGGGCACTAAGGTCCCTCTAGTTCTTGCCCAGGTGGTTTTCAAGGTGAGCTCTGTCTGGAGTTAGCTTCCAGACCCAGGCCTTACTAAATCATCTCCTCTAAAGCTCTCTTTGCTGCTGGCCTAAAGCAGGGAGGAGGAGGGAGGGACGAACGTTAATGAGTAACTGCAGCTCTGATTTCTGATGGAGGACAGGGATTGTTTAGAGAGATGGCTGACCGTCTGGAGGTGGCGGTGGCCTGTTCCGCAGCCTCCCTTCTGGCCTGTTGAGTTGCTTCTCTTCCCTTCTCAAGGACTTTATATTTGGACTCCCCTCCACTTAACTCTGTCCTGCTAGGTTCTTCCCTTTTCTTTTAAAATCTGCTCTGGGAATGAGCCCCAGGGTCTCACGTGTGCCAGGAAAGCTCTCCACCGGCTCACACCCCAGCTTCAGATCAGCAGCCTGCATTTGCATTGTGACTGCAACAGAGGCCAGTGGCTGCTGTCCTGAGCCTTGCAGCTTCAGCTCCTGTGGAGGCCACAGGCAGTTGAGGAGAGACCACCACCAGCTTTAGAACTTTGGCTTCTAAACCAACACAAACCAAAAAGCCAGGTAGAACTGGGCTGGGCTGTGAGGACGGGGAGGGCACACAGGAGTGTCCTTTGGCCACGTGAGCCTCACATCCTGAGAGCTCAGTTTGTACTCCAGAGCCAGAGGAAGCATTTTGCTTCTTCTGACCTATCCCTTGGTTAACACTGTGTGTGCTTTGACTTTGGCACGCCCTTGCATCCTGTTTCCCCCCTTGCAGTGGGGTATCTGGAAGTGACTTTCTGAGCCTTGGCACTGTCTCTGCTCTCAGAGCCAGTATTTACTAAACCGGTTAGTCTTGTGGGTGAAGTGGGCAGAGAACAGCCAGGAGACCTTGAAGGTCAGGAAGCCCCTAGATAGTTCTGGGCCACCTTGATGTGTTGGAGAGATCTGACTGTCCCTGCAGGATCTCTGACGGGCCCTTGATCTCTGGGGTAGTATTCTGTTTGGTTTTAGTTTGGTAACTTAGAGCAACTTTGTGCAGATTTGAAAAATTAAAAAGGCACTTCCCAAGCTGGGTGTGGTGACACACACCTTTAAATGCCTTAAATTAAGGCAGAGGTAGAGGGATCTCTGTGAGTTCAAGGGTACTGTAGTCTAAATAGCAAGTTCCAGGCCAGACAAGGTATAAAAGGAGACCTTGCCTCAAAAAATAAAACAGAAACAAAAACCATAGAAAGAAAAATGGTAATTTCTTAGATTAGAAAGAAAAACTGAAATACGTGCACACACACACACACACACACACACACACACACACACACACCCTTCTCATATTATGGAGTACACACAATATATTCCCCTCTTAATGATGGGAGTATTATTGTTGGTTCGAGGTCAGAGCCTCCGGAGGAGTGGTGCATGGGGAGTCATCTTGGTCAGAGGTAAGCCCAGAGTTCACTTGTAACAGGGTCTGATGATGCACATGTGTGTTAGTGTGTTTGTGCATGCCTCACTGTGCCCATGTGAGTCTGCACAGACAGGAACGTGGTGGTGGTGTTCTGGGACTCCGCTGAGAAGCCCAGCTGTGGCCTCTCAGTGGATCAGCGTGTACCTGTGCCTCTCTTTAGTAGGCATAGTACTGGGAACTCTGCCTGCTCCCTGTGCTCTGGTGAGCTGCCATGGAGTGGTGTGCGCAAACACTTCAACCAGCCTGAGGGTGGAGGTGCCAAGGACCAATGAGCAGATCTTGTCTCAGCAAGCCCCTAGCCTCGCTGGGCCGCAGCCTATGGGAGGTGTGCTCTGAGCGGCAGGGTGTCTGGCTGGGTTTGAGTGGAGTGCGTGTTTTCGGGTGTGTGCGCACTCAGAGTGACATGTTTTGTTTTAGAGAAAATGAGGTTGAGGTCTGGGCTTGCAATTTTCCACTTGTCTTAATCCTGGGAGAATCTAAACAGCTTTGTTTAAAAATTGGACATGGAGATTGCAGGGACCCGAGTGAGGAAGAGCTCTTTGGTCTCTCAGGAAGGCAATTAAGTTTGCAGCCAGCCTGTGGACTTGTGTGGCTATTATGTATGTATGTATGCATGCATGCAGCACGTGGAACTCCTGGTTAACGAGGCAGAGCACTTGCGACATAAACCGTGACACGAGTCACTAAATAGACAGTAGATTGTCACTGGGTCTCACTGGTTTGCTGCAGAGGATAGTTGGGAATGGGGGAGGGGAAGTGCCAGGCTGGGAGGGGCAGAATAATACAGGGCAGTCCATCAAGGGAGGACTGTGGTGAAGGGGCTGGACTTTGGGTAGATTCAGGAAAGGGGCTCTGTGTGCTTGCAGGGGTGGGGGTTGGCAAGCTTGGAGATTGGTGGAGACAAGTGCTGTTTGCATAGAGAAGGAGTCTGCTGGCCAGGAGGGTGGGGTCCTTACTCCCAGGTGCCTCAAGTGCTCCCCAGAGCAGAGCGGTTTGGGTTTGGGAAGACAGCCCTGGGAAGCAGAGGCTGGGGAATGAGAAAGGATGCTTCAGCAGACACAAGCTTGGAGCAGACACCAAAACGAAGTTTCTAAGACAGCAATGGCCTCTGCTTCTTCCTCCTCCTCTGTCTATTGTTGTAGACATAAAACAGATATTCAGAATTACATAAATTATAGAAATGGAAAATCTCCCCCACTTCTGCCCTTCAGGGATGATGGTCATTAATCCTTTGGTTTGTGCTCTTTCCAGATGAAAATGTATTTTTTCATGTTTGTTTATTAATGGTATATATACATGTCAGAGGGTGCATGTATGAGGTTCAGAGGGCAATTTTGTGGGAGTCAGTGTCTCCTACCTTGTGAGTCCTGGGATGAAACTTAGGGTTTTTAGGCTTGGGAGTGGGTACTGTTGCCCACTGAGCCATCTCCATGACACTTTCCAGATATTTTTATGGTAAGCTGGCATCCGGCCGTTGCCCCGCTCGACTTCTCCTTCCACAGGTCGGCTGGATCATTCACTCACTCTTCAGCCATCTTTCCACAGCAGCATGACCCCATTCCTCTCAGTGGCTGCGCAGACTAGCTGAATGGCTTTTGTGTCAGTTTTCTAAGCAGCAGAATAGCCGGCTCCAAGACTCAGTGGGTTCAGGTAACTGCTGTCCACCTCGTCTCTGTGCTGTGGGTTGCCTCTGTCTTCTGAGCTCGGCTGCCTGTGCCCATGCCAAAGCTTTAACACGGCGGCAGTCCACTGGTCACTCTTCAGATCCTGGAGGGTCCTGGGGAGCCTGGCTCGCATGTGGGGCGGTTGACTCTGGCTCTCAGGTGGTCCCCTACAATATGCTTTCTCACTATGAAGGAAGCTAGCAGTCTTTCAGTTGAAATCTGTTAAGTGGCACTGAGATCTGGGCTCTGAATGCTCCCAACACAAAATCCAGCTACTGCTGGGAAAGGGAAGACTCTGCTATCTACTATGGTAAAGACGCTGTTCTAGGGTGGGAGAGAGGTTATCTTTCTTTGTGACACGACTGGCCAGGCCACATTCAGGGGTGTGTGCCCAGGGATGGAACTATATAGGAGCACAATTTGTCCCTGTATACAGGGGTAGGAGAACGGACCAGGGATCAGACCACAGACTGCTGGGCAGCAGCGGAACAGCCTCCTTCTCTGCCTAGGATGCTGTTTCTCCTAGGCGAGTCACTTAGGGTCATCACTAGGAAGGGGATTCTGTTCCTGTGCTGCTTCCAGGCGCTGTCTTGGGTAGATTTGGTGTGCTCCGTGTGTGGGGAGGGGGTGTGCAGATTGTCTAATAGAGTCCTGGGTTTTGTAATAGATAGTGTCTGTTGTCCTCAGGCTCCTAAGACTGCCCCCATACCCCCTTCAGCCTGTTTGCCCTTTGAAAGTAGCCAAGAGCTTAGCATCTAGATACCCGCTGCTGTTTCTTATTGTCTCTTTGAAAACTGTCAGTCTAGGTGACAGGCCTTTAACAAAGCCAGATGGGCACCCCAGGTCCAGGTCTGCTGGGATTTCATCCGTTCCTTTGTTCAACAAATCTGCCCTAGGTTCCCCGGCTTTCTCTTGTGCCCCAGCTGTGGAAGAGGAGGACCCGGCCCTTCTGACTCACAGATTTCACTTTCCCAAATTTCTCAGGCAACTCACAGTTGGACTTGACATTTTGACTTCCCACAAGGTGTTCTTTTTGATGGTTTTCTCGTGCCGAGCCTCATGCCTCGGTAGCTCTTCTCTCCCTGTGAAATGTCATCTGTGGCCAGGAGGCAGGAGGAAACAGGGAAGAGTCAGCAGCAGGGCGCTAATGAATCCCGCTCCCAGTTCTGAGGTTGCTCTCTCCTAGCTGAGGTGAAGCTCTGCCGGGCTCTGGCCAGCTTATCCATTATCAAACTCACCTCTCCCTGGGGCATGGCTGGCCCCAGGCGGGCCACACCCCCAGAGCTCAGCCCTACTCTCTTGCCTTCTGGCCTGTGTGCATTCTTCAAAGAAAAACAAAGGCCGAGTGGGCCTTTGCTCTCGCTTTTCTTTTCTCCCAGCTTCCTGGCAGCATCTTTTGGAAAAGAAATGTTTTGCAGCCAAGAGGTTCACTGTGAAAGCCTTCTGCACCCCAGGCATAAACTCGCAGCAGCCTCCTTGGATAGCTCAGCAAGGGGACTTGGTGAAGGCTGTAATTTGGGAGGGAGTGCAGCCTAGTGCACCTGGGTGAGTTAGGGACACAGTATGTTTCTGTGGTGACACTGGTGGTGCCTGGCCAGCTTATGGGCTCCATACATCCCAGCGCTAACTGCGGATGGGCATGCGTAAAGCTGACTCTGCACTCCTTGGAGCACTCTGGCATTCTGGGCAAGGCCATAAAACCTCAGCCATACTTTGGCCAGGCATCTGGAAAAGCTGGGCGGAGGTTCTCAGCCTGCTGTGTTGGGTGTTTGGTACTTTGAAGCAAAGGGGAAGTCAGCTTCCCATAGAAGATCCAGGAGGCTCTCTCTGCTACCTGACTCCCTGGTTGCAATCTTATTCCTCCTTCCCCGGGCCCCATTACTGGATCTCCGTGGCTGGGAGGAGGGATGAAGCTTTAGGATGCTCTGGGGCCACAGTTTCAAGGAAGCAACAGATAATTACTAGACAGTCCAATTCCTCAAGCACTGAAACAACTCCCGCTAGGTGCTCTGAGCAAAAGGAGGGCTGTAGTTATGCTAGGGTTAGGTGCCTAGGTTTCAACATTCTCTGTTTGTTTTATCTAGATCTCTGGTTTCCTGCCGGGATGGTCCTATAACACTGTGTGGTACCCAGGAGTGGGCTGTGGGCCGTGATGACAGCTCACCAAGTAGAGTAGGAATCAGTGCAGAAGCAGCCAGTACCCTCTGTGTAGCGCTCAGATGAGAAGGCCCACCTTTGGGAGAGCTGGGGTTTCCATAGTTACACCAAAATTGGGCATAGAACAAGTGTTACCCTCCACCCCATGCGCTCGTTATCCCCGAGTCACAGTTCACATCCTAGCAGAAAGGGATTATTCTTGCCTGAGGATGCTCACTGGACCATGCCTTGAGCCACAGGGAAGGTGACAGTCTCAGGTAACACTTCTGGAATACAGATGTGGCCAAGAGGGAGTTCACAAATGGGGAGGCAGGCCTCCCTGCCACCATGCCCAGGGCTGGATGAACTTGTGGGTGCCCTGTACCTTCTCTTGTAGAACACTGCAGTCTGCGACAGGTCAGATGGGACAATCTTTCTGTCTGAGGAGCTCACGTGTTGACATGCAGAAGAACCCTGTGCATATGCAGGGCTGGTGAGGTCTTCTGTATTTTCTCCCCAGCGAATTCTTTTAGGCTTACTGGCTTTGGGAAACATTAATCATAGGGCACACGGGTCAAGAAAGGTAGTCACAGAATTGGCTTCAGCCCTGGGGGACTGTAACATGTTTTGTTTGTTTGTTTGTTTGTTTTTTGTTTTTGTTTTTTTGTTTTCTTGTTTTTTTTTGGACCTACACTGCAGCTGGCCCTGGTGGTGCTGTGCCCATCAGAAGAGGGGGGTGGGCCCCCTCTGTCTGTGTGTGGAGGAAGGGAGCAGGGACTCTAGTCAGGGAAGGACAGTGACTCTGGGCTAAAGGGCCTTTCTCCTTTAGGAGCCGGTGCTCCGGAGCCTGGTGTGCTGAGTTTGACTCTAGCCCGTGGCCAGAAGAAGGAAGCAGACTGGGAAGGCAGAGTTGTTTAGCTTACCATGAAAGCTGCGGTTTACTTTGAGAGAAGTATGGAGAAAATCAACTGCAGAAGGTGAACGTGCCTCCAGGCTGTCTGACCGCACCCTGGGGCGGCTGTTGGGGGGGTACTGGAATCCCCCCCAGAAGAGCCACACCCACAGGAGACCTCACTAAGTGTTTGTTGATGAAGATAGGAAGAAAATAGTAACAAATTTGCAAAGAAATACAGCGGGTCCAGCTGTGGTCTGAGGGCCTTGTAGACCTACCTATCTGTCCCTAGTCTGGCGAGCTGCCGAGATCCTGCCACTTGCTATCTGTCCTGTGGAGGCTCCCTGATGAGGCAGCTGTGCCAGTAGTGCCAGTAGCTTGGCCAGGCGTCTGGGGATGAGATCTGCAGGGAGGGTCAAGCCAGACACACATGTCTGGATCCTTCCCTGCCTTGCCTCCAAGGGAGTAATTCCTTAATCTGTTCCTCTTGTGGATGCCGTAGACCGACTAGGAACTGCTCCCTGGCCTTCCTGAGGCTGCTGTGCAGTATGAAGAACCCTCTCAGAAGGTGCTAATTTGGGGGTAGTGGTGCTTTTAAAACAAGTGTCTTTAAAACAGTCTTAATTCATGCCAGGATTGGAAACCATGCTGCTGCCACATTCTAAGCCCAGTGGGAGGACAGGCCTGGTCTGTAGCCTCTGCTCACACAGAGTTAACATCAGTCTCAGGATTAACACAGCCTCTGCTGGCATTCTCTGCTGGTGGGAAACACACACATGTACACACAGAAACACTTAGACACACACAGAGACAAACACACATAGACATACACAGACAAACATACCACAAGCCGGGTGGTGGTGGTGCATGCCTGTAATCCTAGCACTCTGGGAGGCAGAGGCAGGTGGATTTCTGAGTTTGAGGCCAGCCTGGTCTACAGAGTGAGTTCCAGGATAGTCAGGGCTATACAGAGAAACCCTGTCTCGAAGAAAAAAAAAACAACCCCCCCAAAAAAACCAAACATACCACAGACTCATACACATACAGAGTCACAAACATAGATATACACACAGACACACACACATACACAAAGACACACACAGATACACAAAGACACACACATACACAAAGACACACACAGGTACACACATAGATATGCACATATGCCCATAGACACAGACAAACACATATGGAAACACATAGACTCACACATAGATATATGCATACACAGACGCATAGACACACACAGACACACACACATACACACACACACACACACACACACACGCACAGAGGCAATAGCTGTTTTAGTATTAGCGGTCAAACCTATGACTTTGTGCATGCTAAGCCTGTACTCTTTTGGTGAGCCTCCCACCCCCCTATATTTTCGTTTTAATAGATTAATTTATGGGGTACAGCATGATATCCCCAAATATATGTCTAGTTTGTAGCGATCAAATCAGGATAATACCTCGTGTGGAAAACATCATTTCCTCGTGTGGAAGATACTCAACATCTTCTCAGTCATGAGGCCTGGGGACACACGTCTTTAATTGGAGCACTTGGGAGGCAGAGGCTGGTGGATCTCTGTGAGTTCGAGGCCAGCCTAGTCTACAGAGTTCCAGGGCAGCCAGGGCTGCATAGTGAGCGAGTCTGTCTCAAACAACAACAGTAACAGCAAGAAAACATCCTCTCAGTTATCTTGAAACATTTGGTTTCAATACTAAATACTAAATATGGCTATTATTGCTATGTGTGTATATGTTCTCTGTGTGATAGTGTATCTGTGTGTCTGTGTGTATCTGTGTGTGTGTGTGTCTATGCGTATCTGTGTGTGTATGTGTCTGTTTGTGTGTGTGTTTGTGTGTGTGTCTATGTGTATCTGTCTATGTCTCTGGGTATGTCTGTCTATGTGTATCTGTGTGTGTGTGTGTGTATCTGTGTGTCTGTGTATATCTGTGTGTTTGTGTGTCTGTCTCCCTCCCTCTGTTTCTCTGTGTGTCTATCTGTGTGTGTGTCCGTGTCTGTGTGTGGGGGTCTCTGTGTGGGTCTCCGAGGGTATCTTGTTTCTGACATAGGCACCCTTTTGTGCTCTACAGCATTCCGTCTGCACCCTGTGTCTCCTAACCCGTCTTCCCTCTCCCTTGCCATGCCCACATTCTCCCAGGCTCCTGAGACTCTGCGGACTTTAACTTTTAGCCTCTACAGACAAATGAGCACGCAGGAGACAAGACTGCTATGCCCTGGATCTCCCCCATTGCGCATGTGCATATGGCACCATCCTTTCTGAGGAGCAGAGCCTGGGATTCTCCTTCCTGCTTGTGTGGCTTGGCACCTGATGGACACTCACATTTTTTCCTTCTTTTGATGCTGGGGGCAGAACCTGGCTCTACACAAACTCAGCACGTACTCCATCTCTGACCTATGGCCAGGCTCGGTTATTTTATTTTATTATTTTTAAATCAAGTCACAGTTTACTTACAGTCCAAGGCTCCTTTGGAATCGTGACCTTCCTGCCTTGTCTTCCTGAGCGTTGGGCAGTATGCTACCTCAGTGACCCCCTCTGACATATTGTGAATGAGTAAATGCTGTGGATAGACTCTAAAAAGAAACATGCCCCTGATGTTATGTCTTGGTCCAGGACGTAGTGCCTGCTGGCTGGGTTTAACCGACTATCCACCCTCGGTTAAACTTTTCCTGGGGAAGAGACAGGAACCTGCCTCAGGTCAGGAGCTCTCTCTGAAGGTGCCCAAGCCCTGGAACAGAGAGTCACACTGCCTTTCCCAAAGGCTCTGGAGAGGATGCTGAGGGACAAGGGAGGTATTACTTGAATGTGTTACACTTGAGGAAACTAAGGCTGGCTCTCTTGAGTCCTGGGCAGTTGGGCAGAGAAGCCTGGAGCCAGGCTTTCTTGATCTTACCTGCGTGGTTTGGTCTCTCGTGTCCCTTCCACAGCCTAGACAGTCCTTTTCCTTTTCTTCCCCAGCACTGCTCCACCCCTCCCCCTCCCCACCTTGGTGAGTAAGGCTTGCAGTGAGGTGACCTCTCTGGCCTGTAGGCAACTTTGCAGGAAAGCATGTTCCCGAATGACCAAGACCATAAGGAGAGACAGACATGTGTGGGGTTATTTTGGGGTTGGTGGGTCGGGCTGAGATCTCTCTGGCATGCTCGGCCTCTGGCCTCTCAGAATTGACCAGAATGGAAGGCTGGTAAAAATCAAGGCTCCAGGAATAGCCAAGAATCCGCTTAACCTCTGGGAAGAGGTGCCACTGCCCTACACGGAGCCACAGTGGAAGTGGGGCCTGGGGGAGGGTGGGATGGGGAGAAGAAAGTTCCAGAGCCTTCCGCTTCCTCTTCCTCCCTCAGCCTGCCCGGTCAAGGGGATGGTGAGTACGGTCCACAGCTCAGGGCCAATCTGATAAGGAGCAGGACTCGGGACCAGCGGAATGTCACTAGTCCTACTCCAGTCCCTCTCTGGGGAGTTGCCTGGTAACAGCCCTTGGCGGAGCCTGTGGCTCACACTCTGTCTCTCTGAGTCTCACTGCTTCTCTGTCCTTTTCACACTGACACTGAGCAGCAATAGCTCTGCCTTCAGATCTTCAGGGAACTTTCACTTCTTCCCGCCTTCCCTAGAACCTATGGGTGAGTATGGAGCACCCTCTCGGTGGGACTGGGAGCATCCTCTCTCTGGTATCTTGGTGCCCTTCCTCCTCCTGCTCCTCCTTTTATGTCTGAGGAGAGATCTCACCACATAACCCAGGTTGTCCCCAGTTCATGACCCGTCTGCCTCAGCCCTCGAGGGCTGGACGCCGGACATGAACCCATACGTATGCTAACCTGTCTGTGGGGAGCTGCAGTGGACAAGCAGATCATGGACACATGATGTCGACTAGAGCAGTGCAGGGGGCAAGACCAGGGCACAGGGTCTTTGCTGGCTTCTCTGAGCTTTAGGTGTGTGTGTGTGTGTGTGTTTGTGTGTGCATGCGCTAAGTAAACATTCTGTTGTGAAGCCTCACCCCGGTCCTTTTTTATTTTTGTTTTATTTTTCAGTAGTTCTCACTTTGTAGCCCTTGCTGGCTTCCAGCTTGCGATCTTCCAGCCCCAGTTTCCAAAACTAGGACTCCCGGCATGCACTAGCGTGCCTGGCTAGCCTTAGATTTCTTTTATGCATAAAGTAAGGGACCTACAATGCCTGCAGTGATTTTTGGCTGAAGAGTTACCCTGTTCCAGGGGTGGTGAGAGGAAAGACCTTATATGGTAGGATGTTTGTGCTGCTTCTGTGCTGCACCATGGGTTCATCTGCGCTAGCTTGACCCCATGGCGATGCTGCAGTCTGAAGGTTCAAAGGTCACACCAGTGTCTCAAAACTCTCCTGTTCTCCGGGCTCTTCTGCTTATAAGCATTGTTCTAGCAAGCTCAGGAGTTTCTTTTAGCAACTATCCATCTCCATTTCTTTCTCCTTGTCTCTAGAACTCTGGTGCCGTGGCTACCAGGCTGTGATACTGTCTGTGTGGTTTGCGTACATTGTGTGGACTTTCTGTGCTCCTCTTTGAACAGTTTCTGCTCTTAGGTCTTCAAGCACAGGGCTCTTTTGTTTTGCGGTTTCTGACGGGAATGTATGACCTCCGGCCTATGTCTCACCTCAGACACCACGGTTTTCACCTCTAGATGCTCACAGCAGACTTTCACGTCTTTCCTTTTCTTTTGTCCTGTTTCCCTTGGTGGCTGTAACACACCTGTAAACCATGTTTGTCTCTCCTTGCCTGTGAGGCTCACCATCTCTCGTTTTTGCTTGGGGTTGTACCCATTGATCTTTACTGCTTCTGTAGTGCTTGCTGAGTTTTGATTGGATGCCAGTTGGTGTGAGTTTAATATTGACAGATGCTGGGTTTTGTTTCATTTCTTTAAATAGTATTGGACTTTATTCTGGTATGCATTTAAATGACTTGGGATCAGTTTCAGACATTTCAGGTTTGCTTTTAAGCTTCTTAAAGGGTAGATCTAAAGCAGACTTGCAGTCTAGGGCGAACTTAGCTTCACTTCTTAGACAACACCCTTCTGAGGACTCTGCTGAATGTCCGGGGTGAGGTCTCTCTCTGGATGTGTGTGCTCCACAGATGGCGTGGGTATTGCTTTCCACTGCTTTTCCCAGGATTTAGAATTTCACCCTGGTGAGTGTAGGGATCAGCTGGACACTCCAGAGAGTGCACTGCTCTGCAGTCTCTCCCGTCAGTCCCCTTTTCTCTGGTGTGTTGCCCTCAAAGTCCTTGTCGCATGAGCTCTAGTTTTTGTCTCCTCAGCTGGGTGAGACCAGCAGACTGTATCTGGAGTCCTCTGAGAGCCTCTGTCTTGGAAGAACTGCTGAAGCTATGGGCTGTGGTCATCTGACCTGCCTCCTGTGTTTCCCTCCTCAGGAATTTCAGTCCCTGCTGCCCCTGGTCCAGCGGCTGAGGCAGTTTCAAGAGTCTGTTTAGTTTCTTAGTTGTAGTCTATTGTGACTGGAGCCCTGCATAGTTTTAACTCCAAAACTCCAAAACTGGGTGTGACTCCTTCTCTTGGGCCTCAGCTGGGCCTGGAGCTACCCTTCCCCACCAGGTCTGGTATCTTCAGCAAGATGAGGACATGGATCCCATGTCTGGTATCTTCAGCAAGATGTTTCACGAAACCCCAGCATGTCTCCTCCCCTCCCCCACCACATACATACAGTTTTATCTGGTTCTGTATTTATCTCTCCAAGGTGGCTGCCCCCTTAACTACAAAGACAATAAGGCAATCTCAGCGCTTAACCTATAGTGAGGAACTAATGTTTATTGAATAAATAACTGAGAATACATGGAAGAAAATTTAAACTACCCAAGGCATTTGGTAACTAAGGAGATTTTAGGTACTGTTGTTTGTTTTGTTTTTGTTGGGTTGGAGCCCAGGGCCTCATGTGCACTAGCCAAGTGCTGTACCAGGGAGCCACACCCCCAGCATGTTATAAACACCACTAGCCTGGGTGCAGTCCCTGGTTTATTGTAAGGTAACTTTGTCCTGTAGCCAAGGGTGCTCTGGAACTTACTGTGTAGCTGAGGTACAGAGGTTGGCCTTGAACTCTTGATCCTCCTGTCTGAGCCTGCCAAGTGCTGGGATTATAGGTGTTGTACCACTGTTCTCAGCTCAGCATTGGGTTTCTTGAGTCTGCTTAGGACACAGTGGAATCTGCATTCGTCTAGAGGAGTTCTGAGAGAGTAGAGATGACATGGCATGGGAATTCGATGAGACTCCTAAGAATGTCCATTTTGTCTGGAAATTACTTTTATGAGGTGTGATGGAGGAGGGCATGCAAATGTTGGCCTTCATTGTGTGAGGGAATGAGAGCCCAGCCTACAGATACAGGCCATGACCAGGACAGGCTCTCCCACACTTCAAGCCGTCTAGCAGAGGAAGAGCCATCTTGGGAGGTGGTGAGCTATCAGAATTTAAGGAAAGTCCCATGTCTGGTAGTGACGGATGTTGTGTTTGGGGTGCAGCAGTGTATGAAATAATCTCTTAAATACTGCGAACTCAATGCTGAATCTTACAACTTAATTAGGGCCCTGGGATTCCTGTCTGCCTTTCAGTCTTCCGTCCTCAGTCTGTACGCGCGCGCACACACACACACACACACACCCTAAAGTGTGCTTCTTCCCACTGCATGTCAACTGTGAACACTATTTCCTTACCTCAGTAGGTTTCTTCTCAGGAGCCTGCAGACTGGCAGCTACCCCCCCACCCCCACCCCCAGCTGTCATCTGCTCTTGTCTTTAGCATCCTGACTGCCCTCTTGTCAGCAGCTTCTCATGTCCTCTCCTTATTTGGACATACAACGTCCTGGAGACAGAGATGGCTCCCTGGCTCATCCCTTTCCCACTGCCTGCCTTCCCTACCATGTGGCCTGGGAGCCCCGTGAATCCTTCGGCCTGCCCACCAGGCTCCGGTGCTTCCGGTCTAAGGAGCGTCACTCAGAGTAGATTCTGCTGCCTGCCGTTGATCTGTTCCTTTGGGTCCCCCGGATCTTCCTTGGGGGCTTCCAGGACTGGAAGCTGTCATTGGAGATGTCACTCACAGGTTTAGGACGCTGCACACTGTGGGCTCAGTGAGTGGTTGTCTAGCAGGTGTCTGAGAGGCCCTTCAAGCTCCTGCCCTTTCCCATTTGCAGGGAGGTCAAGCCGTATTCCACCCCAGGAAGGATGGTGGCTCCGTAGCTCCTGGCTGGAGAGGGGTGGAAGAGAGGCCAGTTCTGAAGAAATCAGAGGCCAAAGAACCTTCTGGGTGGGGGCTGGGCGGTCTTAGGTCCTCTCAAGCCCTCGCCCAGCCTTCCTGCTCATGGACCCTTTGGGGTAACTTCTTAGCCTGTTTGCTAGGAAAATGCACGGTGCCTGTCTGCTTCTGGTCCTTCTCTGTTTCTCTCCTGGTTGAAGGGGCGCTGGTGAGTCAGAGGGGTGGGCTATGGACCAGGGGCTGTGTAGAAAGCAGGACTGACAGAGAAAGTCCAACAGGTGGCCGAGTGCCCGTGAACACCCTGGGCCCTAGACTCTTGCCAGCCTCCTCCTGCCTGTTGGCCTCCCTTAGCCACGACCACCAGAGAAGTTTACTATGAGTCAAGTCCTAGTTTTTTCTCTGCAAAATGGGGGGGGGGAGGGGAAGGATCCTTCAAAGGACCTTCTGGTAGTAACTTCCCAGAGGTCATGTTATCCTGAAGACTATGGGAGACTTCTATCTTCCTAAGTAAACTGCCAGCCCCTCTATAGAACCACTCTCTGCTTCCTTAGGCAGGAGAAGGTTCTTGAGGACTCGATGTCCCAGCGGGCTTGGGCTAGACTGCAGGTGGGCTGCAAACATCAGTGCCCCCTTGGGAGGGAGCACTGGGGAGGAGGAATGTTGATCTTTGGCGCCAGCTGTATGCCCAGTGTCTACAGAGGCCTCTGATGGAAGCGGTCACTCAGCAGGTACTGTGACTGAGTGGACGGAGTCTAGGGAAGATGGTCCCAGCATCAGGTGGGATCTATGGTGCTCTACCCTGTCTGTCAGCTTTACACATGATGAAAGCCAAGTTCAGCAGAAAAGCAGTGCGCCTGAGGCCACATGCTGCTACTGGGATGGACCTGCCCTAGAACCCAAGAGTTCTGCTCCTGTTCTATCATAGGATGTCAAGACAGTGATGGAGATGACATCATTGCAGTCAAAATTGAGTGTGCGTTCTGTCATAACCTCTAGGGCTTTGGTAGCCACGGGAACTTCTTCTTCCTCTTCTTCCTCCTCCCCTTCCTCTTCTTCCACCTCTCCTTTCCTTCCTCTGCTTCTTTTTTTGTGGTTCTGGGAATGGAAGCTAGGATCTCACCTGCAAAGCAAGCACCCACCATGGGGCCACGCCCCAGTTCCTTCCTTACCTCTTTTTTCTTTTCTTTTCTTTTCTTTTCTTTTCTTTTCTTTTCTTTTCTTTTCTTTTCTCTTCTCTTCTCTTCTCTTCTCTTCTCTTCTCTTCTCTTCTCTTCTCTTCTCTTCTTTTCTTTTCTTTCTTTTTCTGTTCTGAGTCAGTGTCCTGCTGTGTAACCCAGCTGCCTTGGAGCCTGCAGGGGTCCTTCTGCCTCAGCCCCCAGGCCAGGCTCCCACAGCCACCTTCTTAAAATGCATTTTCTGAAAGGAATTTTCCTGAACTTGTTTTTTATGCGCCTTGGCCGACTTCAGCAGTTCCCTTGTGTCTGATCCAGAGCATCCTTGCCCTTGATGTGACAGTAATGGGAGTACAGGTGCCTCTCAGGGTCCACGGGGGCAGTTTCCAGGGCTTCTCTGGAGACATTAAAGTCCAGTGATGCTCCGGCTCTTGTATAGCCTGGTGGTGTCTGCATACAATCTGTGCACTTTCCCTACTGCATACGATCTGGATCTGTGCACTTCCCCTATCTGTTTGGATTTGTCTCAAGGTTACTTCTGATTCAACCCCTTCCCCAGAAAATCCCTGAACCCTTTGCAGAGTAAAGTCCTTCTCCTACAGGAGGAGAAAGCTGTGCTACTGGGGGATGGATTGTGTGTTATGATATTCATTACAATAGAAGTATCCTTATGCTGTAATGTAGAGGAAATAATGACGAGAAGGAGGTCTGTTGGATACAGAAGCAGTTTTATTCTTTAAATACTTTTGGTGACCCTCAGGTACGGAATTAGATATAGAGGGAGGTTGCTTACTTATAAGTTTTGTCAGCTGTATCCATGGTAATAGTTTACTGCATGCTAATAGTTTACTGGAGTTTTTGTGTCATTAGGCTGTCTGCCTTCATCTGCATGGTTATCGGTGTGGAATATGTTCATTAAACTTCCTTTTTGACACTTAAGAGTGTGCGGGCAGGTCTTGGGAATTCAGGAGTGGATGGGACGTAATATACTGGGTTCCCCGAGGCAGGGCTGTGTGGCTCTGGGTCTCTCAGTGCTTTTCTCTTAGCACTCAGGGCTCCCAGCTTAGGGGCTGGGGACAATGGTGGGAAGTCATTTCAGTCTTCCACTTCTGTAGGGCTCATCACAGTGCCCAGCCCCAAACTGTATTCCTCTGCCCTATCTTGTCCTCATTACATCCTGGTGACCTTGAGGTGTGGCTGGGATGAAGACTGGCACTGGAAGCTGTGGCACTGCATGGCTGTAGTCTGCGTATGGACAGCGTAGGTAGGATGCACTCTCTCCATCCCTCGCCTCTGCCTCACGCTAGATGGCCCGGGCCTCATTCATTCCCAGGTCCGAGGACCTCTTCTGGACCAGTCACTGTTCTAGGCTCTGGGGTACAGAAGTGCAGCGAAGTCCTGCCCGCAGGAGCTTACTTTGTGGTGGAGGAGTAGATTGGAGTCCTGTGGGTAATAGGGGAGCAGGGTATACCCCAGGGCAGAGGAGATATGAAGGCCCTGGGGTACCAGCCTGTGAGACTGCTAAAGGCCCATCCGCCTAGAGGAACATGAGCTCCAAGGATGATCACCAGGCTAGGATCATAGAGCCCGATGCTGTTATTGTTGTTTGAGACAGGGTCTCACTATGTAGCTCAGGCTAGCCTTCTTGCTTGCCTTTGTCTCCCTGAGTGCTGGGATTAAAGGCATATGCTCGCACACTGTAGCTCTCATGGATGTGCAGAGGGGAGCCCCATGGGGGCCAGCCTTAGGAGTGACAGCCCCCCTCCATTCACAGCTGCGATGTCAGTTCTTCCTCAGGCACCTAGTGTGTCCGCCCTGCCCACTTAGTCCTCACAGCTTGGTCTCCATCCTGCCGAGGAGGAGGCTGAGGTGTCTAAGGACCCAAAGGTTCTGGCCAGTCTGAGCTAGCCTGTGCTCTGGGTCTCAGGCAGGGTCAGGCTGACTCAGTGCCTGCCCCTGGGCTACTGCTCTAGCTGGGGCAGGAGGGCGAAGAGCAGCCCCTCCTCTCACTCCGGTTTGGTGGAAGGAAAGGCAGATGGGTTCCAGATGGGGAGGCTGCTTGCAAAGAGGAACTTGTGCCCCATCTGCAGACAGCAGCCCTCCCGCCCCACTGCCCCACCCGGACCCTGAGGCTTTGTGTTCACCAGACCAGGCAGACTCACCCTGCTGTTTAGAGACCTGAACTTTCTGCTGCTGATTTGGGCTGGACTTGAGCTCCTTGCCCGAGGCAGGAGAGTGGAGATCACTGCCTTGGACTCCCCAGGGGAGGAACCTTCCAAAGTTACCAGTGAAGCTGACCCTAAAGCATTTCATCCTCTCTCTCTCTCTCTCTCTCTCTCTCTCTCTCTCTCTCTCTCTCTGTCTTTGCGACCTTCCAATCACAGAATGTCACTCTGTAATCCCTGATTTTATCTCTCCCTAAAGAAGCAAGGAGGGCTTTTCTTCTTGTTTTAAAGAAAAATTAGGCTGGGAAAATGGAGGTCACAGAGTGAGGCTGAGGGAGGAGCCAGAGAAAGAACCTAGGCCCGCGCTGAGGAAACTGCCTGCATCCGCGTGTGGCACTGAGGAAAGAGCTGGTCGGATGGGGGTGGGGGGGGGGGGTGATGGGGAGAGGGGGCCAGCACATGGGCACACGCCGGATTTCTAGATGTGGGGTTTATTACTCTTATATTGACTGTGCACATGGGTGTCTGAATTCAAGGACATTCTGTGCCTTTCCTGTCCTCGTGTCACACCAGCTGTCCCCATGTGTCTTACATGTGTATGTAGGTTTACATGCACACTCATACGTGGCCTCACTACTAGTCTACCTTGACTTCATATACACATCCATACTCAGCACACGCACTTGCTTTTACCGTATGGTGCATGCGTGCCTGTGTGTGTGTGTGTGTGTGTGTGTGTGTGTGTGTGTGTGAGAGAGAGAGAGAGAGAGAGAGAGAGAGAGAGAGAGAGAGAGAGAGAGAGACTGACTCCAGGTCCAAGGAGAGGTGCTTATTTGAAGCTGCCACTAGCAATTGCCCATTGGCTGACAAGACACAAGCGTTTCTGATCGGGGTACAGTCAGTCTCTACTATTCTGGACGTCACTCAGTGACTCAGTTTACCCATTTTATGTACCTGGAGAGACTGAGCACATGGTGCTGCAGTGCTCCCAGCTGTGTTGATTGAGGTGTCAGATGCCAGCTATGTCCTTACCAAGAGCAAGAAAGAGAACTGGCAGTGGGATGGGGGCATCCTGCTGTGACTCCCTGCCACATGAGGCAGGGCCTGGCACCTGCAGCTGGGGCAGCTGTCCTGACTTGGAGTATGTGCAATCAGCAGAACCCAGCCCTTGGCCCCTGAGCCTGGGGGCTTGCTGTTGCTTTGAAAGGTGAAGGTGACAGTTATCACTGAGGGAAAGACTTTTCCCAGCTGCTCAGAGCCCTCGGGTTCCCAGCCACAGAGCCAAGTCACAGTGTCCTCGACTTCGCTCCTCTTCTGGAAATTAGGCTGCTGAGATGGCTCTGCAGGTAAAAGTTCTTCCCACCAAACCTGAGGAACGGAGTTCAGTCCCTGGGACCTCATGATGGGAGGAAGGAAATAACTCCCACAGACTTTATATCTTCTGTCTTATACACACACACACACACACACACACACACACACACCACACTAATATAAAAACAAAAAACCCAACAACCTAACCGGCACCACTGCCAACAGCTTCAAAGTACAGAATCACCACGGTGGCTGTGGAGAGAGGGAGGAAGGCGCTGTCTCCCAAGATACTTCCATAAATTCGATCAAGCATGGTGCGGGGCCAGGCTGTTACTCATCCTTGACTATGTCTCAGTCTCGTGGTTGAGAAACCCAGCAAGTAAAACCCAAGGGTAGGGAGGCAGGGCTACGAGAGGAGAGGGGGCCTGACGCTCACGTCATAGCTCAGCCTAATTTGTCATCCTTCCTAGTCTGCTCTGGCATCTTCCCAGGGCTTCAGGCTCTGCCTTCCATGCAGGTGGGAGAGAGGGACCAGGTATGGGCAGTCTGCTCCAGCCCACAGTAGGTGCCTGTCCCGTCTCCCTCGGGGTCTGGCTTGTCCTTTCTGTTTAGGACAATGGCTGCATGGTGACCTATGCCCCAGGGTGCTGCTGGGCCTCTCCAGGACTTGTCCGTCACACCCAGCGCCAGCCTTTTCCTTTGGGGTCCCCAAGCATCCTATTTTAGGCCGGCTCTTCTGTTTTCGGTCCTTTGACATTGTCTCACACCATCGCCCAGGCTGGCTTTGGGGCCGTCTTCCTGCCTTACCTGACTCTATTTTTCTTTCTTTACCATGTTGTTCCAGAAATGACCACTAAAGTGACCCCCAAGTAGAGAGATGGGAAGATAGCCCAGTTGCTAAAGTGCTTGCCATGTAAACTTGAAGATCTGAGTTTGATCCCTAGCACCTGTGCCAAAGCCAGCTGTGCACATCTGTAAGCCCATTGCTAGGGAGGCAGAGACAGAAGAATCCCTTGACAAAAGGCCATGTGAGCCTGAAGGTTCAAAGACAGACCCTATTTCAAAAAACAGTGGGCAGTGACTGAGGAAGACACCAGGTGTTGATCCCTGCCCCCCCACCCAGTAACCCCCAAATAGCATATTGGCGTTATAATACTCTTTCTTTCCTCTTTCTTTCTTTCTTTCTTTCTTTCTTTCTTTCTTTCGTTGGTTGGTTTTGGCTTTTTAGAGACAGGACTTCTCTTGTGTAGCCCTGGCTGTCCTGGAACTCACTCTGTAGATCAGGCTGGCCTCGAACTCAGAAATCCACTTGCCTCTGCCACCCAAGTGCTGGGATTAAAGGCGTGCGCCACCACTGCCTGGCTTAATAATACTCCTTAAGCATGACTTGGTTCATTCCTGCCTTTCATTTCCGATGTCAACTAGAACTTTTGTCTGTGGTCAGCGTATTGATGGACATGTGCCGAGGCCCTGAACCTCTGCACCCGTTCCTGCTGCGCAGACACCTCATGTATCTCCCTTACATATCCCCGAGGACTCAGTTTCCATGTCTCTTCTCTTCAGATACTCCTGCATCCTCCTTTCACAGCAGCCCTCAGCTCCTGTGCTCACTCCCTTCTGTACTGTGGGCTGTGGACAGGGAGGAGCATCAAGATCCTGCCTTTGCTGTGGAGTCGGGTGCGCAGAGAGTAAGTGATCTGTCATTTCCACCACTGGGGCAAACGTGACAGGGTGATGTAATAATCTGTCATGTCGTAGGTGCTCTCAACAGAGTGAGATATACAGATCTGAGCTAGCTATTCTGCATGCATAATGTATTGATATTGGCTTAGTGTATGCTGGGAATGTATGTGTGTGTGTGTGTGTGTGTGTGTATGCGCGCGCGCGCAATGCATTGCTTAATTTTCCTTTAAATCCTAGGGTTTCTGTCAGAAAGTTCAGTACCATTATGCTTTTTACCCGTTGCAGGTGGCCTGACTTTTCTCTCGGAATCTGACGTTTTGTGAAACACCAGCATGCCTTTTGTGGGTCAACTCTCACCCAATGTGTTAGGCATTCTGGATTCTTTTAGTTGTGAAACCAGTGCTATTCAGTTATTAGGGGGAATTTTCTTACATTATTTCATTGGTGATTTCCTTCTTTTTCTCTCTTTCTCCCCCACCCACCTCATTCTCTTTCTTGCTCTTTTAAAATTTGGATGGTAAATCCCCCAGATTCTTTCATTTAAAAAGACTGGTTTTAGTCCCCTCTTTTCCTCTGTGTGTGTGTGTGTAGGGGAGATGCACACACACACAGAGAAAGAGAGAGTGAGAGTGTGTGTGTATGTGAGTGAGCGCTTAGGTACACATGTATGCAGAGTCCGGTCCTCCTGCCACACTGCTTGTGACAGGCTCCCTTGTCTGCTGCTGCCTGTGCGGGGTCACCTGTCACTCTTCAGGCGGTGGTTTCTACCTGCCCCTGGTCCTGCTGTAGGGTTCTGGTACTGCCATCCTGCGCCCTGAGTTAAGTGTCTGATTTATGTGAGTTTGGGGGATGCGCTCAGGTCCCACACTTGTGTGTTACGTGCTTTACCCACTGGACTTCATAGAAATCTTTCCTCGGTTTATCCTCCTGCCCTTTGGGCGAGGCAGAAGGTGGCCTGGGATTAGACCCAGGACCTGGAGGGAGGGGAGGAGCATTCTCTCCTGCTGTGCCACACACCCAGCCGCTGCTCTCATTGGAATTAGCATACCTTTAAGTTCCAAGAGATGTAATGGCTTCAAGCTCTTCCTTTTCTAGCACCCTGCTTTGGCAGCATGGATACACATGGATTGCCTCTTGTTTCTCTGAGGACATTAGTGATAGTTTAACTTTTGGGAGAGGCTATTTTTGCTATTTCTCGCGGTGTGTGTGTGTGAGAGAGAGTGAGTTCCTGTGTGTATGTGTTTGTGTGTGTGAGAGTATGTTCCTCTGTGTGTGTGTGTGTGTGTGTGTGTGTGTGAGAGAGAGAGAGAGAGAGAGAGAGAGAGAGAGAGAGAGAGGATATGTGTGTGTATCTTAGTTTTCTGTCTCTTTCCCTCAGAGGCCTGGTGATCCTTGAATCATGCTGGCATTTGAGTGAAGCATGAAGCATTAACAAGGCAACCGGGGGTCTCAGTTTCTCCTCCCCCAACCACAGTCAAGAGTCATCAAATGTGCTTGGGGGGAGGCTGGTGGGGTGGAGGCAGGGGAGCAGGGGAGGGCATAGGGCAGGCAGTAGCACAGCGGTGGGCTGTGTGTGTGTGTGTGTGTGTGTGTCAGGGAAGGAGGAAGCAGGTCTGTGGCCGGCGGGAAGATTCCTCAGCTTCCTTTCCTTTGCTGCATGAAGACGCCCGAGGTGAATGCATAGACGAGGGGACACGCTCTTTGGCTGCTGTGGTGTCAGAGGTTTTGGTCCATGATGAGCCAGCTCTGTTTCTTTTGGGTCTCTGGCAAGGCAGCATGTCACAGCAGGAAGCTTGTAACAGAGCTAAGCTCTGAGGAAGCACAGAGAGGAAAAGATTCAGAGAGAGGGAAGGATGCCCGGGCACACGCCCTGCACGGGAACATCCCTGTGGCTCGCTGCCTTTCTGTGGCTCGCTGCCTTTCGCTGGCTCTCCCCTGGGGAGACTGTACTAGAGCCGTGGTCTGGGGTCTAAGCCTCCCCTAACACATAGGCTTGGGGGACATTGCAGATCCAGACCGAAGCCCTGGAGAGGCACACTGCAGGCATTTGTTGTCGGGGAAGGATCCTGAGGTCCTGTGAGCGCTTGAGATTCACATGCCACTTCTCCCTGAAGACCAGAGGGCATCGTTTTCTACTGTGTCCCCGATGATGCTGGAAAACAAGCAACTAGTCCTTTGTTGGGTGATCAGTACTTAAACATCAGCTGCTCCACTCCTCCCCTTTCTTGTCCGGTCTCCCGGCACAAGGTTCCAACACCACCAACTCTTGGACTTCTACCACATTCCCCAGGGAGTTGGGCTAGCAGGGAGGACAGCAGCCTCCATTCAAGCCCTGCCCCCACCCTGTTCTTGGACATGATGACAGTAGCCTTTCTGAGCCAGAGCTCGATCTCCTCAAAACCTTTGCACACGTGACTCCTGCCAGCTCCTCCAGGTTCTCAGTTAAACCCTCTGGGGGACACCTTCATTGGCCCTGGTGTGGGGCGGGTCCCCGCGTTCTGGGCATTCATGGGCCATAGATGTCTTCCTGCATGGCCATGTGGTCTCCACTGGTGTTTTTATACTCACGGGTGTGGTTCTCAGACCTTCCTGGTCTTCACTGTGCCCTCCAGTGTCTGAGGGGAGAGGCCTGGGCTGCCCTCTCCCATCTCTCCTCCCCTCCTTCTCCCCTCCCCTCCCATCTGGTCTAGCACCACATGTTTGCTATAAGGACCTGCTTGTGAATACCTTAGGCTTTGCAGAGTGTATGGTCCGTGTTGCAGTTCCTCAGCTTGGCCCTTGTCTCACACAAGTGTCCACAGGCAATACACCATCGAGTGAGTATGGCCGAGTTCCCATTATATTTATTTATGGATGCTGAAATGTAAATTTCTTATAATTTTCACATGTCAGGAAACACTATGCTGCTTTTGATTTTTTTTCAACCTTATAAAATATAGAAACCATTCCTAGCCTGCAGGCTGTACCAAAATTGGCAGTGGGTTAGATTGGGCCCACAGACCCCTGACCCCCAAGGCAGGGTAATGCACGCCTTATGTTTTCAATGCATACTTGTTGAATGACTGACTGACATCTTGGACTCTGGCAAGAGGTAGTGAGTTGTTGCTTTCCCATAATGAGCTCCATAATCTCTGTCCTTTATCACATTCCTTGTAAAGTACTGAAATTAAGAAAGAGGGCCAGCTGGTTTGCTTTATTCATACGTAACTCACTTCCCTAAAAACTTAACCCATCTTAAGGCTATGGTTCAGTGGGATTTTGTTTGTTTGTTTTTGTTTTTGTTTTAGCATATTCTGTTGTGTGACCATTACCACTCTCACTTCTAGAACATTTGTGTTGCCCGGAAAGAAATCCCATTGGCAGCCTCTCCCATCCTCTCCCTGCTTCTCTCTCAATCCCAGCCATGGACAGGCATGGGTGCGCGCTCTGTCCGTCTCTCTACATCTGCCTGCTCCGCACATTTCTTCTAGGTGGAGTCATGTGGTACGTGGTATTTTGTGACTGGCCTTTAATTCGGTGGGATCCATGCCGTAGCATGCGTCAGGACTTCATTTACTTTCTTTGTGAGATACTGGAGGATTGAACACCAAACCACTGAAGAAAGTCCCAGCGTTGAAAAGGGCACAGTCTCTGTGTGTTGTCTGCTCATCATTAGTCAACGGGCAGAGTGGTCTTTTCACTCAGAACACGCGCCTCGAGGGCTGATTGCAGGCTTTGTTTTGTTGAGGTTTTGAGATAGGGTCTTGCACAGTTACCTGGGCTGATCTTTACCTCCCAATCTTAGGCAAGGCTCCTGTCTCAGTTTCCCAAAGTAACAGGCTACCACTTTAGGTTAGCCTTTGTTAAGAGAGTCTTCTTACATAGTCCCGGCCAGCCTTGAACTCCTTTTGTAGGTGAGAATGTTCTTAAACTTAAACCTTAAATAACTTTATTTATTTATTTATTTATTTATTTATTTATATGTTTTTTGATGTGTGTGTGTGTACGTGTGTGTGTGTGTGTGTGTGTGTTTGCATGCACGTGTGTATGTGCACTATAGTGTACTTGTTTTCCTCTAAGTTCAGAGGAGGGCATTGGCTCCCCTGTAACTGGCGTTACAGATGACTGTGAGCTGCCATGTGGGTATAGGAAACTGAATCCTGCCCTCGGCAAGAGGGGTAAGTGCGCTTAACCTTTGAGCCATGTCTCCAGCCCACCTTGAACTTCTTTTCAAGAAAATATTTATTTTTTATATCTGTGAGTATGTGTGTGTGTGTGTGAAAAGGCTGTAGGAAGACAGGTAGTGGTGTGTTGCAGGATATTTGATCACTCTGTGAACCCAGAGCTTGTTATTTACTGAAAAAAAAAAAAAAAAAAGACCTGTTTCTAGTTGTGGTGTGGCTCCGCCCTTACACACACCTTTAATCCCTGTTTGGAATACAGCCGCGCCCTTAGTATACACACCTTTAATAAACAATGAGGGTAAAGTCAGTTTGTAGGAGGGAGCACCGTGTTTGAAAGTGATGTCTAATTGAGTGGCAGACAAAGTGGTGGATCAGAGAAGGATTTGACAGACTAGGATATGCCCAACTCTGGTGAGAAGAGAGAGGAAAGGGAAGCTACTGGAGGGGCAGGGCAGAGAGACAGTGGAGGCCGTCTTCCCAGGACAGTTGTAAAGAGACAGGTTACAGAGAGAACAAGGTAGACACAGGTGAAGACAGAACGAGCCCGAGAATGAGGAGCCAGAAGATTAGAACAGATTGACAAAGTTAATATGAGGCCAAGCAGAGCAATTCAGGAGAAACTGAGAGAAGCCAGAATGAATCAGTCAGTCAGCATGGAGAGGGGTTTTGAGCCAGAGCAACTGATTTGAACCTGCCAGCCAGAGATCAGGAAGAACTAGAAACAGTAAGCTTATTCAGCAGTAAGTCTCAGAGGCTGAAAACATTCTAGGCCTAGATAAGAGTGTGTGGAAGCTAGAAGCTTCCAGGACTAGACCTAGGTTAGCAGACTTAGGCAGAAGCCTCGGAGACAACAAAGGAAAATAAAAATCAATCCCAGCGCCCAGGAGGATCTCTCTGAGTTTGAGGTCAGCCTGGTCTACAGAGCAAGTTCCAGGACAGCCAATGCTACTTAGAGAGACCCTGTCTCAAAAAGAGGGGAGGGGTTATAGGACAATATTGAGTGTCTAAGAGAATCCTCATCTTGCCGTGTCCCTCACACTGAAGTCCAATCAGGGCCTGGCCCCCGTTGGACATCTCCATAGCTGGGAGACTCCTTTTAGCTGCTGGGCAGCCCTGGAGTTCGGCTTCTCCACTTGGGAACATTGTTCCTTTGGTCATGCTCCGCTGCCAGGACCTGGGAGAGCAAGCTGGCTCCGTGGTCTGTGTGACAACCACTCCCGGGGGCCTGCTGGCCAGTGCCGTCAGCTGCCTCTTGGCTAACCTCGGCTCTGTGCCTGTCCCCTTTGGACACACTCCGGGAGTGTAATACGTTTGTAGCCTTCTGGCCCTGTGTCCAGGCGGATTGGAGGGGTGGGGCCAGATCACTACTGCTGCTGTTGACGCAGCAGCAGAATGAGTTGTAAACTTTTGGGATGAGGAATCTTCACCTTTTCAGAAGAATGGCTTTGTGGAAGACAGTGCTCAAAAGTGAAGATGACGTCACTCTAAGTGCTAGCAAGAGGCAAATAGCCCATGAGGCCTGCCAGAGTCCCTCTGCTGCTAGCGCAGGCCAGAGCCCCAGACCTCCTGATGGGTGTCACGTGGGCAGTGTGCCTTGCAGGAAGGGTTGCAAGTGCTCCTCAGTGCCACCCCATCCTGGCAGAGCTGGTGAAGGAGGTTGGGACAAGCAGCCTATTGATAAAGGCGCATCGGCAGAAATAACAAGAGAAGTTGTAGTTGATTGTTAATGTTTGGTTCTCATCTTTGAGGGTGGCTGTAGTCCATGTGGATCCAGCAGTCTCTCTGCTGCTGCTATCCATGGAAGAAAATCCTTATAGTTTGGGGTCTGGGGAGCTGGCTATGTGGTTACAAGCACAGGGTGCTCTGTAGGGGACCCAGGTTAGGTTCGCAGCACCCACATGATAGCTTACAACTATCCGTAAACCCAGGCTTGGGATTGCGGCCTTTCAGTTTCTGTGGGCACTAAGACATGGAAGTGCTGCACAGACTTAGACATAGGCAAGACAGTCACGTATGTGAAATAAATCTTTTAAAAAAGGAAACAAAAACTACTAGTTTTGTAACCACGAGGAACTGAGAGGCCCACGCCAGGCCGTGCTGCCCAAAGCTCTCCATGGGAAGGAGCTGGGTTTGGGGCACGTCCCTCTCCCTCAGGCTTGTCTCTACTACGTTCCAGCTGAGTTGCATCCCCCCAGCCTTCTGTGGTGTGTGAGTCATTCAGAGAGTCCCCTGTCCATCTGTTTTGGGACTCTGACGGAGTGGGAACAGAACATCCTGTGAGATTCGGGGCTCCCTGCCTCCCATTTGCCTCATCCCTGCCTGGAGGCTGAAGGCAGATGAGGCCCAGAACGTTTGCTGGGTGGGCCTCCCTCAGCAGATCGGAGTTGTGCTCTTAGGAACCATGAGCTCAGACAGAGTTTGCCTCCGGTCTGTGGCTTGGTAGGTTGGGCGGGCAGTCTGGAGGTGACAGGCTCCATGTGGAAGGACTGCAGGCCACGCCAGCACTGCAGGCCACGCCAGCACTGCAGGCCACGTCAGCACTGCAGGCCATGTCAGCACTGCAGGCCACGCCAGCACTGTGCCTATGGCCTCCACTTGGCCCCCAGTCCTTCTGATCCTGCATAGGATTCATACGAGTCCCATGGAGTAGAGTTTATTGCAGAGGAGAGGAAAGTGCGTTCACAGGTGGGCATTGGCCAAAGGGGCCACCCCAGAGCCCAGCACATTCTCAGGGGTGACGTGGACAATGGCAAGGGACCTCTGTGATGCTCTACATTTGAAGCACACCTCATACCTTTTGGCCACACTCTGGAACACTGGTTCTCAAACTGTGGGTCACGCCCCCTTTGGTAGGTTGAGTGACCTTATTACAGGGGTTGCATGTCAGATATCCTGCATGTCAGATAGTCACATTATAGTTTATAACAGTGGCAGAGTTACAGTTATAAAGTAGCGTTGGAATGGTTTTATGGTTGGGGGTCACCATAACATGAGGAACTGGATTAAAGGGTTGCAGCATTCGGAAGGTTGAGACCCAGTGCTCCAGAAAAATCTGATTTTCCCGAAGGGGGTTGAGCTGGTTCAGGTGATTGACAGACCTGACCAGACTGGCTGTTACAGAAGGGTCTGATGGTAAAGCCTCCTGCTAGACTGTAATCTTAGAAGGTTTAGTTAGGGCCTCTAGAACTGGGGTTAGATAGTTATCTGTTAATGACCTTCTGGGAAGTTTGGATGTCACATCTCTATGAAGGGCCAGAGATCTGATTCACATCCCATTCTTTTGACCAGTATTAGTAATAGTAATAGCAATAGTAATGGTGATGATACAACCCCCTCAACCCAAAACTGCAGTTCCAGATGGCTTGTGAGGGAGGGGTCCAGGCCTTGTGTCTTATCTATATGAGAACATCACAGACCCTGTTAGTACCCCGATTCTGCCAGTCCTCCTGTGACCTCGGGCAAATTAGATGAGGCCTTTCCTTAAGATAAAGTGGGAATACTAAAGGACCTGGTCCGTGCGGCCTTCAGACACCGAGGTAGGAGGCCCAGCATCCAGAGCCCTGCCTGGCATGTGGCAGGCAGTGCACACCTGTCTGTGGTGGCAGGGGCAGTAGAGGAGCCAGGAACTGGAGAAGGAGGGGGTGTGGCTCTTACATTCCTCGCCGCCCCCCACACACTAGAACACCTCTTCTGCATTTGCTGTCACCTGGGAAAGCTTTGCCTTGGCAGGCTGTGACCTCCTTGGCGTGTTCTCTTATCCGCTCCGCTCAGCAAATCACCACCCAGACATCCCGAGAACCAGCTTCAGGCCGCGGACAGTCTCTTCATCTGTGACCTGTGGAGCCCACCCAGGTGACACTAACTGAACTCTTGACCTGTGGGCTGGCCAGCTGAGCCGAACATTGATTGACAGCCGGGGAAAGCTGGAGGTGAGGGTCTGGCAGCCTTGTACAGCAGCCCAGAGCTTTCAGACGGGCATAGACACAGGGCTTAGCGTGCCCCCCCCCCCGGGGTACTGTGGGCAGGTGCAGCCCCCTAGGTTAGCTCACCTATAAGCTAGGGGGATGTGTTACTAAAGTCCCCAAAAAAGAAAATTCCCCAAGTGCCTTCTCTGGAACTGCGGTGGACAAGCTGCTGTGGTCTTTGCCCTCAGGGCGTTTAGAAAGTGACACGGTGTGGGTTACAAAGTGAAGGTGAACAGCTAGCCTTCTCTGCTGTACCTCACATGTGCTGGATGGGTGCCTAACATGTGTTTTAGGGCGTCAAGGCTTGAATGTGGCTTTAAAACTCCCCACACAGTCAGGGAAGCAAACTGAAGCCTGGGGGGGTCACCCTCCCCCCAAAGTCTCTACTTTTCATATAAGGACCTGGCTCTGAGCCCAGGGAAGCCTGTGGGAGTTCAGTTGTTCTTTGACTTTGCGAGGCTTGGTAATCACATGACGTGCGTGCACCTGTGGAAGTCCAGCTACCCACCCCCTTCCCACCCACCCAGCTTGTGCCTGGAGGGCGGGGCAGTGTATTTGACCCGGGGTCCTCCCAGCAGGGTACGATGGGAGGTACCTGCTTCCTCACTGCCACTGCCGGAGCTTCCAGTCCCTACTTTCATCTTCCTCCTCTCTAGAAACCTGCATCCAAAGGCGTGGGTGACCTTGGCCTTTGTTCAAAATACAGATTTTTCTAAGAGCCCAGGAAGAGATGAGCTGCAGGAGACAGCATACCGTGTTCTGGCAAGTATTCCTGTGTGAAAGAACTGCGCTGAGCTCCCCTGCCCAGAAAGGCACAGGCCTGGTGGGCACGGGTCCCCACCATGGTGCCGGTCTACCTTGACTGGCTGTGCGACCTCAGGCCCATCACGTCTCTCTCTAGGCCTGGGCCTTGCTACTGTAACCCCAGGGCTTTGTGCCTGGTCACTAAGGCCCTTTCAGCCTTCAAAGTTCTTCCACTTGAATGGCCTGCCTCAGGAGAGCCGGTCCATCGGCCAAGTTGCTCTGTCTCCAACAGAGGAGGCTTGCTTTTCAGCTGGTGTGAACTGGAAAGCTTTATAGTGTACGCTTTAGAGAGCAGGAAGAATTCCAAATTCCTAATTCCTAGAGCCCTCAAGGGTGACACTTTTTTTTTTTGAGAACAAGTTAAAACAGGGTCCCAGGGGCAGGACTTCCCCTTTGCCCAGAAGCTCAGAGCTTTGGAACCAAGCTGGTCAAACCTGCAGGACCTGCTCCTTGCTGGTTCATCAGGACACTTGGCAGGAGGCAGAAGGCCAGCAGCAGTAGTGCTCTCCTGCTGAGGATCCATCTTTCCTCCTGTGCCCTCCCGTCACCTTCAGCTGCTCAGCCTCAGCTTGGCAGCCCGCCCTTGTCCCCTCTCTCTCCCCATTGCTGTCCCCGTATTTTTTCCCACCTACTCCAGGCTGGGATAGAACAGGACTGGGCGTAGAGTGCGCATCATGAGTCACACTCAGCATAAGATCAGAACACCTTGATGCATCACCTGCCTGCTGTGTGGCCAGGTGCTACAGGTGGGATACAGATGTTCCCCCAGGGAAGGGGCTGCATGATAGTTTGGAGACCAGTGCTCAGGAGGCACAGCTGTCCAGCACTGGGCGATAGATAATACTAGTCCATGTGCAAGAGAGATTGGATTCAGGGAACCTATGTGGGACTGGGGACAGCTCAGCCCATGTCACCGGCTCCTTCTCGGTTATGGCTCAGTCCCAGGGCTTTGTCAAGTGATATTTCCTTTGGGAAGAATGAAAGTTTGGGTGGGTCTTCCTAAAGTCCCTTTCTGCTCTGCTGAGTTAATTGTCACTTATCAAGTACCATCTTTTTTTTTTTTTTGTATTTGTTTTTTTCAAGAGGGTTTCTCTGTGTAGCCCTGGCTGTCCTGGAACTCACTCTGTAGACCAGGCTGGCCTCGAACTCAGAAATCCTCCTGCCTTTGCCTCCCAGAGTGCTGGAATCACAGGCGTGTGCCACCACCGCCCGGCTACCTAGGACCTTCTTGAAGTAACTTCATGAAACCCTGAGCAGCCTCGATCCCATCACTTCCTACCCCAGCTGGGGTTTGTTTTTTGTTTTTTATTTTTGTTCTTTTTACTGTAATCCTTAGAAGTGGAGATGGAGATTTGGTTTACTTTTGAGAGAGAGTCTCATGAAAACCAGGCTGGCTGGGAATCCACTCTGTAGTCAGAGATGATGACCTTGAACTCCTGACCTTCCTGCTTTGTCTCCCAGGTGCTAAATTACAGGTGTGTGTGCCCCCACGCCCAGCCCTGGAGGCTAAGGTTTAAAATAAGATGAATCCCATATAGACATGGATATATTCAGGCCCCAGTGATACTGTTCAGGGTTAGAGCTCATACCTCAACCAGGAGAGAGTTATATACATGAGGATTGAGGCTGGGTAAGTTGAAACTTATAGCCACCCTGACGGACTTGAACTTCAGCCCATCCATTTATCCATCCATCCATCCAACCATCCATCCATCCATCTACCTATCCACCCATCCATCCATCCATCCATCCATTCATCCATCCATCTGCCCATCCATCCATCCACCTACCCACCCACCCGTCCATCCACCTACCAACCCACCCACCCATCCATCCATCCATCTACCTACCTACCTATCATTTGTTTTGGAAACAAGACCTTAGTATATATAGCCCTGTCTGGCATGGAGCTCACAGAGTTTCACCTGCCTCTGCCACAGAAGTGCTGGATCATTTGGTCTTGACCTTGTGAGGATGTGGCTATGTTAACCTCACTAATTTACATTCTATCCCCCATAGACACTTGCTATAGACTTTCATCAAAGGATGTCAAGTAAAGTGCGCTCCAGGAGACACAGCTAAGAAACTTTGGAGATAGGACACAGGTGGGGCTGTCTTCTGACTTGAGGCCACAAACCACCTTCTTTATTGTGTTTTGTTTGTTTGTTTGTTTGTTTGTTTGTTTGTTTTAGCTGGTTATGAATCTCAGCATGGAAAGGGCCTTTATCTGTACCAGTCTGTGTCAAATCTGTAGATAAGGAAGTTGGGAAGAATCCCCCCACCCCCTTTTCAGAGGCAGAATGATCCTTGTCCTGTCTGAACATGCTGTGGCATTGGGTGGTGCCCACCTGCCCGGGCATTAGTCTAGGGAAAATGTCTTTCCTGAATTAATGCAGTGCCATTGTTCTGCCTGTTGCCTGTTTTCATGTCGTCCAGGAGCCACCAGCTCTAAGGTCTCCAAAATGCGGCTCAGAGTTTTGCCTCAGAAACACGGAGGCAGGAAACGGAGTTGTCTGTGCAGGATGGATGCCTGAGGCTGGTCAGGGCTCTCAAGGGGACAGGCAGGCAGGATGCTGGGTGTCTAAACAGGGAAGGGGCCCTGGGGAGATTGAGGTTTCCTGCATTTGGTGTATTGGCCAGTCCAGCTGTTTCCTGCTGATAGAGTGGTAGACAATGTCACAGTGACTCACCTCTGCTGTCCCTGTGAACAATGGCAGCTTTGCCTGGGCAGGGGTAGGGGTGGGGGGAGGGGGGTGTCAGCAGAGGAGGGTTGTTATTCTTGTCACATGCTTGGTCCTGCTGGGAGGAGCCACTGTTCCTTGAGCCTCTTCCCCACTGGCTCCTCCTGGTACTCCCAGAGCCCTGGCCTGGCCAGCCGCTTCTTTGTGGTCTGCTGTGGCCTGTCCTCGCCCCATCTGTGTGCAGCTCACTGGGAGCTCCTGGACTCCACTCTGACCAGCTGCCCGCTGCCAGACTGGCCGTGCTTACTGTCCTCCCTTGCCCTGGGGCTGAAGTTCAGGGTTTGGCACGCACCTCACGGTTTGAGTCCCTGCAGGCATTTGGGGCTGGATAAGTGTCAGACAAGTGAGACAGCTGTGTGAGTCTTTAATCTCCTCCAGTGGCAGAGGATTAGACAATTTTTTGGTAGTTTTGTTATGTATTATAATTTTTTTGAAAGAACTATCATTTGTTTTGTGTCTTCTAGGTTCTTATCACAGTGACTGAACACTTCTCCTCACTTTTCCATCACTAATCTTTCCAGTAATTCCAGAGGGAGGTAGCCTTACTGTCATGTCACAGACTAGGACTCTGGAATACCAGAGGCTGTGTCCAAGGTCCCAGATCTTTCTCATGTCAGATTCTTTGGACATGTGACTTTCTGGTAAGGACAGGGATATGAAGAGTTTAAAAGTAGGTGGTGGCCCATCTGCAGTCCAAGCTACTTGGGAGGCTGAGGCAGGTGGATTTCTGCAAGTTTGAGGCCAGCCTAGCTTGCATATTGAATTCCAGGACAGCTAGAGCTGTGCAGAGAGACTCTGTCTCACCCATTCCCTCAAAATAAAAAAATAAAAGCAGGTGGTAACCCACCTGCAGTCCCAGCTACTTGAGAGACTGAGGTATGGTTGCTTGACCTCAGGAATTTATAGCCAGACTGGGCAGTAGAAAACTGTGACTCTGTCTCTTTAAAAAAAGGAAATGGGGCTGGGGAGATGGCCCAGTGGTTAAGTTGCTAAGAATTCCAAATTCTTTGTTTGCTTTTGCATAGGACCTGGGTTCAGTTCCCAGTACCCACATTTTAATTCAAAACCAGCTGTACCTCCAGTTTCAAACCCTCTTCTGATCCCCATGGGCTTATATGTGATATACTTAACATCACTTAACACTGGCAAGAAACATCCACACATACAAAATTAAAAAAAAATCAATTAAAATAGTTTGGGAACTGTTGGTGGAAGATGAAAAGGTTGAACAGGAGGATACAGTGGGGAGCAGGGCTCATCTCTGCCTGCATCCCCAGGGTCACAGCATGGTGCTCCTAGCAACTAGACATTAACTGCTGTATGAGGTGGTGTGACCAGTGCTGGCAGGGACGCTTTCACACTGATTCCAAGGTGCAGTCCCACCTGCAGAAGTGGGAGCTGCTCAGCCACGGGACAGATCCTGGCGTTGGTGTGGCCTCAGCTGGCCCATGCATGTCTAGAGCTGCACCCGTGCTGCATTGCGTGTCTAGAGCTGCACCCGTGCTGCATTGCGTGTCTAGAGCTGCACCCGTGCTGCATTGCGTGTCTAGAGCTGCACCCGTGCTGCATTGCGTGTCTAGAGCTGCACCCGTGCTGCATTGCTTGTTGTGTTTATTGCATTTATTCGGCAGCTGGTGTCAGGAGTCTTAGAAATGACCATTCACAGTTCCGTTTGCTAGAATTTATTCCAAAGAAGTTTTGTATATATTCAGCGAGATGTCATCTCTAATGGGAAAATATTCTAAGCATACAATAGAAAATGCGTGTTTTATACAGCAAGCTGCAGTCAGAAGAAGGTAGGTGTGAGCACACACACGCACACACAGAATGAAGAAGTGGATATAATTAAAAGAAAAAGACGTTCTGGGGAGTGTTATCCAGCTAGGTGTCTGTGGATAATAATAATACCATGCCGTATATTTTAAAAATTACAAGGAAGAATCTTGAAGGCTTTCGCCATAAAGAGATGAAAAACACTTGTGTAGCTGTAGACATTTAGCTGGTGTGAACCACACAGCTATTGAACTGTCCTGTGATAGGTGGTAAGTATGTCCCGTCTACGCTTTTATCCCTCAGCTGAGAAATGAATTCAGGCCTATAATGCTAGCACTCAGGAAGGTAAGACAGGAGGATTTGGGATTTAAGGCTAGCCTAGGCTACAAAGCAAGTTCCAGACTAGCATAGGCTAAGTTATCCTAAGAACAAACAACAAGGGAAATTTAAATATGTGGTGGGATGCCTTCACGTGAGGGACTGTTGTATAACCTTTCAAAGAAATCACGTCTTCAAACGTGACACAGTAACACAGCTCCCATTGCTATGAAAGCTGAGGCAGGAGGAGAGTGAACTCCAGGCTAGCCTGTGCTAACCAAAGGAACACCCTGTCTGTGATTCAAAAAATGCTTCTAAACGCCAAGTGAATACTGGAAGAGATAAAGGTGTTTATGCCATGTACACTGGCTTTTTAGATTTATTTATTTCTATGCATATGTGTTTTGAGGCTACACGCTTAGACATACACGCAACACAAAGCTTTTCAAATTACAACGTGTTGTTTAGGAAAAACAAGATACTCTCGCACGATGCGGGATTTCCTTAAATCGTGGTTTTCTGAAAAATTT
The DNA here is from genome assembly GCF_947179515.1 of Apodemus sylvaticus. Taxonomy (NCBI): domain Eukaryota; kingdom Metazoa; phylum Chordata; class Mammalia; order Rodentia; family Muridae; genus Apodemus; species Apodemus sylvaticus. The sequence continues at coordinate 163,771,766 of NC_067473.1, read as the reverse complement.
TGACGAAAGAAAATTCTCCTGTGGGTTCTCTTTTGAGGCTACACGTTTATATGTAAACGCCACACCAAATCTTTTCATGTATGTATGTATGTATGTATGTATGTATATTTGTACACCATGTGCATGCAATGCCTACAGAGGCCAGAAGAGGGCATCAAATTGCCTTGGACCTGTATGTATATTTGTACATCATGTGCATGCAATGCCTATAGAGGCCAGAAGAGTCTGTAACTCTAGGTTTGCCTTGGACCTGGAGTTACAGACTTCAGCCACCCTGTGGGTGCTGAGAGTCAACCCTGGGTCCGCTGGAAGCAAGCACAGTCAGTGAGTGCTCTTAACCTCGGAGCCATCCTTCTAGCCCCAAATACTACTTTTTATTTTTTTGTAAGCAAAGAACAGTAGTAGTGATAGCTAGTGAGTCTTAGTGGTTTTTCTTTTCTCTTCTATGTCATAGACTCTCTGTGGATGTTAGCAGCACAGAAAGGGGAGATGTGCTGAGGCGGCTGAGGGCCACACCCCTGCTGTGTAGAGCTGGCCTCTGACAGGGTGGCGGGCTGAGTTCGGGAGACCACCCTGCCTTTCAGCTCCTTCTTCCTGGTACTCAGTCTTCTCTTTGCTTTTCTCCCTTAATTGGATGTAAATGTAAGACTGGGGGATGATTTCTCTTAAAAATACATATTGTTTTTGTTGGCTGTGTTTCCCAAACGCTGTGACAAGAGAGTCATTTTAGATTTCTCACTCTGAAGAAACCCTAATTTAAGCTCCTTTCTCCTCACGTGATCACGATTGATTTTTCTCTCAGTAGTTCAGATGGTTTTCGTCAGGGAGAAGACTTTCCTACTCCTGCCTTAAATGGCCTCTGAAAGCCCAACTTGACGTGATGGCTCGCTTCCAGGTCCTGTTGGGCAGGTCTGGCTGGCTGGCTCTCCCAGGAGATGGGGGTGGGTGAGGGGAGCTTGAAGTTTTACAGTTTTGTGGCTACAAGTTAAGTTTGAAGGTGACCTGAGAATGCTTGTGGTCCTTACCCCAAATCGGCCTTGCTAGTGTCGGGGAGCGTGAAACGGGACTGAGAACGTCATAGGGACTTAATTAATGGCCTGGCAGCATGTGGCCTTCTGGGTAATGCTGACTTTTGTGTCATTGTTCACTCCTAAGGGTGCCTTGAGTATGCCAGGCAAGCCCGAGCTATATTCAGTGTGCAAAGCGAGTGGCAACTGCCCAAGGGATTCCCCTGGGTTTCCACCTAGCAGGAAGGCTAAGTCAGGAGGATCTCAGGAGCCCAGGAGGCTGAGGCCAGGCTGAGCAGCCTAGTAACACACTGTCTCATAAAGTCAGTTAGCCACCTCAGTAGTTCAGACGGTAGGGTTTGGATCAGAGGCCCAGCGTTGGCCTCACCACTGTGGTGACAGTGAGCTGCTCTGGGCTTCTTGGAGCCTCATTTCCCTCTCTGTAAAATGGGAATTGTGCTGAAATAAAAGCTCTTAGGGATGACACACGGATTAACTGTGCGAGTGCTGATGAATGCTCATTATGCGAGCAGTGTGTATCTTACAGGCAATAAGTGGTGATACTGATTTAGAGGAGGGGTCCTCCCCGCTTGCTCTGAGCCAGGCATGTGGCTGAAACCGAAGTCTCAGGGAATCTGCATCCCTGGCCACAGTCTCTGCCCCAGTTCAGCCTTCCAGCTCTCTGCCCTCATTCCGGATGCAGGCTGAGCTCACCTTTCTTAGAAATTGGAACTCAGTGGGGAATAGCCTTCAGATCTCACACAGCCTGTTTCCCATTGCTTTTAAGGTGGCCTTGAGCCTGACACTGACCCTGCATTGTCTCAGGAAGAATGCCCCAGCCTCCTAAATAAGTCCTCCATCTCTACTGGGGGACCACTTTGCTCCACAGAGCATGAAGCAGATGTAGCATTTAAAGTCCATCAGGCCAGGGCATCCTATGTATTGGTTTTTAACTGTTATTGTGATAAAATACATACGGCATAAAATGTATCCTTTAAGTAAATTGCAAGTTTTGAGTTGAGTGGGACACACACACACACACACACACACACACACACACACGCATCCTTAGGCTTCAGACCGTTTCTGTCTTCCCGGACTGAAACTCTCTGTGCCCATTGAACAAGCAATTGCACCTGGACTTCCTCAGTCCCTTTACTACATCTGCTCTCTAAAGTCTGACTCTTCTAGATGCTTTATACAAATGGACTCTTCTCCTGTACCTCTCCTGGGTAGATTTTTTTTTTTCCCATTCAACATAATGACTTCAGAGTTTATCAATACTGTAGCTTGTGTCAGAACACATTCCCTTTTATTTATTTATTTATTTATTTTGCTAAGGAGTCATATTTCATGGTGTGCCTCTACCACATTTTGTTTACCCATCATCCATAAATGGTCATTTGGTTTTTCACCTATTTTCCAATATCCCCGTTTCCCCTATTTTAAAATTAAATAACCACTCTGCTCATTGCAAGTCAGCCTAGGGGCCCTCCAGAGCATGTGTGTAATTGCTGTGTAGTTGAAATGATGGGCTCACATCCTGAGTAAGAACGTGGGTGCTCACAGGTGTGTCCCCGAGTGCTGCGGCTGTGTGCCCATTTCCTTTAATGGGCTGGAAATTATCTTTATTAACTTGTCACAAACTCCTCAGGGACTGTTTTAGGAAGTGATAACAGGTCTTGGTTAAGGCTGTGGGTCCTGAGGTCAGACCACATGGCCTTATATCCTGATCCTACAGCATATTAGCTTGAGTGTATATGCTGCTTAACGCTTGGATGCTCTGATTGTTGATGGGGACCGGGTTTACATTTAAATTAAACACCTTGACGTTTAAATGAGATGATCTGTGTCAGAGCCAGCGTAGCATCTGATGCATTAGGAGTCCCTAAACATTAGTTTAAGATAAAATTAAGGAGTTTGTTTGGTTTTGAGCAGAATTTCATTGTGTAGTTCAGGCCCACATGGAACTTACAGTGTAGATTGGTCTGGCTTTGAGCTTACAATGTACCTGCTTCAGCCCTTAAGAAATTAATATTTATCCATTGTATGTGTACACACATATGTGCTTGTCTTAGGGTGCATGTGGACAACTTTGTGGAATTGATTTTGTCCTATTACCACGTGATCTCATGGCTAGAACTCGGGTTTTCCGTTTCCATGGCAGATACCTGTATCCATGAAACCATCTTGCCTGGCCCTGCTTCAGTCTCTGAAGTGCTGGGCTCCAGGTCTGCATCTCCATGCCAGGCTAAGACGTCCACATCTTGAGTTTGGCTCTTCCATGCTCATCGCCTCCTTGGGAGTGGCTGAAGAGTCAGGGGAAGGCGCCTGCTCCTGGGCTGGCATTCCCAGGAGAGCAGCCATGGGAGCTGCGCAGAAGCCCTGCTCTCTTGGGAGCTGCGCAGAAGCCCTGCTCTGTTTGTCCCTCGGGTGCTTCCTCCTCTGTCCCTCCCTCTGCTGGCCCGCCATGACGGGCTCAGCCTTGAATCTGGCCCTTCTCAGATGTCTCCTCTGCTCTTCCTTTCTTGCACTGCTTGGTAGGATGAATTTGACGTCAGGGGGAGGCATTTGGAAGCCACCGGCCGTTCCTTCATTGCAGCACTGTTGGGATTGCAAGAGGGTGACTTCCCTGTTGCTTCTGCTGCCCTGGGTCACTCAGGGCTCCACGAACCATGCACCCAGTGCATCTTGCTTCAGCTCTGGGGCTTGAGCCCTCTGTCAGCAGAGCAGGCAGGTCCAACAGAGAATCCGGCAATATGCGAGGCAGACGGCGATTTCTCTCTAAAGCTGGTAGAGCTGGTGAGAACAGAAGCTTCTGTGTTTTAGTCTCTATTTGACTAAAATTTCCCAAATATTTATTATCTCCTCTCATCCCTAGCATCAGCTTCTAGATGGCTTTGTTGAGGCCAGGGGCTGTCTGTATTGTTCTAGCCCAGTGACTTGTTCTGGAAGATTCTCCCAGTGCGGCTGAGGCTGAGGGAAAGAACCCAGGAAGAGTAGAGTTGGAATATGAAAGCAGATACCTCAGTGTGTGACCTTAAGCAGTCTTCTTACCCTCTGGTCCACACCCCCGTTGGCAGGATGGGGTTAATAATAACTTGCCCTGCGGAGATGTGAGGCGGCACCAAGGGAGTCTGTAAAGTGCTTAGCGTAGCGTCTGGCACACTGAGAATGCGCTAAAAATGCAAGCTCCTTCTATTTTTGTTGGCGAGTTTTCTTTCTGCTGTTTCCAGCCTTCCTTCTTACAGCTTCCCTCTCCTGCTAACTCCGATGCTGTTAGCATCCCAGTGCCCTTGAACTTCGACCCGTGCCCCCCACTAAAACCACTCCCTGGCACAGGGTCTCATATAGTCGCCATGCCAGATTTCAAGGTCACTGGGACACTGGTTCTTGGTGTGGGGCATCCTTTCCTGACCTTGCTTCCCTGCTTGCTCTGCCCACTTTCCATACACCTGCTCAAGTTCTCCATTCAGTCTTTGTAATCGCCTTCTACCCTGAGGGTGGAAAGGAACTGAAGGTTTGTGGACCCCTGTCTTGTGCAGGAGATTTCAGGCACACTCAGTGTATTAGTCCATGGACCATCATGGCATGACTTGGGTTTCTTCAGAGAAAGAAATGGAGGCACTCCAACAGAAGCCACAGGGAGGAGGGGTCGCATGCAGATCGCAGTGCAGGACTTGGCTAAGCCTGTGCTGTCCCCACTTCCCAGTGCTGGGCATTGGGGATGACAAAGAGGGAGGGGGACCACCTAAGGTGCAAACCACATCTCAGCTGCTCTGATGCTGATGCTGGAGACACTGCGGTGCTTCAGCCTGGTTCCCCGAAGCTGCACACACGAGCTGCCCCTCCCTCCTGGGGCTGTTGTGCGTATTCTGGACGAAACACTCTGATTCGGTAAGCGTTGGCAAAGCACACGCATGGGCATGGCAAATGTGTGTGAACGCTCGCCAGCCAGGCCGGATGCTGTGCTGGGAGTTTGCCTTCTCCGACTCTGACGACTCTGACTCCTCATCCTCTGAGCAGGGCTGGCAAGCCTTGCCGCTGCGTGATAACAGGGGTCTCTGCCTGGAATCCTTTTTTAGGCTTGGGATGTTTGTTCATTTTTAACGTGGCAAGAGGTATATCCCAGAGACTGTGCCGTGTGACTATTTCAGGGCTTTTTGTTGACGTGATTTGTTCATTTAGTTTTTGAGATAGCCCAGGCTGATATCTCACTTACTGTGCAGCCAAGAATGATCTGCCTCCCAAGTGTTGGGATCACATGCCCATGCCACTACTCTCTGATCTCACTGTGACCCTTTTAAAGGATGCAGTTCAGTCCTTAACATGTTCATTGGGTTGTGAAATGATCCTGCTGCCTTGTTCAACTTTTGCATCAGCCTGTAGTTCTTAGCTATTGTTTGCCAGTCCTTCCCCTGAAACTGCAGCCCTCCCTCCCCTAAACTGCAGTCCTCCCTCCTCTAAACTGCAGTCTTCCCTCCCCTAAACTGCAGTCCTCCCTCCCCTAAACTGCAGTCCTCCCTCCTCTAAACTGCAGTCCTCCCTCCCCTAAACTGTAGTCCTCCCTCCCCTAAATTACAGTCCTCCCTCCCCTAAACTGCAGTCCCCCCACCCCTAAACTGCAGTCCTCCCTCCCCTAAACTGCAGTTCTCCCTCCCCTAAATTACAGTCCTCCCTCCCCTAAACTTCAGTCCTCCCTCCCCTAAACTTAGTCCTCCCTCCCCCAAATTACAGTTCTCCCTCCCCTAAACTTCAATCCCCCTTCCCCTAAATTACAGTCCCTCCTCCCCTAAACTACTGGCAACCACCTACCTGCTTTCTACTGGTGGTTCTGACATTGCACATGTATCAGTTGTGCAATACAGCGTGTGGTCCCTTGAGCTGGCTTACTTCATTTAGATAACTCCCAGGCCTGTCCAGATAGAAGAGTGTAGATGTGCTTTGTTCTTTCATGTCTGAGTAATATTCCCTTCTATGCATGTGAAGCATTATGTTGATAGATTCATCTCTCAATGGGCATCTGGGTTGTTTTCCTCCCCCGAGACTTTATAAGGAGAGCTGTTGTACTCATTCCTGTATGAGTGTTCGTGTGGGCACCTGACTTTGATTCTGTAGGGTGTGTTCCCAGATGGAGAAAGGGATGGATTATATGGAAACTCTGTGCTCTGTACAGCAAGAGGCAGGCAGACGGTTTGCACAGTGACTATCACCCTGGTTCCCACCAGCCATGTGGGAGGGTTCCAGTTTCCCCACATCCTTGCCAGCACTTGTTACTGTCCCTTTTTTCTTTTTCTTTTCTGTTAAGGCGGTCCTTGTGTGAGGCAGCCTTTCGCTGTGACTGATTCTATTTCCCTGATGACTAATGACTCGGAGCAGTCTCCTGTGGTTTTAGTATTCTCGTTTTCTCTTGACCCAGTTCCGTGTCTCTTCCCCAGTCCACTCACACCTCTCCAGACGAGCTCCCAGCTCCTAGGCTGGACTCCTAGGGTCTCCGGCAGGCCTGGGCAGGCAGCCCGAGGTGGGTATCCCACTTTAGGCCAAATGCTCCTTTGTCCCTTTGGGTTCTTCTGGCTGGGGACTGGTCCTCTCCTGCCACCTCAGCCGCTCTTCAGAGTCGTCTTCTTCATCCCACTGGCTGTAGGCCCTTAGCCTTGTCCTGTTTGGTGGTTGCTCCTTCCACGCAGGTGCTGATGAGAGCCCTGGATACTGGTGCTGGTGCTTTTTCTTCACCTTTAGGGCAGGGGTAAACCCACTGGGTTATTGCTGGCTCCACCCAGAATGCCCCTGTCCCCCTGTAGGATTGTCCTGAGAGGCCCAGGAAGAGCCACATGTGCTTCCAGGGCCAGCAGCTGTTTCCTCTGAGTTTCCTAAACCACCTCGCTGTTCTCTCCCCCCCCTCCCACCACTGTCACTCTATGGTGTGCCCCCCCACCATAGGTTTATGGTTTCAGGACTATTTTTGACCATAGAATCAAAGCTGACCCCCTCCCCATGAAGGAATCCTAGGCAGGAATAAGCAGGTGGAAGAAGTATTTTGGGGCTCTGAGGGTTTATTCAGAAGCCCCTTCACCATCTGCCGATGGTAGAGACTCCACCCACCATGGTCTCTTCCTCTGAGGCCTGTCTCCACCTCCCTTCTCCAGACCTAGCTGCCTCAACAGGCTCCTTCCACCAGGGTAGGTTTGAGGCAGTGACACCAGGTACTCAATTCATTTAAATAGCCGTGTGGCTGTTACATGAAAAAAAAATGTGCTGTGAAAGCTATGATGGCTCCTGGTAAGATGTGAGAGCCTCCGTTCCCTGTGTAGCCTCCAATTATAGCGCCCTTCTGTGGGAAATCACAGAAATCTTCAGTTCTCATCTCAGTTCCACAAAGGCCATTTGAGAGGACGTGGTGGTGGGGCAGCTTGGTGAAAATAACTTGCTGGAGAGGAGAGGAGAGGAGAGGAGAGGAGAGGAGAGGAGAGGAGAGGAGAGGAGAGGAGAGGAGGTGAAACTGAAGGCTACCTGCTGAGACTACCATGATGGAAGAGCGGCACTGGCCAGCCACCTGGCCAGTTCCCAGCAGGACGCTCACGGGCTCCGCAGTATAGAACTGTCCTGGATTGTAGTTCCCCTAGCTACCAGTGGCATTCACTCTGCCATTGTGAGAGGTGATCCTTGGAGCTGCTCCCAGAAGGTGTCACATGAGGTTGGCCACCCTGACCTATTTGGAGGTCAAGCTCCAGGCAAGTGCTTTCCTTCTTGTGGAGCCACTATTGACCTTGCGTCCCCATCCCCCCATGCTGTGGCTAAACCGGAGCTCAACAAGTCACAGTGTTAAAAATAGCCTCACCCCTCACACGTAGAGTACGCTGCTTCTGCAGCTGGATGGGTGATGGATCAACACCAGTTGCCAAGTTACCAGTTACTGACATCTTAGTGTGAGTTAGTCTTGTAGATGTTTTGGCCTCAAAAGGACCCATGTAATGATCCTTTGTTGTGCAAATGGGGACGTGTTGAGGTTTTAGGGAGGAAGGAACTTCCTGGGCATTTGGCGCAGACATTTAGGGGTGAGCCAAAGCGTGAGCTCAGATCAGACTATGTCTGTCTTGCCACTTGGCTGGGCCAGGCCGAGCCCACTGTCTTCTCTCAGGATAGCTGCTTTACAACGGAAGGTTGCTCAGGCTTCACGGCCCACAGACAAGCGGACAGACAGACGGCCTTCTGTAAGGCAAGAAGGAAGGAGGCCTTGGGACAGTGGCAGCTGGAGCTCTTTTGAGTTCCTCAGTCTTCCAAAGTGGGAAGTAGGGTCTCTGAGGCCTAGGCCAGACTGTGAGGCCAGCTGCCTCATGGAGGGCGACCACTAGTGAACATGAAGGAGGAGAAAAGATGAATAGGTGAAGCAGTGCCTGGGCCGGGGCGGAAGGATGAGGGAGGCCACGTGTGATGTGGAAGGGACAACCATGCTGGCCCAGATGGGGAGGGAGGGACTGCATGAAGACACGTGTGCAGCCTGGGGGCCGCCCGGCTGTGGCGAGTGACAGGAAGAACAGCTGCAAGGAACCAGAGGAGGAGAAGAGGAAAGGCCACCCCCGACAGTAGCCGTGGCCAGGACTGACATCTTGCTCTGCTGTGGATTCAGGCCGCATCGCCATTCCAGCCTTTAAGCTGTTCTCCTAAGGCCTTGGATGGACGGCCAGCAGGTCTTTTGTTTTGTGTGGGTGTTGCCCTTTTATTTTAATCTGGCATCCATGACTCCTACATAGTTGCTACTTCACCTGGGGGTCACCTAGTCTCAGTCCGGGCTTGTTGGAGAGGGACATGGCCCCTGAGACTTCTTGGTGGCCTTGTTGTGGTGCCTGCTCTTCCACGTGCTGGCCACTAGATGGTAGCAGGAAACCTGTTGGTTCTGCCCAGCAGGCTGTTTTATTCAATCTGGCTCTCCTGGCCATGCACCCCTCTGCCTCAGTCTCAAATCGCACACGTCACGGGTTCATGGATGGTTGGGGCCAGGCTGAGTGAGATGAAGGCACAGCGGTCTGCTTTTGGGAAGTGGTTGTCTCGGAGCGCTGTCCCAGACTTGCAGTTGGCCTTTCAGCACCCTACCTGTGGCCAAACCCTTTGTAGTGAGTTCCTGCTGTAGAGTGAATTCTAGTGTGCATTCCAGGGCTGTGTGGGAGCCAGAAGCAGAGAACTGGGCTCTGAGGGAGTCAAAACTCCCCCTCCTTCCCCCGCCCCCCACCCCAGACCTCAGCTTGGCAGCTTGTGTGGACGGTGGATGGTGCTGGTCATGGAGGGGTCGTGGCTGGGGTGGGGCTAGCCTGGGAACAGCAGCAGTGTAAGGTCAAGGACACGCTTTCCAGCAACAGGGACACATAGCAATAGCAAACCCCCTGGTCACTTAGCTAGAGTGCAGAAGTGGGCAGAGTCTTCCGGTTTCATCACCTATGTACTCCCAGCAGCCCCTGGGTGTAGTCCTCCATCCTGTTGCCCCCGGCAGGTCATGGCCACATGTAGCCTTAGATCTCTGGGGGGGGGGGGTAGGCCCACAGGGTGCCAAGCCACGCCCCATTTCAGGTTCACCTTTAGGGCTCTGAGTGTTTTTTCTGGGGCTGCAGATTTTTCTGGCGCAGGGCTCATGTGTCTTTCCCACAGGCTTGTGTCAAGGACTGGGCTGTCCTCCTGAGACCCATGGTGGGTACTGGAGGGTCAGAGAGGTCAAGGGCATGTTCAACATTTCCCGGATAAAATGCTGAACTGGCCACTGATCCGAAGGCTGAGACTTTTCTTTATTCTTCCTGTAATGATCGGCTCTGCACGTGGCTGGGTTAGTGGGTGAAAGAGAAATTCTCACCAGGATGCCAGAAATGGGGACACAAACTGTCACTACCCCTGCCTACTACCTCTAAGTACCCTAATAGTTTGTACCCCAAACTGTAGGCAGGGATGGGACCTTAGTTGCTCTGCGGAGCTACCAGGAGGCCCCCAGCTTCCAGGGCTTTCTACTGTGATGCTGTGCAGGCATCTGGTGGGAGAAGACAGTGTAGGTGCAGTGCCTTGCAGTTCTAACTGGCCTATTGAGGTAGTGTTGCTGCCCAGGCCTACCCTTGGCAGCTGCTCTCTCCGGGACCCCTTTCTGGGTGGCTTCCTAGTGTTGGGAGCACTGTCCACGCCGGGGGTGGGGTGGCACGGTGGCATGACTCTGGCTCTTCACATCAGTGCCCTCTGCACGCTGGGTATTTTTGAGGCTCCAGGCTGGGGTCCTAGGTCCTTGTGTAGGCACACCTACTTTATCAGAGGTCCTCCGTCTGTGGAAGGGGTCAGTAAGAAGTTCCCTGTGCAGTTCTACTCCTAATCACCAGTAGATGCATGCCCCCAGATCCCAAGTCATGCCCTGACCTCCTGATTGCCTGGGTCACAGCCCCCTCTTTCTGCTTCTTGGCTCTGCCTGCAGCCAGCTTTGTCATAGATACCCTCTGCTGCCCTCCGCAGGCTTTGCGTTGGTGTCTGTGTCCACCCCAGGGCTACCTGCGAGGGGCTTTGTGGAGCCCCCCCCCCCCCCCCCGCCATGTGCTCGCTGTTTCAAAGGCTTCTGCTTCCCCCGCAGCCCGCCAGCCTGGCTGTGTTAGGCCTCCTTCCAAAGCTCCGACATCCTGCTTGGCTCCTGTCCCCCTACTCCAGCTGCAGCTTCCCTGTTGTGCTTCTGGCAGAAGGCATGCTGGGGGCTGTGGGGGGGCTCCTTCCCCTTGGCCTCTCTTCTCCCTATTACATCAGCGTACAGCCAAATACCCCTGGGGTCTGGTAAGGGAGGCTTTTTCATTAATTTTTTTTTCCAATGGAAATAATTCCACCACTTGTCAGAGGGATTTTTGCATGCATCTCTTTAGGGGGGCTGACTCCCCCTTTCTTTCCCAGCCTCTTAGATGCTCTTGAAGTGGGAAGCTTTGTTTCCTTAGCTGAGCTGTGCTGGTCTGGGCTGGTGAGGAGGGTAGTTTGGGTTCCTGAGCCCAGCATTAGGTATCTGGGTCCTGCCCCCATGCTGTGTGACTTTCAGGATAGCACTGACCCTCTATGGGCCTCTCGGTCCTTCATTTGTCCTGTGTTGGTGGTGAGGGGCCATGCTTGCTAGTTCTCTGGCCTCTGGCTTTAATATTATGATTGTATCAGATTGGCCCTTCCGGGGTGAGTCTAGTGCTGCAAGGGGCCCTAGAGGCGTGCACACCTGTGACCGATCCCAGACAGTCACCCTCTGTGCTAAGGAGGCAGTGGAGTCTAGGGCCTGGGCAAAAGGGAGCAGGTCTCTGGCTGGTTCCTCCTGGCCATGTCAGGGATCCCTGAGTGGGAAGAAGCCCTTCTACCCCTGTTGCAGCCAGCAAACCTCCCCCTGGCCTCTCCGCCCTGTTCCTTCTCTTTGTCTCCCTTCCCCCTGCTCTGCACCCCATGCCCTGGCTGATGGCTTTGAGTCCTGGGCACTGCCCTGTCCTACTTTTCTCTACACTCACCGGGCTCTCCACTCAGAACCAGGCCTGGCGCCCAGAGACCTGAGAAGCGAGCCCCTCTAGGCACTTATGCACAGGGGTTAGCCTACCCCCTCCTGCCCAGGGCCCACATCTGGCCGAAGGCTCAGTTTTCCCAGCTGTAAATTGCCTCCCACTGCCCCTTGGCATCTTCTCAGGTTTCAGCTTCATGGTCCTTTTTCTTTTTGTGGGGGTGGGGGAGTGTCTAGGGAAGGCAGGCTCAGCTCTGCTGGTCTCTCCCTCTGCAAGTCTGAGGTTAAGGGGGAGAAGTCTTTACCCAGGTGTTGGGTGAATTGTTGTTTTTTTTTTTTTTTTTTTTTTTTTTGAATCAGGTAGTCGAGCAGCAACCTGTTTGAGTTAGAGTCCTCCCCCAAGAGACCAGCCTTACTGTACAGCGTCTCTCTAGGCCTCAGGAGGGTCTTCTGTTGTCTGCAGCCTGTCTCTTGGCTTGTGGTGAGGTGACTTGCAGATGCTGGTGTTTTCCCCACCTCTGTTCCCCACCCCCACTCCTTCTCGTCGTGCCCCTCAATCTAATGTTTAACCACAGGCATCATCTTGACTCCCTGCACCCTTCAGGTGGCTTTTCTCACTCTCAAAACAGATGAATCTCTGGCTTCTGCAGGTGATGTGCCATGCCCTGTCTCTGTAGATGGCAGCTAGTTGGCTGGCCAGGCCATGGCTGCCGACCTGGCCTTGCATTGCTGTGACTCTCCATTCGCCCTTCATGGGGAAAGTCTGATTGTTTGGATCACAGAAAGGTAGACATCTCAGGGCAGCCACCAGCACTGCCTGGGAGTGGGAGTCATCAAGTGGCCATGGCCACGCCCCGGCGGGAGCGATGGCTGCGGCAGGTTGGTATTTTCTGGGGTATCATGTATCAAGGGAACCCCCTGGGGATGCTGTTGAAAACAGAGGCCTTGTCTTATGGAGCAGGATACAGGGCAGTGCGGGTGTTGTAAAACATCTTTAGAATCACAAGTGGTAAGAAGTGTGTTCGTCCTAGGCTTTGGGGCTGTGGGTCAACCTAGGGGCGGGGAAAGCCTGTCCGTTTTCCAGATGGGCTAAGAAAATGCTGCCCCTGGCATCCTAAGTCACAGAAACAATCCCTGAAAGTAGGCAGGGCTTTCTGGGGAGACAGTGCTGGACTTTAGATCTGGTGTAGGATATTGAGGAGATTGGGGGAGTTACACAGTAAAGGGCCACAGTCAGTTTTGGACTATTTGCAGATTTGTGTGTGTGTGTGTGTGTGTGTGTGTGTGTGTGTGTGTGTGTGTGAGAGAGAGAGAGAGAGAGAGAGAGAGAGAGACTGGCTTGCAAATGAGAAGGGTATTCTGGACCTTGTGGTGTGAGACCCCATGGAGGTTTGGGGGTAAGGTGCAGGAGGACCAAGAACAAGTCTTTATGTCAGGCGGGTGGGTGTGGTTTTGGAGTTTCATGTGTGAGGGTCCCTGGCAAAGGATACTGGAAATGTGGACCGATGTCAAACAGAAAGAAGCCTGGGGGGTATTTGGAAGGCTCAGGGAAGTGGGGTGTGTGGCATAAAGGCCTGGCGCTGTGAAGGCTGGGATAGGCCAGGAGGAAGTGACGGGATGCTTGCGTGTGGGAGGTTAGTGGAGAGCAAAGGGGACACAGGAACCTGTACCAGAGGCCCAGAGGGCGCCACGGGACTCAGTGGATACTTACCCAGGGTCTTTGGAGTCCTGGGCAGAGGGATGGGCTGAATTTTGTTTTACCCAAGGTGACCCCCATTCGCTAAAAAGTAGCTTGTCAGTGCCTAGACCGAGCTAGCTCTCCAGACTGTGGGTTCCCACAGGGGCATCTGAATGTGAGCTGGCTCCTCTGAGCACCTCAGTGGCTTTTCCAGCACGGCAGTGGTAGACGCTCTGCTCCCCTCTGCGCTTTCGGGATGCTGTGTGTCTGGGTGCCACTCCGTTCCCCCCGCGCCTTCTACCAGGACCCCTTTGTCTCTGAGGAAGCCTGGCATGGCCCCCATCACCCGCGGCCTCCCTTTCTGTTGCTCCTGCTGCCCCACTGACCCTGCCCCTCATTCCTGTTTGGCTTTCAGGATGGTGGTGCGGGCCCGCCCCTGTGTTTTGAGCAGAGGCTGGCCTGCCTGTGGGATTTGGCCTGGTGTCTGAGTGCTTATGCAGCACAGGGCTAGTGGTCTGGATACATCCTCTGGGTCAGGGCCCTCATCTGTAGCTCCAGCCTGGCTCCACTGTGTCCTTTTGTGGGAACAGTGCCTCACTGGAAGCCACTGCTTTGAATAGGCAGCTGCCTGAGGCTGATACAGAGGGGTCACCCCGCTCAGAAGGGGACCTATGACAGCTACTAGTAGAGCTCATGGCTTCCCCCTTGCCTACTTGGCTAGCAGGTGAATAACAGGGTTTGGTGCTCAAGGCTTTCTTCTAGGGGAGCTCCCAGGATTCCCTCTGACATACATGTCTTTGAATTAAGGCAATTACACAGAGGTGCGGCCTGTCCAGTCTCACTTAGCAGAGCCTGAGAGCCACCATCTGTCTGCTGTTGCTGGCTTGGTGCAGCCCTGGCTTCTGAGCATGAGGTAGTCCTTGCTATCGGAGCCCAGCTCTGGCTGCAGGGGCCCAGCCCTGGCTGCAGGGGCCCAGCCCTGGCTGCAGGGGCCCAGCCCTGGCTGCAGAGGCCCAGCCCTGGCTGTAGGGGCTCAGCCCTGGCTGCAGGGGTCCAGCCCTGGCTACAGGGGCCCAGCCCTGGTTGTAGGGTCTCAGCCCTGGCTGCAGGGGCCCAGCCCTGGCTACAGGGGCCCAGCCCTGGCTGTAGGGTCTCAGCCCTGGCTGCAGGGGTCCAGCCCTGGCTATAGGGTCTCAGCCCTGGCTGCAGGGGCCCAGCCCTGGCTGTAGGGTCTCAGCCCTGTCTGTAGGGGCCCAGCCCTGTCTGTAGGGGCCCAGCCCTGGCTGCAGGGGTCCAGCCCTGGCTGCAGGGGCCCAGCCCTGGCTGTAGGGTCTCAGCCCTGGCTGCAGGGGCCCAGCTCTGGCTGCAGGGGCCCAGCCCTGGCTGTAGGGTCTCAGCCCTGGCTGCAGGGGTCCAGCCCTGGCTACAGTCCAGCCCTAACTGCTTCTGTATGCTCCCTTGCCTGCACCTTTCACAGCCCCATGGCACACTACACGGCAGGCAGGCTGCCCTCCTGGTGTCGGGGTTCTTCTCTCTGCTGGGCTCCAGCCTTGCTTTCATGGAACCCAAAGGGGCCGACCCAGCTGCCTCCCTCTGTGCAGGCCGCTCCAGCCTTCTTGCCCCTCCCTTTCTTGAGAGGGCATGAGGCTGTTCCCAGGCTGGTCCTAGCTCTAGGAAAGGGGCTGTGGGATGAAAGGTGATATATAAATGTAAGGTGATGATTATTTATTTGACAGGGACAGCTGCCTGTGGTGAAAAATGTAATCTAGTAATCCTTGTGTGAAAATCGGATCTGTGCCTCAGTGAGCTGCCTGAAGCAGAAAAGAAGGACCATTTTCTCTCTCTCTCCCCACTTCCTGACCCCGCCCCATCCCTGCCAGCTCTGCTCACTTCCAAAGTTCCCAAGCTCTTGTAGCCTGGTAGCATGTCTGCAGATGCATGTAGCATACCTCTGTATACATACATTATGCATCCTGCTGCATGTGTATTGCATACATGTGGCACATACTCCATGTATCTTGCTTCTATTGATTGTGGTTAGCGGGCTATCACGGATTTTTAAGCTTTCCCACTTATAACCTCTTTCCATCAGGGAAATTTTTACATGGTCCTGGGCATATAGTATATAAATCAACCATTTCCTAACAATGAATGATAAATTTGTTTAAAGATGATTTTTTTAATATACATATTTTATCATTTATTAAAGACAGTAGCAAATTTGCATACTAATGGGGTGGACGAGCTTGTAAGTTTTCATAGAAAGAATTAGGTCTTGGTGGAATATTTGATGCAGCAAGACACAGAGAGTCTTCAGTGTTTCTCAGAGTTGATCGATATTTTGATTTAATGATCGCCAACGCTGAGGCTGCTGCTTCACACAAACACATAGCACAAAACCAGCAGAAGTCTGTTGAGGCCTATTCAAGAAACTGTTGGAAATTCTAACCCAAAATCCGCTTCACAATTTTTTTATGACACCCAAGGCAGCAACTCCAAGAATAATTTTTAAAAACCAAACATTCGTAATGTAACACAATCCAAAAGATACGCTGATTTGATTCTTAGGCGCTGAGGAGTGACTGAAGGAAAACACGCAAAGCCTTTGTTTTCCGTAATCAAACCATTCTGTTTGTGTAAGCACACACAGTGCGCTATGCGCTCGAGAACACTGCTGTTCATAGCACGCAGGGGTCTCTGCTCGCAGCAGAGATGCTGCAGGCTGCGTTCATTGGCGGTGTGTGGTGTGGCGGGTCACATCCCACGTCCCTCCATCAGAACCAAGGCTGCGGGGAAGTCACATGATGCAGCACAAGTGAGCTCCACCAGGATCAACTTGGGCTCACTACAGATTTCACTTTGAGTCAGTTTTCAGTCCTTGTGAGTTTTGATAGAAACTTTTCCAGCCCCCTGTAATGTTCATTTACAGGTGGGATTCGGCCGCAGCCCGCTGCTTAAGATGCCTGACTTTCTATGACTTTGAAAGCCAAGACGTTAATGGTGCAATATTGCTAACCGACCTCAGCCTGATTTGAACAGACATCCTTTCTTGCTCAAGCTTGCGCATTGCACTTAGTTGTTGGGTCTTCTTTGGTCCCAGCCTGCATCAGGTTTTCCCCGTCTCCATCACTATGGTAGGCTGAAAGGCCTGGTCAGCCCACTAGACCCTGTCACTCTGAGTGTTTCCTTATGATGATATTAAAATAATACATTTTGGGCACATCCCCACACACTGACACTGTCCTCCTTGGAACAGTGTCGGGACCATGAAGCCCGTGTGTGTAATTACTGGTGATGTCACCCTTGATCACAAGGAGGAGGCAATGCCATTCAGTGCCGTGCTGTAGAGCTATAATTTCTTCTCTGAAATTAATAAGTGTTTGGAGGAGTGGATACTTCTGACATTAGACAAATGCCCAGTTGTTCCTTGGACCTTCACCCACTAATTTTAGCTAATCCGTCAGCCGTGCTGCCTGCTACAGCAATGTTTGCATAAGTGTAATTTTCTCTTTACTTCATTGTTCTGCCTTTATTAATTGTGATTCTGGAAGGAACTGCCTTCTCCCACTTATTTATTTATTCACTTAGTTATTCTTATCATTACAGGCTCATAAATACATAACACAATAAAAAGCACGGACAAATGATACATAATAAAAATGACATTTATTCTGTGGATTCTGGCTGAATAGATGTTTACTTTGTTCTAGTCGTTCTTGCAAGAGTTATTGAGGCATCATTCAGTTGGTGCCTATGACCTTTTGAACCAGCATGGCGCTTACCTTTTTATTTTTACAGTATTGTTTATATTCAGGCATTACAGAAAACCCTAGATTCATGCCCTGTCCCTGGAACCGGTCACTGCTGTAAGGATCCCCGTTTCTGCGAGAGACCAGGTTTTGGAACCCTGACTTAGTTGCTGCTCTAAAGAGCCCTGGCTCCCGTTAGAGAATGTTTAGAAAGCGGGATGCAGGCCCGAGCTTGCTTATTGATGCCAGGGTCGCACGGCTTCCAGGGCTTCCCAGAGAACAGAGCTGGGAGACACATGGCTGCCAACAAGGCCACGCGCCTATCTATATTTATTTCTATTTATATTGTTAAAATTGTGAGTTTGTGCTGATTTTTAATTGCTTTTTATTTGGCAGCATTGCAGCTGGCAAGGACTTGGGAAATCAAATCCAAGCTGTCCCCTCTCAGAGGAGAGTGACTAAGGGGACCCAGGCAGGCGGTCAGAGGTAGGTATGGGGCTGGGGCTTTGGTTTCTGGATACCTGACGTATTAGGTACATTTCTGGTTTTGTGATAAAACGCCACAACCATAGCAACTCATAGAAGGAAGGGTTTATTTGGCTTATTGTTTCACGGGGATGAGAGTCCATCACCATCGTGCCTCAGCAGGAATGGCTGAGAGCTCACATCTCATTCTAAGCAAAGAGAGAGAAAATTTGTCATGGTGCAAGGTTTTAAACTCTTAAAACCTACTCCCAGTGACATATTTCCTCTAGCAACCCCACATCGATACCTGACCAAGTCGGGCCACTAAGTAGGGAGCCAAGTATTCAAATGGCTGAGAATATGGGGGGCATGTTATTCATACTAACGGTACCGGACATCTTTTGACAGCAGAGGAATATGGTGTACTGAGCAGTGTCTTGTCTGCATTGATATCTGCTTGGAGAGCCTGTGCTCTTCTAGTTTGGAATAAGGATCTTTACTGATATAATCAAGCTAAGATGAGATCCTCTGGGGTTGGCCATATTGGACTAGCTGATGACTGGTGTTCATCTAAGAGAGAAATTTGGACACTGAGACCAAGGGAGAATGCCATTTGATGATGGAGGCAGAGAGGACTGATTTGTCTGCTGAGGACTGACAGCTACACCCACATCCGAGAGAACAAGGAAGGAGGCTGTCCCAGCAGCCTCACAGAGGCCTGGCTCTATGGACGGACATCTTGGCTGTCTAGAACTCTGGGACGTGAATTCTGTTGTTTCAGGTGTTAGGTGATGTTTCTATTGTTGTGATAAAACACCACAACCATGGCAACTCATACACAGTGAAGCATCTGATGGGTATTGCTGTCCATCTTCTGCAGATGGGAATATTCACTTTCTGTCAAAAGATGGTGGGTGTGGTGCCCCATATTCTCGGGCAAATGAATTCTTAGATGGCTGGATCCCCAAGTCCTCTCAGTGACTGTCCTATGTGAAGTTTGTCACCCAGGGGTGCCCTGGATTGTGTTCTGAGAACAAGACGTTGTGAGTGTGTGGTTCTATGCCAGGGCACTCCTTCAGTGACATTTGCATTTGGGCAAGATGAGATCACAGAGGGCTTCGACTGTGAATGGTGCCTTCTGATGGTCGTCACCCCCTTCCCTCTTCCCCAGACCTTAGCGCTCTGAGGCTGGTCTCCTGCAGCTTGGGTCCTGCCTTGCACAGCTCGAGGGCACCTTGTAGCGCTGCGCCTCACCTCACACATCCACTTCCTTCCTGAGGTTCTCTCTGTGCCCTTTCATGAGCACGGGCAGCCCGGGGCAGCCCGGGGCATCCTGTGCTGTGTGGCGTGTAGTCACTCTGGGCACAGGGCCTCTGGTCACACTCTCCTCCAGGCTGCGCGTGGCTCCAGGCGCTCCTGTCATGACCGCACTAACTCGTCCTTCCACGATGCCACGATTCTGTCCAGCGTGGCTCACCTGACAGTGCGCTTACTTGGAAGTGGCCTTTTAATGTCAGCTTGTATTCACCAGTAGATTTGATTGAGCACTTCTGCAGGATAGAGGCCATGGTTTACCTCAAAGATGCTCTACTGGGGTTGGTATGTGTTGCCTTTATACCAGGGGGGAGGGGGGAGGGGCAGAGGAACACCCACGTCACCAGATCTTGTTGCCTTTGGTGTAGAAGATTCTAAGCTATGTAAGGGGAAGGTGAGACTTTTTTTTGTTTTGTTTTTTAAAATTTTTTATTTTCTATATTCTCTGTTTAAACTCCAAATGATTTTCTGTTTCCCAGTTCCCCCCTCCCCAAAAGTCCCAGAAGCCCTCTTCCCTCCGCCTATTCTCTGATCAACCCCCTCCTACTTCCCTGTCCTGGCACTCCCCTACAATGCTGCATCAAGCCTTTCCAGGACCAGGACCCTCTCCTTCCTTCTTCTTGGGAATCATTTGATATGTGAATTGTGCCTTGGGTATTCAGAGCTTCTGAGCTAATATCCACTTATCAGTGACTGCATTCCATGTGTGTTCTTTTGTGATTGGGTTACCTCACTTAGAATGATATTTTCCAGATCAACCATTTGCCTTAGAATTTCATGAATTCATTGTTTCTAATTGCTGAGTAGTATTCCATTGTGTAAATATACCACATTTTCTGTATCCATTCCTCCACTGAGGGACATCTGGGTTCTTTCCAGCTTCTGGCTATTATAAATAGGGCTGCTATGAACATAGTGGAGCATGTGTCCTTATTGCATGCCGGGGAATCCTCTGGGTATATGCCCAGGAATGGTATAGCAGGGTCCTCTGAAAGTGTTATGCCCAGTTTTCTGCGGAACTGCCAGACTGATTTCCAGAGTGGTTGTACCAACTTGCATTCCCACCAGCAGTGGAGGAGTGTTCCTCTTTCTCCACATCTTCACCAACACCTGCTGTCTCCTGAGTTTTTAATCTTAGCCCTGCTGACTGGTGTGAGGTGAAATCTCAGTGTTGTTTTGATTTGTATTTCCCTAATGACTAGTGATGCTGAACTTTTTTTTTTTTTTTGGGTTTTTTCGAGACAGGGTTTCTCTGTGTAGCCCTGGCTGTCCTGGAACTCACTCTATAGACCACGCTGGCCTCAAACTCAGAAATCCGCCTGCCTCTGCCTCTGCCTCTGCCTCCCAGAGTGTTGGGACTACAGGCGTGCGCCACCACCGTCTGGCTGATGCTGAACATTTTTTAAGGTGCTTCTCAGCCATTCGAAGTTCTTCAGGTGACAAATCTTTGTTTAGCTCTGTGCCCCATTTTTTTAATAGGGTTATTTGGCTCTCTGGAGCCTAACTTCTTGAGTTCTTTGTATATATTGGATATTAGCCCTCTGTCAGAGTAGGGTTGGTGAAGATCCTTTCCCAATTTGTTGGTTGTCCTTTTGTCCTTTTGACAGTTGTCCTTTGACTTACAGAAACATTGTAATTTTATGAGGTCCCATTTGTCAATTCTTGATCTTAGAGCATAAGCTATTGGTTTTCTGTCCAGGAATTTTCCCCCCTGTGCCCATGTGCTCAAGGGTCTTCCCCAGTTTCTTTTCTATTAGTTTTAGTGTGTCTAGTTTGTGGAGGTCCTTGATCCACTTAGAGTTGAGCTTAGTACAGGCAGATTAGAATGGATCAATTCGCATTCTTCTGCATGCTGACCTCGAGTTGAGCCAGCACCATTTGTTGAAAAGGCTGTCTTTTTTTCCACTGGATGGTTTCAGCTCCTTTGTCAAAGATCAAGTGACCATAGATGTGTGGGTTCATTTCTGGGTCTTTTTTTTTCCTAGACATGGTTTCTCTGTGTAGCCCTGGCTGTCCTGGACTCACTCTGTAGATCAGGCTGGCCTCGAACTCAGAAATCCACCTGCCTCTACCACCACCTCCCAGCTGAAAGTGAAACCTTAAAAAAAAAAAAGCCGCTATCTCGCCATCCTTCATCCCGGCGGTGAGGGCTGGCAGGGTAGGGACCCGGAGTCTGTGGCTTCCTGCAGGCCTCTGCCAAGATCACCCTGTCTTGCTCTTTGCTCTTTTCTCTGTCCAGATGGCTGGGGGGAGGCATGGCTGGCATCAGCTAAGGTGATGTGTGACCAACTGGGGCCAGAGCAGAAAGGGACCAGACTATTCGGGGTGTCAGGCTGGGAAATCGGAAATTAAAGGCTGGAGCCATGGCCAAAAGGACCTCCCCCGGTGCAGTATTCTGAGATCACCTGCGGTGGGCTTCATTACCAAGGGTACATGGGAGGGAAGGCCTGTTGGCAGGCCTTGGAGACAGATGGCTGCCGGTGCCAGCCCAGTCCAGCAATGAACCTTTGGGTACTCAAGACCTACAGGCACAAGCACAAGAAATTGTTCTCTGCTCTGAAACCATTTGCCCCCCACATATACCCCTTCCCACCCTGGCAAGCGAGGTCCCCTCTTGGATCTTAATCTTGTCATCTGTAAAGAAAGAATCTGGGGGCTGGAGAGATGACTCAGTGGTTAAGAGCACTGACTGCTCTTCCAGAGGTCCTGAGTTCAATTCCCAGCAACCACATGGTGGCTTACAACCATCTGTAATGGTATCTTCTGGCGTGTCTGAAGATAGCAACAGTGTACTCATATGAACAAAATAAATAAATCTTTTAAAAAAGAAAGAAAGAAAGAAATGATTTGGATAAGAAGATTTTTCAGCGTCTCCTAACCTCATCATAGCCTAAATTATCACCTAGCGGGTTGTAGCTGATAGTCGGGGACTAGGCTAAGGAGCCCATTGGAGGCGGATAGCCTCAGGGAGCAAAGGTCAGGGAACTTCATGGAGGTGGGGGTCTGTGAACAGGCAGAAGCAAGAGGCTTTCCTTGTCTCTTGTCCTTGGTGTTGTCTTTCCATTTGTCATCTGTCTACCACCCTCCATCTTCTTACAGGCGCTTATTAAGTGCCTACTGTGGTAGGCGCACAGCTGTGAGGAAGACGGGGTTTAGACAAACTGCCGCACATGTAATTAATAATAACCAGACTCAAAAGTTCAGGTGCCTCTGGGCACAAACTTGCGGCCTTGGCCTTTGCATCCCCCCACCTTGTCCTTTATGGGCTTTGCTTTGGTGGCCTTTAGTACCTCCTCAAGGCTGGGATTCCTGCCTGCTGCAGGCCAGAAAGGTGAACAGGGCTTGGCCCTCTGCGTCTCTGTTGTGGGGCCACTGGGGGAGGAATGGCTGCCTGCTTTATCAGAGGCTGCATAGCTTCTGAAGATGTGACGCCCTGCTGGCTTTGGAGTTAGATGTTTCTTCATTTGTATCTGGTACTATCTTCCCCAAGTCACCCTCCTTCTTTGAGCCTTAGTTTCTGTGTCTGGACAAGAGGTTTAACACTCTTATTCCATTTTGGAATACCAGCTGGCCAACTGTAAATGAGGGGACCTTGGTGACACCGTGAATATAGCAGGTGCTGCCTTCCCCTCCCTTCCACTTGGCCTTATGGCCTGGTGGTCGTGGGTCTGGGCTGGAACCGTGCGGCTCCTGCTGCGGCCTGAAGCCAGGCAGGGCATGGAGTGTTGCTGGGCAGCAGGAGGTGTGGTACCCTGGACAAGATGCAGACCTTTAGCTAGGAAAGGCCAGGAGTCTATCTGGGCCAGGAGAGAATGTCAGGCATCTCATGCGTCCCAAAAATGAAGTGTGCTGTGACAGCTGCCTGCCGTGTCCTGCTGGGTGTGGGAGCCAGAGAGACCCTTAGTAAAGAGGGTGGCCAGTGAGCCTGCAGGACTCTGAACCCTGGAGACTTCTCACCTCTTCAGGGCTGCCACAGACCCCTTCTCTCTCTTTGTGAGCTACCTCAGAGCTTTTTGGTCCTGTGGAGAACATCTTGTGGTGCATTGACACACCCTTAGGAGTCTTCCCCTGTTTGGCATGTCTGGGCTGTGGTCTGTCCCTGCGAGTTAAGAGCATCTACAGTGCATCTAAGGTGCCTAAGGAGCTTATTTTTTTCTTTTTTAAATTTCATCTACTTTTGGTTAATAAAGTGTAAATGTCACTGTCCGTCTGCTCCAGTAGATGCCATCCTAGAGGGCCATGCTTCCCTACACTGGCCCACCTGTGGTGTGAGGTGCCTTCAGAGATATGTATTCATCCCTAGAGTGTACTGTATGGGATGATAAAGGATTAGACACACTTGGGACTGTATGGCGTGGGGCATATAGTACTAGGGCCTTGACTGTTTGGGATACTGCTGAGCCAGGCAGGCCATTACAAAGGGGACTCTTCAGGAGAAAGGCCTTCAGGGTGGCCATTGCCTCTGTGGCCATGACTGAATAAATTGGAGGAAATGAACCCAGATTCAAAGCAGTCATTCAACAACTGTGAAAACTGAGGCCCACCATATAGTAGGCTCTAGAATACTGTCCTTCTGATTTCAAGAGCTCCTCCATGGAAGCCTTTCTTGGCACACACGAGGACTGGAAATTGAAGCCAGAGAGGAGCTGATATTTGGTTCTAAGTCTGTAAAGATTCCCAAGTTTGATGTGTGACAGAACTATGTCTGTTAACCCTGTGCCACCACCCACTCACACTTCAAGGTGGTTGTGTCACTATCTACCTCTCTGCCTGGATGCAAGGATTTTGTCCTCCATGGCCTGGGAGTAGCTGGTGACTGGGGGTGCAGGATCTCTCCTAGGGCTGCTACTCCAGGGTCCTAGACGTGTAGCCTTACTCCTGAGTCACCCCATTCTCTGTGGAACCCACAGACAGCTGCCTGGCTGTGAAGGACCAGGAGGGATTGGGGAGCAGAGTCAAAATGGAGTTGAGTGCCCACATTCCATCCTTATGGAGAAGTGTGCAGATGAGAACCTTGTCTCCTTCCTCTCCAGTGCCGGCTGGGGCTCTGCCCAGCCAGGGGAAGGGCCCTCCCTCAGTCCAGCTGTTGTGCACCCCAGCCCCTCCTCCACCGCTGCAGCTGTCCTGGCTCCATCAGTCTCAGCCAAGGCTGGGGGGAGGAGGAGGGGGACAGGGAGAAGAGGGGCCTCTTGCATGTGTCTGGCTGAGGTAACTGGCTCCTGCTTCTAGGGGAAGTGTCTCCAGAGGGAGGAGGCTTCAAGGGTTTTCTCACCCTGGTTCTTGGGTAAATCATGGGGTGCGGGTTGCTTAGCTTTTAGCCTTATGGAATTTATTTCTCTGGGAGGTCAGCTTGCTTTTTGAATGAAAATGTGACCATGCAGCTTCTCCCTTCATCTTGTGACTCTTCGGGGCTTGGCACGCTCACTCAGCCTTGCTGAGATTGCCGTGAATGTATGAGTGAACCGTGGGCGAGGAAAGGCCGGGGCCTTTGCTCCTCCTGGCCTACGGGCCTAAGTTGGTGAGACTGTGTGTGATGGTCAGACTTCGGTGTGTGGCCTGCAGGACAGGGACATTTTGTCCTGGCCTGCATGGGGTCAGAGAGATGTCTTGACAGCATCAGCATCATCTGTGCGTCCTGTTTCCTAAAAGCTAGTCCTTGAAGACTCTAAGGACCCTGTGTTCTCTCCCTGAACTCAAGGGCAAGATGAAAAGAGAAATATAGAGAGAAGTCTTTCCTGGCCAGACCTCACTGTGTCTCCCCACAGGGTGGCGGAAATGTGGCCATTAGCTCTACTCCGACAGGTAGCAGCCTCTTGGGGTAAGAGGTTGACCCAAGGCCTCTGGAAGAAAGGGTGTAGGAAAAAAGCAGTTATTTTTGTTTCCCTTTCTTAGCTTCACCTAGTCCAAATGCAGGTCGGAATATGACTGTTAGTCAAGGAACACACAGCAGTGATTCCAGGCCTGGCGCTGAGTTAGAGACATCTGGGAAGCTTGTCAATAATTCAGATTCCCGGGCCTCTGTCCCAGATCCTCCGAGTCTGCAACCTGCATCTTGAAAAAAAGTTGCTGATGATTTCCTTGCAGAGATAGGGCTGGCCTGGGCCAGCCGTCCCACCTTTCAGGAGGATCCTCCCAAGAAGTAGCTTTTCATGTGCATCCACTGAGAAGTAGCTTTTCATGTGCATCTACCTTCTGAGAACCGGTTGTTCAGTGATCCGCTGAACATGCGTTCTGCACTTCGTGACCCTCAGTGGTGTTCTAGACACAGCTCAGGCCAGAGGGCACAGGCAGTGTGACTGGAGTGTGGAGCCTACTTGTGATACAGACAAATACACAGTTAAAATACAGTGGGCTGCAGGGGGCACTCCCTGGGTCATCACGTCCACTTGGTTCTTCCATGAGGGACGAGAGATGCCCAGGGACATGGAAACTAACAGAAGCTCCCAGGGAGTTTGATGTTTATGATTGTTTGCTGTCTTGCTCTTTAAGGGTAAGTGGTCCCAGAACTCCAGGTAGAAGATGGGGACAGCAGATAGGTCGTCTTGGTTTCTGCCATGTGGTTTCTTGGGTACCAGGTCTTCCCAATAGTGTGAGGCTTCTAAATGGCCAACCGTGCCAGCTGCTCAGTGAACATTAGTTTTTCTCCCCACCTTATCTTACTGGGTCGTTTTTGATGAGGATAGAATGTATTTGTAGTTCTTAGACTTGGTGAGTCCTCCGAGCTGGGGGTTGCCTAGTTAGTTAATTCTCACATAAGGGCAGACTCCAGTGTGCCAAGTTCTCAGCACTGCAGGAGAGAGAGGGTGGATACTGCCTCTTCACTACCTCTGGCTTGCTCCAGCCTGTGGGGACCCAGCCCTCTCCTGTGTCTTTTAGCTCAGTGTTCCCTGCACAGCTTCCAGACACATTGCTGGTGCGCTCGGCACACCCGCTTTCTCAGGAAGCTGCCTTCACCCAAGCCTCCGTTCTCCGTTCTCCACTTGCTTGACATTAAACTCTGTCAACATTTTTTCCCCATGAAGTTCTTCCTCCTCCTGCACAGTCCCCAGTCCCCAGCCGGCTTCTCCAGCCAGGGACGTGATTGGATTGCAGTTGCCAGCACTTCCTGGAGCTAGGTCCCTGGAGAGCCATAAAAATCCAGGAGTGTTTCTGGCCACCTTTCCATGGAGCGTGTAGTTCACTGTCACACGCCCGCGGAACCCGGGAACCCATGAGTGTTCACATGCGTCGGTCTGTGTGTGCACCTATTGTGTGTGCTCTCACGGGTGCACGCCCACTGTGTGAACTCAGCTTTGAGGGGGCTTTCACACTGTGTTACCTATGCCATGCGTCCCCGGCTGCCAGTCTGAATTCCTTAAGTGGATTTTCTGACTGTACCCCCTCCTTGTACGTCATCGGAGTGGGCACCGAGCCCACTGAAGAGTGGATTTGGGTCGTGGCCACACTACATTCCAACCATTCTTTTCTCACAGGAAAAGTGCCTGAGAATAACCCTGGGTTGATTCCCTGGACAGGAGGGGCCGTGGCTTCCACCCCGCCTTCACATTTGGTCCCTCTTGGCCCCTTGAGGCCCTTCCCCCACCTCCTCTTAATGGCAGATGCGACCAGCTGGGTGGCCCGCAGGGCTGCGCATGTCCATCAATGGTTTAATGACCTGATCGCTCTGCTGCTGCCCTCTTCCCACCCTTGGAGGCTGCCACCCAGGTGCCCATTCCTAGGATTTGTTCTCCACACCCAGATATGGAACCTCCTGGGACTGGGGAAGAATGACATCACTCTCTCTCCTTCCTGCACCCCCCCCTTCTTTACTTCCTTTAAAAAAAAAAACAAAACCCTTAAGCCTGTGGAATTGAACAGGAGTAGCAGCCATCAGGTGTAAGTGAATCTGCTTGCGAATGGAGAAGCCCACTGGGTTGATGTTCGACTGGGACTTTTGGCTCAGACGCTTTCCGCTCCCAAGTAGGTTTTCCTCCTCCTCCTCTCCTCTCCTCTCCAGGGACATCATAGTGGGAAATCTCTCCCTGGGGAGTCTGATCTCATTGGAAACTGGAGGCAAGGAAGGATGTTTCTGTTTTCCAAGGCACCCATTCTTCCTCACAGGAAGGCACTAGCCACTTCACAGCCCCTCCGTGCTCAGCCGCTTAGGAAGCCATTGCAGAATCAGTTCTTCCGGTTGTCGGCTTGCCCCCCAACACCCAGCTCCTCCCTCGCCTACCCATTGAGGTTTTGCTGAAGGATTGGCTTGAGGCCTTGATGGGCTGGGCTTTGTGGTCCTCCCGTCCTTCTGCCTCCTTCTGTGTTCAGAGGTCCCAGCAGCAAAGGAGTGAAGGAAGGACAGTCATGGGGACTCATGGGGAAGGGGACAGATCATGATGTTACTGTGGGTCCCTGGGTGTGAGATCTCTGCTGTTCAGGGCTGTCTCTAGCCTGGAGGCCATAATCAGAGTCACTTTCTTTCCTTACACGGCATCAGACAGTGCACCTGGAATCCGCTGTGTACATCACAAAGCCACAGAGGGTCCCGTGCATGTGCGTGTGCTGGGTGGGGACCCCAGGATGGCAAGAAGTCCGTGCTCCGTGTGGAATGCCGGGCCTCCTTTGATAGAACACGCTGGGGGTGGCACGGAGCATGCTTCCTTTGAAGCTGCCAAGTCTGTAGACTGATTGATGACACTCTTAACTTTGCCCCCGACCCTGTGGCACTGCCACTGGCCCAAACGTGGCAAAGGGGTCCCACCTCTCTCTCTCTCTCTCCACAGTCTGTTTTTGGATTGTGCTAGTTTATTTCAGGGTCCGAAGCAGCTGGGCATCTTTAAATAAAAGCATTATTGTCTAAATCATGCTTTGTAATAAGAATGCAAATCAAAGAGACAGAAAAGGCCTCACAAGCTACTGTCATGACAAACCAACTTTCTGCTAGTCCAAGCAGCCTTCGGCCCATGTTTGCGTACAAGCGTGTGGCTGTAGTCGTAATGTACATAGGATTTTTGCATTGTTTGCCTTATTTAATATTCTACCACAGGCTCCACAGTCATCATGGTCAGACTTTTCAATGGATGCAGAGAATCACCAAGTGGTTTCCCAGGAGCTTGTAGAAGATCCATTAGTATATTGTTGCTGCTGTGACATTAATGTGTGAGCGTGCACGTGTGTGTGCACGTGTGCGCACGTCTCTTTAGCTATTTGTCTCCACTCTCCTTCGTGCTGTTTGTCCCGGACAAATCGGGAGGCCCAGCATTCTTTCATTCTTTCCTAGAGTAACGGAAGAGCTTACTATGGGCTGTTAAATACCAGCCGGAAGTCAGGTGCCTGGGAGCGGCCCCAGATTTAGCTCAGATCACGGTCCAATCAGTGTCTGTCCTCACGGGCCGCCCTTGGGAAGTTAGTCTGGTGGCTGAGACCCCATTTTAGAGGCTGGCAACTGCATTTTTTGTTGTAGCTTTGGCTTTGAAGTCCCCTGGCCTGGGTGTCTACATCCAGACTGTGATGCTCTGATTATTCAGGAATTCTTTCTGACTCGTTTGCTTGAGACAAGTCTCCTGTAGCCCGGACTGGTCCTCAGCCTATGTAGCTGATGATGGACCTGAACTCCTTCTGTCTGCATCCCTTGTGTACTAGGACCAGGCACATTATGGAAGCCGACTTGAGCAATTCAGGATTTTTCCATATGCTTTCCTGTCTGATGCCATTGCCGACTCTGGGGGAGATTGAGCTAGACTGAGCTAGCTTCCACCCACAGGGAACGGGAAGTCTCAGATGCCCATGTGCTGGCCCATTCATCAACATTGGTGCAGAGCTGAGAACGCAGATAAGGGATCCACAGTGGCACGGTGGGGCCTGGGACAAACTGAGGTGCCACGCAGGCCCGCCAGGAGCACTGCTCTTCAGGCTCAGCTGATGTCTGCTGAGCCCGGCGTGGCCAGGTCGTCCGTTTCTTCTTCTCCCTCCCTACGTCTTGGTTTTCTTGCTCTGCAGGAGAATACCCAGACCTGTAGAACACAATTGCAAATATTTGGCTATGCAAAAGAGGAGCCAGTGCTTCAAGTCCAAATGGGAAACCTGATTCTTTTGTTTAAAATAAATACTTCCAAGCAGAGCTCAGTTCCTGCGGCATCTGGGCTCCAGGTCTGGAGCTGCCGCCACTGCAGACCTGCAGCCAGGTGCTGATTCTCCTAGGCCTTGGCCTCGGGTTGGGGTGCCAATGGTCAGACATGAACACAGTGAAGTTCCCTTTCTAGAGCCTTCCCCAGCCCTCTGCTGACATGACATGGCTGGCAAACATCGTTGGTACTCTCCAAAGGTCAAGGGTCTGGATCTGCTGAGGAATCTTTGTGTTTGTTTTGTTCCCAGGATCTTCTGATTTCATTGTCTTTTTCTTTTCCTCTTTTCTTTTCTTTTCTTTTCTTTTTCTTTCTTTTTTTCCTCTTCTCTTCTCTCCTCTCCCTCTCCCTCTCCCTCTCCCTCTCCCTCTCCCTCTCCTTCTCCCTCTCCCTCCCCCTCCCCTCCCCCTCCCCCTCTCCCTCTCCATCCCCCTCCCCTCTCCATCCCCCTCCCCTCCCCCCTCCCCCTCCCCCTCCCTCTCCCTCTCCTCTCTCTTTGAGGCAGGGTTTCTCTGTATAGCCCTGGCTGTCTTGGAACTAACTCACTCTGTAGACTAGGCTGGCCTTGAACTCACAAAAATTCATCTGCCTCTGCTACCTAAGCATTGGAATTGAAAATGTGCACCACCACACATTCCCAGCTATCTTCTGTTTTCAAAGGGAAGTTTGAACTCCTGATTTTCATGTTAAAAATATCTCTTAGCCTGATTCTAAACAGTTGGCATTTAAAAGACATGATATGTATGAGACCAAACTTGTCTATGCTAGATCGGTCAGGGTGTGTCAGTCTGTGACCCCTAGTTGGTCTTTTTGGTAAGTTGTTAGGCTGAGCATAAAGTAATACAAGTAAGAGAAAGCCATGGAGGTGGAGGGATGAGACATCCTCATAGCATCAAGGTCCTGAACAGCTGCACCCGTGAGAGGAAGCCAGGCTATTGTGGAGAAGCCACAGTGGGACAGTGCAGGAGCTCTGGAGATGCTCTGCGGACCCTCAGGAGTCACTGCTCCTGTGTAGTTGTTCCCTCTGTGCCCGGTCAGTGGTGATAAGGAGATGAACGTGTCTCTGTCTGTCTGTCTGTCTGTCTGATAGCGCACTGCTCTTTTCTAGCACCATTGAGTAACATCAGACACTGTTTGAACAACCATGAGGTGCCAGCAGTTGAGTCTGGAAAGACCAGCTGAGGCAAGTGTCCAGTAGTTTCCCTCTGCTCTGCTCTCCATCTCGCTAGGAGGGAATTGTCCCCGTTGGGCAGTTTGTGAGTATTTACTGCAGGCACTCAGAGGCAATTGCCAGCTCTTTCTCCAAGCACCCCTCTGAGATCTGCAAGCAAGATAAAGGGGTGCCTGTCTGAGGAGCTTTGAGGTCCTAGGGAAGCAGAAGGGACTCGAAGACACTGCATATTACTCCACGGCTTCCCTAGATGACAGCCATGTCATACGGGCCTAGAGATACTTAAGAAATATGGCTTGAGAGGGAAGTAAACACTCTGTGCTATTTATTATTTATTTAAAAAAAAAAACAAAGCTTTTCCCAGCTGGGAGGTTTCAGATCACTGACAGTGTCAAGTCCAATTTCCCTCCATTAACAACAGGTCTCATCCCCCTGCTGTCTCTGTGCCTGCGACATGGCTCTGGTGTGCCTTGGCCATTCAAGGGCTTCTGGAGAGGAAGGGATGAAGGTTGAGGAAAGTAGAGTGGCTCCAGGGCCGGCCCTACCCCCTACCCCCCCACCCCTACCTCCCGGGATGGAGCCAGGGGTAGCAGGGGGGAGCCACTGGCTGCATCACCTTGGTGCGACAGAATCAAGGTGAGACTTGAATGTGACCTACAGGAGTCGTTGGAGTCCAAGGATCCAGGGATGGCGTGGGGAAACTGAGAGTGGGTGAGGACAGGAGAAGAGCGGCCTGGTCCAGGGCCTGTTGAGCTGAGAGCTAGCCAACCCAAGGGCCACATTTGCCTTACACACCTGCAGGACTGTAAGAGTGGTTGCCGTGTGTGTGTTTCTCTCCCAGGGAGCCTACTGACAAGCTGGTAAGTGGGCGTGCGGCGTGTGTGGTGTGTGTGTGTGTGTGTGTGTGTTTGTGTTTCCTCTTATTCAGGTAAGTGTGGCATAGATTAAGGACTTAGGTTTTGAAGCTAAACAGATCCAGTTCAGTCTTGGCTTCATAGCCTTGAATAATCTCTTTAACCTCTGAACCCCAGTTACTCCCTGTGTAAAGCTTCAAGATTAATACTTCCTAGAGCATTCTCGGAGGTTTAAAAACTAGCGTGCTCCTCGGACACGGAGTAGGCACCGCATGGCTAAGAGCAGCAGCTGCTGTTGTCAGGGCCAACCATGAACTATAGGTGTCCCGTGTAGTGCCTCGAGATCACAAGAGGACCAGCCACAGCTTGGCCCAAACCGCCCCACCCTCGGGCCTCGTTTTCCCATCCTGTGGCTCAGACCTGTGCTGGCAGACATCGGCAGGAGGACCTGCTGTCCAGGACGCATTCATGCCTGAATTGTAAGTCACTGACTGGCTGCATCCCTGCGTGCAGTGTGATTACAGGGTACCGAGAGAGCTGCACCCCCAGATAAAAAAGGAGGCACCCAAAGGAGCCAGAGCTTTTGTTCTCTGAGCCATTGTATTGTGTGTCTCTCACCTCCCCCAGCCCCTCCTCTATCTCAAAAAAAAAATTTTTTTTTTAAAAAAATTAAAAAGAAGAAGAAAAGAAATGGAAGAGATGAAGGGCTGTCAGCACCGGATCACAACACAGGCTCCAGGAGTTGGCGGCTTTTCAGTGCCTGCGCAGAATCCCCTCCTCTTGCTTTCTTCAGCTCAGCCTAATTAAGATAAATCGGAGCACACCCCTAGAAACGGAGTTTCCTGCGTCCCTGCCACCCAGCGGAGCCCTCAGTGCAGTCTTTCAACACTCTCCCTGTCCATGCTTCCCTCAGCGGAGGACCACCAGAGTGACCACCCCATTGTCCACTGCTGTGGTCGGAGTCTCCTTTCCCAAGCATCCCTCCGGGGCATGTCATACTCCCGGCCGGAACCTTTAGAGGGTCTCTGTTGCTTGTCTTCAGGCCTGGCTCCTCAGTGCAGCAAGAGGCTCTTCAGCGTTTGCCCTTGGCCTGCCTTTGCCTCGTAGACATATGTCTCCGTGTGGTGGCCAATTCTCTGTTTCCTGCATGGGTCTGGAAATTACCTGCCTTTGTGCCTTGGGTCACATGGCCTGTTTGCTTGGAAAGCCTTCATCCTGGTGGGATTAGGGCCATTCTTCAGGGATTAGTGGAAGTGCCAACTCTTCCAAAAACTTCATCTTGCCCGGGGAACGTGCTCCTGCCTTGTTTGGCGCACAACAGATTCAGAATTAATGTCTCATTTGCTCACGGACCCTCCTCTGTCACTGCGAGGGTCTCTTCCAGGGCCCCCTCAGAGCCCTGCTGTCTGTGCCCCCCTCTCAGCCGTGGAGCACATTTGCACTTTAATTACACATGATCTAAGTTCTTCGGTATTTCTCTCTTTAAGTTGCACGTTTTGTTCCTTTCCCAGCCTTGTTCGTGCCGTCTCTGAGCCTCCTGGTCAAGGGCGGTGTGAGGGTGTAGCAGAGTCTCTGCTCTAGCTCTGCCCCGAGCAGCTGTGGTGCTGGGCAAGTAGCCACCCTCATCCGGCCCTCAGCTCCCCACCTGTAAAACAAAGGGCGGGACTCAGCTGCCCCTAGGGTTTCTGGGTAGGGTATTGTGGAGACATAATTGTATATCACATATTTCTTGCGCTTAGGAGACCGACGCGCGTCCTCCAGGTTCATAGGTTGAAGGACCCAAGTCCTTGTCTTTCTGAATGTGGTTGCATTTGCAGAAGGGGTCCTCAAAGATATGGCAATTCAGGGTAACTGAGGTCATGAGGCTGGGCTCCACCATGACCGGCGGTCCTTACAAGAAGAGAATAAAGTCACAAGAAGGACTCTCTTCTCTTGGGCCTAGAAGTAGAGTTGTTCTGGGTGGTACAGACCACTATGGAGAAGCATTCCTGTTGCTGAGCCCCGTCTGCCTAGAGCTTTGCTGTGGCAGCCCTCAGGGCAATGTGCCTGTCTAATGTCTGGGTCTGTGGCTTGAGGTGTTTAGTTATCTAGGTGTCACCTCGTTTCTGTCATTCCCAAAAGAAAACTTGTGCCTGCTCGAAATTACTCCCCAGTCCTTACCCCATCACCATCCCGGGCAACCTTGAATCTCCATCCTGTCTCTGTGGAATTACCTGTTCTGGTCTTTTGTCACCGGCTGCTTTTGCTCAGCGTCCTGCTGTCAAGGATGGTCGTGTCTAGCGTGTCCCAGATCTCCATTCCTTTTCACTGCTCAGTAAGTCTTCATTCTATGGGCATGCCCAGTTTTATCCAACTGTTATCACTTCCTGGACCCTCTTGGAGTATTTCAGTTGTTTTTCTGTAATGAATAAGGTTCACTGAGCATTTATTTCCATACATGTTTTTGTGTGGTGGGCAAGTTATCTCTTCTCTTGGGCCCATACCTAGAAGTAGAGTTGTCTGCTAACTATGGTCGCTTTTTGAAGAACCTCAAACTGCTTTCTAAAGTGGATGGGTGCCAGTGGTGTATGGGACACTCATTTACAGTTTCTCCATGCTGGCCCTGTCTGGCTTTGGGAGCTGTCCTAGGAGGGCTCAAATGTTCCCTCATTATAGGAAATTCCTTTCCCTGAGCTGCACTCTCAACTCCTTGGTATGTTTCAGTTTGTGTCTCCATTTTGAGTGACGCTGAGAACCTATTCATAGAGTAATCCACCCCTTGCTCTTTGGAAGCCCTTTCAAAATTGGCTGCTTCTCTTACTTGGTTGCAAGAGCTCTTTATATATTTTGATTATGGACTCCTAAACAAGTATGTAATTTGCGAGTAGAGTCTCGTTGTTCGTGGGGTTTCACTTTCTTGATGACCCTCTTTCCTGGAGCCCTTTGAACCTATCATCTGAGGAGAAGTGGGCGTGGCACACAGCAGCCCCTGTAAGCTCCCCAGGCCCTGCATGGTGTGCTTCTGGGATGAGATTTTTGTAATCCTATGTTAGTTTAACTTGATCTCCACAACTCCCAGAGTGGTGCTGTGTGCAGCTGGATGCTGAATAATTGATTCGGGGGACAGTGAAGGTCAGAATGGGGAGCTTCTATCACAGCAGGGGTGTTCAGTCTCAAGGGACCTGCAAACCAGCAACAGAGAGGTTTCCCAGGCCTCCTGTTACCTTGGCAATAGGTCTGAAGGCCCCAGAGTCCAGTAGTTGGTCCCTTGTAGGTGCCCAGTGGGGCTGAGGAGGCAGTGGTGACAGCCCAGACCAGGGGTAATAAATGTTCAGGAGAAAAGGAATTTTCAACTCTCCAGCTCCTTAAATCCAGCCCTGCTTTTGGGCCAGAGAAGGGCCATTTCCTTCCCCTCAGCACTTTCTTGGCGGAGCTGATAGGTCCCTTGGGTGGATTTAAGGGAAGTTAGTGAGTCAAGTTATGGTTACTTCAGGCTCAAGGCTACACGCTGCCCTTCTCTCCCAAGCCCTCTTCCACGGAGGCTAGAAGCTCAACCTCCCCACCCTGCTGATGCTGGGGGATGGAGTAGCCTGTTGGCCAAGGTAGCAATCGGACAGTGGACAACAGAAGGCTCCAGCCTTCCTCTCTTCCATTGCCCGTGGGAAGGGGAGGGTCTTTCTCTAGGTGCCCATGGAGAGCTCCAGTAGCCCAGTGGGCCAAGAGTTTTCTGCAAACTTCTTCACATTCCTTTCCATGTCCCTGACCCAAGGCCAAGCATTCCCATGTTCCTTCCTGCTTCATGCTAGCTGCTCACTGCTGAATCTTCATGGCCGGGGGGTTGCATGGTGCTATCGGTTGGTGATGCATGAATGAATGAATGAGAGCCTTGTCTCCTGAGCTCAGGCTGTTCCTCTCACCTCTGAGGGTTATCTACCAGCCCACACTCACACCTGTTGTTGTTTCCTTTGCTCTCTCTTGTTCCTGCCCATCTTACTACCTCTCTCCAATGGAATGTTTGAGCACAGGTCTTCATCTTAGAACTGAGACGCCACGCACGGGGACATGCAATGTGTTTCACCCCATTTCTTCCCCGCCCCTCTGTCGCACCTGCCTGTTGTGGCTTGGGACGCTCCTTCCCTGCAGCCCCATCAGGACATTGTGCTATCCACAGTTCTGTGCTGCTCAGGGGACTTTCCTGGGCTTCACATCCTGGAGTAGGAAGTGCCCACGGGAGGTGGATGTCAGTGCACAGTGCTCTCCATCCGTCGTGTAGGATTTGCATATCTCTGTGTAGCTAGCATCCACGCGACCGTGTTCGGAAGGTATTACACTTGACTCTTGGCAGGAAGAATTGGAGCTGATAACACATGGTGGTAATCCCTTGTTCTGCCCTGGAGGATGCAGAAAACCTCTAGTGTGAACTGTTGTTGCCTTGGGGATATCAGAGGCTCACCTGCTCTCATTGATGTCCTGATGTTTTTCTTTCTCCTGCTTGGGAGCCAGCTGCATCCCTGGTCAGCCCTCTGCCACAGGTTCTGGCCTGCAGTGTGGTGATGAGCTGGGCTGCGGGCTGGCTGGAAGGGCACTGAGATGACCAGTTGTAGTGTCCTTGGATGAAGGACCCTGAGATTAGGACTGCAGTATTCATTTCATGCAAAGCCCCCCAGTGGGGGAATAAGGAGGAAAGAAATGACGGCCGTGCTTTATTCGGGGTGGAGTTTTCTCTGTCCTTGTGCACTGCTGTGGGGAGAGCTACCTTAGGGTCTCACTGTTGCCCTGAGAGGGAAACTTATGTCTGTTTTTGGATCCAGAGCCTGTGAAGCAGAAAGGAAGGAGGAGTTGTGCTGAAGTCAGCAGTTGGGACAGGAGAGAGCTCACCTTTCCACGTGTGGCGTGGTGGGCATCTGGAGTGTACTCTTCCAGTAAGCAAGGACAACTGCTCTGAGTAACGGAGACTTGGAAGGGCAGCAGAAGCCCGGAGGCTGCTTTCAGTTCCCCGTGTTGCTTGCTCTTCCTTACCCTTGGACTCTTCTCTTCCTACAAGTGTAGCCGTTCTCCCTGGCACTACAGTTGTTTCAGGATTGCGAGGGGAGAGACTCCAGTGGTCTCTGGAGTAGAGTGCTGGGTAGGGATGCTTCCTGGGTGGAGGTGTATGGCAGTGCAGGGTGGCGGATACAAAAGGCCCCGCCCTTTGCCGCAGGTAGATGGATGGCTGTGTTCTTCCCTCTGTGTCCAGGCTCAGCCTGCCCAGCCTATAGCCAAGGCAGCATTCAGGACCAGGGAGGGTTCCTCTGGGGGCAGAGGACAGCATGGGCCTGGCAGATCACAGGATGGAGCTGCTTAGGCCTTCCCATTTCTGCTGTGTGACCTTGGGATAATCCCTGGGCATTTCGGAGCCTGGGACTTCCTGGCATCTCAGACCCCTTAGAGCCCTGAAATTCTAGGATTCTGCGGCTCACTCACAGGGAGGGTGTCTTCAGCCACGGAGCAGCAGGATTAACCTCCAGGGTCAGTAAGCTTGCAGAGTGCAGGAAATGCCTCCCTGTGATCCGTTTTTGGTCCGAGACAGGTGGTGGGGCTGGAGGAGGGGAAGTCTGCTCACAGCCCGGGTTGGGGGAGGGGAGGCTGAACTCATCTGAGCTCCTGTCTCCTGACAGCCTGGAGGTCTTCAGGCCCCAGTGCCCAGGCGTGGAGTGAGGGGGTCTCAGCAGGGGGCTAGGCTCAGGGGGTCGCTGTATGGAGCCAAGTGCTTGTTTGTCGTTCCAGTTGCTCTGAGGGATGGAGGGGAAGGGTGGCTTATTCCTGACTGAGGGAGGCTTGCTGGGAACCGGGGGTCATTCCCTCATTTTTTACTAAACGTTGTCAAATGTCATTCACCGGGGCAGGTGCTGCTGCCCTTTGTACTCTGGTGTAACCTCCAGAAAATTACTTCCTTTGAGCCATTACTCCCCACGGCCGTGGGTTAGACAGGGGTGTCCAGGGGGTTTAAAGCCCCAGCAGGTCAGCTCTTTTGTTACCACTATAAAGCTGGGGGAGAGTTGGAGTCTTTTCTTCCCCTACAGACACTGCTGAGACCCAGCAAGTGTCCCTGGCAGAGCTGATCCTGCAAAGTCGGTCAGGGAGATAGGTGCCTCTGTCTGGGAGCTCCCCAGGCTGCACAGGAGACCCCGGTCGATCTGTTGGAGTATTTGTGAGGCGCCTGTGAGATTAGCTACCGAGCAGAGGTTTTATTTATGATGTTGCCTAGAGTTCTCATCTTGCTGCCTGATGGAGGGGCCCCCATCCTTGGTGGTGCCAGACTCTCATGGGTCTCATAAGTCTCCCAAGCAGCCTGTATGTGGGTCATGTTCTCGGGGTGGGGGGACATTGCTCTGTGGAGGACGGTCCTCAAGGAGGACCATGGGCTTTGGAGAAGGTCAGCTTTGTCAGTCCATAGGCTGGGGAGGAAGTGCAGACTGTAGGTGTGAAAGACAGCCCGGACAGACTGACCCTCAAAGTACCAGTATTTTGTCACTTTGTCATGCAGCAGATATATTTGCCGTTCATAAGGACCTCTTATGGGCAGGACAGGACACTAGTAACATTCAAGCAATGTCAGCGGAAACACACTGACTTTTTATTTCATTAACTTTAATTTAGTAGACATTTTAATTTTAATTTTAATGTGGTTCAGCTATTGGAAGCAGCAATACTGCCTTTCTTCAGACAAATGTTTCATATTTTGTACTTTTCACTAATATGGGAAGGATTTCTTATTACTGATTAATGAGGTTTTGCTAAGAATAGGATCAAAGCATTACACTACGGAGCTTGGGTTCGTGCGGTAAAGATGAAAACCAGTAGTTGCTACCCTCGGCACGGATCCGTGACCAGCCTCATGTGAGCACTTCGGCCTCGCCTGCGAGAGGGGCCACGGGGGGTGAGCAGATGGATTGAAAATGGGAAGTTGTCTTGATTTTCTGTCAAAGTATAACACGCTCTCCAAAGTTCAGCATTCACTTTTAATGAAGTGAATAATACACTCACAGGCCCCGTCCAAGGGGCAGTTTCAACACCTTCAAATACACCCCACACTGCTATCGCCCTTCTAGGTCAAGGATAGCCACCACCCGGATAGCGAATAGCATAGATTTGCTTTTGAACTTTATAACTAGACATACTGTATGATCTCTTTTGTACTGGACTTTAAAGAACAGTTTTAAACCAAGAAGATTCATGTCTTCAGCACCTCCTTCACCGCTGAGTGTCCTTGGGCTGTTGTCTGGATCACCAGTGATTGAGTTTTGGTTTTTCTCTTGCTGAACATTTTGGTAGTTTTCCAGATTTGGGTTATTTTTGAAGAAGGGGCTTCTGTGGAAATTCTGACATACCACATTCGTCAGAACCCTTTCTGTTGGTGGACCGCAGGGAGCACTGAGACACAGACGATGGATCTACACCAGTCTACGTTTGTAGGCGTCTTGCAAGCCAGCTGTACCAATCCAGGGCTTAGCGGGCGTGGCTGGGCCGTGATGACCCCGGCTCTTGACAAGTTCGTCTTGTTTCTGGTTTAGCCATTCTGGGGGTGGTGCTGTGCCCTCTCACCATGGCTTCTGCTAATTTCACTGCAGACCAGCGAGGCTGAGAAGTAGGACTCTTTCTCCCTGGGTGCGTTTTGGGGGTGACATACAGTTGCGCATCCACAAAGTATTGGTCAGTTGGGAATAGAAAACACTGTATACCTGGGAAGGTAGGCACGTTCAGTACATTTTTATGCTTGCCTTCCTGCTTCATGGTCATGGCGGTGCTGGGCATACAGATACTCGGTACACGGGAGTGGTCGGATGCACCCAGGGTTTAGCTTGAGCGGAATGAGACAGTCATGCTGGGGTGGGTGTGGGACTCAAAGTCCACCGTG
The DNA here is from genome assembly GCF_947179515.1 of Apodemus sylvaticus. Classification (NCBI taxonomy): domain Eukaryota; kingdom Metazoa; phylum Chordata; class Mammalia; order Rodentia; family Muridae; genus Apodemus; species Apodemus sylvaticus. Next base: position 163,733,078 of record NC_067473.1, on the reverse strand, counting down.
GGCTACCATTGAGGCACGCGCCACTCACTCCCGAAGTGTGCCCCATGTTCAGGTTGCCACTGCAGAAGTGTGGTGAGCCTGGCTTCCTGTGGCGTCATGGGTAAGCTTAGGATCACAGGGACTAGGGGTCATTGGCCATCAAATGAAACTTGGGGACCCACGTGGATGGAGTTTCCTCCAGGGCCTTGGCTGGTGCCCCCTGGTGGGGATAACTTGACAGTGCACCCATTTGTACTGAAGTCCATCTCTGGCCCTTCTCGGTGGTGCTTTGGGCCACAAGGCGTAGGCCTCTTATCTTCTCTGGGAGACTGAAGTCAGCAGGACTTTGTAAATGAAGGCGGGGCCTGGGGTCCAGGGAGGGTCAGAACTCAGAGGAAACCCTCCTGTACACAGTGTGCATGCAAAGACACCTTAGAAGCCCAGGCCTGGGACTGAGGAGATGGCTCAGTGGTTAAATGCAGAGGACGCAAGTTCAGTCCCCAGCACCCACCTTGGGCAACAACTCACAACCTTCTGTGGCTCCAGCTCCATTGGGGTCCAACACCTCTAGCCCCTGCAGGCACCCATACACATGGACACTTACCTAGTCCACCCCCTAATTAACAACAATAGAAATAAATCTTTAAAAAAGAAGCTCAGACCCAGCCTCTCTGCAGCACGGCTAAGCTCCGTGAAAGCCGGGGTAGCATCAGCCATCCTTGGCAGAGATCTTTCTCCTCTTTGCTTTATCAGTGGGAAAATCTCTACCCTCTCTGTGGCACTAACTCTTTCCAGATGCTTCACGTCATTAGCTGATAAGGTCTTCATCAGAATCGCTCTCCTGGCCCACTTGCTTATGCCTCTTTCAGTTCAAGAGCACGAGAGGAGCCAAGCCGGGCAGGTTCCCAAGTGTGCCTGCTGCCCAGGGACACTGGAGGACAGAGACCAGGAGGTGGAGACATGTGCTCCTTGTCCAGCATGAGCAGAGATGGGAGCTCAGGTGACAGTCAGGACCTGGCCTCCTAAGAGGATGCATGGCTGGGAGAGATGTCACATGTGGGGGCGCTGGCAGGGCCAGGGTGAGCATTCCTCCTTTCTGCCTCTTCTCCCCCTTTTTCCTCCTGTGACCCCTCCCCTCTGTCTGCTAATCATTAGTACTTGCTTGCAAATGGCTGCATCAGTCTCTTTACTGATGGGTATCTCCAGACAGATGCTAGGGTTGGGAGAGACTTGGGCTCTGGCTGGGGAGGATTTGCCCAGTCTCAGTTCTCTTCCTAGCTCAGACCCTGAGCAACCAAGATGTCACCCTGCTTCCTTCCTTCTCTACCCATCTCCATCACCTACACTGAGCAAGTGAGTCAGATGTGGTCCGTCCACAGCTCCGCCTCCTCTCCCGGCCAGCATGGGCGTGCAGATGGATGAGCTCAGGGTTGGACATGACTCAGGAGGAAGGTAGAGGAGGACTATGAGGTGGTGATTCCATGTGGTATTAAGTGGAGCAGGAGCGTGAGGTGTTCGCACACTCATCCTGTCTGTCACTGTCTCCGCAGTCCAGACCGTCTGGCAGCTTCCTGGATGGGCCTGGCGGTGGAGTGTAGTCAGAGGAGAGAGCTGGCTCTGCTTCAACTCACATGGGCCTTCTCCCGGCCCCCTGCAGCTGCCACGTGAGGGTGACAGCCCTAATACTTGGGCTGCCCCCCTTCTCTGTAAAGTGCGCTCTCTTTCTGCTTAGTGTATAAAGGCTACCCAGTGTTTTGAGTGGTTGGGGAAAGTTTAGTGACTTTGGTTTCCTCAGAGATGAGAAGTCAAAGTCTGTGTTTTGGGGAGTTGTGGGGAGAAGCAGAAGAGAGAGGAGGGGAGGGAATATGAATATGAATGTGTGGATGAATGAATGAATGAATGAATGAATGAATGAATGAATAATGGTTTAGCCAAAAGCTCAGATTCAGAGTCCAACTACTTTGGTGTCCATGTAAATCCCTCCATTCTCCTTTGTGATGCTGTAATATCATACCTGAGCTAATCAACTTAATACAGGACAGGGTTTATTTGGGCTCACAGGTTTGAATGTTTCAGTCCATAGTTAGTTGGCCTGTGCTTTGGGGGCCTCGGCAAGGCAGATACCATAGTGGTAACATGCTGTCTCTCTTCCTGAGGAGACAAATATGGATTTACCTCACATAGGGAACCAATGATGGCACAAAAACTCCTCCTCCATCTAAGTCCCGCTCAGTGAGCCACCGAATGCAGGGGTATGGACGATAACCTCTCAGAAGATTTATCCATGGGGCCCTCCCGCCCCATGGATACTTTCCACCTCCTGTGTACCCCAACACTGCAAAACCACGTGTGGCTGACACTTGAGTGGTTGATTCTCAGGTGAGGGTCTGATGGCCCTCCCCGTCCCTCCGACGAGGGGGACACATCCTCAGTGACCCTCTCTGCTTGGCTGCAGGCACCCTTTGACCTCTAACTAATCACCCTTCTTGTTGATTGGTCGAATACCTGGTGCGAAGCAGCTGGGAGCTATCTCATCTACGTTTGAAGATATCTGTGGGGTGAAGGGGCACTGAAAGGCCCTTAGGGTAGCGTAGCAGGTATGCAGCTGGTATGTGCTGCCAGCCCCAGTGGCTTCCGTCAGTGATTCACTTCCTCCAGAGAAGGAAGCGGGGCACCACCTTCTAAAACAGCCCCAGCTAGGGACTACGTGTTCACGGTGAGGCTGCAGAGGCCATACCACAGCCAAACCATCATTACCGTGCGTGCGCCCCAGCCAGTGCGGCAGTGGACTGAGCTCTAAGGTAGGAATCTGGTGCCCCAAGCGAGGGTGTGAGGTGGGCTGGTCTGAGCCCATCTCCTGTTTTGAGCGCTCGACCTTGAGCAAGTCCGTGGACTCCTCAGATTCCACATCTGCCATTGGGAATAACAACGCCTGTCTCATGGAGTCGCTGTGAGAATTGAGTGAGGCAGGAGAGCAGCTGGGAAATGGAAGGTTCTCAGAGAGTGTCAGTTAGAGCGGGATGCCTCCCCCATTCATCTCATTTATGGTGTTTGCAAGGAATATGCCAGAGCGGTTTGACACATCCTCACTGGTCCATGCCAAATCTCAATATTTTCCTTCTTTTATTTATGGAGACAAACTTTTTCAGTCACCCTCGTTTCCTGTCTACTCACAGCATCTTTGTATCAGACCCTCCTCTCTGAACACGTATTCACAGGGACCCCAAACGCAGATTTTATGAGAAAACCTCAGGAAGTAGGCATTTGTCTTTCCCCCTTGTTGTCAAAGTCACCATGCTGATGACAAAATCTGATTTAGCGGATTGGAGGCATGGGGGAGAGAGGCCACCAGCTCAGCGCCACGGCAAGGTGGGCGTGGCCTTAGGCATCCCCCTCCTCTGTAGCACTGACTCCACATAGGCGAGGAGGATGGAGGATTGCAGGGGTGCTAAGTGGGGTGGCCAGTGGTGCCTGCTGGGGAGCAGACAGGTGAGGCGTTAGCTCCTCTGCCACAGTTTGATCTGACACGGAGCCCCTTCACACAGCACATCCTAAGGCCTCTTTATTAACAAAGTTCTTTGACTCATAAAATCGTGGGCTCCGTGTCCCCACCACTGGGACAGCCTGGTACGTGTCTCAGTGTGTGGAAAAGCATACGTGTGCTCCCCTGGCCCGGTCAACCAGGGCCTTCCCTTCTCTTACTGCTTCTGCAGCTATGCCCCAGTCTCAGCCACCAACTGCTCCTGACATCTTTCTGCTTCAAATAGCCACCTGTTCTGCACCCCGCATCCCCTTCTCTCCTCTCTTTTCACTTTCTCGATAAAACATGACAACTTTTCTTAAATCACTGTTGCTGCCCGTGTAAGCTGTATGCGGGTGAGGCCTTTATTCTGGTTTGTGTGCTGCTTTGAGACCAGTAACGAGGTCACTTCCTTACTTGGTAATCTTTAGAAACTGTTGGATTTCAGTCTGGAAGTGACCATCCACCCCCTTGTCACCTTTATGTGATGTCAGCACCCGCCCCGAATGTCGTCCACCCTGAGTGTGACAGATAGCTTTGGGATTGCCCCCACCCCCACCCCTTCCCGGTAACTGTTAGTTCTTTGTGCCCGTGTGTCCCTGTAATAGATCTAGTAGATCAGATAGTTGAAGACTTGGCTTTGCTCTGCTAACCCCACTTTGGTAAGTACAGATCCCAGATACAAAGCCTCGTCGGGATCCTCAGGAGGGTCGGTTCTAGGAGCACCCCGCTTTTAGATGCCAAAATCCATAGACTGTCAAGTCTTTTATGTAAAATGCTGTAGTTAGTATTTGCATATAACTGCACGTACCCTCCTGCATACCTCTCTGGGTTACTTAGGGAGGGAATGCGAAGCAAATGCTATGCAAATAATCATCTTGTGATATTGTCCAGGGAATAGTGACAAGAGCGAAATGACAGATGTCTTTTTTTTTTGACTTTTCAAATAGTTTTGATCTGACATTGGTTGAATGCGTGGATGAAAAGCCATGGGCTCAGAGGAGTGCCTGTAGTAGTAGAAAATATTCAGTAAATCTAGTATTTGCTTATTTGCTGACAAACATTTTAATGACCTGCCATTGACAGATTCGTCCTTAGAAGTGCTCTGGGCCTTTGGAAGGTGTGTCTTCTGGGCCACAGGATGCTGTCTGCATTGGTAGGGAAGGTGCAGGTGTGATTGTTCTGGGTTGAGTGTCAGCTTCCAGAGTGGTCACTGCCCCCGCCCCCCGGGGGGGGCATAAGGAGAACACCTACTTCTTTAAATTTCCACAGAGGGTCAGAGCAGCTCCTTGAGATTTTAAAATACGCCTCCCGGTCCTGATGGTGTCAGGTAGTTAGTTTATGGGTCCCGTCCTGGTTGTGATAACTCAGGCTAAGCTGGATAATAAACGAAAGTGGGACAGAGCTGCAGGATAAATATTGCTTCAGGGCATCTCCAGTGGCACAAATCATGGGGAAAATCTCTCCCAGGCTTTTCATTTCTCCTCTTCCTCCCTGGCCCTCTGGTAGCGGCCTGCAAGGCAGGCAGGATCCATCCATCCATCACAGAGCCCCCGCCCCCAGCCCAGCCTCTGCTCTCGGCAGTGCTGCAGTAGGTGGGCTGCAGATAGCTCCTGATGCAGGCTCTTCTCTGCCTTTCCACTCAGCTCCAGAGCCTGCAGAGCCCAGGTGGTGTGGTGAGCCAGCCTCCCCCCTCTGCGGCCTTTTCTAGCTCTGGATGTCACCTGGCTCTGCAGAGTGCGCTTTTCTCTAAAACCAGAGAGCATAATAATTAGTGCTTCTTGATCTGCTGTGTGTGTTCTGAATGGCACGCTCAGACAGCCCACCCTAGAAAGTAGAATCGGCACCGTGAGAGGCGTCACCTGCCTTGCCTAGGTCCTGCCCTAGGGGCCTCCTGAGACTCCTGCTGACAAGCACGGTGTGCAGGGGCAGAAGGCTGTGCGGTGGGCTGTGGGTTAGGCGGAGAGACAGCGGATTCCAGTGTCCCACTCTTGTAACAGATCCATCAGCGCTGTCACTTGGGGAGACGATGCTCAGCTTTGGGAGTGTGCTGGCTTTGTAATCAGTGTCAGCTTGGGTATTGATGGAGCCCATGGGGAATACAAAGCTGCCTCGGGCTTGTAGCACGGAAAGGTAACTAACCGCAAGAGGCAGGCAGGTCCATTAACCAAGAGGACAGAGGTTCCCATCCTGCTGTGCGCCCGCCTCAGAAACCTAGTAGCCGGTCCCCGCCCCTGCCGACCCTATGCTTTCTGGAAAAGTGGCTTTCTAGCCCACTTCTCCAATCTCTTTTTCAAATGTTCCAGAGGCTTCCTAACTAGTCTTTTCCCATCCAGCACTGAACCTGTACCCACTGACCTGGTTATCTGGCTACTGGTCCCTTGCCATCGCTCAGAGAAGCTGTGCTCCCTGACCTGGTTATTCTGACTCCTTCTTTGCCATTCTGCAGAATAGCCATGCTCACTGACCTGGTTATCCGACTAGTCGTTTGCCCTCTGAGAGCATGGCTGTCCCCACTGACTCTGCTACTCAGACCCACGGTGTGGAGTGCCCCTGGGGGGATTAATTTTAGCAGTTCCCTTCCTTGTGGTCTCATCAGGTCAGGAGGATCTGATGTTCTGTTTTGAGTCTGAGAGCCCCAGACACTCGCCGTGTGCACATACTTACATGCAGGCAAACCTGCACGCTACTCTCCTTGTGCACTTGTGGGTCCGTTGCTAACTTTGGGCCTCCGCTTTACTCTCTGGGAGTCAGTTTGTTTTCTGTTCCAGATAGATACCTGCTCATCCTGGTCTGGAGCAATGGCTTCCTGGGTGGAAGGAATCACTCCTTCCTAGTTAGGCCCTTTATTGATACAGAAGCATTTATCACATTCTTGTGATGCTTAAAATATGTAGCTTTTAAGCCAGGTTGGGTGGTGCACACCTTTAATCTGAGGCTGGCACATCTCTGTGAGTCTGACGCCAGCCTAGTCTACTTGGTGAGTTCTAGTACAGCCAGGGCTATAAAGAGAGACATCATCTCAAAACAACAACAACAACAAAATGGTTTTGTTAACTTTTTTTTTTGTCTGCATTGAAAGTTTCCTGGAGAGACAGCTGAGACGGTTGAGAGCTTGTACCGCTCTTGCAGAGGACCCGAGTTCAGTTCCCAGCACCCACACGGCGGGTGGCTCACAACCGTCTGTTGACTCCAGGTTCTAGAGGATCTGATGCCCTCTTTTGACTCTGTAGGTACCAGGCACTCATGGGATGCACATGCTTACATGCAGACGGAGCATCCATACGCTTGAAATTTAAAAGAAAAAAAATCTTAAAAATAAAGTTTTCCTTTAAGTTTTTAGTTCTTTGAAAACAGGGACCAGTAAATAGAGCCTGTAATTTATGTTCAAAGCTCATCAAACCTTAATGTCTGCAGAATGTATAGAGCAAAGTAGGAAATACATGGAGCAGGGAGGTAGGGAATTGTGTGCACGTGTGTGTGTGTGTGTGTGTGTGTGTGTGTGTGTGTGTGTGTATTGTTGTTGCTGATGCTGTTGCTGTTATTACATGGTGACCCTGGAGAGGTGATTTCCCACAGAGGACCTCCTTTTCCCCTCATTTGATCAGAGGGACTGGTGCCTGAGTGCTTCTAGGTTGCCTTTGGTTTCCGACATCCCATACTTCTGTGTAGTGAGGAGGTGGCCGTGCCCATTGTCCTGTGCTTAGGCACAGAGCCTCCCTGTCGCAGGCCCAGCACACATACCCCCGTTACTCACCTGTGGTTTGCAAGTACAGATGAAGGTACAGATAGTGCCTCTTGTTGTAGTGTAAGACACCTGCCTCCTTCCTTGGTGTCTTCTTGTGTTCTGAGTAAGTGGTCAGGAGGACTCCAAAGTCTTCTGCCACCAGTGTTGTCTCTTGTGATGTGCTGTGTTGGGACAAGCCTCTGACTTACCCAGTGTTCTGTGAATATGGTGCTTGAGAGATAAAGCTGGTGTGCTATTTGCGATGTGTTGGTCTCGAGGGACCTAGATGCAGAGATGGCACCAGAATTGGTGGTGGTGGTAGGGCATGGAGGGACAGTCTTCTTTGGTGTCGGTCATGGAGGCACAGGGGGTATTTGGACTTTTGGTCACACATGGGTGAGACAGACAGAAGGAACCAGGATGTTGGCATTCAGGCCTGTGCAGCTGGAGAAGGTGTGGGACCAGGCTCCACGGATGCCAGGAAGGGGCATGGCAGGCCAGACTCCTCGTGCTTCCTGTTGGTCTGAATGCTTTTTACTTAGCACCTCTCAGCATGTTAAAAATCCGAGACCGGCAGGCTATGCCTGTGGGAGCCAGGAGAGAGATAGTGGTTTGAACTTTTCAGAAGGTGAGGAGTCTCCGGAAGGGCCTGACCTGGGGGCAGCATGCCCCAGAAGGAGTTTCTCCATAGTGCAAAAGCACTCAGCATTTCTAGTGTCTCGTTTGGCAGCCTCAGTTTCTCCCCCTGTCCCACTCTGTCCTGCTCTGTGGTGAACTGTCTGACTGGCATTTCAGCATTGCCGTGAGGGTTGCTTTATAAATAGAAGGATACTTAATACCAACCCCGGACTGAGCAGGGATGGGTGACTTCTGCAGTAGTGCTGTGAAAATGAGCGTTGACGTTTAGATTTTGGAATCTGTAGTAAGCAGGACCATGCTAGTACCAAGGCTGCACCCTACTGCATTCTTTTGGGGGTAATATGCACTGCCCACCCAAGCCAGGTAGGTCTGAAGATCAGCCATGGTTTCAGGGGTTGTCCCGACCTCTGCTTCCAGGGTCCTTTCCAGTCTCGAGTGCTTTCCACGTCCTCTGTCAGGAGTTCCCATCTGTCATTTGTCAGCAAGGCACCGTGTTAGATCCTGGGGTCCAAAGATCAGATAAGGATAACCCCATCCTTAGTTTCTCCAGTGTTAGGATGAGGACTCACGGCAGTGTGCGAAGCCCTAATTTGTGCTCAGAGAGTGAGGTGAACATGTGCCCCTGGGGGGAAGAAGACAGTGGTTCCATAGGGAGCCAAGTGACCCGGAAAGGGTGTGTGCGAAGGCCCGAGGAAGCACGTCCTTCCTGCCATGAAGAAGCAGCTGGCGTGTACCAGGCACCTCCCCACGTTGCCTGTGTTTTAGTGGATGTGACGGCATTCTAATGGGCCATGCCTACCTACACATACCATGTGTGCCACCTATGGTCTTAAAGGACACCTATCACCGCCTGCCGATTAGTTAGAATGTTTTGTTTCTAACTTATTTCAAGCACAGTGGAAAATATTAGTTAAAAGAAGACTCAATAGTCGAATGACTTCCCTGCCACTGAGGTGCCTGTCCCTGCCATTTGGTGTATTAGACTCCATTCTAGGACCAAGGTATAGCCAAGAAGACATCAGCCCAGGTAGAGAAAACCCTGAGAGAAGCTGGAGCTGGCTCCCCAGTTTTACTGAATAGCAGATCCGCCCCACCCCCGCCACTTCACTGAGATTTAGATACTGTTTCACGTTGCTTGCCTACCCATCCGTTCTTGTTTGACACAGCGCACACTGGAGCTGTTGAGGTAAGTGGTCAGCATTTGGGTAAAGAGAGCCCTGGGTAGGAGGAGTCGCACGCACAGGAGATGTGAGAGTTCCCTTGAGAGCCACTGAGCAAGAGATGTAGGGGTGGGGGGACTGTGAGGGTGAGAACCCACAAAGGTTCTTACTGGGACCAGGAAACCTTGTTTAAATTTAAAAAAAAAAAACCAAATAATGTATAGGCTAGAGGTGTTTATGTTTTTAATTTGCATAGCTTCCACTGGTCCTGAGTTCCTGGTAGCTAAGAAAGGAAATGAGAGAACTCAGAACTCAGAACTCAGAGATCTGCCTGCCTCCACCTCCCAAGTGCTGGGAGTAAAGGTGTGCGCCACCCACCATCGAGTGCCACCGCCCAGGAGGCTGGGGATGCTTATCAGGGTAGAGCACTTCCCTGGACTGCGTGAGGTCTTGTGTTCTGACACCACACCCCCATAAAACTGACAAACAACCAAGAAAAGAGCAAAAATAAGAAAGGAAGTTGTGAAATTTCCCACCCCAGAAACGCAGACGGACTTTGCCTCTTAGAGTACAGTGGTCCAGAGGCTGCGGAGGATGAGCGGATAGATGATGCGCACTTTTTCCTGGGAATGTGACTCGACAGTCTGCCTCCAGGAAGACTTTTGTCTGCCAGGGGCCTCTGGGCAGATGGGGCTTACGCTCCTCTAGCGGGGTCCTCTGCTGCGGGCAGCTCGGTGCCGGGCCTGCAGCGTGTGTTACCACACAGTGGTGATGGGCAATTTGAGCTCCCTGTGTCCCCCCACCCACCCCCATCTCTTTCTTTTTCTTACTGATCTTTTGTTCCCTCCCTAACCCTTTCTTCAGCTCCCTGCATACTCGGTGTCTTTTCCTTGCCATCTGCATTTTTGTCTTTAGCCTGATGAGCCATACGGAGGGAGGTCGTTGACCCCCTGCGCCTGAATTTACAGGACTCAGATGTACCGATTAGCTTATTCTCCAAAGCTTAGGTACAGTTTTCACAGAGTCGGGACACTGAGACGGAGCTGTGTCCAGGATGAAGGTATAGCTAGGACTCTGCCCCCACCACCGTCTTCTTGTGACACCGTTTGGAGGGTGGGCTTAGCTTGTGGGTACACGGCAGCGGATCTGATGGACAGTTGTGGAGATGTTCTGTGGCGCCCACCTGCCTGGTTCCTTATGTCCCATCACACAGAGATCTGGTTGCTCACCCTCTGATGTGGTTTCCCCTGGGAGGACGGAGGAATGAGAGTTATTCTGTAGCTTTTTATGCAAAGGAATGTGTGATTTGAACAATGCTGAGCTTGGAATGCCCTGGATTCCTCTGATGACGCTGGCATTAAGCAGGACCCATCAGGATCTGGAAATAGGCTGTGGGAGCCTGGGGAGATCCAATTGTTTGTGGCAACCCCAAAGCCATTATCCTGCCTCATCCTGGAACCAGGGATGCCACAGACAGGAAGGCACCTCCCAAAGTCATCTAGGAAGGAAGGGACTGCGAACAGTCATGCAGGGTAAATTACACACCCTGACACTTGGTTCGTACCCCAGGTGGGGCAGGCTCAGCTGGCCTAGGGTTGCCGCTAACACCTGCTTGGGTCACCTGTTCTTGTCCTTAACAGTGCCCCTCTACAGGCTTCCTGTTGCATTTGAAGCCTTGTTCCCCTCTCTTCTGCCCCGAATAAAACAAGAGGTGAGACCGTCGTCCTTCACTGTGGAGCCGTGGGACTCAAGAGGGTATGCTATTTCCCTTCTGTTTTGGAGACCCAGTGGGAGGTTCCGTCTGCTATGCACAGATGAGGCAGGCAGCTGAATGGAATTTGTAACGGATAAAATATTGGCTCAATTTCGAATTGGTTTTCTGTAATCTAATAGATCACAAAGGTGTAGTTCTGTGCTGAGCTCACGTCATAGGTTTTTAAAAGCCAGCTCTGATTTGTTTCAGCAGTCAGGCAGTGAATCCGTGAGAGAAGAGTCTGGGTTGTATATCGTGCACTGGAGAGCTGGGGCCCCCACAGTAAAGCACCCAGAGTGCAGATTCCTAACAGGAGTCTGCAGCTGCTGCGGGGTCAAATGGCCCAGGGACACCTTTCCGCTGCTACGATTCCTTTTCTTCTCGTGGCGTGCCTAACTTCTTGGCATCCATTAAACTCACTGCCATCTTGGAGAGTGAGTCCCCAGGTCTTTCCGGCAGCTGGGTCAGCCTTCCTGGCCAGGTGTGGCCCTGCAGGAGGCAACCAGCTCCGAGATTAATGTCTGGAAAGTATCCACTCCAGTGGGCCATCAGCCCACATTCGCTGAGACTCTTGTGGGTAATCTAAGTCTGTACAGAGGTGCAGGGGCTGCTTCCAAACACACACAACTCTCTCTCTCTCTCTCTCTCTCTCTCTCTCTCTCTCTCTTTCTCTCTCTTCTCTCTCTCTCTCCCTCTCTCTCTCTTTCTTTCACACACACACACACAAACACACACAGAGCTATGATGGAAAAAATCTCATGAAATAATTATTTAATAGAAAAAATGATAGTAGTAGTAGTAGTAGTAGTAGTAGTTATTGTGCATGTACAAGTGTGCATGCACACATGTGCCAGAGCAGGAGTGTGGAGGTCAGAGGACAACTCTGTGGAGACAGTTCTCATTATTTACCATAAATAGGTTCTGGGGATCAAATTCAGGTCACCAGGCTTGTGTGGTAAATGCCTTTTACCCACCGAGCCATCTCACTGGCCGCTCGTGGAAAGATTTTTAAATCCTGACTGTGTGACTCTGGTCTCTGTGACTAGGGTCTCCCCAACCATCTACTTTGTTGCCAGAAGTAAGGATTCAGTGGATACAGACACCAGGATCCAGATCCGGGTGTTTGTTCTGTTTTCCTAAAAATTCTCTGCTGACCCAGTCAACTAACTCAGTGGCCCCTGAACGGGTCACAGCCTGTGGTTGGCAAAGCACTGACGCAGGATTGCAAACAGATTAGAGCAGATGGAGTCAGTGAGATAGGACTCCGTCAGGGTCACAGCGCAGGCCCAGTCAGTGTAGCTCAAGTTCTTCAACTCTTGAGATTGGGTTTCCCATCTTCACAGCCATTGGTGCCTCCGGAGTGAGCCAGCACCTGTCAGCCCTGTGTCTCCCAGGGAGGTCCCTCTCATCAGTATCCTCACACCGTCTCTCTGAAGGAAACTGGGTCTCAAGTCAAACACAGCTCTTCCCGTGCATTGATGGAGGGTTATCATTTATAAAACTTCAAGCAGAGCCCTGATCTGTGATTTCACTAGTTCACCGACATTCATCGAGAGTTTTTAGGGTCTAGGAGATCAGCACACTGAATAAATCAGCAAGTTCAGGTTTGGGAGTTAGAGGATCATAGAAGCCACAGTGCCCCACCCTCAAGGAGTCTTGTTTGGAAAGGGCACACGTGGCACACAAGCACTGCAGCAAGAAGAACAGCACAATGTCACAGTGTCACAGTGTCACAGTGTCACAGACACACTGACCAGCCCAACTAGAAGAAATTCAGAAGGGGGAGGAACCAAGAAAGGAGGTGGTGAGGCTTGAATTGGGTCTTGAAGCTCACATAGGAGTTTGACTGGAAGAACCTGCCAGACTCAAGGTCCCCTGAGTTTGGAATAAAAGCAATCATTTTGAAGTTGAAGCAACTAATGACCAAATTTATCTCAGAAAGACATTGCAAAGACTGGCATAGTAGAAGGCCATGAGAGAGTGGGGGGTCTTGGGAAGAGCAGGCAGGGTATCTGATAATCTCCAGTTGGGCTACGGAGCATGACCAGGGATCAGTGGTTGGGGAGAGGCTTGGGCAGGGGTGGATGCTAGGCTTGGGGGCCTGCTCGGGTGTGCAAGCAGAGAGCTCAGGGAGGAGAGCCTGGGTTCTCTGGGTGTCCAGGTAAGAGAGCTTGTTGGTGTTCTTTTCAGAGAGGGGAAGAGAAGTAAGCTCAGTGTTGAGACTCATGTCTTTCCAGTTAGAGCCTGGTCCCTGGATGGGAATTGGGCTCTGGAAGGAACATATTCCATGAGGCAAACCAGTGATAGGAGGAAAACAATCACTCTCCACTATTTATTAACTACAGTTTGTGTCATGCGCTGACTCGGGTACCATTGGCGTGTAGAGCACCAATTCACACAGTGAGGAATTTTCTGTGAATTCAGATAAGGAAACTGGGAGACTTTTTAAGAACAGAGCTGGGACTTGTCCGCTGATGGGACTGATGTGTACATCACACACACACAAACACACACACACACACACACACACACACACACACACACACACCCTTCCTAAAGAGGAAGCAGAGGCAAGCAGGTGGGACTCAGTCAAAAAGCGCGGTGATAGTGGGAGCTGAGGCGTGACCCGGTTATCCCAGCGGAGCTTGAGCAGGGGGTGACTGCTGCCTGTGGGGATGTCCTGTGGGATTTCTGGAGAGGGAAGAGAGGTTAAGTATACCATGAGCCCACTGCATCCTGGGACAGCTCAGCGGGGAGGCAGGCTTGATGCCCAACCTTGCCTGCAGGAAAACTGAAGGCCACAGAGGCGAAGTGACTCCTTCACAGGCAGAACCTAGATTTGAATGTGAGTCTTCCAGCCCCACCTCCTGTGGTCCCCACCCTCTGGTCCCCACTGCCTCTTCAGAAGATCCCTACATCTTCTGACCTTACTTTCTTCCCCCACATTCTGTCCACCCACCCCCTTAGCCGAATATGCCAGGTTCCTATGATATCTATCCGTGGCTGAGCTTAAAACAAGCCACAGCCAGAATCTAAGTTGACTGAATAGTTCTTGTCACGGTACGGATACTTAGGTGTGCATGCATGTAGGTTGGGAGCCTGCATGTCTTAGAGGGTCACAGAAGGCTTTGAAGTCTTTGTGAGGAGAGACTGTGTGTGGTTAAGAGCGGACTGGGTTTTTGACAGCTTGGAACTGGTGGAGAAACTGTGGGCTCTAGAGCCTTGGCCTCTGATCTGCCAGCCCCTCCTGCCCAAAAAAGGGGTGCAGATGTGGGGAGTTAATTACTCAATTAATTCTAACAGCTCAGGAGGCTGCTGCTCAGGAGATGATCTGCTGATGGGATGCGGAAACTGCTCATTTGCTAATTCTAGTAACTGACAGAAGATGGAAACTTTGGGGGTTGGGAGTCAGGAATGCAGTAAGTGTAGGGTACCCCTGGGGTCCTTGGACCATGGCGTGCTTCAGTGTCAACCTTGTTGGTCTTAAGGGAAGGAGTCACCCACTTCTGTCTTTCTTCCCATGAATTCTTGCTCCTTAGCATTTTCTTTAGAATAATTGGTTGGGTTCCATCCATCCATCCGTCCATCCGTCCATCCATGCTTGCTGAGTAATGGCACTTGATGAGGGTGTGGTAGATGCTAAGGGAGACCTTTTCCCTGCAGCTGACAGCCACCTGCATCCATTGTGTCCTCCTGGGCTGTCTAGGCAATCAGTTACCTCGGAGTCGTGCAGGAGAGGCTGCGCATTGTGGCCACAAGGAAGATCTTTAATTGGGTCATGAGCCTGAGGAACCTCCATGCTCAGGGACAGTGGGCTGATTGAAGCTGAGAATTGGGGCAGGTTGGTAGAAAACTTAGTGAAAGTATACGATTACCTCTGAGGCCAGATTGTCCAGGATGGAGCTGAGTTGGAGGCAGGAGGAAATCAGCAGCGTGGCTATAGCTAGATGATGTCTGTGATCAGTCTATAGCTAGATGATGTCTGTGGTCAGTCTGTAGCTAGATGATGTCTGTGGTCAGTTTGTAGCTAGATGATGTCTGTGATCAGTCTATAGCTAGATGATGTCTGTGATCAGTCTGTAGCTAGATGATGTCTGTGGTCAGTTTGTAGCTAGATGATGTCTGTGATCAGTCTATAGCTAGATGATGTCTGTGATTAGTCTATAGCTAGATGATGTCTGTGATCAGTCTGTAGCTAGATGATGTCTGTGGTCAGTCTGTAGCTAGATGATGTCTGTGGTCAGTCTGTAGCTAGATGATGTCTGTGATCAGTTTGTAGCTAGATGATGTCTGTGATCAGTCTATAGCTAGATGATGTCTGTGATCAGTCTATAGCTAGATGATGTCTGTGATCAGTTTGTAGCTAGATGATGTCTGTGGTCAGTCTGTAGCTAGATGATGTCTGTGATCAGTCTGTAGCTAGATGATGTCTGTGATCAGTCTATAGCTAGATGATGTCTGTGATCAGTCTATAGCTAGATGATGTCTGTGGTCAGTCTGTAGCTAGATGATGTCTGTGGTCAGTCTATAGCTAGATGATGTCTGTGATCAGTCTATAGCTAGATGATGTCTGTGGTCAGTCTATAGCTAGATGATGTCTGTGATCAGTCTATAGCTAGATGATGTCTGTGATCAGTCTATAGCTAGATGATGTCTGTGATCAGTCTATAGCTAGATGATGTCTGTGGTCAGTCTATAGCTAGATGATGTCTGTGATCAGTCTATAGCTAGATGATGTCTGTGGTCAGTCTATAGCTAGATGATGTCTGTGATCAGTCTATAGCTAGATGATGTCTGTGGTCAGTCTATAGCTAGATGATGTCTGTGATCAGTCTATAGCTAGATGATGTCTGTGATCAGTCTATAGCTAGATGATGTCTGTGATCAGTCTATAGCTAGATGATGTCTGTGGTCAGTCTATAGCTAGATGATGTCTGTGATCAGTCTATAGCTAGATGATGTCTGTGGTCAGTCTATAGCTAGATGATGTCTGTGATCAGTCTATAGCTAGATGATGTCTGTGATCAGTCTATAGCTAGATGATGTCTGTGGTCAGTCTGTAGCTAGATGATGTCTGTGGTCAGTCTGTAGCTAGATGATGTCTGTGATCAGTCTGTAGCTAGATGATGTCTGTGGTCAGTCTATAGCTAGATGATGTCTGTGATCAGTCTATAGCTAGATGATGTCTGTGGTCAGTCTGTAGCTAGATGATGTCTGTGGTCAGTCTGTAGCTAGATGATGTCTGTGATCAGTCTATAGCTAGATGATGTCTGTGATCAGTCTATAGCTAGATGATGTCTGTGATCAGTCTGTAGCTAGATGATGTCTGTGATCAGTCTATAGCTAGATGCTGTCTGTGATCAGTCTATAGCTAGATGATGTCTGTGGTCAGTCTATAGCTAGATGATGTCTGTGGTCAGTCTATAGCTAGATGATGTCTGTGATCAGTCTGTAGCTAGATGCTGTCTGTGATCAGTCTATAGCTAGATGATGTCTGTGGTCAGTCTGTAGCTAGATGATGTCTGTGATCAGTCTGTAGCTAGATGATGTCTGTGGTCAGTCTGTAGCTAGATGATGTCTGTGGTCAGTCTATAGCTAGATGATGTCTGTGGTCAGTCTATAGCTAGATGATGTCTGTGGTCAGTCTATAGCTAGATGATGTCTGTGATCAGTCTATAGCTAGATGATGTCTGTGGTCAGTCTGTAGCTAGATGATGTCTGTGATCAGTCTATAGCTAGATGATGTCTGTGGTCAGTCTGTAGCTAGATGATGTCTGTGGTCAGTCTGTAGCTAGATGATGTCTGTGGTCAGTCTATAGCTAGATGATGTCTGTGATCAGTCTATAGCTAGATGATGTCTGTGATCAGTCTATAGCTAGATGATGTCTGTGATCAGTTTGTAGCTAGATGATGTCTGTGGTCAGTCTATAGCTAGATGATGTCTGTGGTCAGTCTGTAGCTAGATGATGTCTGTGGTCAGTCTATAGCTAGATGATGTCTGTGGTCAGTCTATAGCTAGATGATGTCTGTGGTCAGTCTATAGCTAGATGATGTCTGTGGTCAGTCTGTAGCTAGATGATGTCTGTGATCAGTCTGTAGCTAGATGATGTCTGTGGTCAGTCTGTAGCTAGATGATGTCTGTGATATGTCTGTAGCTAGATGATGTCTGTGGTCAGTCTGTAGCTAGATGATGTCTGTGATCAGTCTGTAGCTAGATGATGTCTGTGGTCAGTCTATAGCTAGATGATGTCTGTGATCAGTCTATAGCTAGATGCTGTCTGAGATCAGTCTATAGCTAGATGATGTCTGTGATCAGTCTATAGCTAGATGATGTCTGTGGTCAGTCTGTAGCTAGATGCTGTCTGAGATCAGTCTATAGCTAGATGATGTCTGTGATCAGTCTATAGCTAGATGATGTCTGTGGTCAGTCTGTAGCTAGATGATGTCTGTGGTCAGTCTATAGCTAGATGATGTCTGTGATCAGTCTATAGCTAGATGATGTCTGTGATCAGTCTATAGCTAGATGATGTCTGTGATCAGTCTATAGCTAGATGATGTCTGTGATCAGTCTATAGCTAGATGATGTCTGTGGTCAGTCTGTAGCTAGATGATGTCTGTGGTCAGTCTGTAGCTAGATGATGTCTGTGATCAGTCTATAGCTAGATGATGTCTGTGATCAGTCTATAGCTAGATGATGTCTGTGATCAGTCTGTAGCTAGATGATGTCTGTGGTCAGTCTGTAGCTAGATGATGTCTGTGGTCAGTCTATAGCTAGATGATGTCTGTGGTCAGTCTATAGCTAGATGATGTCTGTGGTCAGTCTATAGCTAGATGATGTCTGTGGTCAGTCTATAGCTAGATGATGTCTGTGGTCAGTCTATAGCTAGATGATGTCTGTGGTCAGTCTGTAGCTAGATGATGTCTGTGATCAGTCTATAGCTAGATGATGTCTGTGATCAGTCTATAGCTAGATGATGTCTGTGATCAGTCTGTAGCTAGATGATGTCTGTGATCAGTCTATAGCTAGATGATGTCTGTGGTCAGTCTATAGCTAGATGATGTCTGTGATCAGTCTGTAGCTAGATGCTGTCTGTGATCAGTCTATAGCTAGATGATGTCTGTGGTCAGTCTGTAGCTAGATGATGTCTGTGGTCAGTCTATAGCTAGATGATGTCTGTGATCAGTCTATAGCTAGATGATGTCTGTGGTCAGTCTGTAGCTAGATGATGTCTGTGATCAGTCTATAGCTAGATGATGTCTGTGATCAGTCTGTAGCTAGATGATGTCTGTGATCAGTCTATAGCTAGATGCTGTCTGTGATCAGTCTATAGCTAGATGATGTCTGTGGTCAGTCTATAGCTAGATGATGTCTGTGGTCAGTCTATAGCTAGATGATGTCTGTGATCAGTCTGTAGCTAGATGCTGTCTGTGATCAGTCTATAGCTAGATGATGTCTGTGGTCAGTCTGTAGCTAGATGATGTCTGTGATCAGTCTGTAGCTAGATGATGTCTGTGGTCAGTCTGTAGCTAGATGATGTCTGTGGTCAGTCTATAGCTAGATGATGTCTGTGGTCAGTCTATAGCTAGATGATGTCTGTGGTCAGTCTATAGCTAGATGATGTCTGTGATCAGTCTATAGCTAGATGATGTCTGTGGTCAGTCTGTAGCTAGATGATGTCTGTGATCAGTCTATAGCTAGATGATGTCTGTGGTCAGTCTGTAGCTAGATGATGTCTGTGGTCAGTCTGTAGCTAGATGATGTCTGTGGTCAGTCTATAGCTAGATGATGTCTGTGATCAGTCTATAGCTAGATGATGTCTGTGATCAGTCTATAGCTAGATGATGTCTGTGATCAGTTTGTAGCTAGATGATGTCTGTGGTCAGTCTATAGCTAGATGATGTCTGTGGTCAGTCTGTAGCTAGATGATGTCTGTGGTCAGTCTATAGCTAGATGATGTCTGTGGTCAGTCTATAGCTAGATGATGTCTGTGGTCAGTCTATAGCTAGATGATGTCTGTGGTCAGTCTGTAGCTAGATGATGTCTGTGATCAGTCTGTAGCTAGATCATGTCTGTGGTCAGTCTGTAGCTAGATGATGTCTGTGATCAGTCTGTAGCTAGATGATGTCTGTGGTCAGTCTGTAGCTAGATGATGTCTGTGATCAGTCTGTAGCTAGATGATGTCTGTGGTCAGTCTATAGCTAGATGATGTCTGTGATCAGTCTATAGCTAGATGCTGTCTGAGATCAGTCTATAGCTAGATGATGTCTGTGATCAGTCTATAGCTAGATGATGTCTGTGGTCAGTCTGTAGCTAGATGCTGTCTGAGATCAGTCTATAGCTAGATGATGTCTGTGATCAGTCTATAGCTAGATGATGTCTGTGGTCAGTCTGTAGCTAGATGATGTCTGTGGTCAGTCTATAGCTAGATGATGTCTGTGATCAGTCTATAGCTAGATGATGTCTGTGATCAGTCTATAGCTAGATGATGTCTGTGATCAGTCTATAGCTAGATGATGTCTGTGATCAGTCTATAGCTAGATGATGTCTGTGGTCAGTCTGTAGCTAGATGATGTCTGTGGTCAGTCTGTAGCTAGATGATGTCTGTGATCAGTCTATAGCTAGATGATGTCTGTGATCAGTCTATAGCTAGATGATGTCTGTGATCAGTCTGTAGCTAGATGATGTCTGTGGTCAGTCTGTAGCTAGATGATGTCTGTGGTCAGTCTGTAGCTAGATGATGTCTGTGGTCAGTCTATAGCTAGATGATGTCTGTGGTCAGTCTATAGCTAGATGATGTCTGTGGTCAGTCTATAGCTAGATGATGTCTGTGGTCAGTCTATAGCTAGATGATGTCTGTGGTCAGTCTATAGCTAGATGATGTCTGTGATCAGTCTATAGCTAGATGATGTCTGTGATCAGTCTATAGCTAGATGATGTCTGTGGTCAGTCTATAGCTAGATGATGTCTGTGGTCAGTCTATAGCTAGATGATGTCTGTGGTCAGTCTGTAGCTAGATGATGTCTGTGGTCAGTCTATAGCTAGATGATGTCTGTGGTCAGTCTATAGCTAGATGATGTCTGTGGTCAGTCTATAGCTAGATGATGTCTGTGGTCAGTCTATAGCTAGATGATGTCTGTGGTCAGTCTATAGCTAGATGATGTCTGTGGTCAGTCTGTAGCTAGATGATGTCTGTGATCAGTCTATAGCTAGATGATGTCTGTGATCAGTCTATAGCTAGATGATGTCTGTGATCAGTCTGTAGCTAGATGATGTCTGTGATCAGTCTATAGCTAGATGATGTCTGTGGTCAGTCTATAGCTAGATGATGTCTGTGATCAGTCTGTAGCTAGATGCTGTCTGTGATCAGTCTATAGCTAGATGATGTCTGTGGTCAGTCTGTAGCTAGATGATGTCTGTGGTCAGTCTATAGCTAGATGATGTCTGTGATCAGTCTATAGCTAGATGATGTCTGTGGTCAGTCTGTAGCTAGATGATGTCTGTGATCAGTCTATAGCTAGATGATGTCTGTGATCAGTCTGTAGCTAGATGATGTCTGTGATCAGTCTATAGCTAGATGCTGTCTGTGATCAGTCTATAGCTAGATGATGTCTGTGGTCAGTCTATAGCTAGATGATGTCTGTGGTCAGTCTATAGCTAGATGATGTCTGTGATCAGTCTGTAGCTAGATGCTGTCTGTGATCAGTCTATAGCTAGATGATGTCTGTGGTCAGTCTGTAGCTAGATGATGTCTGTGATCAGTCTGTAGCTAGATGATGTCTGTGGTCAGTCTGTAGCTAGATGATGTCTGTGGTCAGTCTATAGCTAGATGATGTCTGTGGTCAGTCTATAGCTAGATGATGTCTGTGGTCAGTCTATAGCTAGATGATGTCTGTGATCAGTCTATAGCTAGATGATGTCTGTGGTCAGTCTGTAGCTAGATGATGTCTGTGATCAGTCTATAGCTAGATGATGTCTGTGGTCAGTCTGTAGCTAGATGATGTCTGTGGTCAGTCTGTAGCTAGATGATGTCTGTGGTCAGTCTATAGCTAGATGATGTCTGTGATCAGTCTATAGCTAGATGATGTCTGTGATCAGTCTATAGCTAGATGATGTCTGTGATCAGTTTGTAGCTAGATGATGTCTGTGGTCAGTCTATAGCTAGATGATGTCTGTGGTCAGTCTGTAGCTAGATGATGTCTGTGGTCAGTCTATAGCTAGATGATGTCTGTGGTCAGTCTATAGCTAGATGATGTCTGTGGTCAGTCTATAGCTAGATGATGTCTGTGGTCAGTCTGTAGCTAGATGATGTCTGTGATCAGTCTGTAGCTAGATCATGTCTGTGGTCAGTCTGTAGCTAGATGATGTCTGTGATCAGTCTGTAGCTAGATGATGTCTGTGGTCAGTCTGTAGCTAGATGATGTCTGTGATCAGTCTGTAGCTAGATGATGTCTGTGGTCAGTCTATAGCTAGATGATGTCTGTGATCAGTCTATAGCTAGATGCTGTCTGAGATCAGTCTATAGCTAGATGATGTCTGTGATCAGTCTATAGCTAGATGATGTCTGTGGTCAGTCTGTAGCTAGATGCTGTCTGAGATCAGTCTATAGCTAGATGATGTCTGTGATCAGTCTATAGCTAGATGATGTCTGTGGTCAGTCTGTAGCTAGATGATGTCTGTGGTCAGTCTATAGCTAGATGATGTCTGTGATCAGTCTATAGCTAGATGATGTCTGTGATCAGTCTATAGCTAGATGATGTCTGTGATCAGTCTATAGCTAGATGATGTCTGTGATCAGTCTATAGCTAGATGATGTCTGTGGTCAGTCTGTAGCTAGATGATGTCTGTGGTCAGTCTGTAGCTAGATGATGTCTGTGATCAGTCTATAGCTAGATGATGTCTGTGATCAGTCTATAGCTAGATGATGTCTGTGATCAGTCTGTAGCTAGATGATGTCTGTGGTCAGTCTGTAGCTAGATGATGTCTGTGGTCAGTCTGTAGCTAGATGATGTCTGTGGTCAGTCTATAGCTAGATGATGTCTGTGGTCAGTCTATAGCTAGATGATGTCTGTGGTCAGTCTATAGCTAGATGATGTCTGTGGTCAGTCTATAGCTAGATGATGTCTGTGGTCAGTCTATAGCTAGATGATGTCTGTGATCAGTCTATAGCTAGATGATGTCTGTGATCAGTCTATAGCTAGATGATGTCTGTGGTCAGTCTATAGCTAGATGATGTCTGTGGTCAGTCTATAGCTAGATGATGTCTGTGGTCAGTCTATAGCTAGATGATGTCTGTGGTCAGTCTATAGCTAGATGATGTCTGTGATCAGTCTATAGCTAGATGATGTCTGTGATCAGTCTATAGCTAGATGATGTCTGTGGTCAGTCTATAGCTAGATGATGTCTGTGATCAGTCTGTAGCTAGATGCTGTCTGTGGTCAGTCTATAGCTAGATGATGTCTGTGATCAGTCTATAGCTAGATGATGTCTGTGGTCAGTCTGTAGCTAGATGCTGTCTGTGGTCAGTCTGTAGCTAGATGATGTCTGTGATCAGTCTATAGCTAGATGATGTCTGTGATCAGTCTGTAGCTAGATGATGTCTGTGGTCAGTCTATAGCTAGATGATGTCTGTGATCAGTCTATAGCTAGATGATGTCTGTGATCAGTCTATAGCTAGATGATGTCTGTGGTCAGTCTATAGCTAGATGATGTCTGTGATCAGTCTATAGCTAGATGATGTCTGTGATCAGTCTGTAGCTAGATGATGTCTGTGATCAGTCTATAGCTAGATGATGTCTGTGATCAGTCTGTAGCTAGATGATGTCTGTGATCAGTCTATAGCTAGATGCTGTCTGTGATCAGTCTGTAGCTAGATGATGTCTGTGATCAGTCTATAGCTAGATGATGTCTGTGGTCAGTCTGTAGCTAGATGATGTCTGTGATCAGTCTATAGCTAGATGCTGTCTGTGGTCAGTCTGTAGCTAGATGATGTCTGTGGTCAGTTTGTAGCTAGATGATGTCTGTGATCAGTCTATAGCTAGATGATGTCTGTGGTCAGTCTGTAGCTAGATGATGTCTGAGATCAGTCTATAGCTAGATGATGTCTGTGATCAGTCTATAGCTAGATGCTGTCTGTGGTCAGTCTATAGCTAGATGCTGTCTGTGGTCAGTCTGTAGCTAGATGCTGTCTGTGGTCAGTCTATAGCTAGATGATGTCTGTGGTCAGTCTATAGCTAGATGATGTCTGTGATCAGTCTGTAGCTAGATGATGTCTGTGATCAGTCTATAGCTAGATGATGTCTGTGATCAGTCTGTAGCTAGATGATGTCTGTGGTCAGTCTATAGCTAGATGATGTCTGTGGTCAGTCTGTAGCTAGATGATGTCTGTGGTCAGTCTGTAGCTAGATGATGTCTGTGGTCAGTCTATAGCTAGATGATGTCTGTGATCAGTCTATAGCTAGATGATGTCTGTGGTCAGTCTGTAGCTAGATGATGTCTGTGGTCAGTCTATAGCTAGATGATGTCTGTGATCAGTCTATAGCTAGATGATGTCTGTGGTCAGTCTGTAGCTAGATGATGTCTGTGGTCAGTCTGTAGCTAGATGATGTCTGTGATCAGTCTATAGCTAGATGATGTCTGTGGTCAGTCTGTAGCTAGATGATGTCTGTGGTCAGTCTGTAGCTAGATGATGTCTGTGGTCAGTCTATAGCTAGATGATGTCTGTGATCAGTCTGTAGCTAGATGATGTCTGTGGTCAGTCTGTAGCTAGATGATGTCTGTGATCAGTCTGTAGCTAGATGATGTCTGTGGTCAGTCTATAGCTAGATGATGTCTGTGGTCAGTCTGTAGCTAGATGATGTCTGTGGTCAGTCTGTAGCTAGATGATGTCTGTGGTCAGTCTGTAGCTAGATGATGTCTGTGGTCAGTCTATAGCTAGATGATGTCTGTGGTCAGTCTATAGCTAGATGATGTCTGTGATCAGTCTGTAGCTAGATGATGTCTGTGATCAGTCTATAGCTAGATGATGTCTGTGATCAGTCTGTAGCTAGATGATGTCTGTGGTCAGTCTATAGCTAGATGATGTCTGTGGTCAGTCTGTAGCTAGATGATGTCTGTGGTCAGTCTGTAGCTAGATGATGTCTGTGGTCAGTCTATAGCTAGATGATGTCTGTGATCAGTCTATAGCTAGATGATGTCTGTGGTCAGTCTGTAGCTAGATGATGTCTGTGGTCAGTCTATAGCTAGATGATGTCTGTGATCAGTCTATAGCTAGATGATGTCTGTGGTCAGTCTGTAGCTAGATGATGTCTGTGGTCAGTCTGTAGCTAGATGATGTCTGTGATCAGTCTATAGCTAGATGATGTCTGTGGTCAGTCTGTAGCTAGATGATGTCTGTGGTCAGTCTGTAGCTAGATGATGTCTGTGGTCAGTCTATAGCTAGATGATGTCTGTGATCAGTCTGTAGCTAGATGATGTCTGTGGTCAGTCTGTAGCTAGATGATGTCTGTGATCAGTCTGTAGCTAGATGATGTCTGTGGTCAGTCTATAGCTAGATGATGTCTGTGGTCAGTCTGTAGCTAGATGATGTCTGTGGTCAGTCTGTAGCTAGATGATGTCTGTGGTCAGTCTATAGCTAGATGATGTCTGTGGTCAGTTTGTAGCTAGATGATGTCTGTGGTCAGTCTATAGCTAGATGATGTCTGTGGTCAGTCTGTAGCTAGATGATGTCTGTGGTCAGATTGAAAGCTGCCTGGGCTTATGCTGGATACTGTGTTCCTGTCCTTTGCTGACCTTTGCCAGGGGTCAGAGTGTATGTAAGAGGGAGAGGAGAGGTCAGGGCCCTGAGATGGTCTTCTGTAAGCCTGATGGGTTATGGTGAAGGTGGGATTTGGGGGATGGCACATCGCCCAGGGGTTGGGGCTGAGCAGAGTTACTTTGGCAGACATGTCCCTTTTGAAAATGGGAGAAGTTGTTTTTATTTATTTATTTATTTATTTATTTATTTATTTAGTTATAAATTATTTTTCTCATCATGGTGGACAGTACCGGAAAGAAACAACATAAGGCAGTCCATCGTGGCAGTGGAGATAAGGAGTGTTTAAGAGCAGCACAGCAGGGGTTTAGAATAGCTGATTACATAATATCCTCATCAGGACATAGAGAGGTGGGGGCTGGAACCAGACATGGCCCCCATGTCTCCCCTATGTCTCCATCTCCCAAAACTCCCTGGTCTCCTGAAACACTGCCACCAGCTGAGGATCAGTTGTTCAGGCCCCTGAGTTCTTGGGGGGACTTTTCATCCCCAAGCATAATGGGGTGTAACTTTAGAGGCTGACAGAAATGTCTTGAGGTTGCTTTGACCTGTGTGCAAACCCCTTCAGAAGCAGGATCGGGGGTGACAGCGAGGAACTCCTGCCCATGCATCCGCAGCTCTAGCAGTGGTGGCACATAGCTCCTGCATGTGTGGGGAGAGAAAGAACCAGGTCGAGTGGGTCCACGGCCTGCGAAGCAGCAACCCTTAAATGGCTGCACATTTTAGCTGGAAAGTTTATTAACAGAGCTGCTGTGTCAGGGCCCAGCCTCCAGATATTCCAGCTTTAGCTGGAGCAGTGTGAGCCAGGACTTTGCCTATGACTCTCAGGTTCTAAAAGCAGAGGCTTGGGAACCACACTTGTGAGAAACTGCTTAGAAAGCACTCTGCGTTGTGGAGGGTGTTGGACTAGGACTCCGACCGAGGAGGTGGATGCTGACTAGTAGGTAATCAGCCTTAGGTGAAGGACTTTTTGCTTGGGAGTGATGGCGTCTGCTGCAGTTACTCCCTGATACTCTGTGAGGGGCATGCCAGGGAGCTCCCCCTGACCAGCACACAGCTCCCTATACACAGCTGTTGTCATTGTTTGCAAAGTGTTAGCGATATGTTTAGAAGAGTCTGTCCACATAGGTTGAAGCCATGGACGGGAAGAGAGAATACAAGGTCTGTTCCCTCAGTCCAGAAAGTGCGTCTATTCCTTTAAGGTGTAGGTGGCTGGGTCTGGCTTGAGGTAGAGGATGACAGGGAGCCAGGTCCCAGAGCTCCCTAATTACAGCACCTGCTGGCTATCTCGTCCCTTCTCGCTGGTGCTGATACTGCTTAAACTGGGCAATTAGAGTTGTAAGATGCTGCTGGTGGCCCCAGGCCCGTGTGACCTGTCCTGCCTGGAGTGATTTTGCTGATGTCCTGAAGCATGAGGTTGGATTGGGGATAGCTTGTGTCCAGGGTGCCTGCTTGATCTATCCCTTTTTAAGCCAGATTCCAGTCGCTTGGATGTCTTTTGGTGGTGTCCAGATTGGAAGATGGCCGCCGTGTACTGCAGAAGGATGGCATCATTGTGTGTAGTTCCGTGAATGGCAAGGTTTTGTTGCTAAATTCCATCAGTTCCTTGGTTCTTCAGTCTTCTTCTTGGGTCTTTTGTTTTGGTTTGGTTTGGTTTTTTGTTTTTGTTTTTCGAGACAGTGTTTCTCTGTGTAGCCCTGGCTGTCCTGGAACTCACTCTGTAGACCAGGCTGGCCTCGAACTCAGAAATCCGTCTGCCTCTGCTTCCCAAATGCTGGGATTACAGGCGTGCGCCACCATGCCCAGCTTGGTTCTTCAGTCTTTACTCTTAGTTTTTGATACCCAGTGAGGTCAGGCGCTATCACTTAAAATGATAATGACAAAGCTTATTTCTAGACTTTACCCTTGGCTTTAAGATGCATTTAGATGTAATCAGCACTTCTTAGTTGAGTGTGGCTGTGTACCTGACCCAGTGCTGGGAGAGACTGCATGTTGGGGAAGAAGGGGAGACATTTCAGCTAGTGTAGAATTCATCCCTTGGGACTGTGCTTTTGTCAGACTCCTGCTGTCACAGCCAGAAAACCAGTGCTGTGCTAGCTTTCGCTTCATTGGAACTTCTGAGGGTTTCTGAGGGCTGGGCTAGGAGACCTTTTGCTCTGGAGACTGGGGTCACATTCAGAAATGGAATCTGGGTGTGCCTAAGGCAGCCCCTGACTCACATCCCCTTGACCCATAGGCTGGAAGGTGTGGCCTGGGGGTTTCTGGTCTGGTGTAAGGGGATGACTCCCAGGTTAGCTCCCTCAGTGAGCCTAGCTTCTCTATCTACTGTCTCGGCTGGCCGCCTGCTGCGACTACGTGCTACAGCTGGGCCTGCAGAACTTAAAATAGCAGTATGAGCTGTCCGCCTTGCATGTGGAGAGGCTGCCCGAGGCATGATGGGGCAGCCGCTTGGCCCTAACCTACTGGGGTAGGGAGCATTTTGGGGGTTTCTTCTTGGTTCAGAGTATGGAATTGGGGGACCAAAGGGACTGGGGGCATGTAACTGGTGTCCAGGGGTTCAGAGGGCTTGTCTTCTCTGGATCTTTTGAGGAACACGTCAGTCCTGGGCTCAGATCTTCCACTGTAGCTCAGAGGAGGCCTTCAGGCTTGGTAATCCTTTTTCTTTCTCCCTGGCACTTTCTGCTGCTCAGGGTTAGCCATTTAGGGCCCCATTACAGCCTAAATGAAGAAAACAAGTGAAGTGCGGTGTTGGGACAGGGGACACCTAGTCTACGTCCCAGTGGCAGAGCCAGGGCATCTGGGGTCTCTGCTGAGCAGGGAATAACCTCGCTTCCTTACCCTAGCTGCCCCCTCTAAGAAAATCAAGATGGTGCCCAAAGGAAACCATCTCCAGGCCTGCCTGCCTGCATTCACTCATGCAGAAAAATGTGCAGAACACACACACACAGACACACACACACAGACACACACACACACACACAGCTCTGTCCTTAGATGTGGAAATATGGCAGGGAACAGGACAGACACACATCTTCGCCCTTCTAAAGATGGTTTCTAGTGGGTTGACATCATAAACGATTTCTGTGGTAAAAATATAGGTTCCCTTGTGTTTGGGGAATAAGTGTAATGGAGGAAGCAGAAGGTGGTGAGAGTGTGCTGGGAAGATCCTGGAGAAGGGGTCATCTGAATGAAGGTTAAGGGGCAGGCAAATTGGCAGTGTAGAGATCTGAGGAAAGAATGCTCAGGTAGACTGAACACCTAGGCTGAATTCGGACTCTGAAGTAAGAGAAGAGAGTGGGTGGTGTGGCCAGGGTGAGAGGGGT